>NC_054824.1:103615858-104215858 GCF_018345385.1 Vulpes lagopus
AGCTCGTCTCTGGCGCCCCATACTGGGCCAGCCCGAATTCCCTGCTCCTCTCTCGGCTGGAGGAGGTCCTGCGGGGACCAGCGAAGCCACCCCAGCTCCTCCCTAGGACCGTCTCCACCTGCAGCGTCCTCAGGCCTGGGCGGCGGAACTAGCCGAGACCCCAGGGGGCCCGACCCCGCGGGGCCCTAAGGACCTTCCAAGGTTCCTCTTTTCCTCGTGGACAGAGTCCATATTTCTAGGGACGCCGTTAGGTCACCCGTCATCCATTCAATCTATCTGGTTCCCTCCTCACACTTGCCTGTTTTGCTCTTATCCTATATTCCAGCAGAATTGTACGATGCAATACATTTTGGAAATATCCTAAGTTTTCGTGCCTCTTGCTCCTCTGCACCACGTTCCCCTCGCTGGTGCGGCCTTATCTGCCACCGGGATGTCATCCCCCCTGCAGCTAATCACCGTGCAGCCTAGCGTGGTGCCTGGCGCCAGGTGGCTGCTACCTACGCACCCGTGGCTTCATGGTGACCTTCAGCTAAATTTCCAATGCAGCATGTCTCCTCCAATTACTCTGCTTTTAGGAAAATAAATCAATTATCAGAAGACAACATGAAATTTAATGTAACTCCGCCATCTTCTCGCCACCTCCCGTGACATCTGGGTGGGTTTCCAGCTGGCACACCCTGACCAGCTGCTTAGAGACCGTCCCACCTCCAGCGGTGATGCCACCAGGCCACGCTTAGCGGCAGGCTCTGGGAATGACTGTCAGGGATCATGGATCGTGGACTCCAAGGAAGGTGGAGAAGTGTGGTGATGCACCGTGGAAGGTGTCCATGGCCCCGTGTGGGGTAGATCCCGCCCTAGAGCCAACTGGACTCATGCAGACTCTGAGAACACCATCCCCCTGGGAATGACACGATAATGTGACTCTTGCTAATGGGCATTGCAGGCGAGATTCAGCATGCTCACCCGGTGGCTCCTTTGGAACCTTGGATCATGGGGGTTGCCCACGAGCTCCGGCAGGGTCGGTCTGCGAGCTGCTTACGGGACGTTTCTGGAGTTGAGCTGACAGGAAGAGAAATGTGAAATTTTGCACAGGGGAAAATTTTTAAGCTTTTAGTATCACAGCTGATGTCTGCGAAATCTATGTAATGAATAGAAAAAAAAACTAGAATGTTTTTTAAATTGTGTATCTATTGAAGTGGACATGTATTATTTTGGAAAACGTATGTGCTTGTGCTTCACAGACGCCAGCTCATGTACCAGCCAGGTGGTGGCCACCCAAGGCCAGGTGGAGTCACCTCTCAGAGGGTCAGACCGGGGCCTCCCGGGGAGAAGGCGCACAGAGAATGGGAGTCGCGCTGGCACCGGGCGAACAGGATGCTGTGCACCCTCAATGACGTGCCGGTCCCAGCTACCACAAGGTGTTGGAGGAGAAGGAGGGGGCACGGCCCCGGGATCCCACCAGGGGACCAGCCCGGGGCGCCTGTGTTCGCCTCTGAGGGCTCCAGGGCCACGAGTCCGGGGCGTTGCCCAATCGCTCCAAGGCGCCCTCCACTCGCTCCTCGCTCCCCAGCAGCTGCGTGACTGGAATCCTGTCACTTCCCTGCTTTCAGCGCTTTAATGGGGCCTCATGCGTATCAAAAAAAAAAAGAAAAAAAGAAAAAGGCCCAAGTCTTTACAGGGCCAGCGGGAGGGGGTGGGCAGAGAGGGGCCAGGAGAGGGAGGGGGAAGGGGGCAGGAGAGGGAGGGGGCAGGAGAGGGAGGGGGGCAGGAGAGGGAGGGAGGAGGAGTGGGGCAGGAGAGGGAGGGAGGAGGAGTGGGGCAGGAGAGGGAGGGAAGGGGGAAGGGGGCAGGAGAGGGAGGGAAGGGGGAAGGGGGCAGGAGAGGGAGGGGGGCAGGAGAGGGAGGGGGCAGGAGAGGGAGGGGGCAGGAGAGGGAGGGAGGAGGAGGGGGCAGGAGAGGGAGGGGGCGGGGGGCAGGAGAGGGAGGGAGGAGGAGGGGGCAGGAGAGGGAGGGAGGGGGATGGGGGCAGGAGAGGGAAGGAAGGGGGAAGGGGGCAGGAGAGGGGGGGAAGGGGTCGTGGGCACGGCCCCTCCTCCTCTCCTATCAGTAGGAGCCAAGGCAGGATGGGTGGGTGCAGGCTGTGGGCACCACTGGAACCCCATCTGCAGGCCGGTGCCTCGATGGCTTGGGTGGCCGGGGCACCGCTGGGAAAGTAGGCGGGAAGGGGACGAGCTCCATGGGTCATGAGCAAGGACGAAGCCATCGTCGTTCAAGCGGGAAAGCACATCTACTAAAGGGGAAGGAATATATTTTCTTGGGCAACTTGAGCTGGTCGCTAATGAATCCGTACTGGACGCAATCCACCCCGCTGCGTGTTTTAATGGCAGTAAGTAAACACGTCAACACAATTCCCAAGACTTTCATGTTTAAGTGAAAGATCTACAGCACCTCTTGGAAAAAAATATTTCCCTAAAATTACAAGTTTTGTGACAAAATACACAGAATTTATTCAAGTATCAAAAATATATGGACGCTTGGATGGCTCAGCGGTTGAGCGCCTGCCTTGGGCCCAGGGCGTGACCCCGGGGTCCCAGGATCAAGCCCCCCGAATCATGCTCCCCACAGGGGGCCTGCTTCTCCCTCTGCCTGGGCTCTGCCTCTGTGTCTCTCATGAATAAATAAAATCTTAAGAAAATACACGGTGGAAAGCCTGGGTCATGTGTCCCAGGCCAAGTGCTCCTCTTGGACCCTGCTAGCACCCCCTGCTAGCGCTGCGGGGCATCAGCCCCCCCCCTCCCCGCAGTGACCAGCCCTGGGCTGGGTTCAGCGGTGGGAGGACCTGCACCCCTGGGGCTCAGTACTCCAGGAGCCCTGTCAGTTGTGAAGTTTTATTCCAAATAACAAATGAATCGGGAATTCACCTGAATTCACCACCACTCCCGAGCATTTCTTTTTTGTTTTTCCCCTTAAATTTTTTTCTGTTTAAATAGTAGGGAGTGAAAAGAAGCTACGTGTCCAGGGCTCCTCCTCCTCACAGCCACAAACACCACCCTGAATGTAGACCCTCAGTCACCCTGGGAGTTAACAATTATCTGCAAATCACAACTAAACCACATAAGGATTTCTCTTGAAAGGCTTTGTTTTTGTGGTGTGTGTGTGTGTGTGTGTGTGTGTGTGTGTGTGTGTGTGTTTTAAGGAAGAAAAGAAAGACAGTTTTCTCCAGTTGTCAGGAATAGAAGTTCCAAAGAATGCAGTTAGGGAAGTGGGAGGAAAAAAAATAAATCAGCACACGGGCCATAGAAAATACATGGGTTTCAGAGTGAGTGCAGAATGCGGAATCTAAGTGTCACCTGGCGGCTGCGCTGGTGATGATCTTCAGGCTGCCTGGGTTCCGGATGAGCTTGTCCAGAATGCTGACAATCTGCTCAAACTTGGGTCTGTTGTTTCTGTCCTTCTGCCAGCAGTCCAGCATCAGCTGGTAGAGCGCAGCCGGGCAGTCCATGGGCGGGGGCAGCCGATAGCCTTCATCCACAGCTTTGATCACCTGTGCGAGAAGCAGTATCCCGGAGCTTAGGGACCGAGGCTCCTGTTATTGTCCATGGGAAGGACGATACTTAAACTGTGAATATTGGAAAGTTAAGTGGAAAAGTCGCTTTTTCAGTTACTTAAAAGGATGACGGCTTATCAGGTAAGTAAGAGATTGTTCATGCCGCCCAGAAATGTTGTGCAAAGAAGGTCGAGAGAGAGAGGGGAAGTGGATTTAGGAAAGAAGCATTGGTAAAGCTCCTTTTCACCTAAGAATCAGAGGACACAGTCTACCATATAGAAAATGCAGTGAGTTACAAAGAAATGATTATTTGGTAATACAGATTTGTGTGGAATACTGCTCATATGAGTGAATGCAGAAAATGTTAGTCTGTGGATTTTAGCTCTCTTTCATTCCGAGGGCACCTTCCTAACCATAGGAACTTCCTTGGGTAAGAATCCTACGCGCTGAACCGGGAAGTGACTATTAGTTCACGTGTACTTTTCAATCACATAAAACAGTGATTTTCAAGCTTACTGTGCAGCCAAATAACCTGCAGGATGTAATATATAGATCGCTCTCCTCTGATCGCCTAAGCCTGGAGGGAGGCCTGAGATTTTGTATTACTGCTAAGTCCCAGGCTCTGCTGAAGCTACTGGTCCAGAGACCACACTTTGAGATCCTCCGATACAGAGAAAATTTGGAACACAGAGACGTGAAGACATGAGTCTGATTTTCCCAGCACTGTTATAAATATAGCTTGACTGGACAAGCACAGAAAGGTTTTACATGCCGGTGCAGTAAGTGCAGCTTTACATGTAATGAGCAGCAAACGACTGAGAGCATCTCAGCGTTCCACCTTCGGGTCTCTGAGACCATGCTCAAGGCCTCTGGCTGAGCACACATGGAAGTCTCCCGAGTGCTGGTCCCATGTCAATAGTAACCTTTTGCTGAGCATTTGTAAAACATGACTCATAAAAACAAAAATCCTTTTCAAAAATCATATCACACTTACAATAGAAAATTAGAATTATTTTTCCATCCAGACACTTCACTTCGTGTGACTAAATTCTCGTACAAGTTTAATACATTAAGACAAACATACTAGAAACTGGTTGCTCTGTCTGACTTTGGGAAATACTACGTTTCAGTAAACAAAATGTTGGCCTCGATGCATGCAAATAAATCCACAGAGGGTGGCAGGCATGTAGCTTATTAATGTCACACAGAGACAACTTTGCCGTGGAAATACTTCAAACAGTCTCCCATATCTATGGGCTATCTTTTCAGTCATGTATTTCACTACATTCTTGCTACAAACATCTTCATTTTCTCTCATTTCCAAACCCCTGCTTAAGGGAAACACCGTAAACGTACGTAAACGTACGTAAAGCCGTAAGAGCAACTCAGTTAATATCCTTATAAGACTTGGCAACTGTTGCATTTCTTCTAAGTATTCTATTTCAGTGTCACAAACCGGGAGCCACCTGGTTTCATTATGCTCCACTTCCTTGCACAGCTTGATCTCTTAATCTGAACCCATAATTCACGGACGACAAATACTTACATCCTGATTGGACATCTCCCAGTACGGCCTCTCTCCATAGGACATCACCTCCCAGAGAACAATCCCGTAGCTCCACACGTCGCTGGCTGACGTGAACTTGCGGTAAGCAATAGCTTCTGGGGATGTCCACCGGATTGGGATCTTCCCTCCCTTTAAACATAAAATCACGTACACGTATGATCAATGCACAGAACACATACATGGTCGTACGGAATCTTTGCTGCATGTGTCAGGCTACTTCTCTTCTGAAATGGGATATGGGTTTAGGCTGAAATACCTTGATTATTTTATTTAATACCAACCACAGTAAGCGGCATGCCATGCACTGAGGGTTTGCTTCCAATCAGTCTGATGAAGGGACAACAGGGATCCCTGGGTGGCGCAGCGGTTTGGCGCCTGCCTTTAGCCCAGGGCGCGATCCTGGAGACCCGGGATCGAATCCCACATCAGGCTCCCGGTGCATGGAGCCTGCTTCTCCCTCTGCCTGTGTCTCTCCCTCTCTCTCTCTCTCTGTGACTATCATAAATAAATAAATAAAAAAAAAAAAAAAAATGAAGGGACAACATTTTACAATTGTTTAGACACTGCTGGTTTATATCATCTAAGTCATGTTAATTACTCATCTACCAAAGTAGATGTGCTACAGGGTGTAGTGGGATTGAACGAGGTATCCTGAGTCAACATTTATCCATGTGACATAGATTTATGCTTGGCCAAGCCATGTTAGTTCAAAAGGCCAGTTAATATTTATAAAGAACTTATACCAAAAAAAAAAAAAAAAACCCCACAAAAAACAAAAAACAAACCCTTATAGCAGTCCTTGACACCTAAGTTCTCATCGGTGTTTGTTAGCTAAGTAAATTCAAAGTAAGGTCATACCTCTAAAAAGCTCTCCTCAACACATAGTCAATCACGTAGGTTAGCATACCAGGGCTTCCCCGCATCACTAATCCCTGGGGTCCCTTCCATGCTACTAGGCACCATGCGGCCTCAACAGATCCATTAACTACATTCCCAGGACTTACAGTCTGGAGGAGAATATTGCTTCTCTGAGTTATGAGAGATATAAAGGTAGAGCTCCCAGGGAACTTGCTCTCGGTTTAATAAATACATTTAATAAAAGTGTGTCGAGTAGCAACCATATGGGAAGTATTAGGCTAGTCACTCCGGGCGACACAAACATAAATAACAGCAAGCCCGCGTGGTGGCAAAATCTCCGGCAAACGGGGATGGCATTAGCTGTTCTGAATCATGGAAGGCCAGAGAAGCGCCTGGTCCTTAGCTGCCCACACCTGGCCCCGTGGGCGAGTCAGGTGGGGCGTCGTCACACGTTCAGCTGCGGTCCCGCGGGGTCCCCGCTCCGCGCGCCCCCTTCCCTCCACCTGCGGTCCCGCCGAGTCCCCGCTCCGCGCGCCCCCTTCCCTCCACCTGCGGGGGCAGGCTCGGGGTCCCCGCTCCGCGCGCCCCCTTCCCTCCACCTGCGGTCCCGCCGGGTCCCCGCTCCGCGCGCCCCCTTCCCTCCACCTGCGGGGGCAGGCTCGGGGTGCAGCGCGGGCTGCGGCGCTCGCCCGGGAGGCTGCGGGGTGGCCTGCGGGTCCAGCCTGGGAGGCCGCACGCGTTTGTGACGGAAGGAGAAAAGGGCGGAATATTCCAAAGGCTCCGGCGCCGGCGCCGAACCCTGAGGCGCGTGTGGCGCTTCCCCGGCTCGGGCGATGCGGGGCGG
The DNA here is from genome assembly GCF_018345385.1 of Vulpes lagopus. Lineage (NCBI taxonomy): Eukaryota > Metazoa > Chordata > Mammalia > Carnivora > Canidae > Vulpes > Vulpes lagopus. Next base: position 103,622,675 of record NC_054824.1, read on the forward strand.
GGGCTCGGCTTTGGGAGGGCGCTTCCTGCAGCTCGGCCGCTGCGTGCACAGGTGGGCCGTGGGCGCGAGGCAGCTGGGGGGGCTAGCGCACCCCACGGAAGCAGACGCTTTTGAAGAAGTTTCCAGGATCTCTACGCAGAGAGAATGTCGGAGAAGGTGCTGGAAAGGGACGGGGAGGGATCCCCGGTGGCGCAGCGGTTTAGCGCCGCCTTCGGCTCAGGGCGTGATCCTGGAGACCCGGGATCGAGTCCCACGTCGGGCTCCCGGTGCATGGAGCCTGCTTCTCCCTCTGCCCGTGTCTCTGCCTCTCTCTCTCTCTCTCTCTGTGTGTGTGTGTCTCTCATGAATAAATAAACAAAATCTTGAAAGAAAGAAAGAAAGAAAGAAAGAAAGAAAGAAAGAAAGAAAGAAAAGCACGGGGAGGTGGAGCGGGGATTTAACCATCGGTAAACTGAGGCAGCTTCAGCCTGCGGAAGACGGCGGTCCCCGGTCCCCTCGATGCGTCCCGGGGCGCGGCAGGTGGGCTCACCCCAGGTTTGCAGGGCCCCCGGCCTGCTGACAGCGCCCCCGACAGACCGCTAGCTCTCGGGGCCGGCGCCGCGGGCCTGCAGACTGGGGACGAGCGAGGGCCAGGGGGTCATGAGACCTCCGGAGGTCAGTACAATTTTTAAACATAAACATGAATTTCGCGTGGCTAAGACTTGCGCTGACTGACAATCCTTGGTAGGTTAACCTGCGAGGTGAGCCTGTCTCTAGGGGTCCACGCCACAGACGCCTCCCGGCCGCTCTCCTTCCAGCCAGGGAAGGACATAAAACATAAAACAGAATCAGAACATCAATACTAAACAGACCGTGTTTAAAATTTAGAGCACTGGGGAAAGACTTACAATTTTGAGCGTAGGATCAAGAGCAAATGAGAGTAAAGTTTTAACAGGAGTAAAAGTCATACACTCATGGGTTCCCTGTACTAAAGTAGTACAGCGCTACTGACATTTTAGATACAAGTCCTTAAGGGCTCAGTTCAGTTCTGAAGTACAGGTGAAAGAAGAATCCATACATTTTGATAGAATCCTACTTCACAGTAAGGCTGTCTGTCTTCAAGTTAAGCATCTGTAGATCGGATACTATCAAAATAAAATAAAATGAGTCTATAAATGTCTGAGTCACTAAATTTCCTACAAATCATCCATCATAGAATTTATTTATACTTTTACTGCTGATTGATCACAAAAATTCCCCTTTTCCCCCTACTCGCTACCCTAATAAAATCTGAGCTGGTAGTGTGTGACTTTTTTCTTTTTTCAGGTCCAGAAATTACTTTCCCAGGTATATATGTGGGAGGCATTCTGAAATTTTAGATGCTTTTCAAAGAACTGCCAGACACATCCTTCAGTGAGCAACCCAAAGACTTGGTTTTGATAGGACAATAACGAGTCATCATTTGGCACCCTTGGTTCCCGCGGCGGTAAGACTACTTAAGTACACCTGTTCTAAATGAGCTAAACTTTGAAATCCGCTGACGATCTAAGATGTGCTTGGAAAAATGCTAGTGGGCACTGAGGGTCCTCGAAAGCACAGCCAGTTAGTATAAAGATGATTTATGAAGATGTATTAGTCACAACACACAAAAGCATTGTAAAGTGAACACATTTACCTACGCTGGTCTCTGTATCCACATGCAAGCTCTCCACATATTTACATATTTGAGAAACGTCCCCAGTTGCGTGAAGCGAGCTCAGAATGGAATTAGTCTAAAACCTCGATTGCAGAGGGACATCCAGGACAGAACCAACCGTTGATGCGTCTTTCCCTACTTAAGATGCCAAGCCTTGGCCCGGCTGCCCTCCGCGCTGCGTAGTCCAGTGATTGGGCCTGTGGAGGACTTTATCATCACTTGCTCCATCTCCGTCTGAAGTGTAGCAGAAAGCGAGAGAGTCTTGGTTTCTGGTTCAATTCTAGCAGAATGTTTAATTTTGCCAAGTTCCTTGACTTCTCTGTGTGTGGCTAGCTCGTCCTTCGTAAACTGGGGATCTTTTTTTTTTTTAAGATTTTTTATTTATTTATTCATGGCAGAGAGAGAGAGAGAGAGGCAGAGGGAGAGGGAGACGGAGAGGGAGAGAAGCAGGCTCCATGCAGGGAGCCTGACGTGGGACTTGATCCCAGGTCTCCAGGATCACACCCCAGGCCGAAGGCGGCGCCAAACCGCTAAGCCACCGGGGCTGCCCTAAACTGGGGATCTTGGGGAGTATCTTGAACAGCTGTGCTGATCCATGAGCCTGAGCTCCCTCAACTCTCAAATGTCTGCCTTAAACCTACAGGCATAGCAAGGATGCAGGCATTCATAATATTGATTATTTTGGAAAAGATAATCCTAAATTTGGATCTACTGATCTATTGGTTGTCATACCTGGATTTACTCCTATAGAATTCTTACAGAAAATTTAAAAGAGAAGAATAAAACGACACATGCAAAGATACTAAGGATTCTCCGGGCAGAGACATTACATAATGGCTATCCTCAAATCCAGGATTAGGTGAAGTAGTCCAAGACCTTGTTCACTTTGTCCGGAAATAGCAGTTGGAGTAAACCTAGTCTTAAAAGATCTTGCAATTCAGTTCTCTAAGCTTAATGAATTTAGACAGTTCAAACGAGACATTTGGCTAAAAGCCTGAATTTTTCAGGCCCTCAACTACAGCCAGCTCTTTCACCATGGGCTACAGGGCTTCAGGTCTTGATTTCTAAAGAAAAAGGAGTATAATTGCCAAACTCTCTGGACATGAATGCATAATATCTCATATCTGCCCCAATTTTTTCTCTAATTATATATACAATCTCTCCCCGTAGATTTAGTAAATGCTGTGCTGATCCATGGTTCACACTGTCTGCCCTGTCAGATCTCGCTCTCAGAGGGACAAAGGATGCTAGAGAGTTTATCTTAGTAAAATCCTGGATAATTGAGTGTTTAACCTGGAGGCAAATACTGGCTTCTCAACAGTGGAACTACGGAGATGAATCATCCGACTCATTCGACTCGAGGATTTAGCCTCTATCTCACGTCAGGGACCAACCTTCATTCACAATGAGGTGAGGGGGGGAAGCCCCCGGGGAAGCATCTGTTCTTCTCCCCACTTGCGGAGATATAAAAGCCATTGAGAGGATGACCCTGGCAGGTGCTGCCTGCCTCAAGACACCAGGACAGATGATCTCCTAGGTAGCAAGAGCCTAAACTTTCGAGGCATTTCGACATTATGTGAAATGCGTAAGAATTTCTTAAAATACAGCAAAATCTTCAGCTTGCATTCTAAGTTTCTCTATGGCTATCCAGGTAATGCAAATAAATGGCTTTTTGGTTACTTTCTGCTAGGGTCAAATTAGGTCATCTGATGTACAATGTCTATCTTCAACAAAAACAGTGTGAAACATTAACAGCTAAGGCTAAAGATATTTCAGAGTTCAGTGAGGTTTAAAATGTTAAATTTTTCTGTTTTATATATACTCAACCCTCATTTTTTTAGACGATTAAAGAAATTCATTTGAAAGTGTGTGTTTTTAGCACTTGAATAGTTTTCCAAAGAAGCAACATCAAAGTAAATATGTCAGAAAGATCTATTTGGTGTAGTGGGAATACTGGATAACTGTGATCACAATATTAGAAGTGGAAATATCTAGTAAGTAACCAAAAAAGTACAAAACGTGAGTGAGCTTGATTTGTTTAGTACTGGTGATTGTAAAATAAGGAAAGATGAAATGATATGTTGAGAATGTCAAAAATCTAAAAAGATAATATTGAATACATGTCACGGCAATGGTTCCCTTATAGGTTCATGTTTTGTAACAGCTTGAATTCTGGGGCAATTCCAGAGCAGGAGTCAACAAACAAAAGAGGGAAGAAGTCACAGCACATTTGAATCATGACGTGCAGAATCATGGTTGAAGAGGGTGATGGGACAAAAGTGAGTCACAGCATTAGCCATCGCAGACATCTGTCCATTTAGGATGTCAAGACTGCTGCACTTGCCGAGGAACCTGGGACAGGACAATGGCTTCAAGCAATGCTTCGGGCAATGTGTCATCATGTATTTGAAAATGTGGGAATAAAAAAAAAAAAGAAAGAAAGAAAATGTGGGATATCCACAGCGAACTGGCACTAATACCAGCAAGTGATTTTTACTACACTCCAGGCTCACCAATACGGGAGACTAGACCCGTCACTATGAGCCTGGTGTTTAGTCGGAGTTAGATCATGAATCTTACTTCTTAATGTGCCTTCTTGCAAAGTAAGCCTGTTGGAATCAGAACAATGATTACAATTAATTTGTTAAATTGAAAAGAGTTAAAGCAAAATAAATCTTGTTTGGTTAACCATGATATTTATGTGTTCCTTCACTGTCCCAACTCGTGGTTCTAATGACATTTTATCAGGGAACTCCCTTAATCTTCCTAAACTAAAATAACACCCTCCCCCACGCCCCACATTTTCCGTCCTACTTCCCTGCCTTGCTACCTCTTCCTTGTCTATTTATTACCTGAATCCCACCCTAGAATGTGAACTAACAAGCTCAGTGCTTTGTTTTATTTACTGCTGGGTCCTTTGGCCCAGGGCCGTGCCTGCTATACCACAGGCACTCAATATTGAATGAATGAGTGATGCGCTTTAGAGATAACTGTTCCTGCTGGAGACTCTACGTCATATTTCACACACCAGCTCCATACTACTATGTTCTACTCCAGAATTATGCTGTGGTTTTTTCCCACATAAATCTGGATAGATGATTTTCACGTGTTCAAATGTTTGTGGTCTCTCTTCCTGTCTCTTAATTGGGTGACAAGAAAGTATTAGCTCTTCATTAAGTTTTAATGAAACAAGTATTTTCTGATTTTGAATATATGTGAAGCTGCATAAGATTTATCTATCCTGATCCTAGAAGAGAAGGGAATAAATTCATGATTGACATTGTTTTGGTTCAAAGCTTAAAATACATCACTATATGAAAGCCATTGATTAGATGTTTATGTGTTACTTTTCTCATTTCTGTATAAGTGACACATGATACATATTACTTACCAAAATAATATAATTTTCTTTTTATAGCACACCAGTTCCTGGTATTTATAGTTTTTAGTCCTGGGCTACAGAATAAAGGCTCATGTTTTCTATTGTTTATGTCCTTAGAATGGAATTATCCTGACCAGGAGCATTTAACTACTTAGCCTTTTTTTTTTTTTTTTTTTTTTTACTACTTAGCTTTTAGCCACTTGTGTGAGCCACTTTTTCTGTTTGTTTGTTATCTTGCAAATTAAAATAGGTAAAAACAAAAACAAAAACAAACTGTAGTAGAATATTTCTGGCATTAGGTTGGCACATTTATAGAGAAAAAATCAAATAAATTATTATGTAAGATAAGATTTCTTTCTCCTTCATTTAACACACAAGGCCTGTGATAACTGTTTATTTGCTTTTATCTTCTAAAAATTAAATAGATGTTAATGGGCTATAGGGCAATGTAATGGAAGGGAGAAATTTCTTATCCAGTATAAAAATCCAGCTGTTAATGACTCAGTCTGCATCTTTAGGACAGAAATAAAAAGAAAAGAAAATTGAAAAATGAAGAGTATAACCAAAAACAAATCATCTGGCTTTCTCAAATTGCCCAAATCGGTTTATGTGGTAATTATATCCCTAAAATGAATTTGGGAGCTTGAGAATTGGGTTGACTTTGTATAATACAGCATATAAATTAGATAAAAGCCTATATTTTCTCTAACTTAATCCTGTTAAATAGTAAATTGAGCACCACCACGGTGGAATTCGGACCCCATTTATTTGAACATATGAATAAAAGAATGTTCAGATGCACAGATGCACGCATGCACATAAAAAACGCTAACCTAACCATTTGAAATGAAATTTCATAAGAAAAAGAGTAAAAATTAATTTAGTGATAAACAATTTTCACCAATAATTCCATGGTTCTGTTAAAATGAAATAAAGTAAATTGGTAATTCAGTGCAAAAAAAAAAAAAAAAAAGGCAACGTGCTGTAACTGTGCTCTGAATTCCTATGAAGGGAAATCAAAGAAAGGCAATTCACTTCTGTGTGTGTTTTTCTCAACAACAAAAAGTTTCTGCCGGTGGAAGGCCGCAGAGCGAAATGCTCCGACCCCAATCAAACCCGAGCCTCCGACGAAGGCAGCTTCGGGATGCGGCTGCTCTCGCGCTTTCCAGGCCTTTCCTCAAGCCCTGCTGCACCGTGCGATGCGGACGAAAATGTTTATTTGGTTTCAAGGCGCCCAGAAGGGCGGTTGTCGCGGGGCCCCCGGCCTGGGTGCCCCCCTCCGAGGCTGCGGCCGCCCTCGGGCCGCCCTCCCGCTCCCGACGCCCCCGCGGCCGCGGTCAGAGGCCCCGGCGGTGGCGGCGGGGCGCAGGGGGAGCGCGGGCTGAGCGGGCGCGGAGAGGGGCCGACGTCCCAGAGGGTCCCTCACGAAGAGGACAAGACGCGCAGAGTGTGCCTGGGGCCGCGGCGGCAAAGCTCGGGCTCCGCTCCCGTCGCGGGCGGTGGGCGCAGAGGGCGCGGCACGGCCTTCCCGCTCTCGTCCTTGCCGGCGGGCCCGGAGGCTCCCGAAGGGCCGCGGAGACGCCTGCAGGCCCCGCCGAGTGCCCCGCGCCGTCCCCGCGCCCGGCCTGAGGGCCGCAGCCTGCCCCGGGAGGCCGCCTGCTGCCCTGGGTCGTGGCCTGCTGCCCCGGGCCGTGGCCTGCTGCCCCGGGTCGCCGCCTGCTGCCCTGGGTCGTGGCCTGCTGCCCCGGGTCGCCGCCTGCTGCCCCGGGACGTGGCCTGCTGCCCTGGGTCGCCGCCTGCTGCCCCGGGACGCCGCCTGCTGCCCCGGGACGCCGCCTGCTGCCCTGGGTCGTGGCCTGCTGCCCCGGGACGTGGCCTGCTGCCCTGGGTCGTGGCCTGCTGCCCTGGGACGTGGCCTGCTGCCCTGGGTCGCCGCCTGCTGCCCCGGGTCGCCGCCTGCTGCCCCGGGACGCCGCCTGCTGCCCTGGGTCGTGGCCTACTGCCCCGGGTCGCCGCCTGCTGCCCCGGGACGTGGCCTGCTGCCCTGGGTCGCCGCCTGCTGCCCCGGGACGCCGCCTGCTGCCCCGGGACGCCGCCTGCTGCCCTGGGTCGTGGCCTGCTGCCCCGGGACGTGGCCTGCTGCCCTGGGTCGTGGCCTGCTGCCCTGGGACGTGGCCTGCTGCCCTGGGTCGCCGCCTGCTGCCCCGGGTCGCCGCCTGCTGCCCCGGGACGCCGCCTGCTGCCCTGGGTCGTGGCCTACTGCCCCGGGTCGCCGCCTGCTGCCCCGGGACGTGGCCTGCTGCCCTGGGTCGCCGCCTGCTGCCCAGGGACGCCGCCTGCTGCCCCGGGACGCCGCCTGCTGCCCTGGGTCGTGGCCTGCTGCCCCGGGACGTGGCCTGCTGCCCTGGGTCGTGGCCTGCTGCCCCGGGACGTGGCCTGCTGCCCTGGGTCGCCGCCTGCTGCCCCGGGACGCCGCCTGCTGCCCTGGGTCGTGGCCCGCTGCCCCGGGACGTGGCCTGCTGCCCCGGGAGGCCGCCCGCTGCCCCGGGCCGCGGCCTGCTGCCCTGGTCGTGGCCTGCTGCCCCGGGTCGTGGCCTGCTGCCCCGGGACGCGGCCTGCTGCCCCGGGTCGTGGCCTGCTGCCCCGGGAGGCCGCCTGCTGCCCCGGGACGCCGCCTGCTGCCCCGGGTCGCGGCCTGCTGCCCTGGGACGCTGCCTGCTGCCCTGGGACGCCGCCTGCTGCCTTGGGACGCCACTTGCTGACCTGGGACGCCGCCTGCTGCCTTGGGACGCTGTTTGCTCTGGGAGGCCGCCTGCTGCCCCGGGTCACTGCCTGCTGCCCTGGGACGCAGCCTGCTGCCTTGGGACGCAGCCTGCTGCCCTGGGACACCACCTGCTATCTCGGGTGCCAAGCACTAAGATTGGAGTCCCACTGACTCGCTGCGAGCCTGTCATGGTAACTGAAGGAACGTGACTAACTTTTTAAAGCAGATTCACCAGAATGTGTTTGTTTATCCAAAAAGAAAGCTGTGGCACAAGATCGTAAATAGTGAACTTGTTTTTCTGAAGTAATCGTAATTCCTAGGAGGCTTAATCAATAAGCTGAAAAATACTGATTTTGGTTGAAAAAAAAACTGCCAAATTTTATTATATAACAATGGACTGCTTTTCTTATTTATTAACCTTCAGCTTATTGAGACCTGAGATTTGATCTCAGGCATGTATGTTTCCCAAAATACTATATGCTAAAATAATTTCAAACAATGATACCCTTCACATTCTAGTTTTAAAGATGATTTCAAAAGAGGAATTCCCAAAACATTTTGTGAAGTAGCAATGTTCCTATAACAAGTACGAAACCCAAGAATTAGTATGGAAACACTCATTTAACTGTTTCAGTGTTGTTGTTGTTGTTGTTTTTTAAAGTAGCAGTCCTATTACTTTAAACCATACCTCATAGTTTAGGGTAAATTATGAAATTGTTGTACCAAACAAGGATTATTACAGGAGATTAAAGATTTCTAATTATTCTAGAAATGCAGGTGCAAATAACAGCTTCTCAGAAAGATGTTGGGATCCCCAAAGATATTTTGAGAAGTTCTGAAAAATAGAAGGATGAACATCGAATAATTCTAAACAGCTACTTATTGGCAGTTAATGAGCCATTTGGTTGGTATAGTTTTTAAGATTCTTCCGAAAGTAAAAAAAAATGCAAAAAGCCTGTCACACTTTTATCTCACAAATAAGAATGAGTAACTTTGACACAGCAACATCTTTTTCTATCTACTTGGGTCAAAAAATGGTCTTTGTAACCCTTGGGTCCTTGCAAAGTAACAATTAGTACAAATGAAGCTCTGAAAGTTTTTTTTTTTTTTAATTAATAATAACCTTTTAGAAACATGAAAAAAATAGCAGAAGTTGACATTGAAAAACTGCCCATCCTCTTGGCAGGTGTTTGGGGCAACAACCTTCTTTATATGTTGCTGCTAGATGTGAAATTCTAAGAAAACAACCAGCCAATCCATATATGAAAATCACACACATATCTGCACACAGTTTGACTCAGCCATTTTAATCCTAGAAAATTATCCTGAGCAAATAACCATGGCAAGACATTAACCATTTATTAGGATTACATCAGAGTATTATCAAGAATATCAAATCTTTGGAATTCACCTAAATAATAGTGTATTGGATAAATAAGGTATGTCTATGAATAAAGTGGAGTACTATAGGTTACTTAATGATACTGTAAAAAATTAATCATCTAGAAAATTCTGCATTTTATATTTTAAGTTAAAATATGCAGAGTACAAAACATTGAATTTGTATATGAAGAAAATACTGGATTGATAAGTGAATATCATTTTATATATCAATACATATAATATGATCCCATTTTGTAACCATATATTTAACTGGTAACTGTTTACATATGATAATGTATAGAAAAATATTTTGAATGGAAAAGAATAAAATGTTACAATTGGTTACCTTTGATAGTGTGATTAGTAATGATCTTTATATCTTTATTTTCTAAAATTGTCTGCCATGAAAAAAGAATTCTATAAAGAAATGCCTTTTTGAAGGAATTTGCCAATAAATATATGAAGAGCTAATCAAATGCATTTTGAACAAAATTAATACAAATCAAAACAATGAAGTACAATTTCTTAAAACTAATAAATACAAAATGATAATGTCTACTTTTATCAGGATATAGTTAAGCACACTTTTAAAATAGGCACAGAAAATTCACTTTTAGGATTATATCATAGGGAAATTATCAGAGTCATGCAAATATGAATGCAGGTGGATCATTTGCACATTTGTATAAAATATTCCACCTAACAACATATAGCATCCCTTCATGACAAAAGCCCTCTGCATAAAATAGAGCATATTTCAACATTATAAAAGCCTCATATGAAAAACTCGCAATCAACATCATACGTAATGGTGAAAAACTGAGAGCTTTCGTCCTAAGGTCAGGAGCTAGTGGAAAGGGTGTCATTCTCACCACTTTTAGTTAAACATAATATCTGTAGCCATTAGACAACATAAAGAAATACAAGGCATCCAAATAAGAAAGTAAACTCTCACTATTTGCAGATGGCATGGGTCTATGTAGAGAAAACCTGAAAGACTCCACCAAAAAACTACTAGACCTGAGAGATGAATTCAGTAATGTCACAGGACACAAAATCAATCTACAGAAGAAATCTCTTGCATTTCTACAAACCAGTAAGGAAGCAGCAGAAAGAGAAAGTAAGAAAACAATCCCATTTACCATTGCACCAAAGCCAATAAAATACCTAGGAATAAACTTAACCAGAGAGGTGAAAGACCTGTACTCTGAAAACTATAAAGTGCTGATAAAAGAAACGCAAGACAATGCAAAGATATGGAAAGATATTCCATGCTCGTGGGTCAGAGGAACAAATGTGGTTAAAATGTTCATACTACCCGAAGCAATCTACACATTCAGTGCAACCCCTATCAAAATACCAACATCATTTGGTATTTCTAGTTCACAAAACTAGAACAAACAATCCTAAAATTTGTATGAAACCACAAAAGACCCTGAATAGCTAAAGCAATCTTGAAAAAGCAAAACAAAACAAAAAACACAAAAAAAGCCCCCACAAAAAAACAAGGCTTCACAATTCTAGATGTCAAGTTATATTACAAAGCAATAATAATTAAAATGTCATGGTACTGGGATAGAAATAGACATACAGACCAAGGAATGGAACAGAAAACTCAGAAATAAACTTACAGTCATATGATCAATTAATCTTTGACAAAGGAGGAATGAATGCATAATAGGAAAATGGGTCTCTTCAACAAATGGTGTCGGGAAATCAAGCGTCATATGCAAAAGAATGATACTGAACAACTTTCTTTCACCATACACACACACAAAACCCTCAAAATGTATTAAAGACCTAAATATAAAACCTGGAATCATAAAAATCCTTGAAGGGAGCACAGTCAGTAATCTCTCTCAAATCAGCCTTAGCGACTTTTTTTTCCTCAATACGTTTCCTGAGACAAGAGAAATAAAAGTAAAAATAAACTGTTGGGACCACATTGAAATAAAACGTTTCTGCAGTGAAGGAAACCATCAAGAAAACTAAAAGGCAACCTACTGAACAGAAGATATTTGCATGTGACATATCCCATAAGGGGTTAGTGTTCAAAATATATATAATACAACTTAACACAAAATAACAAGTAAGCTAATTAAAAAAGGAAGAACACATGAACAGACATGTCTCCAAAGAAGACATCCAGATGCCAACAGACACATGAAAGGATGCTCAGCATCCCTCAGCATCAGGGAAACGCACATCATCACTGCAATGAGGGGGCGCCTGGGGGGGCTCAGTGGTTGAGCCTTTGCCTTCAGCTCTGGTCAGGACCCCGAGGTCCTGCAGTCAGGCTGCACCGGGCTCCCTGGTCAGCAGGCAGTCAGCTTCCCCCACTGTCTCCCCCAACTTGTGCTCTCCCCCTCCCCCCCAAAAAAAGGAAAAGAGAAAAAAAAAACCACAATGAGATACCACTCTACACGAGTCAGAATGGCTAAAATCAACAAGACAGGAAACAACAGATGTTGGTAAGGATGTGGGACTGCACTGTTGGTGGGAATGCAAAGCGGTACAGCCACTCTGGAAAATAGTGTGGAGGTTCCTCAAAAAGTTAAAAATAGAGCTGCTCCACGACCCAGTAATCTTACTGCTCAACAATTTACCTGAAAAATACAAAATAGCAAATAAAAGGGATCCATGCACCTCTATGTTTATTGCAGCATCATCTATCAAACTGCGGAAGCAGCCCAAGTGTCCACTGATAAATCAATGGAGCTAGGCAAAGTCATACACACACACACACGCACATGCATACACACATGCGCACATACATGCACATGCACAGACACGCACACACACGCATACATTGGAATATTATTCAGCCATAAAATTAATGAAATCTTGCCATTTGCAAAAACAGGGATAGAATCAGAGGGCACAATGTCACACAAAATAAATCATTCAGAGAAAGACAAGTACCATATGATCTCACTCCTACGTGGAATTTAAGAATCAAAACAAACAAGCAAAGGAAAAAAAAAGAGAGAGGAGACAAACCGAGAACCAGACTCTTAACTATAGAGAACACACTGATGGTCACCAGAGGGAGGGGTGTGGGGGGGTATTGAAGAGTATACTTACTTTGATGGAAAACATAGACTGATAAAAATTAGAGAAAAGCTAGATATAATAATTTTCTCATAATTAGGGGCTGTTTTAAAAGATGGTACATTCAGATAATAGAATGCATAAAAATGCTAAAAATGAAAATTTGAAGATTATTTATTGACAGTGAAATACATTCAACAGCTGTATTGCTAAGGGAAAACCAGGCTGTATGGTGACATTAGGAATAATCCTCTTCTAGTCATGCGCTCACCAAAGGTGTGTATGATAGGTACGTGGAAAAAATCTGGAAGAACTGAGTGGCAAAGTCATGAATGCTCTCTGTGGGTGGCAAAGTGATGGATGACTTTTCTCCTTTTATTGCTTTGTTTTGAAATTTTTATAACGTGAGCATGTGTTACCTAGGTAAACATGAATCTTAAAATGATTTAAAATTATATGTAGTTGGACAGAGGTATCCAATCTGTTTACTAAAGGTGGCTCAACCATGATGCAAAAATGGGTAAATATGAATACCCCAAGACTCCAGATATGCGGCAACCATGCTGCCTTTGTGAGGGAAACAATAAACCGATGTATGATGTTTAATTTTTTTTTTAGGATTTTATTTATTTATTCCTGAGAGACAGAGAGAGGCAGAGACACAGGCAGAGGGAGAAGCAGGCTCCCTGCCGGGAGCCCGATGCGGGACTCGATCCTGGCCCAGACCCTGGGATCCCGCCCTGGGCCGAAGGCAGGTGGACACCACCGAGCCCCCGGGGGCCCGACGTTTCAGAATCACAAGCATTACCTGCCTTGTAAGCAGCGACCATCTATTTTGCCCAGAAGTCAGGGAATTGCGTGGGTAAAGGACAAGTGTCCTTCAGGGGAACCTGGAACCGACATAGCAGGACACACCTGACTGCTACGTATTTGCAGGTCGACAAACCACAAGGTAGACAATAAAGACAGAAAGGGAAAAAAGAAACCACAGAAAAACAATGTCACTCACCCTTGTGGTGTAAGCAGCTTCTGGATCGTCCTCTAGAACACGCGAAAGTCCAAAATCAGAGACCTTACACACCAGGTTACTGTTGATCAGAATGTTCCGGGCGGCGAGGTCGCGGTGGACGTAGCCCATGTCCGAGAGATACTTCATGCCGGAGGCTATTCCGCGGAGCATCCCCACTAGCTGGATGCCCGTGAACTGGGCGTCGTGTTTCTGAGAAACGTTCCACACACACAGTTAAGACACATTGCTGCTCTTCCTGAGACACGTCTTGGTTCCAGTCTCACACCCTGAATTGTAAAAGCCCTGCGCGCCCTTGGCTTCTGGGCCCTCCCGCCCTCGGGGAGTGTGAGCAGGTGCCCGGGGCTGCACCCGGCGCCCCGAACCCTGAGAACCAGACCTCCCGTGGGCTTTCTGTGACGTGCAAGCCCCTCGGAGATTTTAAATTCAAGAACAACAAAATGAAATGAATCCTGTGGCTATTTTAGTTTTACATATTGATTTGATCGAATGTCCGTTCTTCCTTCTGGTTTTCCAGATTATTCCTGGCTTCAAATAAAGTGGATAGTGAACGTGTAATTTACCGTCCTAAATAAACAGTTCGGAATTAGTCAAGAATATTTACTGAATATTTTTTTCTACTCAATCTTGAATTATACATCGTAAAATGGAAAACAATAAAATACAAAGTCAGAGTCTAGTATTTAGAAAAGTTTCCAATTCACTTGGATCAAAGTAGAAATACATGATTTATATGATACATAGGTAAAGAGATACGCACACATGTATACATATACATATGTGCATAAATGCCTGTACAGATAAATAGATATGAAATTCCGTGTTCAGTTATAGATACACAATGACAATTTAAAAGTATTTATTATAATGGTTTCAATTATGTAATTTGAAAAATATTTGTTTTTGAAATGTTCGGGAAAATGATTGCTGATAAAATTTGTATTTGCCTCATGAATATTAAAATAAAGAATATGACTTCTCATTTATAGAAAATTTAGAATTTTCCTCCATAATAATGAATTATTCTATCTTTCCTATCTATCTATCTATCTATCTATCTATTTATCTATCTATCCATCTATCTATCTACAGTGCTGAATGCGCATTGAGGACAGAGTATATGGGGTTTTTTTTGGCCCTTACAGTGACTGGTGATTGGCAATGTCTTGTTCTCCATAAGACTTTTGCATTTCTTTGAACAAATATTTACTGAAATATTTTTAAAAATTAAATAAAATAAATAAATAAATTTTAAAGTTTAAATAATTAAGAAAATATATATGGATGCATATGTATCAGGAAAATGGTATCTCTGAATTGAAAATACTTTGGAATTACAATGTTTGCTTATTTTCTGAGACAAAAGCTCTATGTGGTAGATGGTCTTCTAACAGCAGTCTGAAGGTATTTTAAATGAAGGAAAGAGGATATTCGTCTTACATCATTGTTTTTTATGTCTTACTTTAAGAGTCTTCTTAAAATTTTTATCTTAACCAGTGTGGGTCCTGGCAGTACAAAAGGGTAGAAGAAAGATTGCACAAATTTGTTTTAAATATATGAACCATTAATTTTGGATCCTGCAAGATAAAGATGAATTTGGTCTCTTTGTATTTAGTCCTCCAAAATTTCCGTTTTGCTTTAACTTTTGCTATCTGATTGCTGGCAAAATATCAGAGCTTGCCTCTGACATTTTCAGTAGTTCATTCCATATTTATGCATATGTTTATATAGATAGAAGGATAAAATATAAAAAACAGATAAGGATAAGAGATACATGAATATATATAAAATCTTCTACTTACACGTAAGAAACTGTCCAGGGAACCATTCTCCATGTATTCTGTGACAATCATCACTGGTTTACCTGGATATACGGTAAATCGTAAATTAAACATGTCTAATCATGTTTAGAGTTCAACAAATATCACGTGATGAATACATCTAGTATACCTTGATACCCCTCATGGATTAAAAAATGTAAAAGCTTCCCGTCTTCCCAATTTTGCAAAGTCACAAGAAATTTTTTCCCAATAAGAAAATTAAACCAAAAGAAAAAGAAAAAGAAGACTGGGTTTCAGAACAGGGATGATAACCTACAGCATCCAAATTGGCTTATTTGGCATGGCTTTCTGTGAACATATAATACGCCCCCTTTCTGCCCTTTAATAATTGCATGTCAGCTGCTCTACAAAATTAAGTATTTCTGCTTTCCAGCCCAGGACAGAGCCAGGGTCTCCACAATCACTGACACGTTCCACAGGTATTGACAGTAGTAGTTGGGCAAGTAAAGCAAAGTCCCCATCTTCATGGATCCTATATGTAAATTTCATAAAACAACACCAATCATTGTAACTTTTAAAAATCTGTACTCAACACATTAAAAAAATATATAAAATCCATGTTAAAAGGAAAATAAAGTTAAAATTGCTGCTGGCAATTTTACAAACTTACAATAACCATTGTAGAAATATGTGGCCTTAAATACCATTATTAAACCTGTTATTGAACATTTAACTTTATTTATATAGTCAAATATATGTGCAAGATGCTGGTTTAATTATTTTATATATGATATCTTATTATTATCATTTCCATTTTGCACACGAGAAAACTGAGATATGTAGAGGGTGATCAATGTACTCAATGTCATACAACTAATAAATAATAAAGCCAAAAGCAACAAACTGCATCCATTATGCTGTTAATTTTGGAAATTTATACTGAAGGAAACATTTAAAACACGAACAGCATGAAATACAGGAGTGTTAAGTAATCTGATATACAGATTTATGAATAGAATAAATATTCTGGCAACGATTGGGTGTCAATTCTATGGATTATTCTGAATTAAATTGACAGCTCTGAAGTCCGTAACATTTTCGATAATTGTTACAGTGTAATGCCGTGAACAAGGCTGAAAATAGAACTCTATATACATTACAAAACATGTCGGAAAATAAGTAATGCAAAATGAACATTTCAAAAGGAAAAAAGGAATATGGAAAATGGATATTTTTGATATACAGGAAACACTAGTAGATATTTTTGCATAATTAGACTCATGTAACATCACATATTCATATGTGTGTATCTTACATACATACCTCACACCACTTCATCTTCGCGTTATCTCGTGCTTTAGTAATATACATTATTCTCATTTTTTTCGTGTCCCTACGTGGAAGCATTGTGAATTTAAGGAAGCTGCTGGGGCACACAGGTAATTTTCCAGCAGATCCCAGACGTGCCGTCTCTGATGTCAAAACCTACTGTATTGGGCAGCCCGGAGGAGGGGGGGCGGGGCTCAGCAGCTTAGCGCAGCCTTGGGCCCAGGGCGTGACCCTGGAGGCACAGATCGACTCCCGCATCGGGGTCCCGGGGTGGAGCCTGCTCCTCCCTCTGCCTGTGTCTCTGCCTCTCTCTCTCTCTCTCTCTCTCTCTCTCTCTCTCTCATGAATAAATAAATAAAATATTTTTTAAAAAAGAAACCTATGCTATTACTACATGGTAATTCTCTTCCCATATTTTCGCTATGATCTTGTTTAAAACATAATTTCATCATGTCACAAAAAAAAGGAACAGCGCTTGTCCTCCACGTCTGGGGCACCTGAATCAGCTCTTGAAAGAGCGCCACTGAAAAACCTGGGCAGGTGGCTTTTCACAAACACTGATGTGCCCCTGACCCGCGTGCACACTTAGGTCTTCCTCACAGGCTCCTTCCCTATCATGAAAGTTAGTCTGCCTCTGATGATAGAAAACAGCTTTCTTTGCTTCCTTTTCCTTTCATAGGTTAAAACTCTCATTCACACTACTTATGAATAATGTTGCTTGGTACTATGAAGGTTATACTTACTGTATTCAGTACTTCGATGTATACTAGGTTATAGGTTTAAAAGCTAAGAAAAATGATTTAAATTCTATGATTTTCAGACAAATTTTATACACGTGACAACCAACTGATACACCAATCTATTTTCTGTGAATGTACTGATTTAGTTACATATATTTAGTAACACGTCATACATATCTAATAAATCTGATAATGTAAATCTGTAAAGTCATTTAGCCAAAAGTTTCAGCCTCTAGAACTTGCTTTTCTAAAATTCAAATTAAGCTCTGATTTGATACTATTCAGGAAGAAAGGGAAGATCTGACTTTCCCTTGGAAACTTCTATCTCTCCTGAACTGATCACCCCGATGCTAAAGACTAGTCCCAGAGACCTAGTCCCAGAGACTGATACAAAATTAAAAGCATGGATAAGTGAACAAAGGAATGAATGAATGAAATCTTTCACATGCATGTTCTCTATAAATCACTATAACTGTCTATGTTCTTGCCTCAATACCATTCTATGGAGAATAACGCTCTCACAAAGTTCAGTGCATACGTTAAGCGTAGTCACAGGTATTTTGTCTCCTACAGCCAACTCCCAGTGACAGTCACCATGTTTTTGTGCTCCCCAGACCTTTGCTTATCACTTGTTTCCTCCTGGCTCCCAGCCTCATGCCTATTCCATTTCTGGTTAGCATGTCTGGTGGATTGTTTGGCAGGGGAAATAAAAGTAGCTGAAAAATCAAGCTAGTCAATTAAGCCAAAGCCCCATGACCATTCAGAAATCAGATCGGGCTGCATTTAGCTCTAAGATTTAGGTATTTATAAACATATCAGTTATGATGGGCAAGTCTGAAAATATGCTTTACATTAAGTTCAAAGATTCAGCAAACCCAAATGTACAAAAAATAAACAGAATCAAAAATATTCCACCTTGGAAAGCCTTGATTTCTAAGTTCTATTTTTTTTTTTTTTTTGTTTTTAGTGTCTAAGCTTATTTTTAGCCTTAGTTTCCTTGTGCTTTTGATTTTAATGAATAGGGTTAAAGGAAAAGAAACTCTGCAATAGTGGTGGGAGCTCATCCTAACACGTAATAAAGATTGCCGGAAATTATTTATAAAATATTAGCTCACCTGCACATGGATGCCATGTGTTTCTATCCAGGTTCATGCTCTTTCACATGTATTTTGATTTAGAAGTGACATTCTCATCTTTTTCAAGAACCCTATCATTTGCTGCTCTCGGAGATCCTAAAATACATCTGAGTATCTGCACGAAACTCAATAAAATTGTTGCTGGATGACTGGCTGAAAGGAAACACTATCAAAAATGTGCAAAACAAAATGTGCAGCAGAATTTTACTTTTTTCCTACATTGATTTGTAAATATAAACAAAATTATGATATTTCATGATTATAGGGTTAAGGGAAGCGAATCAGTCTGTTACAATCAGTTCATTTCCCCAATTACCTCCAGTGGTTCAGATATATTATTAATCATTGAACCACTATTTGATGACAGAAGAAATGTGATTCAGAATATCCAAGAATCCCAGGTTCGACATGGTATATTTCACCACAACCTTTCTAATCACATTTTTATAAAAAGAAGAGCCGAAAAATGTAATAAATAAATAGCCATGTGTAGGGATTTTTATTGTAATTATAAAATAGATGTTGGGTTTAGATTAAAATATTTGCATTCAAACATAGTATTTATCAATGATTAAACTATTAAACTTTATTGGGGTGCCTGGTTGGCTCAGATGGAGTGGTAGACTCTATGAAGAGTCATAGGTTTGGGGTCATAGGTTTGAGCCCCATGTTGGATATAGAGATTACTTTAAAAAAATAAAATTAAAAAAGTTATTGAGGGGAGCCTGGGTGGCTCAGTGGTTAAATGACTGACTGTTGATTTTGGCTCAGGTCGTGATCTCAGGGTTCTGGGATCGAGCCCTGTGTAGGCTCCACACTCAGGGTGGAGTTCACCTGTGATCCTCACCCTCTTCCCCTGCCCCTTCCTCTGCTCATGCCCATGCTCACTCCCTCACTCTCTGTCTCTCATCAGCTCTTACATCCACGGGTCTATAGGTTAATGAGGGCAGGGGCCAGCTCCATGCTGTACCTAGTTCTAAAATCAGTGGAGTGCCAGTTAAAATGGATCGTGTCTATAGTCTCAGGATGGCCAAGGATCATCTCTCTCTTCAAAGTCAGGCTAAGAAACACTTTCTCCAAGTTTTCCTAACCAACCGTCCTCCATCGATCTGAATACACTGAATGCTTCACATTCAGCTGACGTGACATTTCTAAAATTTATTTGTGCTTAATCTGAAACAAGATTTAATACTTTTGAAGATGGGAACAGATGAAGAGGACACATAGGCTATACAGGCAACAACAGGCCATGCACTTAAAGCTGGTACATCACTGTATATCCACTACACCTCAATGAAGAAAGAAGACAGGGATGATATTTCTACTTTCCCTTGTTGTATTCAAAGCTGATTTGTATAATAAGTCCAATAACAATCAATAAATACGAAATCTGAATGTGTTCAATTGATTTTACAAGGACTACTTAGTTCTTTTTTTTTCCTTTTCAAGCTTTCTATTTTCTTTGTCTAATTGTAAAAATGAGGCGGATCCCTGGTAAAAACAAAGACCTTAGGTACAAGAATGAATTAAAGTGATAATAGCAGAAAAAAAAAAGTGATAATAGCAGGATTCTCATTTCTACCCTAAGACAAATGCTTTTCATGTTTTACTTCTGAATATGATGTTGTAGGTTTTTTGTTCTGCTTTGTGGTTTTTACATATATTTATCAGACATGCATATTTTCTATGTAGGATGTGCTAAGGAAGACTTTTAAATTAAAGTGTTTATTTTCTATATCTTTAGAGACTGACCTTTTCTTTGCTATTAATGTTATGAATTTCTAGAATGACTAGATAGTAAACCAACTTGCATTCTTGGAATAAACTAAACTTGAACGTGATCTAGTATCTTTTTTTTTTTAATTTTTATTTATTTATGATAGTCACCCAGAGAGAGAGAGAGGCAGAGACACAGGCAGAGGGAGAAGCAGGCTCCATGCACCGGGAGCCCGACGTGGAATTCGATCCCGGGTCTCCAGGATCGCGCTCTGGGCCAAAGGCAGGCGCCAAACTGCTGTGCCACCCAGGGATCCCTAGTATCTTTTTTGATAAAGTTGTTAGCTATGGCTTTTTATGCCAGTGTTACTGAATTTTTTTCATGCCTTTACAGTTATTTTCCTCTGAAAACATTCTTGTATAATTTTCAAGATATCATCATCCTCATGAGTTAGGGATGTTTCTTCTTCTTACTTTTTGCAAGGATTTGTGTATAATTAGAATTAGACAGTTATTAAGTAAGTGTATAATTATGGTTCTCTTTTAGGAAATTTTTTGTATATTTAAACTAGTGCTCTTTCAAAGTTGGTCTTTGGGCACATGTAAGTCCTTTTCTAACAAATGTTAAGTTGCATTTAACCATTCAAAAATATCACAAACCCATCATCCTATCTAAATAGGGAAAATACATAACATATTTTCTTGTAATTCAAATGTGGCCAATTTAACCAAAAAACATGGATGGACAATATTGAAAAAAATAAGGAAAGACTTACTTTGAAAGACTTTCCTAATTTTATTGCTGTGGACACTTTAAGAAATGTTCTAACCTCCTTTCTCAAATTAGTTACGAATGCATGAGAACTTGTGTCATGAGAGTTTACTCTAACAAACTATTTCTATATATTATCAATAAAATAAACATAACATATATATTGTTTATTTTGAATATTGCAGGGAGTTAGTACCCTTGAGACAAGTGCAGATGAAAACTTTCAGAGAGAAGCAAACAGGACATAGCAAGAATTTGGCATTGTCACTGCATAATGATATCTTATTTCAGCAATATTTTTATCATATGTCCAGGAGATGGAAAGGTGCAAATAAATGACTAAGCTTTTGGTGTAAAGTGGATGCTCACACCAGTATAGAAATTCTTTAATTATGAGTGATTGTCCTAATATTCTGCTTACTATATTCCTTAATGATGTAAAGTTACAGTGACGCATTATTATTTATTATTATTATTTTTAATTTTCAGAAAATAATCCCTCCCTAAACACCAACAAACCACATCAATCTTATCTAATACAATTCCTTCTATGTCACTAAGTAAAAAGTGGCCATGGGGGTCTTCTTGGATTATGAACATCACTTGACTAATGATGTGATGGCAGAAATATCAAACATTTGCTAAAAACAAGTTCCATCTTTTTGAACTTCAGCTAAAATTGATAACACATGTTAGTACCAAGTTCTGAGCAGAGACGGTGCCCCCAGCTTTCTGCTACTTTGAAGATCAGAGACTCTCTCACCTTCTCTTGTTTAAGACCATCAAGCTCAAAACGTATCATTAAAATTGTTTAGGGTTCAACTCAAATAAATGGAAATCTAATAATTGAATAAAGGGCTTTCTCTAAATGACTTGAAAATGATACCTTATAACAGACATAGTGTTTCAAGCATATAATAGCAATATTAAAAAGAATTACCATGGAGCAAAAAAAAAAGTATAGCTTTCAAGAATGTTTTTCTATACAGCAAAGATTAACTGATAGATTCTCAAATCCACCAGAGTGGTAGCTTAGATTTTCATAGCTCGATTCCACTTAAAACTGTATTCCTAGATAATCTTATTTGATTTTGAAAGTATCCAGAAATAGTGACGTATAACTGCTATTCTGAATTACAAGGGAAAAAACCAAATCTCTATGAGTGGCCTGATTTGCCAGAGTCCCACAACCAGTTGGGTTGAGTAAACACTTGAACTCTGACCCTCTGGTTCTTAATCCAGATAGTGATATAGTCAGTTTTCTTCTTTAAACACAAACATGTTTATTAAGTTTTAAGCCCTGTATCACTCTTGGTGGGGGGGGGGGGGTGTTTCTGAACCTTGCAGTCATATATTCTCAGGAAACAAAGAAGATAATAGGAGTGGATGAATCACTTCTCATGACAAAATTGCCTTAACATATTTATATGTTAACTGCAATGTATTAACTTTATTTTAGGGCATTTCTGTTTCCTCTCAGATGTTATAGGGTACCAGATAGAGCTTTTATATATGCCACGAAAGGAGTTCAAAATCTAATTTAGGTCTGTGACTCTATTATGTGTGCACTATATGAGATGACTGGGATCTATATCGTCGGATTTGGCAGCCTTTTACATGCTTATTTGACCAGGGAGATTCATCAAATTTAGAACTTTCACCCTAAGACTAAGGCAGTTGTAACCCATATTAGAATGTTACAAAATCAGACTCGAATAAGGCATTTAATGGATAATACCTATGATTTTTAAAAGTCTTTTTTGCCTTAATGCATTTTTTTCTGCATTTTGTTCTTGGGGATTGTTTTACAGATTTCTTTGCCAGCTCATACTTGATGATTTCATTTTTATATTGAAGGAAAACTTGCCATAATAATTATGGCTTAATGTTGCTCATCATTCAGTGAATATTGAATTGATAGGTAATGGTCAGCAAAATGTAACAGGTCATTTTCCATAATTCATTAACACTGGAACCCCCCCCCCCAAAAAATCAATTTACATTCGGTAAAATAGAAGAACCTATCAATAAACTTAAATTTAAATCTGATGTCTATTTTGAGCGTCACTTTTATCTCCTCTTCTAGGAGGTGTAGGTGTTGCAGAAGTTAGGTGATAATTCTTGCCCATGCTAAAATGTCATGGTTTTCTCCGTCATTCCCTAACTGCTGCAAGCAGTCACACAATTGCCCTTCCTTGCAGCATGCGTTCAATTTGATGAACCAAGACTGAAGAAAGACCTAAAGGTAGAAGATATTCCTTTTTTTTTCATTCAAAGGATCAATATTCTTATTTCTTTTTTTTTTTAATTTTTATTTATTTATGATAGTCACACAGAGAGAGAGAGAGAGAGAGAGGCAGAGACACAGGCAGAGGGAGAAGCAGGCTCCATGCACCGGGAGCCCGACGTGGGATTCGATCCCGGGTCTCCAGGATCGCGCCCTGGGCCAAAGGCAGGCGCCAAACCGCTGCGCCACCCAGGGATCCCCAATATTTTTATTTCTTAACATTGCTAAATTAAGAACCTAGTACGATCCAGGTTCTATTCTCAGTCACTGATTAAAAATAACATGGATTTTTGCCTTTTATGAGAGTTCACATTTTTTTAGGTATTAAGGGTTATTAATTATTACTAGAAAATTTTTGAAGCTTGAGGGATTCCTTCCTATGATCAAGTTATTAGGGGAAACTTCAAAAAAATCAAGATCGGAAAAAAAAATTGGATCGAATAAGTAGAATACAAAACGAAAATTAGAAACTCATTTTTATCCACTGTTTGGGCCAGGGGGAGACCAACCTTCCGACACTATCTCCAGCACTTTCTAATGAGACCAGCCACTTGCTCTGTATAGTTATTGTTTGTTCAAATATAAAATGGAATTATCGTATCTGATTCACAGGGTAGTGATAATAATGAAATGACATCCATGGTGCAATGTGTGGCATACGATGGTCAACCCATAAAGAAAGCCTTACCAAAATAAAACAAAAAAACAAAAAACAAAACACAAACAAAAAAAAACTTTATGTAAATTGAGTTAAAAGAAAAACAGCTCTGCAAGTACAAATGAGTTTTCTCCCCAAGAAGTGCTCAAGATCTGAAGGACCACCTCTTGGTAAGGATGATTTAAAGGAGAATAAATGACGAATTGATTATTAAAACCCCAGTGAGACACAGTTCTGTAATTCCACGGGCATTAGCTAGTATGGTCTTAACAAAGGATTTGAACATTTTCCCAATCATTACTAACAGTGTTTTTATTATTAATCTAAAAAATAGTAAAAAAAAATGTTCTTCGTCAGAAAAGATTTCAGGGCTACTACTAATATGACCTTATTTTTAGGAGTATAAAGGGAAAAATGCTTCTTACAATATTTAATACGGGCTCATAGTTTATGGATTAGTTCTACATTACTCAGTTCTTAATCTTATTTATTATATAAGAAAACTCCAAAGCAAATCAAAGTACATTTCAATTTTACCATGCTCTTGTGAGAAAGGAACTGCCTTTTTAGTCACACTAAGATGAGAATAGGTATTAGTGCCATTTGGAAAGTGCTCCATGTAATGTTAAAGAAAAATATCATTGTGAAAAATATAATGTGTAATGTCTGTGGGTAACCATAGAATATGTAAATGTGGTGCCAATGAATTATCCCCTTAAGGATGCCAAATTTCCTGCCATATGTTGTCTTTTGCTCTTAAGTAGTTTGTTGCCAATTTAGCTTATTCTTCATCCTGTGCTCCAAAATCTCAAGGAAAAAAAGAATCCTAGAGCATTCTCAAGAGGTTTTCATCGGTACCAGAGCCAAAAATCACATATCTGCCCCACAGGATTCCTTCTGAGTCTGGCTGGAGAAACGATCATGGAAATAAGTCCAGATCTCTATCTCTGGCTATGAGGCAGCGTTTCCCCAGACTGGTCAGAGCTCCGTCTGGGACCCTAGATTAGAATTATTTGAAATCCACAGAGTACCAGGAAGAGGCCATGGGTCTAATGTGATCCCAGTCTTTACAGCTCAGGAGCATTCTCCAAAGTCCCATAATTGTCCTGAAGTCAGGGAGGTAAAGATTTGGGAGTTTAACTGAAGCTGGTGACCAGTAACAGAAAGGGCAGCTCCCTGGGAGTTCCCAGCAATTCCTGTCAAAATTGAGTCATTGTTGTTCCTCATCTTTCTGCACCACAGAGACGTCTCTATGATTCACTTCTGAATCATCTTTTCATCAGTAGATCTTAATACCATCCCATTTTTTAGCTCCTAAATTTTCCCAATTTTTGAAGATCTAGAATAGCACTGTCCACATATGACCAGTTAGATATCTTTGCTCTCTTACTGAAGAGAGACACGTTGGCCTCAAATGAGTTTTTCTGTTAGGACGGACAGACAGCTATTAAAAAAATAATAATAATCAAAATCCTTTAACAATTGAGTGTGGATTTAAAGACTCTGCTCGACATGGCAAAAGTTTGTCTTTCGACTTGACTTACTCTTAGTAACCACTCCTTCCAGTCGGATGATGTTGGGATGGTCAAATTGTCCCATGATACTCGCTTCTCCTAGGAAGTCTCTTCTCTGCTTTTCTGTGTAGCCCACTTTTAGGGTTTTTATGGCCACCGAAATCTCTTTTTTTGAAGGAAGTTTCAAGCGGCCACTGCACACTTCTCCAAATTCGCCTATCAGAAGAACAAAACAATGACAAAAGGTAAGGACTTATGTCATTAAAAACAACAACAACAACAAAAAACTGTCAGTGGAGAGCAACTGTTTCCTCTCAATGATCCCATTCAAAATATTTATACCTTTGATCTGCAAGGTGTACGCTGTAGGCCTCCAACTTATCTCACAAGATGATGATCATAGACTCCCTGAGAAACCCCAAAGCATCTACACCCCACTGGAAAATGGATCCAGTGAGTAGCCTCATGCATTTTGAAGAACTACACTGTGAATAATAGAACATGAAAGAACAACGGGAACGTTGAAAACTACAGCTAATAGGGTTTTACCTCCTTGTTCTCATAGCAACTACTTCCTCCGGGTAATCAACAGACCAGCACAGATATATTATGGGTTGAGCAATGGATTAAATTTCACATATTTCTAGCCATTCTGTTATTATTAAAAGGGCCAATTTAGCTGTATACTCAGACTCTGAAAATGAGAACAGAAGCATCTGCTACCAATTCATTTTATTGGAGTATTGGCATGTTGCATTACTGACATACTAGCTATAAAGTTCTCTGAGCTTCTGGAAGGAAGAAGAATGTACTAGTATCAAAAAAAGCACATCTTTTCTACAAAATCACTATAAATATTTTCTTAGATTCAATGTCTTCAATAAAAAATGCATGATTAATCCACAATTAACTGAATATGGAGTGTTATTCACTTTTAAATAGTCTAATCCAACTAATATAAACTTGCTAGAACTAGTTTGGGCACCAACTTCACATATATTGTTAATTGAGGAGATATACCCATAACTCTTTCATCATATTTTGAGTTTTCTGAGAGCAGAGACCTTTATATTCACTTCTCTAACCCACTGTTGCCACGGTAATTGTCACAAAGTAGTGCCACCCATAGATAGTTCCTTGTTCATAGAGGAAATCCTAGTATCATGTGGATTATTCTGTCTGATTTGTACAACACCTTAAATGTGTTTTTTTAATATCAAATGAGAAGTTTTTCTAAAAAAAAAAAAAAAAAAAAAGCATTAATTACACAGTTGTCAGGCCATCTGTGGAATGGAAGAGCATTCTTGGTCCAACCTTCTCACTGCGAGTTTTTGTGTAAGCTCCACACCCCATGGATCAGCCAGAGACAAGTTGTCAAGAAGTAAGATGCTTCTTCTCTGTATTTTGTTCAAGTGTTTCAGCCCAGAAATGCAGCAGGTTATTGGTTTACCAGCTGCTCTCCTACAAATGATTCGCTTCCCTTCACGAAGCTGTATGCTCCCCCAGGCTTGACCCTTTCTCTGGAATTCTGTCACTGTTTCTAAAACGATGATTTATGCTATAGCTTGTCAAAGTCATTTAAGGTCCAAAAGCAGTTATTTATACACTTTTTAATAAATACTCATCAATTGGCAACAGTATGACAGACACGTTGAAAAACATGGAGTTACGCTAAAGAAGGCAGATCTCATTTCTTCCCTTTGAGGGAGTGTAGAGAAGATAGTGACATTTGGGCTAGACTGTTCTTTTGGATTATGGGGAGAATCAGGTGCAGAATTTGAGAACATTCATTGACTTTTGACGTCCAAGGGAGAATATGGCATTATACAGTGTGTGTGTATCAGGGAGAGGAATAATGATTCAAAGTAAATCACTGTTAGAATTTGTAAGCAAGAATAAGGGTTCTGGGGTGCCTGGGTGGTCAGCCAATTAATTGTCTGCTCTAGGCTCAGGTCATGGTCTCGGGAGTCTTGGGATGGAGCCAACGTCAGGCTCCCGGCTCCACGGGGAATCTGCTTCTCCTTTTCCCTCTATTCACCCACCTTTGTGCATTCTCTCTCTCTCAGATACATAAATAAAGCCTTAAAAAAGGAGTAAGTGTCGCTTTCTCTAAACTGGGTTCTTGGAACGTTGCCAGAGAGCCCTCGTTCACGTTGTGTCAACATTAAGTTTGAGCAAAACCATAAGGAATCAACCATAATAAACTTTTACTTTCTTTTTTTTTTTTTTTTATTTATGATAGTCACAGAGAGAGAGAGAGAGAGAGAGAGAGGCAGAAGCAGGCTCCATGTACCGGGAGCCCGATGTGGGATTCGATCCTGGGTCTCCAGGATCGCGCCCTGGGCCAAAGGCAGGCGCCAAACCGCTGCGCCACCCAGGGATCCCAAACTTTTACTTTCTGAAAGAAAGTTCTGCCATTATCATGAGTCAATATGTTGTGATGGGTCTTGTTTTGAATTCTGATGTCATCATCACTCATTGTAGGTGACAAGCCACTTGTCAGCAGACTTGTCAGCACAGCAGACAGCACAGCACTGTGGGACAGAGCATGGACTCTAGGGTCCAACTGCCTCTGTCACCTATTAGTGTATGATGCTGAGCAAGCATTTTAACCTCCCTGTGCCTTTGTCTCCTTCTCTATAACATGGGAACACCAATTGTGTCCAACTCATAAGGCCTTCGTGCAATTAAAGGAATTAATGTATGGAAGGACACATAGTGCGTGTCTTCTATGTGTCCATTACTATTTTTCTCTCTGAGTTCAGACCCACCTTAGGAAAGATAAATTATCTATCTACCCCTGATGAGTTAGGTCAAGTTGAAGAATAAATATAAAAATGCTTTATAAAATGTCCAACTCCGTATTGATGTAACAAGAGGTGGTTGTGGTGATGATGGTGAGAACAAGGTTCATGCCATGTTGGGTAGGTATTTGTAAAGGAGAGTGCTTTGTAGAAGGACCTCACTGGGGATGTCAGGGAAAGGGTTCACATTTCAAGTGGGTCAATTAGGATTCCTTTCTTTCTTCTCAATGGGATATCTGACATATGGAAATGTCTATCTACCTCCAAAATTCAGAAAATGGTGTTCTCACAATGCTAATTTTTAAAAACCCCAAAATTTTGAAATGCGATTATTTCATCAGATAAATACCAGAAATGATCAGAATATATTATGCTGAACATAGAAATGTCAGATATTAATTCACTTCTCTTTATAATAATTTAAAACAAATGGGTTAGAAAAATTAATAAAGATTGGGCAAATGCAACGGTCGACCTTTCCACCTACTCAAATTTTGCATGGTCTTATTCAATTAACTTTGAATGCATAAAAAAGAAAACTTAGTTCCTGTCATTCTTGTCATTTCTAAGTAAAAGCACAACTTCAAGATCATTTGGAAGGCACTGCTTGATTTTTTAAATCCAATTAGTGCAGCAGTTTTTATTTGTCCTCTGAAATAAAGTATGTGTTGTGTGGATGGGCACACTGGATTCTGATTAAAGATGCATGATGCAAAATTGCTCAAAATAAAATTTCTTTCCCTTATGTCACTTAAAACAGGAAAAAATCTATTTGTGTTTAAGTAGAATGGCACTCTGCCTTAGTTTCAAATTCTAATTTCCTACTGTTTTAGTAAGAGAAGCATAATAAAAGTGCATATGGGACAATGCTGGTGTGTCAGCTAAGCATTGTTCATGAACTATCTCAATTAATCCTCACAAAAATGTGAGAGGAAGGCACTACTGTAGCTCTTAGTGTCTAGTGCAGACTTTGAAATTGGAAAGTCCGAGATTCAAATTTTGATTTCTCTATTAATAACTATGTGACTATCATAAATAAAAAATAATATAAAAAAATAACTATGTGACTATAGGTCATTCACACTTTTAGCTCGTTTCCTTATCCAGTGAAACGGAGATAATGCCAATCCAAAAGGCTAATGAAATTAAATAGCATTCAAGTGAATGCCTAGCATAGACTAGGGAGTTAAACAAATATATTAAAATATATTCTACCTTCAGAAAATGTCTGTATTTAATCTTTGAAATAATGGTTAGATGGAAGAATAAAAATGAGAACTGTAGTTATTATTAATTCCACTGTTAAAAATTTTACTACTTTGAGAAAGCCAATTCATGGCTCAGTTTTAATTCTGTTATTTGAAATATGGGTATAAGTCTTCTGATTAGTCAAAGTATAAGTGAGAGTTTCCCTTAAAACTTATTTCTTTGTATAAGATCTCTGATGGAAAATTAAGAGAATTAGGTCACATATATAGAGTCTTTCTGCATATTTAATTGACTTGTAAAGTCCGTTCATTGACCATCTTTGACTCAGCCTTTTAATAATGGAAGGTAGTTGCTATCAATTTAGCATAATTATTAAATTTTTATGGACAGCGTCACTTTTAGAAATTTAAAAGGAGATTGGAAATGAGTAAGTGTATAAATGAAAGGCTGGCTGGGGATAGATTGTTTTTGAAGTTGTGGAAATGGTAATTTTATACTATACTCTCTATCATCCTATTGTATAATTTCATCTACTTTTGTAGATATTTTACATTTTGCAAAACAACATGCTAAGAAAACTTGAGAGCTCTCAAAATCTTGACTTCTTATTCTATCTTGGTGACGACAAACCCCTGCAAGGCGAATCAAGACAGACTAGAGTTGGGTGTGGACAGTCTTATATTGAAATCTTCTAGGAGTGGTGTAATCGGCCTCGAAGATACTCTTGTTTGCAAACAAAGCCACACAGATTTATTGCTCTGATTGTGGCAAATGAGGATACTGTCTACAAAACCCTGAAAATGGGCACAGGTCTAATTTTTTGCAAATACGTTTGAAGGGAGAAATGGATAAAAGATGCTCCGTTGTGATCTTTCTTGAGGATCGGGGATTATTATTAAGTGAGTCAGTGCAAGTAGCCTTTCCTTTTGTCTCATTTATCAAATACCATTTTCAATGAATGTGTTTTGTCTCACACTACTGGGTACCAGATATCTGGTATAATCAATAACATCTATATTTTTAAGCTTTTACTAATGCAGAGGGCCCCCAAGTTCAAGGTCCTGAGGTGTCTGCCCAGCCTTGTGGACACTAGCTGAGCTTCTCGTCCTCACATCAATTGAGGGTGCAAAGTCTCCATGCTACATATGCTCCCAGATTTCCATGCTGGAGAACAGTGCACTCCTGTGGGACAGCAATGCCAGGACCACAAAATCCTCTGCACCACAGGGCCACTGACAAAGCTCTACACAAAGAACTATACAACTGAGAGACAGTGATCAATGCATATTTGTTTCAACTGGATTGACATAGGTACACCATGAATGTGTATATTCTTAAGTCTTAGGTTGTGGAAAAAGAAGCACATGGTCTACTTTCCTTTTGTGAATTACTGGTTCCATGTTTTAATATCACCTGCACATGTGAGTTTTAGGCAGATAAACTATCAATAAAGTTAGAGGAGCAGATTTCGTGCATTATCAGTTTATTTAACTGATATGGAATTACTCAGGTTGTCCTACTTGAGTGGCAAGTATGGCTAGAATTCTAAATACTGCCTTGAAGTGCAAAGAGAAACAAAATCATACAATATTTGTGTAAAGATGTATTAGTCATAGATATACAGTACTTGCAGAAAATATGATCTGATCTGTTATGTGTAATTCAGTGAGCCAATTTCTTGATCTTTCTACTTCCTACATCAACATAACTACTTTGTATTTGTTTTGGAAACAATACTGACCAATGAGATGATGGAATAAAAAACTATTGTACAATATTGTTTATTTTTACTTCGGAGGAGTTAGTTTTTATTTGATCTCAAGCTGCCTATCTGTAGGTGCTGTATGTTTATGTGCATTTGTAACAATACTGTTACTTTATGAGTATGGTTTTTATTGGAAATACATAAGTGCTATTCTATGAGAACAAGCTTCCATACAAATGCATTAAGACTGTATGAGCCTACAGGCAGATATTAAGGTGGCGCACTGCACGCTGCTTAAACTATCCACTCAAAAACAGTTCTGAATGAATTTGTGTAAAATGTGTCATTTATGATTTTATTTTGTGTTCTCTCTTTAATTCCAAAGAAGTTTCTAAAATTATTATTATTATTGTTATTTTACCCAAACCAAAATCTTCATGTAGTGAGCTTATTTAAAGTAGGACCCTGTTTTATCCTGTTATCCCTGCACAGCCACGTAGGCTTGGTGACATGGGACTCGGGTAGCCAGCGGAGGATTGAGCTTTTGTGGCTGCTGGCTCCGAAATCCAATAAATAAAAACGCTGGCCATGGTCTGTGAGTAAGTCTGGCACCTTCGAAATCATTACATTCCATTAAATACTACCTCGTTTATTTATTGCCTGCCTTTGATCATGAAAAAAAAAAAAAGTCCCTTTTCATAGCAATATAGCTGAGGCCTGAGAACTTGAGGGACCCGGGCAGCATTCCTCTCCGTAGTGGTGATTTGTCATCACCATACATGTTGGGGGTGGGATTGGGTCACGGTTATTACCTGCTCCAACAACTTTGTCGATGGATATGTTGGTGGCATCCAGTTCCTTAGCAAACTCATGAACCGCTTGAGTAGGGTCTTCGTATGTGTGGGGGTCAACGTAGGTCCTGAGACCTGGAAGTTTCACTGTGTGCAGGAAGGAAGGAGAGAAGGCAGGCGTTAATGGAGCTAGATGTAGGAAACCTTAACTGAGGCAGTTGTTTAATCACATTATTAGTGGGGGGAAAATCCCCATTATGAAAAAGTACATTGATCTGTCATTTATTGTCAGGTGTCACAGCAGTCGGCAGACACAGAATTTGGACTAAGTATCAAACGACTTAAGAAACGACATTTCCCATAATGAGACAAAAGAGGAACCACTGTGAGTTTTCTCCACAGAAACATTAGACAGAAAATGGACTTTCGAAAAAGGGCATCTCACGGGGAGGGTAGTTGGGAATTGAGTAGGCCCAGTGGTCACCCAGTCCCCCAAGACGCACTAGCGCAGGAAGCAAATGTTCACGATGACGCCACATCTGACCATGAGTCACAGCTTGTGAGACGATTTCATAGGGCAGAAGGGAGGCTGGGACACAGAGCTAAGTTACCTGAAGGCCACGCAACAGCACGTCTTTCTCGGATACCATTCTGCGTTTAGTGACATTCACAACCAGTGTCCCTGCCTGCAGTCACAGACCTCCTTAACCCCGTGAGGAGTAGTCTATACACTGCATCCCATGCCTGTACCAGGGCAGCGGCACCTCGCTGAGACCTTGCTGGACCGCGTTTCAACACAGTTAAAGGCAGTATAGATTCTTGGGGAGTTTGGTGATGGTGCTAAGGAACTAAATTCTAGACATGAATTATATTTACAACTTATCAAATATAAACCTCTTTCATAATATGTGTATTTATTCAATTATTCTGAAGATGAAAGACCATGGATAGAAGATCCTGGAGAATCGTTTTGGATTGGACATAGTTCTAATGAGGTTCCTATCATTTGGAAAAAAAATAAATCATATTGGAAATGATTTGGAATGTTCAATAACTAATTTTCTCTAAAGTAAAACCATTGTCTTAAAGTAAGCTCTAGGCCGAATGTGGGACTTGGACTCAGGAACCTGAGATCAAGAGTCACGTGCTCGACCGACAGAGTCAGCCAGGTGCCCCTAAACTAGATTTTATCAAAAAGGGAGACTGGGATCTATTAAAGTACATACACACGCTCTGACGGTAAGGATTTTATGTGCGTACTAATACAGTGGGTTTTTACTTTTGATTTTGGTCACATCGGTAAAAATATATTGGTAACACTGTTCCAGCAAGGGGCAGGATGCCTGATGGTGATATATGGCTTCATTTATCCCACTACGTTTTGAAAGATATTTTAATCCCAAAGAAATGAATAAAATCAGATGTTATCTTTTTCCAATATGATTTTATAATGAAAGAATCTTAATGACAAATTGCAAGTGAACATTGTGTGATGACTGGAGACTTCTTGGAGTCCATTTTGCTCTTTGCTTGAGGTGGGCATGGTGATGGCGATGGCAATTACTCTGGGGAGCCCGCCACACTGCACACGCTAGATCAATGGGTCCCACATGGCAGAGTGCGGACTGGGACATTGAGAGTCCGCTGACCTACAGGCCGTCTTCATGAAGGCCACGGCTATGCCACATCAGTTTCTGTTCCTGTAGTGTATCCAGGAAGGGTTTGAGTAAAGAAATAGGAGCCTAGGGCACCCCGGGGGCTCCATCACTTAAGCGTCAGCCTCTGGTCGCTCTCTCTCTCTCTCTCTCTCTCTATCATGATCTTTCTGTCAAATAAATACAATCTTTAAAAAGAAAGTAATAAGGATCCCTGGATGGCGCATCGGTTTGGCGCCTGCCTTTGGCCCAGGGTGTGATCCTGGAGATCCGGGATCGAATCCCACGTCAGCCTCCCGGTGCATGGAGCCTGCTTCTCCCTCTGCCTGTGTCTCTGCCTCTCTCTCTCTCTCTCTCTCTGTGACTATCATAAAATAAATTAAAAAAAAAAAAAAGAAAGAATCCTAAGAAAAGCAATGGATCATAAAAATAAACGGTGGTTAGGAAGTAAAAAAAATTCAGTGTTCCCGGGCTGTGTGTAGAGAGGATTCCAAGACTGTAGCATAGGAATGGGAGGCGGGGGAACAGACGGAGGAGAGAGGCCGATGCTCCTCCGACACGGGCCTGCGTGGACACGGGCACAGCAATCCCCGGGGCCAAGTGCAGGGAACTGGGGAGACGCTCTCCAGGGAGTCACGCCCGCAGAAGTGGGGAAACGGGCGTGGGCTCTGCCCCTGCTCTGAGCAAACGCGGACGGGGCGGCTTTGGAAGGTGAGAGCTGTGCTCCCGAAGCTTTCCGACTCTGGGCAGCTCGGCGGAGAGAAGGCTCTGGAAGACCTGCGGTGCGCCCGCCCGGCCCGCCCGGTGTGTGGCCGACACCGCCAGCGTCAGGATTTTCGCTGGAGGCCGTCTGGTCACCGTCACCGCGAGCCCGAGGTCTCGGGAGGCTGAGACCCGCCGCCCCTCGGGGCTGCCGCTCGGGGCTCCAGCTCCGCTCACCGTGGGACGCCCGGCGGCCGGGCTGCTTCGGGGACTGCGTCGCCCTGGAGCGGTGGCGGGTGGCCCAGCCCTCCCGGCCCGCGCTGCTCCCAGCTCCCGGGGCCCACCTGCAGGGCCCCCGATCGCCCCCAGGAGACCGCAAGGAACTAGGAGCCTGTGGAGCTTTACTATTCCTTTGCAAGGAAAAGGAAACTTTTTAAAGATACGATAAAAATTAATTTTTCCCCAAAAAAGGATATTTTTTTCTTGTAAACAATGACAAATGCCTTTATCTTGCCCAACGTAAGGAAATCAACTTGGAAGCATTTTACCAGCATCAGGATTCGCAAAGGCCAGCATAAAATGGGCTGTGAGGAGCAAAGTCTGAGACTTTTTAAACAAGCACAGGCTTTCAGCAGCCCTGGGAGTGGCTTTAGAGCCACCCTGTACCTGTCAGCCCCGGGGCGGAGAGGCCTCGCTAGATAATCTGAAAATTCCATAGTCATCCCCAAATGAGATCAATCACACTGCTCGCCTTAAGTAAAACCACATAAATTGTTTTCCTATGCACACAAAACTTGGCGAACAATGCAATTAGAAACACGCCCCCCCCCCCCCCCAAGATGGTCTGTTCACTGTGGGCGCCTCGGCTGCGGACTTTTAACTGCTGACCCCAGAGGCTGCAGGAGTCAGGTGATGCAGGATACCAGGCACATAATCCCTTCACACCAATAATTAAGGGCAACGTACAGAGTCACTGGGCTGTGTCAAGAAAACCAGATAATAAACACATGCACACGTGTTAAGCTGCACTACTTTACAGCTCGTTCTGCGCAAACACAATAATTTACATTTCCATTTTACCAGCATGAGTTGCCCTAAGGACAGCAAAAAATAAAAAGGCCTCGCCAGAGAGGGCAAGGGGACAGGATCTCAGGAGGTGAAACACATTTCTTTCCTTTTGAAGCAATGTTATAGGATTTGTAACGAGGCTGGAGGGAATCGTTCATAGCTAGAGCTTTTTAAAGTAATACCAGCTAAATGGTCTGAAATAAAACAGCTGCAGCATTAAGACGCAGAAAGTTTATGACATGCACAGAAGTTCCTTTATACCCCTATAGCTCGGATAAAATGCATTTCTCTTTTGTCTGTCTAGTCATAAAGATATTGTGCATTTGAAGAAAATTAAAGTTTCAACCAACTCCACCAGGAAAACCTACGGCTGAAAACAGACCGGAGTGACCCAGGCATCCTGCTCACGACTGGGACACAGACATTTACCAGTGTTGCAAATTCAGGAGATTCACAATTCTGACGTTAAAAAAAACTCAGTACAGTCTCGCTGTGTGGGCGATATTTATACACTGACTGTCCAACCCCAGTGAAGAACATTTAATCCACAGGAAGGTTGCCGCTCTAATTGGTTGCTTCATTCTTTTAAGACGTTGGAGTTGGTGACCTAAGTCATCTGAAATGATGGGGCGTTGCTCTTAGGAGCGTAGCACTTGTGCTTTTGTGAATTATTCCACAACAACAGCGATGAGATGCATGAACGAGACCACACCTCGGTGAACGCCGCCCCTGTCTCCCTAGCACGTCAATTCACACTTGCAAGATGCTCTTTTTCTCCTTTTTTTGCAAGCTACTGTGTCCCCCTGCTTGTTAGCCGCAGGTAGTCAGCTTTTACCCGTGTTATAACCAGAGCTATAGTTGTATCGAGTCATTTATATGAGGTATCATGCGGAATCGAGCATATTTTCACAAGGCGGCAGTGAATGCTGAGGACAGCGATGCTTATGAGACCACGTGAGTTATACTGAGATTATTCAAGAGCAGATGAGTATAGTCTGTCCTAATTTCCATGGGAACATGCTGTTCCCTTTGGGTCCACTCATCAGTAACAGGCCACAGTAAACTGAACCATAGTTTGGAAAATCAAAGCACCTGGGATGATTTGTTTTGTGTGAAGGGGGAAAAAGGAGTTTTCTTATTAGACATAAACACTTCATTTCCTTAAGAAAAAGTAGTTCTTTTAGAAAATATTAAAAAGAGACCAAATGGATTGGTATTAAAATCTGAGGGAGGGCAGCCCGGGTGACTCAGCAGTTTAGCGCTGCCTTCAGCCCAGGGTGTGATCCTGGGGTCCTGGGATCGAGTCCCACCTCGGGCTCCTGCATGGAGCCTGCTTCTGCCTCTCTCTGCCTGTGTCTCTGCCTCTCTCTGTGTGTCTCTTGTGAATAAATAAATAAATCTTAAAGAGGGAAGAGCGCTGGCCTTCCTGCCAGTGGGATGTGGTGGGATTCCAAAATACAGTTTGGTTGACAACACGGAGTAAAAGGCATTTCCCATAAACAGAGGCTGCTTACATGCATTTGGGGGCTGGGAAGGGGGAGAGGCTCCTACTGGGCTTCGGCAAAGGACGAGAGCAGGGACTGCAAGGCCGGGGGCGCGGCGGGGGCTGCGCGGGTGGCTGCGGGGCCTGGGGGGCCTCGCTGCGCTCCCCCCTGCCGCTGCGGGGCAAGGCTTCCCGCGGAGCCTCGGGTTCCCTCTGCATTTAAAATGAACTGAATTTGCTCAATTCTTTCATGAACCGGCTTTTGCGGTTTCCATTCCCTCTGCGGGGGGCATCCCACCAAGGGAACGGGAGGCCCAAGAGCGAAGCCCAGAAGGGCCGGGACTTACGCTGTCCGTTGCCGAAGTGCAGCCGCTTCTCGTCCGCCCCGGGCTTCGACTTGTAGCCGCAGAACCTGCAGGTGAGTCGAGGAGACAAGGCGGGGGAGCAGGTAGGGCGCGGGCCGCGGGCACAGCCGGGACCCCTTTGCCTCAATCAAACGCGCCGGTGGAAGCCTCAGGGCTCCGGGTTCTCCAGGTCCCTTACGGAAGGGCCCTCCCCCTGGGGCTCCGCACGGCCGCCCGACCCGGGGCAGGGGGCGGGGGGCGGCCGCAGGGCACAGGGGGGGCTACAGCGTGTGTACGTGGGCGTGTCGTCCGGGTTCTGACACGTGCTGGGGTGGGGGGGCCTGGGGACCGGGCGGCGGGCGGGGAGGGCACAGGTGTGAGGAGTGGGGCGCGGTGTCGGGGGAGGCAGAAGCCGAGCTACGGGGAGAGAGGGGCGGGGGGGGCGACGGGGATCCAAGCCGCTGCACCCTGCGCGGTGACTGGGCGGCCACCCAAGGGAGCAGCAAAGAGCCGGGGACCCACCTGCCGATCAGGACGTAGGTGACCACGGTGAGGAGGATGACGGCCACGGCCGCCGAGATGGCGATCATCACCACGTGGCTGTTCTCCCCAGAGATGGAGAAGGCTGCGGGCGGAGGGAGACAAGAAAAGGCGAAGCGTGAGCGCAGCGCAGAGACCGGTGCCTCGAGCCGGGTGGAGGGTGGAGGCAGCCGCAGGCCCTCACCCCCGCGGCTTCCTGCCTCAGGCAGTGTACACGGAACTCCTCACTGTGTGCTAGAGGAATTAGACGTTTCCTATAAAGGAGCTCGAAACTTGGCACCAATAAGGTAAAGTGCTCTGTGTCACCGGCAGCGATCACAGGTGAGACAGCCTGCGCTGGTGTTCTCTAGCCTCCGCGCACGCTCACTGGGTGGGTGGCCCAGGCGCTACCAGAGAACCGGAGAACGGGTAAGATTTCCTGGAATTCAGGATAAAGGCTTCCAGTGAAGC
Source organism: Vulpes lagopus (assembly GCF_018345385.1). NCBI lineage: Eukaryota > Metazoa > Chordata > Mammalia > Carnivora > Canidae > Vulpes > Vulpes lagopus. The sequence goes on from NC_054824.1 coordinate 103,660,641, forward strand.
TTGTTCCACCTTCAAGATCAGAGTTATGGGGCAGCCCGGGTGGCCCAGCGGTTTAGCACCACCTTCCGCCCAGGGCCTGATCCTGGGGTCCCGGGATGGAGTCCCACGTTGGGCTCCCTGCATGGGGCCTGCTTCTCTCTCTGCCCGTGTCTCTGCCTCTCTCTCTCTCTGTGTCTCATGAATAAAATAAAATCTTAAAAAAAAAAAAAAAGATCAAAGTTATGCAGGTTCTCTATGACACATGCCACATACAAACTGTTCACCTAGTCCAGGTGTCAGCACAATGGCCCAGGAGGCAAACCTGCCCACCGCCACCAGGTTTTGTAAAGGCCAGGAGCTTAGGATGATTTTGTATTTTTTAAAGGGTTGTAAAAAAGTTAAATTAAGATTTTTTGACATGTAAAAATCATAGAAAATTCAAGTTTTGGTGCCTTTTGGTAAAATTGCATCAGAACGTGGCAGCATACACTTGTGTGCTGGCTTCGGCGGCCTTCTTGCTACCACAGCCAAGCTGAGTGGGGACGACAGGACTGCACCCTGGGGCCTAGGGCACTCCTCTCTGGGCCTTCACAGATTAGGTTTGCTGACCCCGGATCTGGACTCGTGGTCCTCTAACTCTGGGGATCACTCAACCACTCGGGAATCTCTTGGAAAAGTGGTTTCTGATCCAGTTGCTGTGGAGTGGGGACGGAGCCTGTGCCTTTCTGTGAGCTCCCGGTGACGCTGGTGACTCTAGCAGCACGGATGGAGACGGGACTCTGAAGGCCCCTTGTCATCTCCCTCTCTGATCCTCCGCTCTTGAGCGAATCGCTGGCCTCTCTTCGCATCTTTGTCCTCACTCTCTGGTTGCAACCAGAAGCTCCTCACTGGCCTCCATCTGTGTGGTGACTGGAGAATTCCTTGTCCCCGTGACCTCCACCAACTCGCTCTCAGCCAGGAGATGCTTGCAGGGCTCTCCCGCCACATTTAAGACAGAACGCAGATCCCCTCGCAGAGCAGGTGAGGCCGGGTAAGGGCAGGGTAAGGCCGGGTAAGGCCAGGTGAGGCCAGGGTTAGGCCAGGTGAGGCCACGTAGGGCCGTGTCCGTGCCTGCAGCCCCCCAGCTGCTCACAGGCTCCCGGCTACAGTCCCCCCGACTTCTATATCGAGTGGGCTCCCAGCACCAGCCTGGCACATGCCCTTGTTTTAACGTCTAACAGACGCATGAGGGACGTAGCAGAAGAGCTTAGAAGGGCGACTTTGATGGTTTGGATCATGTCCTCGTCAGGAGCCAGTATCAGGGTGCAGGGTGGTCACAGGGTCACTTCGGAGGCTCGTCACCGTTGGGGCCGCACGTTTGCTCGGGAGGCGGACGCTGGAGGCGGGGATCGGGCAAGGGCGTCACCGTGGGAGGGCCTCGCCCGCTGCGCGGAACCCTGAACCCCGAGGCCGTGCCACGTCCTACAAACCGTTCGGAGGAGGTTTTCCCGAAAGCGAATTTCTTTCTCTCTTTTTAAAAAATATTTTCTTGATTTATCGGAGAGGAGTGAACGCGAGACAGATGGCAGGGGAGATGGGAAGCAGGCTCACCCGGGCAGGGAGCCGGAGGCGGGACGCGACCCCGGACCCCGGGTGACCCCGAGTGACCCCGGGCTGAAGGCACACGCGACCCGACGGGGCCCCCACGGCTGCCCGGGTTCTGGCCCCTTCGCCCCCACGAGCCGCCCCCGCGAAGCGCGCTGGCCCGGAGCTTGTTCCTGCGAAGCTCGAGGCCTGCGCCTGCGCCTGCACCTGCGGTGTGACGGGACACCGCTGTTTTGAGGAATAAAGGGGCTGATATGGGTAAAACACTTAAAATGGTGCCACGCACACAGTAAGCGCTTAACAAACAGCGTGTAGTCTTATTATTCCACTTCCCGGTGAAACACTGGCAGAAAGTGCTGCGGACTCAGGTCCTGCTCCCTGAGGGCCTCCCGTCAGGTGCCCGTGTGCCCCAGCGTGCCCCAGGGTCACAGTCCCTACTGGAGACGTCCCGGTGACACTGGGAAGCCCTTTTACTCCTATAAACTCTACAACCTCAGCTTCTTATTTATTTACTTATTTATTCATTTATTTATTTGTTTTACTCTGCCATCAGAGCCCTAGGTCAGTAACTCCAAAACATGGAGATTCTAGGCTCCTTGACTCCACCTCGTAGCTATGCAACCTAAGGAAAAAACATATAAACTCAGGGTCCTAGTCCACAGATAAAGGAAATGATAGTACCTGACTGGCCATGGAACAGGACAGATCAAATGCTGAGGATGTATTATGGCATCAATACAGGGTTCTAGAATCAGACCCATCACGTACCAATGCTGTGATTCTGGAAAGCTTATGTAAACCTCCCTATTCCTCAGTTTCCTCACTGGTATAAGGAAAAACGATAATCACTGTAAAAAGTAAGATATTTTTAACCAAGTTCAAAAAATATTATCTAAATTCCAGATAAAAACATACTTTGTTCTACTGAGAACTATATGTGTTATGAATAAGAACTTTTCATATAACTTAAAATGAAAACTAGAAAAAAACTTAAAAAATAAGTACAATAAATAGCAAATTGTTAAGGAAACACAAGCACAAGTCTTTTACATATATATATTTAAAATATCAATACATAACAAGACTCTTAAGTTCCTAGAATTTTTATGAAGATATATTTTTGGATTAAAAAAAATAGAAAGTTAGGGGCACCTGGGTGGCTCAGTCAGGTAAGCATCTGCCTTGGGCCCCAGTCATGACACTAGGGTCTTGGGTTCAAGCCCACGTGGGGGCTCCCTCCCCCTCTCCCTCTGCCCCCTTCCCCACTCATCCTCTTCCTCACTTGCTCTCTCTCTCAAGTAAATAAATAAAAAATATAAATAAATAAATAAATAATAAATAAATAAATAAATAAATAAATAAATAAATAAATAAAATCTAACCACTCAACTCAAAGATTCTTATAATTGAGGAAGAGGATGTTAAGAAGTCATCTTTTCCTCATCCTCTGTATCCATCAGTGGAAGTATTGCAAATATAAAATGTACTTGGCAAAACCCCAAGACCCTGCAGTTTTCAAAGGCAGTATTTCTTAACCCTAAGACACGGAAGCCTCAGTAGGGGTTCATGCAGCATGCTGCTGCAGCAGTGTGTATACTAAATTGGGAACCACATTCATACGTTGGAGTTTGTTGTTCCCTTTGCAAACGTACATATCAGATATAGCCGAGTACTGATTAAGAACATGCATGGTGTTCCACGCACACATCAACATAATTGGTGTTTATCTAATGGTGATCTGACTCCTGCTCCCCAATGTGCCTACTTTCTACCACAGGATATGATGAACATGTTTGTCTCTTCATAGGATTTGTGATCTTTCTTGGGAAAGCACATACAGATTTCATCATTGATGCCTTAAATACCACTTAAAAGTCCGGAAAAAAAATTCAATTCGTAATCATTTCAGAACAAGAAACTTTTCTGCAGGGCACCTGACTGGCTCAGCCAGTGGAGCATGTGACTCTTGGTCTCCGGGTTGTGAGTTCGAGCCTCATGCTAGGTGTAGAGATCATTTAAACATAAAATCTCAAAGAAGAAAAAAAAAAAAAAAGGAAAGAAACTTGTTTAGCAGTACTTAAATGTTACAAAAAGATTCAGAATTATGATTGTTAAGTTGTAATTAAACTTTGTTATTATGTCATCTAAAATGTTAGATTTGGTTTTAAAACTCCTTCAGATGCTGGGCACCTGCATGGCTCCGGGGCTTGCCCCCCAGGGTCCCAGGATCAAGCCCCACATCCGGCTCCCTGCTCAGCGGGGCGTCTGCTTCTCCTTCTGCTCTTCCCTCCTGCTCATGACCTCTCTCTCTCTCAAATAAATAAATAAAATTTTACACAACACAAAACAATGACAAAAATGAATCTTCACACGTGTCACGATGTCTTCTAACATTTCCTTTGTAATGCTCTCAGGGAGTGGTTTCTCCTCGGAGTGGCAGAGCGAGGCCTGCCCTGGAGGGAGCGGCCTGCCCGCAGCCCAGCGGGGGGCACCTGGCCATGGACGGGAGGCCCTGGGGGCCGCAGCTGCAGGTTAGCAGCCGGGAGGTGGAGCAGACTCCCCTGGGGCGCCCGGTGGTGGACATGCACCCACGTCACAGGGGGACCGGGTCTTGGAGCGTAGATCTGTGCCCTCAAGGGTCGCAGCTCCCGCTCGGGTTAACACTGTCATGTTTCCACCGTGAGCCGCTGCTTTCGGAGCACACTAGCTTCTCAGTACCCGCAGAAGGTACCGCTCCTTTCGGTGGCATTTCTAATCACCTGACAACCTGGGCTATAAAACACCTACTTGATAGGGTAACTATTATAATGACTTGAACGGCTTTCATAATTTCTGTTAGTCCTTAACATTTCTATTAGGTGTGGATTGTGGGCACAATCAAAATATCACTGTACCAAAGCCAATGTGATTTTAGGACATGAACAAAGCCCTTGGATAGGGAACATACTTGCCAGGGGCCATGGCAAAGTGGAACCATCCAAAGGGATCCCTAGGTTTCCTTTCTGGACAGCGCTGGCCCTTGTCAGACTGTCCCCGATAATCTGTTTCTAAAGGGTGTTCATCTCTGACTGCCTCTCTAGACTACCATACGATGGTGAATTTAAGTGACTTGTAGAATGTCTCCCATTATGATTAAAATAAAACATTCCCTAGAGACATAACTGGTTTATATGCAGCAGAAAACATGACTCCAGTCATGACATTTATTGTCCTATAGGACACTAACAAGTTTGGGACAGATTGATGAATTAAAGTATGCCTGATTGCCTAAATACATAGATACACAGATATGTATTTATATGTATATATGTATCGTTTCTTCAAATTTTCCTTTAACCCAGTTTAAACTAAATAAATAAATAAATCAGTTCAACCTTTTATAAGATATAATAGACAGATAATATATATAATTATAAATAATAGCCTCCTCATTATCCTCAGTAATTAATAAACTAAATAAAATCTTGAACATGTCTTTAGTCCGTATCAGAGCCTCGGCCATAATATCACCTTTTTGAAAGTTACATTTTAGCAAGGGTTTTTCTAATACGAAGCAAATGCATTCGAAGAAAAGAGAAACGTTTTGTGAAAGTGTTTGCCAGTTTTAGACCAACTTTTGCCAAATTTGGTGTCAGACACACAAGACCATCCAAACTGCTTGTGAATGTGAATGCGGTGATAAATCCGGTCTGAGAAAATCTCTCAGCTCCAAGGGATACATGACTGAATGTGCTGAGGATTAAAACAGTATTAAAATCCTCCGGCAGCCCCAGTGGCGCAGCGGTTTAGCGTCGCCTGCGGCCCAGGGCGTGATCCTGAAGTCCCAGGATCGAGTCCCACGTCGGGCTCTCTGCATGGAGCCTGCTTCTTCCTCTGCCTGTGTCTCTGCCTCTCTCTCTCTCTCTCTGTGTCTCTATGAATAAATAAATAAAATCTTAAAAAAAAAAATCCTCAAGGACCAGCAAGCTTCGGTTTCGTAGGCCGCCGCTGAATCGTGCCATGAACCTAGAACATCTGGATTCGTAGGTACCGGGAGTGGATTACCATATTGCCTAGAGGTCCTTAACGCAATTTATGGCCAGCAGAGGACCAGTAGCCTTCCAGGAGCTAGAACATGCTTGATTTGTCAAAGAAAAACAACAACCCACAGATGCACACCCAGGCACACCCGCATCTACACCCCACGCCACACAACCGTCAGACATTTCAAGCAGTGTACTTTCCAGGTGTATCTAGATGCATTTGACCAAGTTAAAATTTAGAGAATGAACCATCGGCCCGCTGCCCCAGCCCACCCCTACGCGCCACACTGGGAGCTTACGTACAGTCCGGGCTCGTTTCAAACTCGAACTTGCGGCTGTTGGTCCCATAGCCCGCGGCGGTTCGGGCGCGGATTTGGAAAACATAAGCGGTGTCAGGCTTGAGGCTACTGATGGTGACGTTCGTGCCTCTTGCCCTCAGAATGGTGTAACTCGTCTCTTGCTCCTGCTTTGAGGTTAAAAAAAAAATCATGTTAAAATCAAGTCTTCATGATGCTGTCCGACGATAAAAGGCGATGCACTCAAAACCAGTTCTTCCAGACGTTAGCCCAGAGCGTAGGGCCGCGAAAGACTCGACCCACAATCACTTCACTCTCCGGGTGCAACAGGGGCATCTGGAGGCCAGAATTCCCCAACAGGGGTGGAATGCCTGGTGTCCCGCACATAGAGCAGGAAAAGTCAGTTTTCATTTTTCCCATTTTTTCCCACTTAGTGAATATATATGCAAGTGGAAACACGTTTTCCTCAGAGCCGGGTCTGAATGAAAGCTTCGACCTAACTTCAAAAATACACTCACAAGGAGGAAAACACCTCTTTGCATTGAACTTAATAGGAATGCCCTACTGAGTCTGAGGAAAATATTTTTATATGACGATAAAATGTTAAACTTAAAAAAGGGTCCAGGTTTTATATATACATACATATATGTAGCTCTACATGCATGACTTTAGTTATATGTGCCCTGTAGTAAGTCACTGCGGTTTAGTAGAGACAAATATCTTCAGATCAAAGTCTAGAGGAATTTCCCCAAAGGATCTCCTCCAGGAGACTCATGTTGTATACTAGGAGATTCACAGCACACATTAACAGGGAAAGCTGTTTGGGTCAAACCTTGTGTAGAAAAATTGGATTTACATGGAATTGTGTTTTTCCCCTAAGGCACATTAATATGTGCTGAGCATTTTATGGGTAACCTGGTTTTGAGCACTGGTGGGATGTCCCTGCACCTGGGGTGGGGCCCAGAGTGGGTATCCTTAACCAAAAAGACGCAGGATATTACTGAAGAAATGAACGTTGCAGACATTTTGTAGTTAAACAATAGCATCTGAGTTGGTATGTTTAAAAAATGAAGAGGACCAAATATACTTATTTTACAGAAATAATTATTTCATTTGTTAAAAAAGTTGTGCCTATACCCCAAAACTCAACTCTGCTTACCATCATCAGTGTCAAAAAATTGTCAAAAAAGCTAGAATGTATAGAGCTTAAGTTCTAGTGAAACATTCAAAATATTTTCAAGCATTATATGTATTTGGGAATAATTCTTAAATTCATGCATGTGCGATGTAAATATAAATATGCAATATTTATAATATTGCATGTATGCTAGTAGGCAATTTTAAAATTCTTAGGGAATAACGAGTAGATTCTGCTGTTTTTTCCTGTACTGTTTAATATTGTTTTAATACAAGGATCTGCATTGTGCTTTGTCTGTAGAATGTCAAGGAAGTTCAGAATTTTTTTTTTATTTTCGTAAAAGATGCGAACACAGATTGAGCCATATTTCTGAATTGGCCCTGTAGCTCTAAAGGTTGGGTGCTTCCCAGGTCTGCTATCCAGTCTGAACTGAGGTGTATCATTACCTTTCTTTTTATGTTGTTGCACCGTCTATAAAACACGGATTCCTATAGATGTCCTTCCTATCTTGTCATACTTTTAAAAAATAGAAGATCGTGATCGGGAGAGTATTTCACAGTGCAGCAGCGGAGCACCAGGAGCTAGGATATTAGTTACCCACTATGACTTCAGCACAATGCAGTTGATTAGGCCTCTCTTTGCTTTTAATGAAAGGGACATTCTTTGAACATCTAGGACAAAAAGACGACATCATGCTTGTGAAATGCGTTAACCTCAGTGAAGAGAACTGCTACACAATGCAAATGAATGTGTATGCATTACACTTGTTTTTCTACAACGGATCATACGACTAATTCTCACGTCCCTAATGATCCATTTTTGTGTAGAGCAAGGCAGGTTATACAGGGAAATCCACAAAAAGAGAAGTCATGGGGGCTGGGATTCAAACTCGAGACCTGTTTATTAGCAGTGAGGCTCTGAGAAATTCAGATGATGCCACTGACCCTGTTTTCTTATTTGTGAATGAACCTATTTACCTATTTCATAGGATTATCAGACATCTCAAAATTAAATATGTATGCAGAAGTGCTCTATAAAATGCTATATAAATGAACAATTTGTTTTTAATTCACTTGAAAACACTTTGTGGACTGCATTCAAATAGGCTGTGTTCACATGAGTCGCTAATAAAACCTCCCAGCTCTGATACGGTTTGAATACATATTGGTTCCAAATCTCACCGTAATTTATAACCAGGGAAAGGCAAGTGCGCTTTAGAGGTGATGAAACACTATAGTAAAAATTCCACTTATAAGTAATTATGCATCTATTTTTATGATTGTATCACCAAACCACAATTTTTAGGACGTGGAGCAAACTCATGCACCCCCTCGCACCTGCTAAATTACCTTATACAGAATCAAGAAAGCTTTTCATTGTCAGACCAAGTTTTGGTCTTGTTACACAGTTCAGTGTTCCCATCTCTGCTGAAAGAGATTCCCAGGAATGTGAAGGTCAGGAAACGGTGCTTCGGGCCACGGAGAGCTCATCAATAGGCTAAGAGATCACTGTGAAGTAATTGGTACAACGGGGGTCTCGGTGCAGAAGGACATTGACGTCACTTCTAACGCCACACCAGATGGCTTAGGTTTGGTACTGACATGGTTGCCGTGACTTGTCGCTAGAGAAGGGGGAACTTAACACGGTGACTTCCAGACTCCCCTCCATGGATCAACCAAAGGTGCCCCACGACCAGAGTCCCCAGCAGAGTCCCACCATTTTCTAGCAATGCCACTGGTGTCTTAGCAAGTGCACAGCTCCTAAGAAGGTGACTCCTTGCCCTACATGGTTGCCCCACCTTTTCATAGTACTTGACCTCGTAGTCCAATATGATCCCGTTGGGGTGTTCGGGCTCCTGCCAAGATAAAGAGATGCTGTTCCTGGACGTGCGATCCTTCTTAATCGTCACGACCGGCGACGGAGCTGTAGAGACAGAATGGGAAGGGGTGGTGGGAGGACACGAATGACTCCAATCAGAAAGGGCAGTAACGAGGGGCTGCAGAGAGGGCAACCAGCGAACGCCGACTACCGAAGCCTCGTCCTTGCCGAGAAAGCGCGCTCCCCGTCTCCGAGGCGCTGGAGTCCGGACGCGGCCCGCCTCGGCGCCCGCCGGGGGAGCCAGGGGACACCTGCAGCGCCGGGGCGACTGAGCAGATGTTTCCAATCTGCTACCATGATGTCAGCAATGAAATATATGTGATATATTAAAAAAAAAGAACAAAACATCAGGGCTACCGATTTGCTATAATGTTGCAAAGTGATTAATGCCAGATTCTTCAGCTCATTGATAACATTTTCATATGGGACTGACTGTGGGAGGGCTGGAATCCATTAGGCACAGGAGTCCCTGGTATCCGTAGGTGATAATAATACTGGGTGTATTGCCAAATAGACAGGGTTTAGAGCATACCACGGTAGGTCCTGACTTGCCACAAAGATCTTTGATGAATAAAAATATATATCTGAAAACAATCTCTTGCTATTACATTTATTATTATTATTATTTTAATGTTTAATTAGAAGTACTGGGGAACTGACCGTTCTTTGTCAACGAATCTCTATGTTCTCAGGTGTCTGACTGGGTGTTGACCCACATGTGTTGTGTTTTGCTACCTATCATCAAACGGTTAGAATATAAATAAACCACATGTTTGGATCAGAGATTACAGGGTTAGCCTCATTTCTAATTGAAGATTAAATCTACTTTAAGGGATACCCTACTTCAAATCCTTCCATTAAAAAGGAAAATACCTAGGACCCCTCAGCGCACGCCTGGCTGCAGATCTGAGCCTCGGAACACTGGCCAACTGAAACGCCTCACTGTGGCCCAACGGATCCTGCCTTAATGGAACGAGCAAAGTACACAGTAAACACCAAACAAACAAAACTCAAGAATTCACAGGTACGTTAACTGCTGAATTGTTTTCTTTGCTAAGAGACCTATTTTCTTATAGATTTTTCTTAAATGAAGAACTATTAGAACCCCGCGTATCCATGTTCCTGTAACAGCAGGTGTTGGAAATTTGTATTTGTGGATTTGATGTTTCCACGATTGTCACATACTGATGTTTGCATCTAACCTCCCAAACTGTTCCTGTCTACAAATGCCTTTCATTTTTATTCCTCACTTAAAAAACCGAGCTTTCATTAAGCTTGCCAGGTGACACTTTAAAAGAAAGTGTAAGTCTAAATGAGGAATCCCTCTCAGTAAGTTTCCCATCCTCCTATTCCTATTATTTGTGGAATTTTGTGAGCACTTTTGTAACCAAAGCAACATTAATTTTATGACCTAGGAATGATGGTTTAATCTCTTTCCAAGGAAAAATGTAGGTGCTGCTTTCCTGACGGAGAAATGAATACATTTTCTTATTCATAATTTTCTCCCATTAGCAATTACTATCATTTCATGTAATTTAACATCATTGGCCTTTCATACTTAATTTTCATCTATTCATTATTATTATTTTATTTCCTGGACTGGCTTCACCACACCCTTGCCTCCCAACCTCCAACCTGTAGTGGTTTGCTGCTCTGAAATTGATTCTAAGCAAAGGGCAACTTATTTTGGTTATAATTAGTTAAAATTTAATAAATGTTTTCAGTGTTTCCAAATGTATCACTTAGTCATAAATAAAGGAAATGTGTTAATTTTTGGAGAATTATTTTCTTTTAACCTAATCCAACTATTTAAAAAACATTCATTAGCCAACTGCTAATAGAAAAATTATAGCCATAACATCCTCGCAAACAAATTTTGCTTCTTGTAAAAACAATGGAGAAATCCCACTAATTTTCCTGCTGAAGTAAGCCCATTAATAGGCTAAATTTTAAAACAGAGCATTTCAAAGATGCTTGATGTTGGAACACCTCCCTAATAAACCCACGGAGACCCTACATTCATTCCATATCACCATGAAACTGGTTTATTTTCCCTACCAGTGAAAATACATTTTCAAAGTTTTTAAAATTATCATGTCTGGTATCTCTCCTTAAAAACAAAACAAAAACAAAAACAGGAGAGAAACCAATTCATTTCAAAGAACAATTGTGATGGAGACTGTGTTAACTTTTTAATGAGAGCTTCTCAGGCTGTTTGGGATCTGCCCAAATTTTACTACTTGTGCCCTGAGCAGAACTTTACAACGGCTGAAATCCTTCAAAGGTCTTGGAGCAAGCCCTCTTTGACTGTAATAAATGGTCTTTTGTAATTCCACACTTACTTAAGTAGAGGCAATTGCTCGAAGCTTGTGCCATCTCAGAGTTAAATGAACCTTTTCTGATTGCTGCTTTTAGGCCCCTGTCAAGTCATTTGTTCTGCTCTTTTAATACAGGCCTCTTGCCTTGGCTGCTTTTCAGCAGTTTCAACTCCGGGCACCAGCTGGAGTCCCGTTATATTTATAGGTAATGCTCATCAATATTTTAATATTAATAAATAATTAACAAAAATTGTTTTTCTCTCTCCTGATAAATAATTTTAAGACGTAATAAAAAAAAACACATTCTGCAGAAAGAGATGAATTCCGTGGCTAATCCCTGTATCAACACTTTCTTAGAAGGTTTTCTACAACACTCAACTCATGTCCTCAAGTATAATTTACCCACACTTCCTCACATGCTCATAGAATTTGTAATATTAATGAGAAACTGTGATACGGATCACATTTCTTCAAGTTAGTTCCCAGGTATTAAAGAGTAGTTTGCTCAAAGTATTGACTTCCAAAACCCATAGAAATCCATTATCATTCTTTTGTGTAAGAGATCATGGTATTGTGATATATATTGTGAAATAGATTTATTTTTGTCTCCATTTCTGTGTTTTATTAACTTTGTGATTTGAAAGAATGGTGGGTCACGGTTACATGGAATGAAAAAAAAAAACCACCAAGATCTGTCCCAAGACAAGAGAAGCGCCCAGCACTGGGGTAGGAAGTTCCATAGGCAGAGGAGACACGGGTCTTTTCCAGCAAACTGCAGGTGTTTGAGGTGAAACAGCCATTACTGGTGAACACCCCAACAGCTCCGGAGTGAGAGTTGCAATCCAGTTTCAATCCTTAGATTCCTTAAATGACACATTACTGAAGTGACTCTCTCTTATCAAGAGGAAGAAATCGGTGACGAAGTAGGCTACTGTGAAAGTGGTCCAGGCCCGAATTTACCCAGGTTGGTAAATGTGGAGGCCCGCAGGGAGAAAATACTGACATAGATCCCAGTTACTTATTTATAGAGGAAAGATTTTCTCTCACTGTCAGTGTAACCTGAGCCATTGACGGCATCTAATGAACTAATAATAGTAAAAAAAAAATTACAATGAAGAAGCAAAACATATCGGGCTAAGAGGTTTCCACGTAGAGACACTGGGTTTGAAATGGGGCTTGTACGGCTTGCAAGTTGTGTTCGAGTTACACTTGGTAGACTTACAGGCCAAATCCACCGACAGGCACGGAAGAGATTGATTATTCCAACTACGGTGTTTTTAAGCTACATTTATTATGGTTCTGCAGCTAAAATATGACCCATCCTTAGAATCAGGAAGTCAAAACTTCAAAATTCAACTCCTAAAGGATCTGGGTTTGGTTTGTTTGTTTTTATTGGGACTTTCCTCTTTCTGGGTTTGGGAATTTCTAATGAACCTCTGAGGTATCTGTGGTTTAGAGATTGGACAAGTTAAAGTAATAACAAAAAAGCCTCAGTATTTCTTTTCTAAGTGAGCCAAAGCTTTTAAAAATTATCTCCATGGGAAAATATCATGAAGTAAATGGTTGAAAGATTTTTACTTTGAATCAGACATGCTTTTAAAAATACTACTCTCTTATATTTTTGTACCATTCGGTACAATGCCCACTTAAGAACATTTCGTTCTTGGGGTTGTTTCTTTCTTTCTTTTTTTTTTTTCTCCGGAAGTGAACCCTTCTATTAAATCCAGAAACACTCTTGGGTTTGAATTAGCATAATCATTCATAGCTTCAAGTTCTCCATCTCTCCAGCCCTACCCGGACTTCCTCCACCTGTTATTCTTTGGAATTTCCTGTTGGAGTCTCAGGACTCAATATCTTTACAGCCCAACCAGTTTGGATTTCAGAGGTAAACTTCTTTATATTTTCTCCCTCACCATGAACCCCACACAGCAACAGTCTCAACACCTGAAAGCCGACAAATTTTCTTTATTCGGTTCTAGTTTTCCAGCCCTGCTTCAGTTCAAACTCTTGCCAATTTTCCACTAGATTCTATACTTTCCATCATGATTGTTCCAGAAATTCAACTTTCTACACACTTTGATGACTTATTATTTTATAAAGTAAACAGAACATTAGCACTCCTCTCCTTCAAAATTTCATAATCTCAATCAAGTTTTTTTCTAAACTCATTAACTCAATAATAAGATCCAAAAGAAACATCTAGGAATTTAAATTAAATTTGCCAAAATATAGTATTGAATTTAAATTTAAAAAATGTAAAACAAAAAAGAAAGCTCTAGGAATTTACATAAAAATGTAAAAAATGTAAAAATGTAAAAAAAAGAAGTTTGTATCAGAAGAGTCTGAAGATCACAAATTTGGGAAATGTCCTGGACTACAATAAGATACATAAGTTGAAATTCATGACATAAATATTTAAGATTCCTCATAAGACTGCAACACACATACCAGCTTTATTATTTATTGCTCTCCTTTCAAACTGAGAACCTAAAGGTAATTCCTTTGGTCACCTGGAACATTCAATCTCTTCCTTTTTTTGTCTGAAAAATCTTTTGCATTTGTTATCCTTAGAAATCATTGCTGGGACACCCAGGTGGCTCAGTGGTTGAGCATCCATCTTTGGCTCAGGTTGTGACCCCGGGGTCCTGGGATCGAGTCCCACATTGGGTTCCCTGTAGGGAGCTTGCTTCTCCCTCTGCCTGTGTCTCTGCCTCTCTCTCTGTGTCACCCATCAATAAATAAATACAATCTTAAAAAAAGAAAAATGAAGAAATAAACCCATTGCTAATTCAATTCCCCTGAAAGCCCTACCTGAGTCCCTTAGGCAAGAGTTACTCCGCTTCTTCTTGTGCCCAGACACACAGAATCCTGTCCATTCTCTTACTCCTCAGCCCGCAGCATTGTGCTGTGGTTGCATCAGTTGCTTACCGGGCTGTCTCCCCACTGCATTATAACCCCTCCTGGTCTTCAGTGCCCAACCTGACATCATGAAAACCTTGCATAAAACTAGCTGTGCAGTTTGGTTAGCTCTGCAGTAAAGCATACAATATATTTTGTGGTTATTTCCTTTGAAAGATAAGTTCTGTTTAGCTCTTGATGTTAAAATAATAGAATTCAAACCAAAGTGAAAACTATAATGTGTTTAGCAGAGATACCATTATGTATAAAATTATGTCATTAATTTCCTACAGTAAAGAGAAAAGGAATTTTCTCAATGGAACCAACGGTGCCAGAAGAAAAACATTTTAAGTCTGTACATTGAAAGTAAATTCACTAGTGATAGAAGAAGGGTTCATTTCATAGGTGTTTATTGCATGGGTCCTTTAGGAAGAGGTCCCATTTTTCACTTTTTAAAATTGCTTTTCACATTCCTTATTTTTAAAATTAAGTTTTCCTTTAAATATCATTCAATAGCCACACAGAATCAATGTGGTCTTCAAAAAAAAAATTTTTTTTTTTAAACTAGTCTTTTCCTCCTGTTTCTCTTGTATTTTCCTATGATTACCATAGTCACAACACTTGTGGTCACCAAATGCAGGGCTTTTCCGCACCGGCCAATTCTAGGACACCAGCGGGGTCTCCTGCGACACTATCTCCCGGGGAGCGGGGGGGGGGGGGGGGGGGGGGGGGGGGGGGGCGTCAGGCCCCAGGGGGAGCGCCCGGCCCAGGAGGCCCCGCTTACAGAGCGCGGCGGCAGGTGTCAGGACCCCCGGGATTCGCAGCACTTCCTCCCGCACCCGATCCCCTGGGAGGGCTCGCAGCTCTCGGGGAAGGACTTGCATTCACGGATTTATCACAGACGGTGACGGGGGACGCGGAGGCCCCGCGACCAAGGGTCGCCCGGAGCAAGGGGCGGGAGGGTGCCGGGCACAGGAGCCCCCCACTGTGGAGGCTGCGGGGGCTGCGGGGCTCTGCAGGGCATCTCCGTCCTGCTGCACGGGTGGGCTCCCGGAACCAGGTCTCCCCGCACCCCTCCCTGGGGTCTCCCCGCACCCCTGCCGCGGGGGCTCACGGAGCCGGCCGGTCGGGGCGCCGTCAGGGCCGCCGGGTCCTCAGCCCTTGTCCCCTGTGTAGACCCCGGGCGCGGCCCCAAGAGGCCCAGGCCGGCATCGCCGGGCGTCCCGGCTGCGCAGAGACGCCCCAGGGTCCCCTCGGGGCCACGACGGCCCCTCGGAGGCCAGGAAGCCCCGCGCGTCGGGAGCCCGGGCGGGGGGCCCGCCAGGTGACCCCGTGACTGGGCGCGACCCGACCAAGGCCACCCGCGGGCCTGCGGAGGTGTGGAAGGGAGAGACGCGGCCCTTCGGCATCTGCCGCGCGCTTGGAGCTGGGTCCGAGGCCCGCCGCCCGCGGTCGCTGCGGTCGGGCGGGTCGGGTCGCGGCCTGGTCCGTGGAGCCCTGTGGGCCGCTCAGCGCAGGCTTCTCCCTGCGCCCGCCCCTCCCCGGCTGCCTCTCCCCCTCCAGGAGCTGGAGTCTCCAGAAAAATAAAAGAGGTAATCATTTAGGTAGGAAATACTCCGAAGTAGAACACAGAAAGGTTTTTTTCTCGACTATTTGCCTTTGAAGAATGTAGCCGACTAGCACATTTATCCTA
This sequence comes from Vulpes lagopus, assembly GCF_018345385.1. NCBI lineage: Eukaryota > Metazoa > Chordata > Mammalia > Carnivora > Canidae > Vulpes > Vulpes lagopus. The sequence goes on from NC_054824.1 coordinate 103,676,447, forward strand.
AGACACTGAGACTCCTAAAGAGGCGACATACATCTGCTCCATCATTTCCTTTTAGGAAAAAGAAGTATGTTCCTTGGATTTGCCACGATGTTCTACAATCTTCTTTTAAGGTCGTCTGGTGGCCCTGAGTCCTTTCAAAGTCTATGCAATTTCAGAGTCTCATGAGCTCTACCCGAAGACATCACGGGTTGGTGTGCAAGGCAATGGTAGAGAGTTGGTTCTTCATCTAAATCTCTGTGTGTGTGTGTCTGCTTGTATGGCTTTTAATCTAATGTTGTTTCTTATACAGATGATCGGATGCTCCTGGAGGGTCTGGTTGTCTTTTACTCTTTGCTAGACAGCTGAAATTCCACTGCATCTGGGGCATTCCTCTGTTTCCTCCTCACTTACACAGGAAACATAAAGTACTTCAACCTCCCTCGACATTTAGCTATGCACACATCATTTTAAAATATGCACCATTCAGAAAAATAAAAAATAAGATATGCAATGTTCTTTATTTCTGAAAATATATGCTTTAGACTTCTATCTGCCTAAGCCTACCCTCAAAAAAAAAAAATGCATTCCAGAGATAATATAAACAGTCTACAGGGAAAGGATAGAATCTCCCCTTCCAGACAGCCAACCGTTGTTTGAGAAATTCCTCACGTCACAAAGTTTCTTAATATCTTAAAATTTCCAGAATATACAGCTTGACTTTGTGAGTATTAATGTCTAAATCCTGAATTTTTTAGAAGTCATTTTAGGTATGTTTTCCTAGTTATATATTTAGAAGATTTGCCCCAGTTGGATTTTCATATCTCAGGTCCCGAACGAATGTAGGATTACCTTCAATAACATCTCCTACTTTTTGTCTTAGTTGAGTGGTTTCCACAAAATAAAGACAATGGAGTAGAAACTTCAAAATTAAAGTTAGCAATCAAAGTAAACAACTAAATATGAAATCTTGGGCACAATCAGTTGCTATTTTATCCAACTTTTTAGTATAGACCAGGCTATTTTAGCACAGATGGTTTCAAAGATTGAGAGACGATTGTTGAATGTAGCTAATGGAAACGTGGTGGTGGGAAAGGATTGTGGTGGGAAATGAAGCCCAGATGAAAGAGCAAATCTTAGGTTGTTACTAAGCTAACCACACTGTGAGTGTTTGTTTGCTTGTTTGTTTGTTTTAAAGGGCTGCTGAAGTAATAGGTCTCTTAAGGCTCAGCGTCGCTCAGGGACAGAGCTGCTGCATTCCAGCACTGGACAGAGGGAACCGACCTTGGACCTTGGTAGCATTCTCTCGTGGAGCTTGTGACAAGGGGCTGCTGCTTTCTAATTGACTGTGGGAGTGGAGACGTACGATTTAAATAGTTCCTAGTGCAGAAGAGGCCTGACATTATTCAGCTTCCACTTTACAAAGATAAGAAATCTAGTCAAAAAGATTATCTCGTTGGGTTGTTTGATTCATGTGCTCAATCGAAATGGGAAGGAAAAGAAAAATTTACATTATATGATGTTACGTTACATTTGGAAACAAGGCAAAATACATACTGGTCTTAAGTAAAACTTCTTTAGGCAAACTAACTGTAGATGGATGGCAAGAGGCCACTGATAGAAATACTCAATGTTTTGAGTGGGATAGGTATCTTTTTCAAAAGTCATTCTGTTTTACACTTATAATTAATACAATGCACTACATATAACTATTATTTCAATTTAAAAAGAAGCAAAAAGTTTTTTTACTCAAATATCATATCACTTTATTAACTATCTTTTTTGTAATTTTGTGTATTCTTGATGCTCTGGCACCTGAAGCCTTGCTGACTGGAGACAGACTGCCTCTCCCAAGACTAGCCAATTCTTAGAAATAGCGAAGACTAACCAAGGAGGGTGCAAACTAATCAATCTAGAGCCTTATCTATCTGCATTTATTTTCCACGAGACACTATTTCTCTGCCCGAATCATCTCAGGGTTAGATACAAGACAGCGAGCAAGCCCTAGTGCTTCAGAGTTCATCCTAGGTCTACTTATCTTGCCTTGCCCACAGAAACCATGATAAAGGCTCTTGCCCATTCTATCCACTTGCTCCTTCTGCCTTCTGACTGATGCTGTGCCCCCCCCTCCCCATAGTGTGGTACTCTCTCCCCTTCCTCTTGGGAAACGTGACAAACCATCTTTTTCATAACAATCATAACCTGGTGATGATGGACCAATCTGTTGGTCTCATCACAGTTGAAGAATAATAAAAACTACATCTTTAAAACAATTACAAGAGTGTAATATTGACTAGAATTCATTGCATACAATATACCTCTTCTCAACAGTACTATGAGCTATCTAAGAAAATATCTGGCATGCACAGTTTTGCTATGATTTTTTGTCTCACTCCCATCAAATCCAGAGACTTCCATGATGTGCCGTTTTTGATGCTTAACCAACACGAAGGGTTAAAAATAGCCTACTGCAACTTTAACAATCCATAGTTTTAACCTCTTAAGCTATTTAAGGAATAGCTACTTCTCCCTTTATAAGGTTGCTGTCTGTTGGGCTCCTGTGTCTCTGCTCATCAGTTCCATGATTTTTAAAAAATATTTTATTTATTTATTCATGAGAAACACAGAGAGAAAGAGAGGCAGAGACACAGGCAGAGGGAGAAGCAGGCTCCATGCAGGAAGCCCGACCTGGGACTTGATCCTGGGTCTCCAGGATCATGCCCCAGGCTGAAGGCAGGTGCTAAACCGCTGAGCCACCCAGGCTGCCCCAGTTCCATGATTTTAGCCAGATTACATCATTAGTTAGAAACCTCACACTAAATTGTAAGCTAACACTTTTATCTGGACCTTGTTGGCACTCTTGGGGCCTCAAGGTGAACCATGTTGTTCTGTCCTCACCAGATCCTTTCATTTTTTTAAGAAAAGAAAAGACAATGGAGACAATGATGCCATAGTTGTGTCAGTGCAGATTTCTTCAAGGCATTGTATATAAACCCTGTTGTTCAGGATCAACTAGGGTCTGTCTCAGAAGTAATAAGTAGCTAACTTTAATTGGAGCACCCGGATTAGAAGTGCGCGCACATACTCTCTCTGGCATTCATGCATGTGTATGAATTCGAGTGTGGTCCTATAATAACTTCACTTTCACTTACATACTTTCTTGGGTGGGTGAGAAATTGATTTACTCCTGAAGGAATGACAACTGTCCTTATAAGTATCACATGCATGAGTGAGCAACCATTACTTTTACTGCTGTATGAATCATGAATTTTTATAGTGCATTATCCCTCCATAAATGTACACCATTGAAGTATATGTTACATCTAAATATTATCGATTCTGTGTGTAGAAGCAGAAAAAACGTTGAGTAATGGTGCTTAGTGTATGGCTTATGTAGACCTGGTCCATATGGCTTGTGCAGGGCTAGCAATCTATCCTACGTGGAGCAGAGAACAACTGTAGCAGGAAAGTCCTCTCTAGGAGTCATGGAGTTCATCTCTTCCTTTAGGGAGGTAACAGCCCAAACCTCCTATACCAGGAAATCTGCAAAGGCTGGTCAAACACTGGAAATTGGATTTTCAAAATTAGCTCAGACTTATCCAATGTACTCACATATAGAAATACTCAGTGGCTTGAAAAGAAAGGGGGGAGGGGCAAGAGAGTATTCCAGAAAAGAAGATTTTTGATAGGTCGCTATATAGAATTTAGACTATTTGATTACCATGAAATCAACTTCCCGAACAGCCCCACTTCTATATTATCTTGATGCAAGGAACTTGATTATGACACAGTTACGCTCTTAAAGAGCACAGTGGTCTTTATTTGTTAATTTGAAAGAAATCACCTGGAAAAATTTTTTTGAAGATTTATCTGCTAATTTATTAAAGAGAAAGAGTATGTGAGAGAGAGAGAGAGAGAGCAGCAGGAGAAGGAGAGAAGCAGGTTCCCCACTGAGCGAGGACCCCCACCCAGTGCCGGATCCCAGGACCCTGAGATCATGCATGGTCTGAGTTGAAATCAGATGCTTAACAAATGGAGCCACCCACATGCCCTTCACTTGAGAATTTTCAAGTAAAATGGGAAAAAGTTAAATGCATTTGACAACTGCATGATTCCTTATACGTGCTCTACATCCCCTGAAATTATGCATCACAACCCCATTATCTGATTTCGATTAAAATTTAAGAAATTCAATAATAAAAAAAAGAGGTTGTGTTTATTAATTTTGTGTAGTTCAGCTGCCTGAAGGATGCAGGTGGGAAGTATGCTAATTTGGGTGTGTTTGCATATTTATACAAACAAAGTGCACACCAGCAGAGACAGAGTTTCTCAAAGGAATCATGCCTGCAAAATTTCTATTTTGGCTGTAAAATTTGCATTGTTCATGCTTGCATTTAGTAATACTTCTCAAACTTTTTTTGTCCTAAACCAATTCCCTTTCTCTACTCCATATCACTTGATTAAGAAATGAAAACATTTAATTGCAATAAATAACATTTTATTCCCCACAGAGATGCTAAAAAATATAAGCAGAAACAAAAGGGAAATTGCAGAGGCTGACTACCTGCTGCTTAATTTCCATGATGCCTGTGGTTTGACCTCTTTAGTTCCAGGCACAAGATTAATTTATCTAAAGAAGTTTTGTCAAATGCATTTTGAGCTAGCATGAGTTTTGGAAGAATCTGAGTTCTCAGGTCCATCCAAATAAGGAAAATACATCAATACATATTTTTGCCATTATGTAAACTCTTCATAATTGACCTTAGAATTTTAAGGACTGGAGCAAATTAATTTTCACATGCCACATAAAAATTTTAGCACATTAGAAAAAAAATAGCCTTAAGTTGTTCCATTTTTGGATTGCATAAGTAAAGCTAAAAAGAAAATTATGTGGATACAAATATAGTAATACTTGTTTCTTTTAGGAATGTGGCTTTCCCTTTAATGTGTGTATTTAGTTTCCTGCATTTCGAATTCCCAACAGCTAACAGACAATTATCGTTAGTTTACACAGACTGAGAGTTCTCAGACAGAGCTGGGTAAACTGCAGGAAGGGAGACAGTATATTTTACCTAAGGTGTGGAAAAATCCTAACATTCAGTCCCAAGTTTGTGAACTAAACTCAAGTCACTTTGTGCTGAGTTTTATTTATGAAAAATTAAATTCAATATGAAGACTCTTAAATTAGAATTTACATTTAAAACCAGAACTTAAAAGGCAGTATAGGCTCATCGTTACTTATTAGAGGGCTAAAGATATCCTCACGTATCCCAACAGTCGAATCAGTCAGAAGAGTTACTAAAAATTTTGAATTATACACTTGAAAATGGCAAATTTCATGAGATGTAAAACACCACAAAAAGTCATATACGGAATAATCTGAAATAAAAAAGTAATATACATGGTTTACTGGTACTGAGAGGTGGTTACATTAGTTATATGGCTTTGAATAATTTTGAACATTGTTCTGCTGTGTTCCAAATATTTTTTCTCTAATTTTCAGGCTTGTTTGTGGGGAAAAAAAAACCATATCTGCGTGAAACTATTTTATAGGTATTATTACTTGTTACTGACCTGCTCTGTCAGATTTCTTCCGGAATTGAAAAACAATAAGCCAGGAATCATTATTATTCACATTGCAGTCTGTGGTTTAGCCACAGAAACATGCTTTTCAAGTTAAATTTCCTTCAAAATGCACCTAGCTAGAAAAAAAAATAAGGGAAAAATGCTAGAGGCAAAGTAAACTTGAGGTTTGAGAGGACTGGCAGTCCATTCTCCAAACGCAATTGGGTTTTTCTACCCCATTACATTAGAGGGGGCCCACAGTTGGTTTTCAAATATGCATTTATGGATCTATGCATATATCTTGTTTTTCTGGATGGTTGACGTGTGGTACTTTTATTTTTTGTTGGCCTTACAAATTAACTGACTGTCAAATGGATTTGGGGCTATAATGATTTGGTTTAATACTCTGAAGGGGGGGGTCCTGAAACAGGAATCCTATAAAACCAGACATTGAGGGGCACCTGGGTGGCTCAGGGGTCGAGAGTCTGCCTTCGGGCTCAGGATGTGATCCCGGGGTCCTGGGATCCAGTCCACATTGGGCTCCCTACAGGGAGCCTGCTTCTCCCTTTGCCTGTGTCTGCCTCTCTGTCTCTCATGAATAAATAAATAAAATCTTAAAAAAAAAAAGACCAGACATTGGGTTCTAAACAATGTATTCAATTTGCAAATGAGTGCATGTGGAATGAATATTCCATTAATACATAATGTTCAATATAAAGCATCTAGTGCATAGGCAGTTACACAAAATCAATATAATGTCTGTGCTCTTTTCATTCATAAATTCCAAAAGAATGCATACAGACACATTGGGAAGTTCTTTTGGTAATTCACCATGAGCTTCTATTGAAATTGTGGATCATGATGTCAGACCAGAAAAAAATCAATCCAAATAAAACAAGTTTTGAACAACAACAACAAACCTATGTCTTTGTTCTAAAACCCTATCGATTAAGCCTGTTATAAGGGAAAGGACTAAAAATACTACAGATGCAAAAGGAAAATTTTGAGAAAAAAATTTCCAACACATTCCATGAAAAGTCAGCAGGGTTTTCCAAGAAACAATCAAGCAATTGTAGGAAGAAAACATGCAACCAAAGATTGTATTCAGTTAACATCTATAATTTAACAAAATAACATATGCTCAAAGTCACTTTTTGAAGACAAATTAAAAGGTCCTTATGGACTACAAATTGCTAACTACTGATGTTCTTCTAAGGAAACGACGAATGATATTGATGACTAACCATCCCAAGAGGGCCTGCTGAAAAACTGGAGTCTGAATATTTAGTGCTGACTTTGCTGGTAACTTCGAAATCTTAAATCAACACGTTTAATCCAAAGTGGAAGATAAGCAATTTAGAGGAAACTCAATATTTTTAATTTTAAGAATAAATTCATTAAAAAATTATGAGCACAAATATTTTATGAAATCTGAACATGAATAGAACTATATGGATCATCAGAAATCCAATACCAATGAAAAAGTTCTGTATCCATAGTATTTTCAAAAGAACACTGAATGTGTAACCTGAATGTAATGATCTTAAAAATCCTACACAGGAAGATATATTTATACATATATGTCACCTAATATTTTAAAATATATATTTATTATAATAAATATGTATGTACCATTGACATATGTATCTTATCTGCAGCTTGGCCTTCCAGGGTTTCGGCTACCTGTGGCCACCCATTGCCCAGTAGCAGGGGCTCCTCCTTCCAACTTAGCATGAGAATGGTGACCTGATGCTACTGCCCAGGCCTGCATCATTTACCCCATTTCATCTCTCGAGGAAGCAGGCATCTGAGGCAGGCACATCATCAGCATAAGGAGGGTGTACAAGTACAGGTGGAACTTTGAGGGAAAGACAGAGACAGGGAAAGAGCACATTCCCATCACCATTATCAGGCCATAATCATTCTGCTTTATTCTTAGTTACTGTTACTCTCTACCTGTGCCTGATTTATAAATTATACCTCAGCACAGGTGTGGATGCATAGGAAAAAAGTAGTGTATATAGGGCTTGGTATCATCTATGGTTTCAGGCCCTCATGGGGATCTTGGAACGTGTTCCTCTCAGATAAGGGGGCTGTCCTGCACACGCTCACACACACATATGCACACACACATCTCCTATTCAAACCTCAATTACTGATCATTTTATGTATAAATAACAGATATTTTATATTTTATACATCATATATATTTTATATATTTTTTATATATTTTGTATGTGATATCTATTTTATTTTACATATTTTATATTTATATATAAATATGATCTTATATATATCACACATTCTTTTATTTAATTCTAACAGCTATCTTACAAAAAAATGAGATTTATTTTTTCCAATTCCACAAAAAGGAAACCCAGAATTAAAACATTAAGGAACTCAGCTAAAACAACAGTTGGCAAATAGTGATGCTCCCATTCACTTTCACATCCTTCTCTCATTTGAATCCCTTCGTTCACACCTGCCAGTACCCTTTGCAAATCATGAGAGAATTTGTTTCTATTTTACAGAAGAGAGGAAAAAAAAGGTGAATTTTCTAAGCAAAAAAAAAAAAAAGTTTATGAGTAGAATTCACCCCCCTGCCCTTCCTTCCTACTTTTCCCTGGAATAAGACTAAAGACTATTGAGGTGGTTCTCCGGAGAGATGCTCCGAGGCCTGACCTGCATGTCATCTCGGGGAGCCACCACCCGAGTAGCCACCCTCTCCTTATTATGAACTCAGGCCCTTTCTGAATCTCTAGTGTCATGACCATCTGTCTGCGGCTTCCTTTCGCATACCTTCGGTTAATGCCTTGGCACGGAGTGGCACAGTCCTCCCTGTGCTACTGTGTGTGTGTGTGTGTGTGTGTGTGTGTGTGTGTGTGTGTGTGTGAGATCCCAGCGAGGATCTCTTCACGAATTACTGATGCCCCTGTTCCCCCAAATGCGCATGCAACCTACTACCTCGGTTCAGCACCCGCTGGCCGGGCCCCGCCGCCCGTCACGGGATTCCCGTGGGCGTCCCACCCGTGTCCCCGCGGTGCCCCCGGGCGCCCCCAGAAGCTTCTCAGGCCACCCGCACCCCGCCCGGGGCGGCCTTCCTCTGAGCAGCGGGGTCGCGGCTGGAGGTCCGAAGAACAGGTGTCCCTTCCCTTACTCTCACCCTGGGACCAGCGCTCAGGTGCCCCCGACGACGGGGGCGGGGGGTGGGAGCCCCCGAGGCTCTCTGCCTTTGGGGGGCAGCCCGGGAGCCAGCGTTCTCCTCAGCGCCCCCCGTTAAGCAGCACAACCGGCTTCGGGATTCTCGCAGGGTAACTTGACCAATGCCCCCCCTCCCCGGTTGTCTCGCGCGTCCCTGTGTCGCTTCCACACTCCCCTACCTGTGTCACCTGGCGTAATCTCCCCAGAAACCAACTTGCATTCAAATCCTCATCTCAGCATCTACCTCTGGGAGAATATGAACCAAGTCACCTTGCGTCAACAATGGTTCCCTCCGATAATGATCACAGCCAAGTCTGTCCTGAGTTCTGTTGAGATTTCTGAGATTTTTTTAAAAAAAGATTTTATGTAATTATTCATGAGAGACACAGAGAGAGAGGCAGAGACCCAGACAGAGGGAGAAGCAGGCTCCCTGCAGGGAGCCCGAGGGGGGACTTGATCCCTGGTCTCTGGGATCACGCCCAAAGGCAGGCACTATACCACTGAGCCACCCAAGGATCCCCAGGTTTCTGAGATATTTAAGCAACTTAGATCTGCTCTGGTTAACAGCCAACTGTGTCCTTAGGACGTTTTCACCTGCGCGGGGTCTGCACCCAGGAAACCAAACACAGGCACCCCAACCAGTCACGATGACCAGAGCTCGCGTGCACACGCAGCCCCACCGCAGCACCCTCACGCTCTCAAACTCATGCTCGACAGTTGTAGATCACAGAGATAACTTTGGAAGCTATTTGAGTAACAGGACTATGGCTGCTGTCATGGGGCGAGCCACCCTTGGTACTTGTGGCAGCTGGGTGGCACCACCGGCTCAGTGAGGCCTCCGTTTCTCCATCTCTGAGCAGCAGTGGCTCTTCTGAACCACAGTCGGTGTTTAGAGATTTCTGTCTGCCTTCTGTGCTGAGGATCCAGCATCCTGGGGGGCCCTGAGCCCTGTGCAGCTGCAGGCCGCGTTGTCGCAGCTCGCCCTCCTGTTCTCTGGTGACCCTGCGGGCCCAGCTCAGAGCTTCCTGTCACTTCTGGCCCCTGGTACCAGTGTACGGGCGGTGAAATGGCAGTTTGGGGAGCTGGAGAGGTAAAGGCCGGCACCTTCCTGCTCGCGCTCCCCAGTGCAGGGCACTGCCAGGTCACGGGAAGGGTAGGCTCGCAGCCGCACCGCGTGCTGCCTCCCACCGTCTTGGCCGGCGTCTGCTTCCAGAAGTGGGGGTAGCTTCCTGCAGCTGCTGGCCCCCCGACGGCTCCCGAGGCCCCCATACTGCGGCCGCCCATTCTGAGCCACTTAAAAAATCCTTAAGACACATCTTGAAATTTTCTTTTCCGTGTGGTAGACTCGGTACATTTTTTGTGCTGATTTGTGAACTTGGTTGCCAATTCTCAAGCAATCAAAAAAAAAAATCGGTATATATTTTACCTTTCAGTTTGGGGACTCACTTCTAACAGATCCCCCTGTTGTCTTAACCCCCGATGGCTACTATGTCTTGTACTGTACACGGTGTCTGTATCATAGTAATTGGGCCAAGTGGCTCCGTCTTAGAGTTGGCGTCTTGTACGGAGGGCGAATGAAGCCGTGTGACGCTACCTTTGCCATCCTACAGGTCTCGAAGCTTTACAGAACGTGACTTCAGTCTATGTTGGGGTGACACGTCACAGAAGCCTACAGAGGAGCCTGGGCAGGACTGAAAGTCAGCTAATATCGCTCTCTGAATAAACCCTGTCAATCCACACGGTGGGTGAGAACTGGAGTCCAGCGGACACCAGAGAGAGGCAAATAGGCAGGTGCCCTCAGGGAGAGACTCATCCAGAGCCACGTGATGATGCCGGGCATCCCGCTGTCTGGGAGACTTCACCATGGACACACCTGTCATGTAGGAAGTGGAATGAGTGAGCTTACCCAGAAATCTTCGGCTTCCTACTTCCTCAGTTCCCACACAGGTACTTCACCACAATTACTCCCAAAATATTGTTTTATGGGGCAAGGTAGACCAGAAAAAGATGTGAGATACATACGACCTTATGCGGGTAGCCTACTACATAAAACAAGGAAAATATTATATACTTATATTAAGTTTCCATCTTACCTAAGGATCAGGTTTTTAAAAAATGGTTTTGAAGAAATTACAAATGAACAATATAATATCCTTAAAAGGAAATATGAAAGGAGATGAAAAAAGCCTAATTTATCCCTTAGAAGGTTCAGATTTACATACTCCTCACATTTATAAATCTTTATTACTGCAAAGATTTGAAAATAATTTGAAAATATTGATTTCAAGAATAAATACGTGGAGCACCTGGGTGGCTCCGTCAGCTGAGTGTCTGACTCTTGATTTTGGCTCAGGGCATGAATGCAGGGTTGTGAGATGGAGTCCACACCCTGCATGGAGCCTGCTTATGATTCTCTCTGTGCCACTCTCCCTCTGTTCCTCTCCCATCCCTCTTTTAAAAAAATTTTTTAAAAAAAGAATAAATATGAATACATCATGAATTCTATTATTGCCAGAGACTTAATCAAACTAGAAAATCATAAAAAGAAAAATGAAACAAAACAAAACAGAAACAGACTCATAAATACTGAGCAATACTGGTGGTGGCCCGAGAGAAGGGGAGTGAGCAGATGGGTTCACAAATGAAGAAGGTCAAGAGGTAGAAATGTCCCGTCATAGTCGACCAGCCTCGGACTGTGGGAACGCAGACTGAGGGATAGCGTCAATGATATGGATGTATGATAAGGCCTTTACCTGGCGACGGATGGTGACTGGACTCATCACGCTTAGTGCCCCAGAAAGCACATGGATGCCAGTCACTATGCTGTGACCTGACCTCATATAATATTGTGTGTTGACTGTTTTTCAATGGAAAAAAAAGTTGAAACTGCTTTTACGGAGTAAAAAGACTAGAAAAGCGAAATGATAAAAATGTCTGGGAGGACCACATATTATCTTAATCAGGATGCATTTGTTTGGTCAAATGACTTGTTTCATGCAGCAGTTCTGTGCAGATCCATCCTTGGTTCTTGCTGCAGTTTACAGGGATTTTCCACACGCTGCCTTTTAAAATGTATTGCCAGTGCAAACTGAGATAACGTACTGTGTGTGTGGAGTCAGATGAGAAGTTATTCTATTTGTTCTATTTATGACTTAAGGTAACTGCCTCATTCATCAGCAATACGCTGACCGCAGTCTTCAGGCGACGGGGACTAGGCCGTTCACATGAATGACTATGAAGTGAGTAGCTTGTGCCAAAGGATGATTCATTTGATCTAAAACACATTTGTAGAATGGATTTTTGGAACTGTGCACACTTGCTAATTTTCTCTTTTGTGTGATTTCCTTTCCCTTTTGTAGGCTGGCGATCAAAACCCACATTTCAGCGGAGCCAAGTGAGAGGCGGCGGTTGAGAGCATTCCCAGGAGCGGCACGTATGTCAATGAACCGCCTTTTTAACGATTAGAAAAAATAAAAAGTCTGTGCTGGCATTAACAGAAGCTGCTGTGTGGTTTTGGGTCTTTTATAAAAAAGAAAGAAGAAAGAAAAAGAAAAAGAAAAGAAAAAGAAAAAGAGAAAGAAAAAGAAAGAGAAAGAGAAAGAAAGAAAAAGAAGAAAGAAAGAAGAAAACGAAAGAAAGAAAGAAAGAAAGAAAGAAAGAAAGAAAGAAAGAAAGAAAGAAAGAAAGAAAGAGTGAGGAGTTAGGGACTACAGAAGCCTGACCTCCGGGAAGCACGAGGGTGAGGAGAGATGATCGATAAGCTCCATCATGCTAGACAGCCACCGGGCCAGCGAGGACTCCGCAGGGTTTAGGTCACAACTCGTGAAGGTGCGAGTGGTCCTAGGGTCTCCTGGTGGCACGCCCTGCTTCCTCATCGGGGAGTCCCCAGGGGCTGACCCATTCCCAGGTCTTCACATGGATCCTCCTTTCATTCCAAGGTGGCCAAATGCCATCCCAACCTGGTTGGAATGTCACAGCCTGGATTGATTTGTAGCTACGAAGCAATCTGCAGTGCCAGTTCTCGTCCCTCCTTCTCTTACATTTTTGGAAGTGAACAAAGCTTTCAGACAATTTCCTAAGCTAAAAGTGAATCACAGAGAATTGCCCCGTAGAAACAACGGGCCCGGTCCGTAAGTCCACCCCAGACATACTCTAGTAAATCGTTGAATCTTGATTGTTCACAAACTACGCCTCGCAGATCAAAGTTGACCAGGAAACAAAAAATTTCCCTGAAAGAAATTATTTCCAGTTTTGAAATTCATGACTTGTTTTTCTCGTCTTTTCCCCTGCTTTCATATTACTCTGCTTTATATAATATATAGAGGAACACATACGAGAGCAAACTCCCCATCAACAGGCTTCCCCTAATAATTTTAAACGTGTTAGACCATACGGCCGCAGCTTCCTAACCCAGAGAAGACACTGACCTACAGTTAGTATTTGGGAAACTCCACGTGTTCCCTGAGAGGGAATATGAACATATCAGCCATTCTTCCTCTTACATATCTTCCTAGGTCTTTAGTGTACATGGTGGACCTAGCATAAAAAAGGGTCCTGGGGCACCCGGGTGGCTCAGGTGTTGGATGTCTGCCTTCAGCTCGGGTCATGATCTCTAGGGCCTGGCATCAGGCCTTGCATCCGGCTCCCAAGAGTCTCTCTCCCCATCCCCACTGTGCCCATTTGTTCTCTCTCTCTCTCTCTCAAGTGAATAAATAAAATCTTAAAAAAAAAAAAAAAAAGGCTCCTGAATGATGGATACAAGACAAAGAAAGATAGCCAAGAGCATGTTCATGGAGTAGAGAAGTGAATCTTCCAAGGAAATTTAAGACATGAGAACAGATAAAAGACAGTTTTGTTTACATGTGTTCACACCTAAAATGTTAGGATAATTGTGCTCTTCGGTGTGAATCAAAATTTTTCAAAATCAACAAAAAAATCACTGAAGTCAATATATATGTGTGTGTATGAACAACTCACATGAAGATTTTGCAAAAATGGATCATAACTATGCAAAAATTAATTTACAGAGAACATGACTCCTTTGAAATATTTTCATGTAGCTTAAGAACGGACATAACACGGGTTCCATGAGGACTTCCCCAATTCCCTGGTAGTGAATTTTCATAGTGTGGACCCCTAGTGAGCTGCCCAGGTGCACAAACAAGATGAAAAGCAAAGGTGCCCGCGGGAGAGGGCACCTCACAGTTTGCCTCTACAGCTCAGTGATTTCTGCATCCTTGCCCCATTCGGTTCCATCCCGTGGCGTTCACACAATGCCCGTGTCAGGCCAAGTGACTCTGTGGATTCCCCCACGGCTTCGTCCTCTTCTCCGGGCGCGGGTGAAGCCTGTTCCTACTCCTGCCTCCGACTCGGATCCACGGTCCTTCGTGTCCTCCCTGAAGTCCCCGTGCCCCTGGCGGCCGTGCTATGAGTGGCAGCATGCTTCGACGGGAGGCAGGGCCGTGGGTAAGGATGCGGGGTGCTGTCACGCTCAGCCAGGTCACCAACCCTTGGTTTCGGCTCAGGGCGTGACCTCGGCGTGTGACATGGAATCGCGAGCCGAGTCCTGAGCAGAGCCCTGGGTCAGGCTCTGCGCTCAGCGCGGAGTCGGTTTAAGTTTCTCTGGCTCCCTCTCTGTCTGTCAAATAAATAATTGTTGGGGGGTGGGGGTGGGAAATGGATTCAGGTAGTGCTGTCAGATTACTTGAATTCAGATCCTGATCCAGCAACATCTGTGTGACTGTAGGCGAGTTAATTCCTGTGTTTGCCTCAGTTTCTTCTGTTGAAATCCTGGGTACACGGTAATTGGCCTTGCAGGGGGTGGTCTCCCTGACCGGTGACTGTACTGCCTTGTGGAGTACACAAGGACCGGTGAGCCCGGCGAGGAGATTGCAGTGCAGGCGCAGCCTCGGGCCAGGCCCCCTGTAAGGGTCCCGACGAGGGGGCACGACAACAGCCCAGCTGGAGGCCCCCGGGGCCCCCAGAAGGTCGCCGCAGGACTAGGGCAGCGCGGGGGCTGCTGGCCCCAGGGCCCCGGGCCCCCATGTCTGTTGGGGGAACACAGAAGGTCTGTGGAGTGTCAGTGTGGAGGAGATGCGTCAATCACAGACCGAGAGACAAAGTGGCTACAAGCCGCAGCCCCCGAGGTTTACACTCCTTGCAGAGGACCGGAGGGGGACAGGAAGTGAGGGGGCCCCCAAACACCCTGCAGGCCGTGGCTCCCCGCCTAGCCTCGGGGGCCGGGATCCTATTTGGGGCCTTTTTTTTTTTTTTTTTTTTAAATAAACTCTCTGCCCTCTTGCCTTCCCTTGCAGCTTCTGCTCTGTGACTCCCCGCTACACAGCCCCACGGGGTCCTCCCCGACAGCCACCCTTTGTCCCCTGCTTATTTGTATGGCCACCGGGATGAAGTAGCGGCCTGCACAGCCTCCACGGCCTCCATGGCCTGCACGTCCCCCACGGCCTCCACGGCCTGCATGGCCTGAGCACGCCGCCGTCCTCTGCCCTGCTCTGAATCCATGCTCTTTCCTACGTGTTTCTATCATTTTCATATACGAACGAGCTGCGACTTCCCCGTGTTCTTTGCACATCCTGATTTTCATCTCTGAGAGGTTGTCTCCCTAGTTCCTCACACTTGCTTCAGACGCTGCTGTTGTCCACCTGCGTTATTGGTAGGTGTCCACTCTAGTCAGACCCCTCAATCCAGGTCACATCATGCCATTCTGCCGCAGAAAAACCCCATCCCTTTTTGCGCATCCTGTCCCAAATCTGTAACACACACAAGCACCGCTAGGTATAAAATTAAAAAAAAAAATTCCTATGCATGCTTGACTTAAGAAAGTTGCGTGGGCTCGGCAGGGTGCTGGGTCTCCCATGCCAATGACAGCTAGAAGGTAAACGTGCTACGCAAGATACTGGGTCACAGACAGCTTCCACCCTCATCCTTTTCTGTCTAACGTTACTGTTGTTTATGGTTCGATAGTTGGAAATCGCCCCCTAAACTGAAGAGTGCAAATTCTTGGTGGTTTCTTTTCAGAAGACATCGTCCAGAACTGAGCAGTAAAGGACGGTGCCACCGCGAGGCGAGGGTGTGCGCCCAGGGCTGGCAGGACCCTGGTGGGCGCAGACGGTCACTAGGCGGGGCCTGGCAGGGACTGCAGAGGTCAGGGCGTAAGGAAAGCCAGCATAGCCTGGGTCTGCTGCTGCGCCTCCGGCCCCTTCACCGCACTTTCGTTTTCTGTCCTCCACTAAATCTGTTTGCAAATATTGGTGTTAGTGTATGTCTACTTCAGTCTAACAGGTAAGGCGTGCACACTTCACTGCCTTACCTGTACATCCTCCAGGCAGTGCTCCCTCCCCCATACATCCTCCCAGCAGTGCTCCCTCCCCCATACGTCCTCCAGGCAGTGCTTATTTTCCATTCCCACCTCACAACCCACCTCTTCAATAAAATCATTCTCAATTTCCAAACTAGAAATAATCATACCTTTTCTTTATTCTGATACATTTTGATTCGCAAAAACTATATTTAGGTGATTAGATGTCGAACTTAATGATAAATTCCTTGTGGGGGGTGAGGCTGGCATGTGCTCATTATCGTTACATCACCCACTGTACACAGCACCAGGTTGGTCGCATAGCAGTGTTCAATAAATATCTCGGAATGAAACTGAATAGCAAAACATTTCATTGTTACAACAGTGCAATCACTTTACAAAATAAATTTAAAAAAAAATTTTAAAAGCCGCACTGACTGTTCAAAATGCAGCATCCTTTGGGTAAAGTCTGTATCTTACAGATCTTCACATTACTTTGTAATAACTTTGAGAGAAAATCAAATACAAATGGATGTTAGAATCCTTTAGAGCTAAATGGATTCAGAAAATATTGATAAAATGAAGATAATCTTTAACATTTGCATGAAGTTTAGAAAAATAAGTGTTGTCTTTTGAAGCCAACATAATATTAATACACATGAATCTAGTTTTTAATGGAGATTTTCCATCTTCTATTTCTACAAATTCAATATGCGTGGCTTAGGCTGGGCAGTTAATCTCAGCTCAAACTGAGCAGAGACATCAAAGGTGAGCGGGCGGTAGATTTTGCGCCCATCTGAAACTTTGCAGGTGGGAAAAACTCTCCTGAGAACTTCTGAGTGCTTGCTGATGAGATCTGGATATAGAGTGTTTTGAATGTACATTGTTAAGGAGCCCTACGGTTTTTTTTTGTTTTTTTTTTTGTTTTTTTTTTTATGATAGTCACAGAGAGAGAGAGAGAGAGGCAGAGACACAGGAGGAGGAAGAAGCAGGCTCCATGCACCGGGAGCCCCATGTGGGATTCGATCCCGGGTCTCCAGGATCGCGCCCTGGGCCAAAGGCAGGCGCCAAACCGCTGCGCCACCCAGGGATCCCAAGGAGCCCTACTTTTATCTTCAGAGACGTTAAATCTGTAGGATCGACTTGGCGTGGGTATGTGTTGGTGTGCTGAAGGCTTCTGAGTGACTTCCTAAAGAAATTCCACGTCTAAAAATCACTGAGCTGAGGGTTCTCAAAGGTAGCACCACTCAGGGATGATCATCAAGCTCTCGAAATAGCGCCCTTGGCAGTCAGAATGCCGTCCTAAATTTAGGGATGTCCCCCTTAAAAATGGAAGGGAGGATGGAGTGTGGTAGAGGCTTCCTCATCAAACCTGATAGGTGTCTAGAATTCTGCCTAAAAGAGGTGTGTGTGAAGGTGACCTCCAAAAGTACGTTGTTGGCATCAAAATGTTTATCAGTAAGAAACACTAACAAGTGCCTTTTCGCCAATTCCATCGCTATTGGTAAGTGGTCACTTGAAGGAGGCCTCGAAACTCCGTGTATTTGGGGTAGGCCTGGGTGAGGATACTCTGTGACGCAGGAGGGTCTAGTCCAAAGGAAGCCTAAGAAAAGAATCTCAAAGAATGAGCAAGACTCACGGAGGGAGAATATCTGGATGGTCAGCGGGTGAAATCCAGAGATTATTGCTGTGTGTGGAACAACTTATCCTGGCCCAGGTGTCTGGAGCAACACCGGTCCGGAGGTCAGCCCGGAAGGTGGGGTTCAGACGAGGCGAACGTTGAAGTCCGCAGGCTTCGGCTCCAGCAGGCGGCTCACGCGGCCACGCGGAGGCCCTGGGAGAACGCGAAGCCCCTCCCGGGAACGGGGATTGGGAGGCCGGAGCCCCGCCTGCAGGGGCTGGGCCCGGCCTCCCGGCGCGGCTTGGCGCCTCCGAACCCCTCCCTCCCGGCTCTCTCCACGTATATACTCGCACAACGTATGTGTCTATGTATAATGCAAAAAATGCTTTCCAAGAATACTTACAAAACCAAAAGCCATGCAAAACAACAACAACAACAACAACAACAAAAAAAAAAAACGTCAAGAAAGAAAGAAAAGACAAGACAGGCCTCGCTTCACACAGATCCGGGGAACTGTCGTCTTCGGTGCCACAACCAGGGATGTCAGCGAGGTCACGGCTCGGGCTTGTGCGAATCATCTTGTGGAAACCGTGGGCGGCAAAGGGCGACGGCGGCGACTCGTAGCTGAGCAAGGCGTCCGTCATTCGGGCCGGCGGTGCGGGGGCCCCGCCCGGTGCTGCCCCAGAGGTTCGGGGGCACCTGTCGCGCCCCGGCCCGCCGAGCGCCCCCGCCCGCCCGTCCCAGCGGCCCCGAGGCTTCCCGCTGCGGCCCCGAGCCTCAGAGCAGGTCCGCGCGCCGGTGAGCGCACAGCGGGCGGCGGTGGGTGCGGGCGGCGGTGTGTGTGCGGGCGGCGGGTGCGGGCAGCGGTGCGTGTGCGGGCGGCGGTGCGTGTGCGGGCGGCGGTGCGGGTGCGGGCGGCGGTGCGTGTGCGGGCAGCTGCGGGTGCGGGCGGCGGTGCGTGTGCGGGCGGCGGTGCGTGTGCGGGCGGCGGGTGCGGGCGGCGGTGCGTGTGCGGGCGGCGGTGCGTGTGCGGGCGGCGGTGCGTGTGCGGGCAGCTGCCGGTGCGGCGCGGGCGGCGTGCGGGCGGCGGTGCGTGTGCGGGCGGCGGTGCGTGTGCGGGCGGCGGTGCGGGTGCGGGCGGCGGTGCGCGTGCGGGCAGCTGCGGGTGCGGGCGGCGGTGCGTGTGCGGGCGGCGGTGCGGGTGCGGGCGGCGGGTGCGGGCGGCGGTGCGTGTGCGGGCGGCGGTGCGTGTGCGGGCGGCGGTGCGTGTGCGGGCGGCGGGTGCGGGCGGCGGTGCGTGTGCGGGCGGCGGTGCGTGTGCGGGCAGCTGCGGGTGCGGGCGGCGGGTGCGGGCGGTGGTGCGTGTGCGGGCGGCGGTGCGTGTGCGGGCAGCTGTGTGTGCGGGCGGCGGTGTGTGTGCAGGCAGCGGTGTGTGTGCAGGTGGCGGGTGCGGGCGGCGGTGCGTGTGCGGGCGGCGGGTGCAGGCGCAGGGCACCCACCCCGCAGGCCCGCCGCCCGCCAGCCCAGCGAGCGGGGGCACCGGGAAGGATGAGCGGGTGCTCCCGGAACGGCAGTCGCGCAGGGCGGACCTCCAGGCTGCTCCTTCCGAAGGCGGGAGACGCGCTGGGCTGGCAGCAGGGGCGCCGCTCGACGCCGTGGCCCGCGTGCGCTCGGGACTCCCTCGGAGGGAGATGAGTGTGGTTCTTGTTTCCGGCACGCGGCGTCCCCACAGCCACCCCGGGGCTTCAGACGACAGTGCCCGAGGCCCCCCCCCCCCCCCCCGCGCCTGCACTTACGGAGCCCCGGGCCCAGATCCACCCCCGGCGGCCTCCCGGGCTCGGGCGGCAGGTGGTCGTCCTAGGATGGACTGCGTCACCCCCCATTGGAAGGAGTAGCGGAGGGACAGCGATCAAGTCAGGATCGCAAGCGACAGTCGTGCGGCCCCCAGGGCTGGCTTTGTGGAATTCAGGTCATCATCACGTCTGCGGGCCCAGGGGGTAGCCGGACCCAGCGGAGAGGAGAGCGGGGCTGGGCCTCAGAAAATGCTCATTGCAGCTCTAGGGATCCGTAAAGGGGGAATCTCATTAAGGAAAAGCAACATTTTCGCGTCCCCTAGACTAAACTGTGAAACATTTTTGAAAAGCAGGGAAAATCCTTATTTATGGCAGGAATGGTTGATAGTCAAAAGACAAATGCCACTCGGAATGCAAGCGTGTTCTAGGTCTCTAAAAGGTAATGGGACGCAGCTGCAACAACAGCCACTGAACCAGGGGCCTCTCTATATCATGTCATTAGTTGACTTGTTATAAGCCGATCTTCTGGCCCTTTTTATAAGGGCCACTGGGGTAAAAAAATAAATATATCATGTACTGAACATCTGTGGTTCTGTCACAAAGCCCCACTCGTATCAACTTTCAAGCTTATATCTTGGGCTACACCTGACACCCTTTTAAAAATGGGTCTCAACAAAATGTCTAGGTTAGGGACTCCTAGGTCTTTATTTCCAAAAGTCAAAGGGTCCGAGAAGGCCTGAGCTATACCTTGGGCAAAATGGTTGCTTTTTTTCTTACTATTTCAGTGTATCCTTTTAGGTTCAAAACCACATGTGCACTCTAGGTAAGCTTCAGATGAGTATTTTACATGTGAGGTGTTAAGTGAGGAAAGAAATGTCAGGTGTTCAACCTATCGACTCAGTAAGTCATCAAAATCATGAGTCAGCATTTAAGAACATACAATTATTAGCGGCAAGTCCTGCTTGAGACTTTTTTTTTTTTTTTTTAGATAAACTTACCTGGTCATTTGAAAGGTTCCTTCATCTTTTCATGATCAAATAATAAAAAATCTTGCCTGTCTCTCTTAAAAGGAAAAGGGAAGTAAATAAAATATTTGAGGTAATTAGGATATTATACTAGTTATAAAATATCTCAGAAAAAAATGCAAACACCATTAATCTATTAATTGAAGCCATGAATGATATTAAACTCTAGTATAGTTACGAGAGGCTTATCTCTGTAGAGAAGGTTTAGGTGGAAGGAAGACTTCCAGTCAGTTTATGATGAAACCAGGGTGGTAGCAATGAACATAGTAAGGAGTGGACAGATTCTCAACATATGTTGAAGGCTTTTGTTTTGTTTTGTTTTTGTTTTTTTAAATGCTGATGGATCAGAGGTAAGATGTAAGAGGGAGAAGGGAGTCAAGGATAACTCCAGCAGCTTTGATCTAAATAACCTGGAAGGATGGAGCTGGCGACTGGCAGCGAGGCGGTTGTTATCAGTGAGAAGCAGATTGCTACTCACCAAGTGTTCCAGCTTCACCCTGAGTGGTTCATGAAAGGATCTCAGGAGTATAATGTGGACAGACATTTACGGAATTAGTCACAATTTTTTGGCAAATGGCAGTTTTTTGTTTTTTTTTTTTTTAATTTACAGAAGGGATGTTCTCTTTCAAATACAGTCAGGACAAAAAACCGATGCTTGATTTATGTGCATTGATTTCTAGTGTTCTGGTGATACATGGTTGAACTAAATCCCCATAAGCAGTAGGTTGTTTACTGACAACTGGGAAAACCACGGTATTGGAAACACCTGAGTTCAAGTCTCCTTCCGCCATCTAAGCTAGATAAATGGTGCTACTTAACTAAAGTTTTGAAATAGTTT
Organism: Vulpes lagopus; assembly: GCF_018345385.1. NCBI lineage: Eukaryota > Metazoa > Chordata > Mammalia > Carnivora > Canidae > Vulpes > Vulpes lagopus. The sequence goes on from NC_054824.1 coordinate 103,697,781, forward strand.
TGTCTTCTCACAAGGAGAGTAATGATGCTCAAATTATAGAGTTGTTTTAAGCCTTCAATGATACCTAAAAATACTCAGCAGACTGGCAAACTGCTGGCACTCCACACTTGGTTGCTCCTTTACCTAACACATACTCCGATGTTTGTGTCCATTCAACAGTTCCTGTAGACCACGACAACTGTAAGGTACACGTAAATATACGTCCACCAGTCCAAGAAGAAATAATAAAATAATAAATAAGAAACTACTGATAAAGAAGTGATTTTTATCTTAATATATATAATTTTTAAAACTTCACCTAGTATTCTAAAAATTATAGCAAATGGTAATATAAATACCAGTATTACGTGTGTAAACCACATAGATTTTAGAATCCTTTCAAGTACTTCCCGAGAAGATAAACTCATCTCCCGATGAAGTGTATATGCAGCTCAACTTGGATAAAGAATGATGGATTATTCCTTTATATCTAATTTCTTTGATAGATTTCTCTTTTTGAAACTCAATTCGATAGTTTTTTACTTGTAATAGAGACAGTGGGCAATATCTTTTAACTTTCACAAATAGGTGATAATTATAAACGTGGATATCCTACGTTTAAATATTAAAAGACATAGTAGTAAAACCTGCATTACATTATGTCATCAGTGCCAAATTATGGTTGTGTATCTAGAAAAATTTTAATTCATGCTTACAATGATTATTATGAACATTTCTAAAATTCTGACATTTTCTTAATTTGCTGAGATAATTTCTTCTGTGATAGTTACTGTCAATGATTTCAGAGCCTTCTAGTTTCATATACTTTACATGGTAACTATCTATAAATTTGTAAATTTAAATAAATGGAATTGGATTTGTTCCAATAAAAAGCTTGATTGATCAGCAGAAGAGTGAATGGACAAATTGATGAATAAAACGAGACCCATGTGGAGAATTTCACTAGACGGATCTAAATATTTGGTCTCATCCCACTATTATAATTTTATGTATTTTGACTAAGTGCTTTATACGATGGAGATACATGCAGCTGAGAGACCATTAAATTTCATAGGGAACTATAATTCGTACATAATTTTCCTTTTTCCTCTTTGGTATAGTATTCTGTCTCTTAGAATTACATCACAAAACACATCATTAAAAAGTAGTTTTTAAGTATCTCCATTAGTAATCATAATTTTAAAAAAGAAGAAGCTAGCATATATAATCTGGCATTATCTGTGAGTTTTAGGTACATATTTCATTTGGGGAGCTTCACCAAGCTGCTGATGCTTGTTGAAGTTTCCTGGCAGCTGGCTTTGCTTGCCTTTTCTTGGCCAAACCAATCAATTTCACGCTGGTTTCTTAAAATCTTTTAAGATCTCCTACTAAACTGAGAGCTCCTTGAAAATAGTGGCCACATCTTAATCATCACTTTACCAACAGTGCATCCAGCACAGTACCTGGCTCATACTAAGTACTCAGTCATCACTTAGGTAACAGACAAAAGCAACTAATTAAGTATGTTACTTACTGGCAAAGAAAACCAGGAGTTATGTAAAAGTTACTTTGATCTTCAAGAGCGCATGTGTTGCGCATGCTCTAAAAGTTCATTAAGATACTACCAAGTGTCTGTGACTTGCGAGAGGCCAGCACTACACCCGGCATTACAGGCATGGGGTCCCGTCTTTACTACGTCTCGATGTAGAGGTAGTTCTTATTTAACAGATAAGATAGTTAAGACTAAAACTATCCAAGTTCAAGCAATTTAGTAGAAAAGAGACTTTTTTGTCTCAGATCCATTAGACTTTACAAACTTTTTTCATGTTTTTTTTTTAAGATTTTATTTATTTATTTATGAGAGACAGAGAGAGAGAGAGAGAGGCAGAGACACAGGCAGAGGGAGAAGCAGGCTCCATGCAGGGAGCCCGACGTGGGACTCATCCAGAGACCCCAAGGTCACGCCCTGGGCTGAAGGCGGAGCTAAACCGCTGAGCCACCAAGGCTGCCCGACTTTACAAACTTTTGATAATTTAACTCTTTCTGAGCTGTCTATTCTCGACCTGTGTATATATACACACATAAATAGTAAGTGGTAAAACCTTGTTCCTTATCTAGCTGCTTCATATTAGAACTTCAACAGGGACATTTATCTTCTGTCTGCAATAACAAGAATTCATGAAAATAGCTTAGAATGAGAGCATATTTCAAGGAAGACTGATGGGGTTTATTTCTTCAACTATTCAGAAATAAAAATTTTGAACCAGACTAAGTTTTTCTCCCATATCAATTCAAATCAACAAATAACTATGTTATGTTCTAAAATTTAGTTATTTACTGGGAGTTAATGTTATATTAGGTGATGTATTTGAGATATCAACTATAAAAAACCTTTTTGTTTTTTTTTGTTTGTTTTTAAGATTCTATTTATTTATTCATGAGAGACACAGAGAGAGAGAGAGAGAGAGAGAGAAAGGGAGAGGGAGAAGCAGAGACACAGGCAGAGGGAGAAGCAGGCTCCATGCAGGGAGCCCAATGTGGGACTCGATCCTGGGTCTCCAGGATCAGGTCCTGGGCTGAGGGCGGCGCTAAACTGCTGAGCCACCCGGGCTGTCCTGAAAAACCTTTTTGAAAGCCTTTTAATATAGAAAGAAAATAAGCCTTAATGAAATAGAAATTGAAATAGAGGCTCCTTTTCCTTGGCATATTGGAAATCTGCATAACTGTAATATGTGTTCCTTAGACGATATATACAAAATCAACCTCCACAGATGGAAAAAGACGGACAAACTGCTCAAAATCTATATTCAAATGACAAGATGAAACAAACACATACAAGTACATGAGAAGAAATATTTTTCTTTAATATCTGTAGTGAGCATGATTTTTTGGCATTTAAAATTAATAGACTTACTGAAATGTACTTTAAAAACAACTAATATTCTAACGATTAAAAGTAAAAGATGACTTTTTTTTCCTTTTAGGGGTTTGCTCTTATTTATTTTCAGCAAAGAAGATTAATAAGTGATAGGCATGAAGAAGCTACAAAGTTTCAGGAAATCATAGGACTTCTCAGGGTCAAAGCTCCTGTTGTATATTTTGTTTTCCTTACTAGCTGGTATTGAGGAACCAAGGAGAATTGCCTTCAAGTTTTATTCTTGAAAGACAGTTCCTCAAACCTCCCTATGGCCTTTTTTTTCTTTTTTTGACTATAGTTGACACAGGATGTCTACATGGGTTTCAGGTACACAACGTAGTAGTGATTCGACTTCTCTATACGTTATGCGGTGCTCACCACAAGCACAGCTAGTTACATCTGTCACCATACATTGCTATTATAATATCATGGACTGTATTCCTTATGCTGTGCCTTTTATTCCTATGACTTATTTATTCCATAACTGCAAAGCCTGAATCTCCCACTCCCCTTTACCCACTCTGCTTAGCCTCCCTGTCACTTGCCTCTGGCAACCATAGTTCGTTCTCTGTATTTATAGCTCTAATTATGCTTTTTGTATATTTGTTTATTCATTTGCTTTTTAGATTCCACATACCAGTGGGATCATAGTATTTGTCCTTCTCAGTCTTACTTAGGGTAATGTTAAGTAATTGCAGTCTTTGTTTCACATCACAACATTGTTTTTGGTTAAAAGCTTATTATTTAACTCTATATGGAATGATTGCTAAAATATTCTTTTGTCAGAGAAAGGACTCAAATAAAATCACGAACAAGAGAGGAGAAATAACAACCAACACCACAGGAATACAAACAATTAAAGGAATATATATTATGAAAAACTAGATGCCAACAAATGGACAAACTAGAAGAAATGGATAAATTCATAGAAACACACAATCTACCAAAACTGAAACAGGAAGAAATAGAAAATTCAAACAGATTGATTACCAGCAAAGAAATGGACTTAGTAATAAAAAAATTGCTAACAAACAGAAGTATAGGGCTTGCTGGCTTCACAGGCAAATTCTACTAAACATTTAAAGACGAGTTAATACCTATTATCAAAGTATTCCAAAAAATAGAAAAGGGGGAAAAAAAACTTCTAAATTCATCTATGAGTTCAGCATTACCCTGATACCAAAACCAGATAAAGACATCACAAACAAAGAGAACTGCAGGCCAATATTTCTGATGAACATAGATGCAAAAATCCTCAACAAAATACTAGCAAACCAAATCCAACAATACCTAATTGTTAATAATAATATAATTCATCACAATCAAACGGGATTTATTCCTGGGTTGCAGTGCACAAATCAATCAACATGATACATCACATCAATAAGGAAAAGGATGAGAACCATACAATCATCTCAATAGATGGAAGAAAAATACATTTGACAAAGAACAACATCCATTTTTGACAAAAACCCTCAACAAAATAGGTTTAGTGGGAATATACCTCAATATAATATAGGCCATATATGAAAAATCCACAGCTAGCATCATCCTTAATGTGGAAACACTGAGAGCTTTTCCCCAAAGGACAGGAAAAAGACAAGGATGTCCACTCTTACTTTTATTCAACATGTACTTGAAGTCCTGACTACAGCAATCAGACAACAAAAAGAAATAAAAGACATCCAGATTTCTAAGGAAGAAATAAAACTCACTATTTGCAGATGATATGACACTACATCTAGAAAACCCAAAAGACTCCATAAAAAAACTGCTAAAACTAAGAAACAAATTCAGTAAAGTTGCAGGATACAAAGTCAATGTACAAAAATCTGTTGCATTTCTCTACACCAGCAATGAAGCAGCAGAAAGAGAAATCAAGGAACTGATCCTGTTTACAACTGCACCAAAAATAATAAGATACCTAGGAATAAACTTAACCAAAGGGTGAAAGACTTTTACTGTGAGAACTATAAAACACTGATGAAAGAAATTCAAGATGATGCAAAGAAATAGAAAAACATTCCATGCTCGTGAATTGGAAGAACAAATATTGTTAACTTGTCTATCCTATCCAAAGTAATCTACACACTTAATATGATCTCTATCAAAATATCCACAGCATTTATCAGAAGCTAGAATGAACAATCCTAAAATTCGTATGGAACCACAAAAGACTCGAAATAGCGGAAGCAATCTTGAAAAAGAAAAGTAAAGCTGCAGTCATCACAATTCCTGACGTCAAGTTCTACTACCGAGCTATGGTGATCAAAACAATATGGCACTGGCACAAAATAGACACAAAGATCAATAGGACAGAATAAAAAACCCAGAAGTGGACCCACAATTATATGGTCAATTAGTCTTTGACAAAGCAGGAAAGAATATTCAATGGGAAAAAGACAGTGTCTTCAACAAATGGTGTTGGGAAAACTGGGCAGCCACATGCCGAATAGAATCTGGACCACTTTCTTACACCAGACACAGAAATAAATTCAAAATGGATTAAAGACCTAAATATGAGACAGGAAACCATCAAAATCCTAGAAGAGAACATAGGCAGTAACCTCTCTGACAGCGGCCATCGCAATGTTTTTTCTAGATATGTCTCCTAAGGCAAGAGAAATAAAAGCAAAAATAAACTATTGGGACTGTATCAAAACAGAAAGCTTCTGCACAGTGAAGGAAACAATCAACAAAACTAAGAGGCAGCCTACTGAATGGGAGCAGGTATTTGCCAATGATCTGGTAAAGGGTATGGTAAAGGGTAAGTAACCAAATTTTGTAAAGAACTTAAAAAACTTAACAACCAAAAAACAAATAATCCAATTAAAAATGGCCAGAAGACATGAACAGACACTTTTCCAAAGAAGACAAACAAATGGCCAACAGACACATGGAAAGATGCTCATCATCACTTATCATCAGGGAAATACAAATCACAACTACAGTGAGATATCACCTCACACCTGTCATAATGGCTAAAATCAACAATACAAGAAACAACAGGTATTAGAGAGGATGTTCAGAAGAAGGAGCCCTCTTGAACAGGGTGGGAATGCAAACTGGTGCAGCCACTATGAAAAAGATTATGTGAGTTCCTAAAGAAGTTAAGGTCTGGCAATTTTACTACTGGCTATTTACCCAAAGACTAGAAAACACTAGTTCAAAGGAATACGTGCACCATATGTTTACAGCAGCATTATCCACAGTAGCCAAACTGTGGGAGCAGCCCACGTGCCCATCAACCGATGATGGGACAAATAAGAAGGGACAAATAATGGACAAACATTAGCCATAAAAAAGAATGACATCCTTCCATTTGTGAAGACATGGATGGAGTTAGACAGTATTACGTTAAGTGAAATAAATCAGGGAAAGACACCATAATTTCACTCCCTAGTGGTATTTAAAAACCCAATGAGCAAAAAAAAAAAAAAAAAAAAAAAAAAAAAAAACCCAATGAGCAGAAGAAAAAAAGAGAAAGGAAAGAAATCAAGAAATAGACTCTCAAATGTAAAGAACAAACTGATGGTCACCAGAGGGGTGGTAGGAGAGGGGACGGGAGAAATAGGTGATGGGGACTAACGGGTGCACTTGTTGCACTGAGCACCCAGTGGTGGTAGGAGGTGCTGAATCACTCTATTCTACACCTGAAACTCATGTAATACTGGATGTTAACCAGGTGTGATTAAGATAAAAACTTAAAAAGTATATACGTTCTTTGGTCACTCATTTCTTCCTATATCTCCATCCATTTCTTTTCTTTAATCATTATGGACATCCTTTGCCTGATTATCTTTTTATTATTACCTATCCCTTTATTTTATTTATTTTTAAGTAGGCTCCACACCCAGCATGGAGCCCAAGACCAAGGCCTGACCTGATACCAACAGTCGGACACCTAACTTACTGAACCCTGCCCCCCATGCCCCACCTATCCTTTTATTGTATGGATGTTTCTGTTCTAGCTCAAGTACCAACACAGTAGACCAATATATCCAACCGCCATAGTCACATTTCCGTCAGATCTTCTCGTTGGTGCCTCAAAGTCAGCATACACACAGATGTGTGTGTGTCTCACAGGAGGAGCAAGAATGGCTACGTGTACTGAGACTTGTTACATTCAACATATATGAATTATGATTTAGAAAAAATTGGGGCCTCAGCCATTCACATTAGGTAGAATATTTCAGAGGTCGACGTCACCCTTTAACATTTATTCAAATTTATTTTTTTCATTTTTAAAAATATTTCCCTAGACAAAGCAAGATCAGTATGATTACACGGGAGATGGGGCACGATGACTTATTTATGCACTTCCGCGGTTACGTATGCTGTACCTTCTTTTACTTACTCCTCACAACAACGTGTGTGTAGTATTGTAGTATTGTATCTATTTCAAAAAGGATGCAAGGACTGCAGGTGAGTCAAATAACTGCCTTAATTTAGTTTTTAAATGGAATTGGGAATAAATTCCTCAAAAACATTAAAAAAAAGTGGCAACACCTAGATTTACAATTGGACTTTGACACTGTCCTACACCACTTTTGCCTTTCAAATACTATTTTTTTTTCTGATCATATTTGTTTCAGTTATAAGTAAACACTGGGTTATTTTTCCATGAGAACATGATACACTCTGTATTAATTTAATTCCTTATTCAACTTAGAAATTACTTAGTCTAAGTGTTTAGTTTTTTAAAAAAGACAAAACAATTGCTATGAGGAGTGACCTTGTATTCAGAGGCTCAAGCCAAAGATTGGCAGCACAGAGGACCTTTTTTGGACACACATTCCAGAACTCTTCCTACCGTGACCTTTATGCCCCTCCTTTAAAGTTGGTTATTGAACAAAATTGTGACCAAGGATTTCCTTTCTTTTGATTTATCATTATTTTTTTCCTAGTGAAACAAAAATAAAAGCCAGTAATAGTAATCGATTATTTCTGGATCATAATAAATTATCAAGATAAATGTTTCTTTTTTCTTTTCTTTTTTTTAAAGATTTTATTTACTTATACATGAGAGACACAGAGAGGGAGGCAGAGACACAGGCAGAGGGAGAAGCAGGCTCCATGCAGGGAGCCCAACGTGGGACTCGATCCTGCGTCTCCAGGATCAGGTCCTGGGCTGAGGGCGGTGCTAAACTGCTGAGCCACCCAGGGATCCCCAAGATAAATGCTTCTTATCTATTATTTATAAATCTGTATTTGTTTATTTGAGAGAGAGAGAACGAGGGGAGGGAGGGGCAGATGGAGAGCATCTCCCAGCAGACTCCTTGGGAGCACAGAGCCCAAGGCCACGTGGTCTCAGGAAGCCTTGAGGTCATGACCTGAGCTGGAAACAAGGGTGAGACGCTTCACGGACCCAGACGCCCCTAAGATAAATATTTTTAAATTAGCACTGATTAATAGGGAACACACTTCAGAAATGCAGGGATTTTGTTTGGTTTTAACAAGAAAGACCCGGCTAGACAGCTCTCCAAGAAGGCAATTCAGGTTTCCCCTTCCTACCCGCATGGCTCAAATCACGTGAGCTTTTGATTTCAAAAGGAAACAGTATCCTGTGAGCTGTGTGGCGGCGGTCGGTCAAGTCCGGGCAGTGTGATAACCATCTCGACCTGTTTCTTTTTTTCAGTATTACTTATATTTTGTGCAAAGCGACAGAGAAAAGAACATCCTGGCAGCTAAGAGCCGGAGCTCTGGGGTCGTGCAACCGGGATCCGGCCACGTGACCGCCCGCAGTCCACGGAGGCGGTTACCTCCAGGCGGTTACCTCCAGGCGGGCGCTGCAGGTCGGCGGCGCTCACTGGGCCACGCGGGGGGCGGAGCGGGCTGCCCGCCTCGGCCTCGCGTCCCCGCCCGGCGCGAAGGGCCCCGGCTCCGGGCCTGGCCCGTGGGAGCGGCCGGGCCGCCGCGGGGCTGTGGTTGGGCTCAGGGCGCCAGGGGCTGCGGACGCTCCCCCCGCGGCCGCCCCGTCCCCGCCCCGCCCCCCCGCGGCCGCCCCGTCCCCGCCCCGCCCCCGCGCGGCCGCCCCGTCCCCGTCCCCGCTCCCGCTCCCCGCCCCGCGGCCGCCCGGTCCCTGCTCTCGCCCTCCCCCCGCCCCCGTCCCCGCTCTCGCCCCCGCTCTCGCCCTCCCCCCGCGGCCGCCCCGTTCCCGCTCTCGCCGCCCCCACTGCGGCCGCCCCGCCCCCCGCGCAGGACCCCGAGCCGACGGCGCCTGGCTCCCACGGGGCGGCAGGCAGGGGGCGGCAGGCAGGGGCCGCCGGGCGCCCCTCCTCTGGGCCGTCCGCACGGCCTCGGTCGCCCCAACTCGCTGCACTGACGCGGAGACGCCCGCCCTCGTGGCCCGAAGGACCAGCGAGTCCTTCCGCCGTCTCCTGCCGTCCGGGCCGCAGTGACGCCGCCCTCTAGCCCCGGTGGCCGCCCGCAGCGCTCCTTCGGAAATGCCGAAGCGGGACCAGCCATCTGTGACCTAAGTGTCCCTCCGTCACAGCCACGTCTGCTGTTCCCAATGCCAGTGGGACAGCGAGGTGCACGGAGTCCGTGTGCTCCAGAATAAGGAATACAGAAGATTTAGAAATATCTGTGTTCTCCATGTAGAACATTAGGGTAGACGTCAGGGGCCGCCCTCGGCCCAGGCGGTGACCCCAGGTCCCGGGATCGAGTCCCGCGTCCGGCTCCCTGCGTGGCGCCTGCTCCTCCCGAGACTGTGTCTCTGCCTCTCTCTGTGTGTCTCTCATGAATGGATAAATAAAATCTTCTAAAAACAAAACACAACAAAAAAGGACAGATGCTGAACGTAGCCAAAGGGAACGAGTAGATCTACGATTTGTTTTTTGAAAGGACGTGTAGCTCATTCAAGATGTATTAAAGATACCTATTTCTGATTCTACTAAGGGGCATCGTTGCTTCATTCCGCGAGGTAGCAGCCACACGACTATTGGCCACAGGCTTCTAAAATCCCTTACTGGACATAAGTTGATAGGCACACTTAAAGGTACACTTAAGGATTGATTAATATCAGTAATGAAGCTCTGATTTGTAGTCCCAGCATTACTAAAGATAAATTTAAAAAAAAGAAAGAAAAAAATTATAATTGGATTTCTAGGTCAATGCCTTCACATGATAGTGATTTTTGACCAGATGAAAAGAAGATATGTGAAAAGAAGAAGATGAAAAGATCATCAGATTAAGTGGATGATAGAAGCCATTCCGTGTAAAGTGGAGGGCGGGCATGTTTTCATTATATTGGATGATCTCCTTTGCATAAATTAGTGGTCCTTCAATAGGACGTCCAAATAAGGCTACATTGAGTTTTTTTTCTTTTCAATAATACTATTTTGTTATTTTTTTAATGGTGTGGCAGCCATGAAATTTGCAGAGTGATATCCAGCACCTAGAAAGTCCTACAAATCAGTGTTGGATTCCCCTCCCTTCATATTTCTTATCTGACTTAATTCATAGAAAAAATATTAATTTATTCATTATTATAAATACGAGCTATTTTATAAATAGGAACTTAAACAGAATATCACTAAGACTTTAGTGGTACATTTGACAAAATTGACAAGTATCTGACATAATAGCAGGGAACAATGTGAATGTCCTGATTCTGACAAATGTACTCAGGTTCTAAGAAATCACAGTGTTTTTAGGAAATTTTCACTGAGAAGCTAACAGCAAAGGGGCACATCATGTGCAATTTACTCTCAAGAGGTTCAGAAATGAATATCTATATAGAGAAGGAGAAGGGGGAGAGAATGATAAAGCCGTTGTGGTAAAACGTTAACTTCAGAGGGATCTGGGCAAGGGTTTAAGCACAAAATGTGTGCTCTACACACTACTTTGTCACATCTGTAGTACTTTCACACATGATAGAAATTGTACGCACACACGCAGAGCTCTACTAGGGTAAATTGAAAGACGAGGGAAAGTTCCATTCTCTCTAGGTAAGCATCGGGGTCAGGATCATGTTCATAAAGAAAAAATAAGTTTACACAGAACTAGAGAAAAATATTAATGTGCATGCCTGGAGCAAAGAAAAAATAAATTGATATTGGAGAAATAACGAAAAGGGAAATACTAGAGCAACAGCAGGGCCCAGAGAGTGGAGGAACAACTAACGTAAATTGAGAGAAACATGATGGCATTCACCCAAGTGTCAAGTTAAGGTTAGTTGATCCAGTGATTCTAGGACGGATGGCACTTGAGGGTCAACGATCTGGCAATCAGGAATCCAAGGAGAAAAAGGCCAAAATCCCTAAAACTTATTTTTTTGGGGGTAAAGTTTATAGCTTGAAAGTTTTAAAGTGCCATGTGAGAGTTGAAAACAATAATTGCAGATAACGTGAATTCTCATATAAGCCCAATGATGGTATTTATTTCGTTCTTTCATTACAATTAAGTCAGTCAAATTCTAAGAATTTTAATTATTGACTTTAATCCCTGCTCTTTTCAATATTGCTACTTAAAACACAAATTGAATGAAGTTACCCTCCCACTCAAAGTGTTTTTATCTTCATCCAAAACCCTATCATGTGACCTTCAGGTTGGTTGGCCGTCCTTGACTATCCAAACTGATTTCTTGTGACCCTTTTTCAAGTTCACTTTCCTCCTCCCAGCCTAGCCTTGCTGTCATTCAGGGAACTCAACTCCAGTACTGTGATATGACTTATATACTTCTTTTCCTTATATCTGATTTATTTCTATTTTTTCAAAGTACTTTTAACTCTTCCTCAAGGGCTTCCCTAAAATTTTTACCAAACATAATTACATAGTGTCTTATACACATTTGTTCCATATATATTGTTTTTGATTCTATACTTGGCTGGAGCACATATGACATGTACTTGTTGACCCATTAGCTCTTTTTACACCTATCTAAGTTGCTAAGCAGTAAAATGGTTTTATTTAAATGAATACATTTTAGTTCCTACTCTTTTTTATCTTGGAATCTCAACATAACTAAAAGACGACTGTTGCAGTTCATCACATCATTCATTCATAAATGCTCTAACCAGGAATTTTAGAAATGAACACTCCAAACAGAGGAAAAAGTATGAGGATCCAACACAACTGAAAGGAAAAATCAGTAGCATGTGACAACTTCTTAAATGTAGAAGGTGAACCAAAGATGCTTCCAAGTGTTAGATTAGAATCTGGTGAACTGGGGAGTGGTGGTTACCTTGGCAGAGAGGAGGAAAGTAAGGAGAGGAAGTTGTTTGAGGGAGATTATATTTTAATTTTTGAATGGTAGAAATTTCCATTATTCATTCATTCATTCATTCATTCATTCAACATTTGAGTGATTTTAAGGTGCTAGGAGGCACTGTTTCCAAGTCTGACAAAAACAAATGTGAACATCAGAGAGGGTCCACTGGCCCATGAAATTTATATTCTTTCTAACAATTTAACATAAAGATACAAATAGGAAATTATTACTGGTTTCTAAGAAGGGACTTGCTGTTGTGTGAAGGTAGAAATCAAGCCCTAGTATGAATGAGGGAACAAAAGAAGTAAGGATCACTCTATAAAACAAAACAAAACAAAACAAAACAAAACACCAAACTAACCTTAGACTGAACATTCAGAGAGAAACAGGATGAAACCTTGCAGTAGGTCCCGCCGCGGGACCCGGCGGCCAGGAGGGCTGCACGCCGTGCCCACTCCTGCCCTGGCGGGAGCCCGTTCTCAAGGCGGCCGGCCACTATCCTGCACAGGAGCGAAAATGCAGCCAGACAAGGCAGGGCTCCCTGGCCCCACCGCCTGGCCCTGATCCTGCTCATGCTCCAACTGTGGGGTTTGGAGCCCCAACAAGGGTCTCCCGCACCCCAGGCAGAGAGCAGGATTCAGACACCCCGAAGTGAATACATCAAATGCCTAGTGCTGCATCGTGTGGACACACTGTGATTCCCTAAAAAACAAACCAACCAACAAAACCCCAAACGATAGTGGGGTTAGAGGGATTGGCTGCTGTGGTCCCTGCTGTGTGTGTCTCCCCTGTGACTTGCGACTGCCAGGCCAAAGCTCCAACCCCATTTACTTCCCGTTGTCTCGGCTGCTGGTGGTCGCCCTGACCCAGGGATCTGGAACTGTCAGCTTCCCGATGGATGCACGTGGAGAGCCAGGGGCCAATGATAAGACAGGAAGGAAGGAGCTCCTGCTTGTTTTATACGTTTCTGTTTGACTTAGGAGATAATTATAACACAGATGGAGGCTCCTATTTTAAACAAGGTAGTAAATCAGTGTGAAATATAGGATTCGGGAAAGCCATTTGCCACATAATTATGATTTCTTAAAACCCCTGGTTCACTGAATACGAGAAGCTGTAATCAGGGAATATTTAGCAACAGCATCACTCATTATTTTTGCTCTTGGAAGGCCGCTGGGCAAATCTAAGTCACCAGTGTTTTAAATACTATTAGTCACAAAGTTTAACTACCATTAGCTGAAGTGAAGCAAGAACATCTGTCGGCGGTATGGGATGTAGCTTTGAGGTGGGGGGGTCACAGAGTCAGGATGCAAGAGTTGAATCATGGTTCAGCTTCCTTCAAAGTCCCGTGTCTCCCGCAAGGAAAGTGCATTTGTCACTCAATGCCAGGGTGTAAAGGTGTGAGAGCTGCATCGACAGAGGAAACAAGGAACGGCACAGGGACTCGGAATCAGAAAGTGAGACGATCGATTGCCTGGGGACCCGCAGGGGTAGTTAGAAGGGCTCTGAACTAGTGTAGATGCCGATCCGAGCAGCCAGTAGAGTCCCACGGGTGCAGGTTCCCCGGGTACCAGCTGGGCGACGTCTCTTGGCAACTGCTGGCCAGGTGAACCCAAGGTGGCTTCTTTCGGCAAGTTCCCGGGCTGCCGCTCTGGCCTTTGTCAGCTAGAGACACCGGAGTTGGCTCCCTGCCCTTTCTACACCCTCTGGGACACTTGCCACCGGCTGGGGCGGAGGGCAGTCCCAGCAGGCAGCCTCGGGCAGGGGGCAGGCGAGGCGGACTCGGCGTCCTGACTTCCAGCCCCAGGGTGAACCCCGTGCCTGCAGCCGGAGCCTCCTCAGGGCACAGCCTGGCTCCCCCCTGCCCCCCCGTTTGGGCTCCACCATTTATCTGTGTGTCGATGATGGGCCCTGACCGCTCGCTGGCGGCAGAGGCCCCCGAGGTCGCACCTTGGAGCAACGAGTGTGCAAGGATCGCAGCTCCGCCACCGCCGGGCCTGCTGATCACCGGGGCCACGGACCTCTTCATCGCCGGTGTCACCTGCGCGGCTCTTGTCCACTATGCCCCTGCCAGTGTTGGACACAATCACAACTACAATCTCAGAAACAATTTTGGACTCTGCCCCATTTGCGAAACAAAATAAAACAAAAGCGATAGTAAAGAGGTCATAAGGGTTCCCAGAGAACGGGAAAGCAGGGAAGGTGTAAGGTGACCGGGGGAAGAGATGCGCCAGCCGTTCAGAAAACACCCGGCGGAGGCCAGATAAAGAAAACTGAGGCCTGCCTGTCGTCTCATTTTTCCAGTCCACATTCCAGGGCCTTGGCTTAGCACCTGCCGACGGACTAGTTTGTTTTAATTGGAAAAAAAATCTGTCAGTGCAAAATGCAAAAGTGACTTACATTTATGATAGTTTTACATCAACGGTTCTCCACCAAGACCTCCTGTCACTACGCTTCTCTGGAAGTTCAATACTTTGAATATTTAAGTACAAGTCATTCCTATCAAATAAAATGTATTTATTTTCTTATTTTTAATTAATCAGAGAATTATCTCTGAGCTGTGATACTCAGGGCTTCCGAGGAGCATACAATAATTGAATAAAGATATAAAAATAAGGTATAATTATAACTAAGGTAAAGAGATTTCTAATTTTAAGTATCCTGCATAGCCTTTCACAAGCTCTTTAAAAATATCCCAATGTCCCAAGGAGCCCCGACAAGTACAATCTCCGGTGCGCCAATTACTTTAAGATCCCAAATTGAAAAGCAGTGGATTAAACCAGTTCAAACTGACCTAATACGTATACTATGCCTGCCTGGAGAAGTGCGTGCCCTTATTCAAGGTAGCCCCGCTGCCGAAATGGGTCAGAAAAGAAGATGCTGGGGCCCTTGCCAGCAATTTTTCCCGCCCTTCCTTCCACTCCGCGAGTGGGCAGGGCTCCCCGGCTCGAGTCGGCACGGGCCGGCGCCCAGGTGGACTCACCAGCCTGGTTGGTGGTGATGCTGACGGCGGCGAACTGCCGCGGAGGCGAGCTCAGCTCTGACACCCCGTTGGTGGCGTCGATCTCAAAGGTGTAGTTAGTGTGAGCCAGGAGGTCCGTCACCGTCACCGTGGTGTTGGCGAGTCCGAACTGTCGGGGCAGGAAACGGACATTTGGGCTGCACGGCTCACACTGCTGTACGTTCCACCCACATTTCCTACATATGACGTTGAAGGTGACATCCTTCCGGCCTCCCGTGTCCAGGGGCCAGCTCCAGTCCAGGATGACCGAGGTCTCGTTGATGTTGGAGATGACATTTCTTGGTGCAGACGGAGGTCCTGCAAAGCAGTTCAACAAGGACTGATGAGCCTCACTGCTGCTTTCCACTCCCAGGGCCGTAGATAACCTACAGGGGCACCGAGGGAGCTAAATAGCCATCTTGCCTCTATTACCCACTGCACTCGTCCTTGGGGTGTCCACGAGCTTATAGACGCAAGGGTTCAAGAGTGCGGGCCTCCCTGGGCCACGAACAGGGGGTTCTGGCTCCAGGCTGGAGGCGCGCTCCCCAAGGCCAGCAAGGGAATTCACTACTAAATTCAATGCCCTTGCGGATAGCTATGAAAACTTTCCTATTAGTTTTATAAATCTCAGTCCTTTTTCCCTATGACCTATGACCAGCATGTAATAGAAATGTAAAAGCGCAGATCCCACAGCTGTCGCCTCCCTATCCTGTCAAATGTAACACAAGGCGGAAACCAAGATAAAGAAAATTCTCTTTCTTTCTGGGGGTCCTGCCGCAGGAAGTGCTCTAAAAACTCATTCGTGTTGCGTGATGAATGTCGCATGTGTGGTGAGCCAAGCGTGGGGAGTGAAGCAAGGGAAGCTTTCAGTTTGCACGTGGATAACGGAAAGAAATGGGCCAAATGCTTTAAAAAAATAAAAATAAAGAGGCACAATAACAAGAAGAAAAAAACAACAACAAAATAAACCAAACATGGAAGCATGGGTTGCAGCAGAACTACTCACGGGTACAAGCCATGGATGGAGGGTCTTTGTCTGCTCGGAAGTAATTATTCTCACACCTGCAGTTCACGGAACCATCTTCGTGGGTGGAACTGTGCGGTGGGCACTTGGCACACTTCATGTTACCATCCGAGGCCTTGTAGAAACCTGGTCGGCAAGCTACAAACAAAAGGACTTGTTTTAAAAGCCTGTGGTCATTTTGAAAATGTATTTTTGAAAATATGTAAAGCAGATTTCAGAATGTTAGGGAATGCATGCACTAGGAATAAAAATCCATTTGTTTGTTTTTTTTCCCTCCCAGGATTTACAGAAGCCCATCCTGTGGCCCAGTGTCGTTTCTCCACATATACATCTGAATTTGCACCAACTCGTAAGGGGAGAAAACCTCCGAAGATTTAGATTATTTTGGCACTAGAGTGTGATGAAATTTCCAGCTCGTGTTTTCACAGCTTTCCTTGGCATTGAGCTCTTTGTGGAGAAAACACAGCAAAGCCATGTCACCATGTAGCCGTTCCTTCTAGAACATGATGCCATGTGCACACTCTGAACTGCAGAGAGTGCTGCATTCCACACGCCACCGCTTTTCACTGGTTTCTGTGTACTGCTCTCGCAAGCGTAAGCAGCCGAAGGAACAGATCATGGCTTCGTTATTCTATGATTCTTTTTTAAAAAAAGATTTTATTTATTTGAGTGAGAGAGAGAGAGAGAGAGAACGAGCAGGAGGGAGGGACAGAGGCGTAGGGAGAGGCAGGCTACCCTCTGAGCAGAGGCCTGATGGACACAGGGCTCGGCCCCAGGACCCCAGGATCACGACCTGAGCCCAAAGCGCTTAACCGACTGAGCCACCATGTTAAGAATCTTGATGCATGGTTCTCGGGAGCTATGTCTTTTTTTTTTTTCCTTCTGCCTCGACAGTGTTGCACCTTTACTTCTATGGCAATGGCTTGAATGGAAGATTAATGTATTTCCTTGTCTGTATCTCAAATACATGGGAGGTATAATTTTTATCTAAACTGATCTACCTGTGAATTATTACTAGATTACAAGTTTTTTTTTTTTTTTTAAGATTTTTTTATTTTAGGGATGCCTTGTGGCTCAGCGGTTGAGCATCTGCCTTCAGTTCAGGTCCTGGGATCCGGCCCCACCTCCGGCTCCCTGCTCAGGGGGGAACCTGCTTCTCTGTCTGCCTCTCCGCTGCTCCTCTCCCAACTCACGTTTTTTTCCTCTCTCTCTCTCTCTCTGAAATAAATAAATAAAATCATAAAAAAAGATGTATTTATTTTAGAGAAAGACCCTGAGATCATGACCTGTGTTAAAATCAAGAGTTGGCTGCTTAACCCACTGGGCCACTCAGGTGCCCCTCAATCAAAACTTTTTAAGTAAGTGTGTCTTCTTTTTTTCTGGACTTCTCAGAATGACATTTCTTAAAGCCCAACGAACTGGTCATGAACTATCGATTTCAGCCGCCCATTTACTGTTCTTTATTTATTTATTGCTCTTACAGAAATATGCCTCCACTCTATTATTTTTGTTTAATCTTATGTAAGATTCAAAATACTGTAATGTTTCCTGGGATTCAATTCCAGAATTACATTGACAATGGAAATCACAGTGAAAACCCTACCAAGAAGTCTCCTGAAATTGTTTTGAGGATTTTGAAGGTCCCAATTTTTTAAGTTTCCCCCAGATTATCTTTGGAAGTCAGTGATTTCTTAAATCTCCACTATTTAATATCAATGCTACATTGAGATTTAATGGCATAAAGCTCTGACATGTAAAATATTCCCTATACATTTTATCATTGGATCCCATAATTCTCCTGTATCAACTTCATAGTGGGAATAACAGGTTATCTGCACACAAGTAAAGCCTCTATGGACAAACCTTAACTTTTATAATCATTAAAAGCATTTTGAAAGATAACACATTCCATCCAGAGTATCTTCCCACTGGACGTTTCCTGAGAAACACACCGCCGAGAGAGATACGCTGTCAGGATGCACAGTTACACTAACTAAAAATGATAGCGATCATTAACCTAATCTTGCTGTTTTCTAGTTTTATTAAGAATGGCTGCACTAGGGTTATCTTACATTACATTGAACAGCTTTTGGTGCCACATGGATGGCCGCTCAGATAAATTCTATCACCCCAACCAAACACGAATTAGGTGTTGAACACTGTTCCTGAGCACTGGTTAGAAACTTCCACTCATATCTCATGTCATATCGCCTGGGGGGGAATGATATAAAGTACAAACAAACCATGCACTTAACTTCTGGTTTCAATTTAGCTCATCGAGCGCTTTTAAATTTGTAAGAGGGCAATGCCGAGTCTTTAAAAGATTGGGTTGCAGCGCTTCATTTTGTGTCTTTGGTTGCTTTTAAGTTTATCTGTATGATTTTATTTGAGGTTTTTACTGCTTTTACAACATTTAGCATAAAGGTATTCACTAAACACTCAATCACTTTTTGTTAATATTATGAATGGCTATACTTGGGCATTTAAGGAAAAGACAAGGCAGTCACATAATCACTTCTTAGCTACAGCACAGGACTTGTAATAATAACAGGAAAGCAGCTATAGTTTGTAAACCGAAAAGTTAAAAATGTGATTCATACTAGTAACTAGACTTTCTCTAAATACGATTCAATAATCTTAGATAAAAGGAAAAGGTACGTAGACACATATATATTCAGTCTAATAAATGCTTGTCCATCATTTACTGGTGTTCAAGGCCTCTGTTAGCCTTGAAGATACAGACGTTCCTGATTCTGTCCATTCAAAAGGGCCTTTGCGATGGAAAGCAGGCACCAGGCATTTCACTCAGGCCACGTGGAGCAAGCATTCCATTCTGACTGAGCCCTTGGAAGGAACCACAGGGAGGGAATCCCATGTGAGCAAGATTGGAAAATATAGTAAAAGTTGGCCTGTAAATAGCAAAATCAAATACACAAATAGATGAAGGGAAAGACAAGCTGTTAAGCTGAGGAACACGGTAGGTGCCATGGGTCGCATGCTGAACACCTGCTTTCTGCTTGCTCATAGAAGGTGACCTTGCTCAGAATCGCAGTAGGCCAAGTCCTCCCTCACACAGACGTGGTCGTTACGGGTGGCCGGTGAGCACCGAAAGAGGAGCGGAGAGATACAGACAGAAATCTGATGAAAGTCTTGGAAATACCTTTTTTTTTTTCTCCCTAAGAAGATGGTCCAAGTGTAATGGAAGCTGCTTTACCTGCATTAGTCCCATTGATTCTCAGCGTAATGGTTTATGTGCAACAAAGGCCAAGAAAAATAATTGTGGAACCCGAACCTGCTGATTCAGCTAGCACCTGTCTCTCAAGATTTCTTATAACGGTGGAAAAATAACACCCTGTTTAAGTCGCCATGGGCAAGCTTCTTATCCCTGCAGCAGAAAGTATTTCTGAAGGATGGAGGGCACATGGAGAACGAGAACGCAGTTGAGGGGTACAGCCGGGATAGCCCCTGCTTTGCATCCTCTGGCCCCGGCGGCTAGCTGATGGGCTTTACCCATCCAATGTGCTGGTATTCATCAGATTTCAAGTATGTGCAGAGTACAATAATAGACCCTAAATAGTAATAGTGTAGACATCCTTACTCTTTCTGAAAGACTTTCGTATGTACCATCTCAATGGAATCTCACAGCAGTTGTATTGAAATTACTGGGGCAGATACTAATCTATTTACTTTACAGAACGGACAATTGAAGCACAAACAAGAAAAATAGTGTGTCCAAGATAACAAAGAATTCAACGGTATGATCTGAAAAAGAGATTTTTCTGCTGTAACTGGAAGCAAAGTATTCTCTAAAACCATGGAATCTTTTCCTACTAATTCTAAGCTGCCCTTATGATGTTGAAGAATAGTCATTGAAAACTGATTTAATTAAACAGATGCAAGTCTTTTGCCATCTACTCCTAGTAAGAAACTATTTCAGAAAGGGCAATGTTTTCTCATCATCCCCCATTTGATGCCTAATATTGTTATGGGGAGATGAGCAAAAGCAAAAGTGTTTCTTCTTTCAGTTGTCAAATTCAGGAATAGCACAACCCACACTATATGTGGGAGTCACACAAGTAAATTTTTCCATTCTTGATAAAAGTATGATCTTTAAATCTTCTACTGAAACTGCCCAACAAATTTGAGACTATGACTCAATAATTTATATTCATTAATAAAATTATACTGGCAGGAAACTCTTTAAATGTATAAGGCAAAATTCTTTGTATAGCATACTTACTTCTGAATTTTTCTCATCAACAATCTCCCTTGTAGTCAATTTGTGCTTAAATACTTATCTATTATACCATCTTCATCTTTAAAAAATTCCCCTGGAAGAATTAGGAATTTTACCTCTAAGGGGCATTAATACTCGTGTTTTAGTATCTTTTTTACAGTAATAAAAGCAACAATTGTTATTTGAAAGCACCTCCTTTCTCCTTGAATGAAAAACTAGTGATAAAACAATCAGTACATTTCCTTCATTTAAGTATTATTTCAGAGACTGAGAAGGTTCGGAAAAAAAAAAAAAAAGGTAAAGGAGTAGAAAGTAATGTTTTCTTTCATTACTCAGGGGAAATTTTAGTCAACTTATTATAGAATATCAAAGAAAAAGAGAGTAGACAAAAGCATACTAAGTCAGATTTATCCAAGTTTATGTTATAAAATTATAAAACCCCACAATCTGTAGATAGTTAAGGCCTTCCCTGGTGCAGGCCAGCTCCTAAAGCAATATTCATGTAAGGTGGATAAACACATATTCAAAACCTCAGCAGTTTGGCGCCGCCTTCAGCCCGGGGTGTGATCCTGGGGACCTGGGATCGAGTCTCACGTCGGGCTCCCTGCATGGAGCCTGCTTCTCCCTCTGCCTGTCGCTCTGCCTCTCTCTCTCTCTCTCTGTGTCTCTCATGAATAAATAAATAAAATCTTTAAAACAATAAAAAAATAAAAACAAAACCTCCACCAAAAATGACGAATTCTGATTTACAAATTTCAGGTAACCTAGCGTATATGTTCTTATCAGCCAAACAACTGGTAAAATCATTTCACAGATTTCAGTCCCGGGGTAGTGAAACCAAAGAGCAGCTAAACTGTTTCACGTCACTTGAGTGGAGGTAAATTACCACCCTACTTTTTGTAGAAATGTTTTATTCCCCCTGTGTTAGTGAAGATTTTTGAAGTAGTTAAATGGGGCAGAAGCTCTCATCTATTCTGTGTTGATAAATCAGAGTAAGATGATCCATGAGTCTAAATTAATAACCATTCAAAACCAGCCAGAGGTATCACTTCCTCAAACCCTACTAGATAGCAGCCCGGATTTCTTAAGTAATGCGACTTATTCATACGATGTTTGGATTTTGTTTATGCATTTTCCCCAGACAAATATGTATTAATCTCCCAAATGACCTAGACATTTTATTGTGTCCAGTCTTACAGGGATAAAAGCTACAATCCTAGCTTTAAAAAGATCAAATCCATATGGCACGGTTATTTTAGAGATGGACCTCCTTGCTTGAAAATGTGAGTGCTATGGTTACTTTCAATATGATATTTTAATGTTATCTTCACCAAGAAATTCCTTAATTTCTTTTCTTTTAATCCCAAGACTTCAAGTTGTTTTCAGCATCCTATAGGAAGAGCACTGGACTAGGAAGGAAGAAATGCAGGTTATGATCTAGTCTTTTCTGCTAATTAAGTATTATCTCAAAGTCATTGACAAAGAGTATTCAAGTTTTAATGAGGTGACTTCCTCTTCTATAAATAAGTCTGAATCCATTTGCAGTAATTACCATGTGTTCCCAGGTTAGACCCTGAACAATATAGAGACAAGAGTTACGTCCAATTCATCTCGTACACCAAGTGTCCAGCACATTGTCCAGCACCTGGCAGCTGATGAGATATGCATTTTTGAAGTGAATGAGCACCTGCAAACCAATTGTACTCTCTACTCTTCTATTTTTTTCATTTGTCAAGTGATGGGCATTGACTAACTTATCTCTATAAACTCTTCAGGTTGACACTTTATTTTTTATTTTTTTAAAGATTTTTTATTTATTTATTTATTTATTTATTTATTTATTTATTTATTTATTCATGATAGACAGAGAGAGAGAGAGAGAGAGAGAGGCAGAGACACAGGATGAGGAGAAGCAGGCTCCATGTAGGGAGCCCAACGCAGGACTCGATCCCAGGGTCTCCAGGACCCCACCCCGGGCCAAAGGCAGGTGCTAAACCGCTGAGCCACCTGGGGGATCCCCCAGGTTGACACTTTAAAATATTAATATTTTTTTGTACCAAAACTTGTAAAATTCCTGAACTTTCTAAGTAGAAAAAAAAAAAGGCAGATCGACGTATCTTCACTTCCATCACAGCTTTAAGGATAAAAATTAACCACTGAGGGTACCTGGATGGCTCAGTGGTTGAGTGTCTGCCTTTGGCTCAGGTCATGATCCCTGGGGTCCTGGGATCAAGTCCTGCAACGGGCTCCCCGCAGGGAGCCTGCCTCTCCCTCTGCCTATGCCTCTGCCTCTCTCCCTCTGTGTCTCTCATGAATAAATAAATAAAATCTTTTTAAAAAGTAAAATAAAGTAAGCCACTGAAATTATAAAATCACATAGGGCAACAAGACAAAGAAAATAGTTCTCTTCTGACTTCAAAGAAATATCCTTGAAAAAGAAATAACAGATTTTTATACTCTTTTCAATGTTTTTCTGTATCAAAGCAATAGGTATTCAGAGGGCATGCTGATTTTGTGACTGGATGGGTTGAAAAATAAATTGACCACTAAATTATTAATTCCCTATTTCATACTTAACCAATGGCACAATAAAACTATATTTGATTTTATGTACATTTTAGATAGAGTAGGATGTTTAAGATTTTGAGAATCTTATGGGAATGAATAAAAATAAAATTATTGATATTATTCTCTTTAACTTTGTAAGATGTAAGATGATGTGGATTTTTTTTTTTTTTTTAGATTTTATTTATTTATTCATGACAGACACACAGAGAGGGAGAGAGAGAGGCAGAGACACAGGCAGAGGGAGAAGCAGACTCCATGCAGGGATCCTGTCGTGGGACTAGATCTTGGGTCTCCAGGATCACACCCTGGGCTGAAGGCAGTGCTAAACCACTGAGCCACCCGGGCTGCCCTGATGTGGGTTTTTTTTTTTTTTTTTTTTTTTTTTTTTTTTTTTTATGATAGTCACAGAGAGAGAGAGAGAGAGGCAGAGACACAGGCAGAGGGAGAAGCAGGCTCCATGCACCGGGAGCCCGATGTGGGATTCGATCCCGGGTCTCCAGGATCGCGCCCTGGGCCAAAGACAGGCGCCAAACCGCTGCGCCACCCAGGGATCCCTTTTTTTTTTTTTTTTTTGATGTGGGTTTTTTAATGACAAAAATGAGCACAAGATTGAAAAAACAATTTAAAAGAGAATACATTTGTCTTCTGTTACTCTGCAGTGAGGTTGTCTTTTCCTTGATAATCTAGATTTTAGTTCCTCTAGTTTACATGCTGAATTCATGAGAATATGCTTGCTCATTTATTGAATACATCACCAAACTTATTGAAAAGCCCCAAGATAGGCCACAGTGGAGCCAAAATGATAACGCCCTTGCAAAATGTTAATTAGCTATTGAGAAACACTAAAAATATGAATAATAGGAAGCCAAAATAATACCAATTTGTAGTGAATGAATTAAAAATATTCTGGGAGTCTGCTGATTCCATATCTATGAAGAGGTAACAATAAAACAGGAACTAATGACTACAGGTCAATAGGTGGGTAAAAAAACAAACTATCAGCTTTGGAAAATAACAAGGAAAAAGTATGAAATAGCATCATGAGCACTATGTATACAATGAATAATTATAAAAAAGCTTCAAGAAAGAACCTTGGCCTTATTCCCAAAGCACATAGCATACTTTCTTCTCAGTCATAATTAATGGGTTTGAGCTCCGCTGATAGAGAGAATGGGTAAAGTTACCATAGTGAAAGGAAAACAAATGCACTTAGTAAACCAGGGTGGCTACTGTTGAAAGAAAGTAGACAGCCTTTCAATTGCAAAGTGAATTTTGTCTCCAGTTGACTAATGTGGTTGACTTTTAAGAGAAAACATGGTCCTAATTAAGGGTTAAAAGGCTCATTTCAATTTGAATTAACTTTAAATTAAAAAATAAAGCTGTTGGTAAATAGGTCCCTTTTAGTATTCAGACTTGAGCTCCACGTACACAGGGCTATATTATCAATTCCCAGCCATAAACACAAACTAATGACCAGAACCAGCACTGACTAAACAGATGATTTCCTGGCCTTGCAATTCCAGGCCTGACAGGGTCTATTTGCTGGTACAAGGTCAAAGCAACTGTTTATTCCCAAAATGAGCTGCAGTCCACAGTCCTACAGGAACTCTATTCTTTGACATTTGAATAGAGGTACAAGGCTTTGAGGCAAGACGGAGGCATTTCAATACACTGGAAGTGGCTACGTTCAGTCATTAAAGCCTGCCTGCCATGTGCAGCATTTATAAAGTGATCAAGTGTTTCCTTCTTCTGTTCCCTTCCACTGTTCGATAAAAAAAGGCAGACGGCAAAATGCCACCACACCGTAAAACACAACAGGATCAGGCAATCTAGTGTGGCTCAAAGATGGCTTAGTAACAAGACTTCATTGTGCTTGTTGTGGTTTGATCAGGTTCAGCAGGACAGGTGCCAGTGACACTGTGGTATGTCCAATGCACGTTTGCCACAAAGGAAATGCGGAACAGCCCCCGATGCTAAGGACCTTGTGTCCGGCCAGCTTTTCAGTTGTCTTCCACTTTCAGGGAAGAACCGTGAGTCCTAAGAGTAGCACTGCTTGAGTTTCTCTGTCTGTAATTATCCATGCCCAGAGGAGACCCATGAACCAGGTCTACGAACCCACAGGACTGTGTACATAATGACACGTAAACACTAAAGGAGGGGAAAAGGAGAGAGAAGAAGGAATATGAAACAGAAAATCCTTTTTATGGGGTTCTGTGATGGTGACTGTAAAATGTGAAGCACCCAAATCCATAGTCATGGCACACTGAGAGACAGCCTGGAAAAGACTTTCAGAACAGGTCCAAAAGTTTTCTTTAGATCAGACTAGTGCTGGAAAGGTCTAAGAAAATTATTCCTAGGAAGGGATTTTCTGGAGAAGGTAAATCACTTCTATATTTAAGAAGTCCTATAGTTTAGCATTCTCCAGGCTGCCCTGGAACCTAGGCAGAGCACGGAAGTCAGCAGCCCAATGCTTATTTTCATGAACTAATTTTAGAATAGAATTTCCATAACAGGTTTGTAATCACCCAGAGTAGGAGCCTGAGACACACATCATGAAGACTTAGATGGAAAAAAAAAAAAAAAAAGAAGAAGAAGACGACTTAGATGTGATCTCCAAAGGATCTATTGCATGTGAATGCATGAAGCACAAATATGTAATACGGACAGATTAGAAAGAACACTGTCTCATCTCAGAAAAGTGGTTGAACTAAGCTATGGTCATACATTTTCACAAAAAAATTATATTATATTCATACATTTATCCGATGGAGCTGATGTCTTGCACAGAAAGGCGCTCATGACACTCTTCTGGGAAAAGCAGGATAAAACAATAAATACGGAATGCTGTTTTTATTGTTTATCTACACTTACGTATCATCCTTATCTTGTGTGTAAGGACAAACAAAAACTAAGGAGGTTTTGGAAGGGAAAAGACTGCAGCAGGCACACACAGCAAGGCCACCTCGCCAGCGTCCATGGGCATCGTGTGTGAGCTGCACGCTGGCAGACTCACATGGGGAGCAGCCCCGGGCCTTCCACTCCCACCGCAGTTCTCACCACTTCCTTTCCTGCTCTACTGCTCTAGGTCTGGCCCTTTTCCTCTTCTCTCTTCTTTAAAGAATGCAGCACGGGGGACGGTTATCATCTGCTGTGAGCCTAGACAGCTCCATGAACGTGGCTCTCACCCTTGGTTTTTGTTTTAAAGGACTTTATTTATTTATTTATTCCTGAGAGACACGGAGAGAGAGGCCGAGACCCAGGCAGAGGGAGACGCAGGCTCCTGCGGGGCCCGATGCGGGACTCGATCCCGGGACCCGGGGTCACGCCCTGGGCAGAAGGCAGGGGCTCAACCGCTGAGCCGCCACCGGATCCCGTCTCTCACCCTTTGGATCTCGAGTAAATATGCCTCCCCCGGGAGCATTCACACAGCAAGTCGCACAGTTTTTCAAATTCAGGATTAAATGGAAAACCTATAAAAGGTAAAAAATTCAGAGGAAGAACAAAAAAAGAATTCTGCGCGTGCTGCAAGACAGCGCAAAGGCAGGCGTGATCCTGGTTCTAGGGCTAGTTGTCCACGCGCCGGAAGAGAAGACCACCACGGAGACCTGGGAGAAACGGTGAAATCATTATATTTTATCAGAAGTCCTTTAGGTTTGCTTTACTTTCCCGGTAAGTTTATTTTAAAATAATGTCTTTTTTTTTTTTTTTCCCCAGGAAAGACCTCTCCAACTTTCAAACTTGCACCTTAATTCATCATATTATCCTATCAGTTTCTCAGTCCATTTCTACCTTGTGAAAATTACTAAAATGATGTTTGATAATATTGTGGTCAAACATAATGGGGTTAACATAAACCTATGATGTGTAATTTTTATGTTGAGTATTCACTTGATGAGGACAACATATAACCAACTAGACGTGAGCAATTTAAAAGCACCCAATATGTGCTTTGAGCGCCTTCACGGCTAACACTTGTAAGGTAACAGAAAAAAAGTGAATTAGTGTAATTCTAGGGTCTCTTTCATCATGTATTTTTATGTTTATGGTAAATACTTGCCCTGAGATAAAAAACGGGGATTTCTACTCAACATATTCTGAGATTTTATTCCCTAAATGGGTAAACGTGAACTTCACAAAGAAAACATAATAAACAAATAGAGGCCCATAAGTAGATGCCCACAGGGTCCACAAAACTATTAGTCAAACAAGCAGTTCATCAAAATTTCCACCAATCACCTATTTTGAAACTGTTAGGGAGGACAGGTATTTATAACCGTCTAAGAACCTGAAGAACACAGGTGTCCCCTCCACGTAAGGGAACGAAAGCCATTCCTGAGGGCCCCCAAGCAGTGCTCCTGCTTCCTGCCCTACCCGGCAGGCTTCCCGGGGGCAGACCCAGGAATGCCCTGCTCTCCTGGGGGGGGGTCCCTCACCTGGGGGGTTGGAGGATGCTCTCCTGGGGGTCTCTCTTCTGGGGGGGGTGGGATGCTCTCCTGGGGGGGTCGTTCTCCTGGGGAGTCCCTCTCCTGGGGAGTTCCTCTCCTGGGGGGGAGTCCCTCTCCTGGGCTGGGGGGGTCGTTCTCCTGGGGAGTCCCTCTCCTGGGGGGACACTCTCCCGGGGTCGCTCTCCTGGGGAGTCCCTCTCCTGGGGGGGAGTCCCTCTCCTGGGGGGGCACTCTCCTGGGGGGATGCTCTCCTGGGGGTGTCGCTCTCCTGGGGAGTCCCTCTCCTGGGGGGACAGTCTCCTGGGGGGCGCTCTTCGGGGGGGCGCTCTCCTGGGGGTCGCTCGCGGCCTAGCCACGCGGAGGCCATCGGCTGCTCTGTCCACCTGGGGCGGTAACCAGAGGGGCCTCCAGGCGTGGGCGCCTCCGGGCCGCCGGGTCTGGCTGTGCGCCCGCCCCTGGTCCTGTGCGGCTGGAAGTGAGCAGGACGCCGAGGCCGCGCGTCAGGGCCGAGGCCGCGCAGGTGCCCGGGCTCCGAGAGGCCGCCCTCGCCTGGTGGCCGCGGCCCTGCAGAGCGGTCTCCTTCAGCGGCACGTCCGCGCACGTGTCAGCCAGTGGCCGTGGTGGAGGAAAGTTCTCGTGACTGGGGACAGCCTGCGCCCCGGGCGCTCCTCGCGGCCTGCGCGGTGCGCGCTTGGCGGTCGCCCCTTGCTCTGTGCTCTCCGGGGCCTCGAGGAGCTTGTGCTGGGGGCGGAGCGCAGGCTCGGGGTGTTTCCCACCCAAACCCGCGGCCAATGCGACCCCACGTTATGGCTCTAGCCTCTGGACGGGAGAGGCTGCGGGCAGCCGAGGAGAGCAGACCGTTCAACCCTGTCGTACAACTGACTACAGCGTGCCCTTGTGCTCGGGTTCTTCAAGGTGCCGGCTGAAGACTAACTGCTCAGGGTGCCCGGGAGTGGAAAAGTAAGTAGGGCTTTCCCAAGGAGTGGGGGGGTCTGATGCACGTGGGAACCATGCCTAGCACTGCCTTCCGCGCGGCCTCCCGGCCTACCTGCCACTCCCACTGTGCAAGAGGCCCACCCGAGCAGCAGCAGATCCAGAACCAGGAAAGTTGCTATTGATTAGGACTGGAAAACAAGATCTAAAACGCCTGCACATGACCTGTAGCAGCTGGACCCATACCCCTTCCCTCCGGGGAAACCTTGGTTTCACAGTACTCTCCGATTATTTGATGACCTGTAGCAGGGAGCTAGGCCTCAAGCACACCATCCCGTTTTGTGACTAAAGAGACATCAGTACTACCTGACACAGCCCAGGAACACGGCCCAGCGGCCACTCTGACCACCGTCACATTGTACACTCCACATGCTTACAGGCCATAGAAATTCCCCACCACCTGAAGTCCTTCCTTCCAACTGTCCTCAGCTCAGTTGGTAAGTGATGCGTCTTACAAAGAGACATAGTTACCAGGCTGACATGTGGCCTGAATGCTGAAGAGATAATCCTGCTTTCACAAAACATGTGTATCAGTAACATTCTGCTCCCTAAAGCTCAGCTCCCATTGTATTGCTGTGCTGTGACAGAGGAGGCAAGGAGCGCCCCCTGGACTTGCCCCCTTATTCCGTGGTGCCTACTAGGATGCCTGACTCACAGAAAGCGACTGACACGCCTTGAGAGAAGAATGCAAGCTTCCATCCCTCCAGAGCAGCGCCCTATTGTAACACATCCCACGCACAATTACTAGGTTCAACCGCTCATAAGCATCTCAGAGTAAATTTCCCTAGAGTCAGTCTCATGCTATGAATCAATTATAAAACTTCATGCTGAAAAAAATGGAAGAAGATGGACATTTTTTTCTGAAAAAAATTATGTATTCCATTAGGAGGTAAGTGCAGAAATACATAATGTAATATGTATAAGATACACACAGTATGTAACTATACATACAATTAATAGTGATCATAAATTGTACCTAAAAGCTAGAAATACAGTTTCTTGTAAACATTTCTTTTGAGGGCAGCCTGGGTGGCTCAGCGGTTGAGCGTCTGCCTTTGGCTCAGGTCATGATCCTGGGGTCCCAGGATCGAGTCCCACATCAGGCTCCCCGCATGGAGCCTGCTTCTCTCTCTGCCTGTGTCTCTGCCTCTATCTGCGTCTCTCATGAATAAATAAATAAAAATCTTAAAAAAGTAAATACATAAACATTTCTTTTGAAAAAATCCTTACCTTATGTCTAAACAAATATCCCCAGGATAAAAGAATACATAAGGCGTATATCCCAAAGGAACCTTGTCTCCTGAATAAAGCTGTAAAGTTAGTTGAGAACAAAAAGGGGTAGTGGATTTCCAACCGAGTGGTAATGATTACGGTACGTGGACCACCGAGTCCCAAAGCTGAGCACTATCAATTTCCGTGGTGCATACAAAGGACTACAAGATTCACGTGATGTGTCAGACAGGAGCAAACAGTGGACAGCAGCTCATTCTGGGGTGAAAGTTCCTCGAGGCAAGAGTTTGGAGAGCTTTGAACGTGAAAGAAAAAGAAAGAAAGAAAAAAAAAAAAAAAAGCTGGAACAGGGAGCCTGCCCCCGGGTGGGAGGTGCACAGACCAAGCCGGCCGCGCACGGCTCCGACCTGTGCGTTCCCGCGCTGGCGGCCTGCAAGCGCCCGGCCGCGTGGAAGGGCCCCGCGCAGGAGGCGGCCGCGAGATCATTCCCGCTCCCGTGGGACACACGCCCTGACCGGAGGGAAGAACCGAGGAGACGGGGCCCTGGGGCAACGCGGGTTAGAGACGTCGCGCCGCGAAGGGAGGAACAGCTGCGAGCGCGGGAAGGCGTGTCCTCCCCTGAGATCAGCCTCCGAGGGACACTGACAGGTCTGGCGATGGCAGGGACGCAGAGCGCAAAGTGGAAGGAACCCTACGACGGGACGCCCAAGCTTCTGGATCGAGTTGTTGGGAGTCGTTCCTGTTCTCTGAGCTAGGGAAGGGGCCTAGGCCGCACCGCCCGGAACGCGCCGTCTGGTCTGTAAAAGTAAGGGCGCAGCGCCTGAGCTCCCGGAGGCCGCCCTGCGGTGGCAAGGAGGCGTCTGCCGCGCTAAGCTGGGTGGCAGTCGTCATAGCTGCTCCGCAAAGAGACGGGTTCCACTATTCGCATGTTAAGGAAAATGCCAACTTCAGTCTCCTCCGTCCAACAGGCTTTCGTCTACTGACAACAGATGAACTTGGTTATCAAAAACCTGGGTTTCCAGAGAAGCCAACACGATCAAGCGATCTCTAGGAGTTTTTTTTTTTTTTTTTTAATGTAAAAAGATTACAATAAGGTATTGACAGAGAAAGCCTGCGGGTCACAGACACATTTAGAAAAACAGCGTCTTGGGGCACCCGGGTGGCTCCGTTGGTTACGCGTCTGCCTTCGGCTCAGGTCGTGACCCAGAGCCGGGATCGAGCCCCACGTGGGGCCCCGGCTCAGCCGAGCCTGCTTCTCCCTCTGCCCCTGCCCCCTCTCATGCTCTCTGTCTCTCTCAAATAAATACAATCTTAAAAAAGAAAACAGTGTCTCTACTGAGTTGGGAGATTCTTCTTAGAATGGAATATGATTTTGGTTTGTTTAGGAACCAGATACTTGGATTTTAAAACAGAAAACCTTTGTCCCATGGACTCCAACATCCGCCGGATTTTGCTAATACACACGACTTATCCCAAAGCAAAAAGAGGAGAAAATTTATGAGCACATCAATGAAAATATACCATGACTATTGAACCAACAATTTAAAATGCAACATGAACGTTGGAAAATCAATAGGAGATATTATTTTGATGTGCCTGTTGTAATTGTGGGGAATGCAGTTTCTGACGGCTCCGTTCAAATCTTGACTCCACCCCTTACTGCCTACGCAGCGAAACAGGTTAGAGTCCTTTCATATTGGCCCCTCTGTATCTGTAAAATGGGAACGAAGAGAGTCCTACCAAGATTTATAGGAATTAGACAAGAGCACAGAAAGTTTCAAATACACATTAGCAAATATTAATATATATTTGAATATAAGCAACTAAATATAACGTGCACCAACATTTTTAAAATCTATGGCATGGATCAATAGATTTCTCAGTGTACGTGGACAATGTAAACCACATTTGTCTTTTCTTGATTTTCTACTTATGAGATGTGTTAAGCATTTGTTTCTCCTTAAGATATGATTGCAATATCCGTCTCCATTAAAATTATATTTTTTTCAGAGTATTCATGAAAATATACCACAAAAGAGCACCCTTTAGTCCAAGTATGTTACTGACAGATGTTGGGCCAGTCCCTCACTGCATCCAATATTTCCAACCACCTCTTCATGCCCCTGGAGATTTCCGCAGCTATCTTTTGTCTACACAGATTCCTCCTTAACGTACACAAACCAAAGCAATGCTTTGCCCTTGGTTCTTTGTTGACAGGCCAGTCCATCGCCCTACATGCTACGAACGCCTTTATCCTCCTTTGAAGTCCTCATATTTACTGGTGGAAGGACCAACACCGAACCGGCCCCTCAGAGGTAATTAAAATGATCACCTCCAAGTCGTACCTCAAAGCCTCTTCGCTTCTGTATTCAGATTCACGCTTCCCACTCTGGACATTGGCAGTTTTTTATTTTTATTTTCTTGGCTGCCATATGCACGAACCAACACTTACACACTTGGCTGACTTCCCTCCACATCTTGTCTTCACTTCTTGAAGGATCTTTCTCTTCCTGGGCTTCAAAATAAATCTGACTTTGAAATTCTTTAGTTTTCCTGAGGCTTATTTCTCCCTAAGTACGGACTGTTGCTAAGGTGATACCGATCTTTTTACCTTTCAGCCCCTTGTCCAAATCTGTATGATGTTGGCACTGACCAATGTCTCCCCTGCCTGATAGCTTTTCTGACAGTTAATGAGAAGTAAAAGGCTGGAGCTATTAGTCCAAATCCTAGGGGATAAGTGTCCAGATTATAGAAACCACATTCACATATGGCAATAATTGGCAGCTCTTTTAGGTGATCACAGCCTTATTTCCAAAGAGCCAATGGATACTTGAATAATTCCTTGGTGCCAAATAGGAAACTGTCCCAAATAAGATAAGTATATACTGATTCTTTCTTGGTATAGTTATTGCTTTTTTTCAATGGACTTTTCCACTAAAAGCTCAAATAGTTTACGCCAAAATTTATACGATTCTACCAAAATTCCAGACTTAACTCTTGGCAATTGAAACCTGAGAAATAGGATACTTCAGTCTCACACTGTGTAAGGTATTATAGACTTACATCAACAGAAGCCAATATGTTTATACATCCAAATACCACAGCAGCATTAGGAGTAGCAGCAGCTCAGCTTTGTAAATAATATTCCTTCAAGAATCTGAATACCATTTATAGAATGCTATTTTAACTAATCTTCCTCCCTCTTTTGATTTTTGGAGGTCGTACAACATGAAACATTTATTATGTTTCATCTATGTAAAAACATTTATTAATTTAATACTTAAAGATTGAATTGTATGTGCAGTAAGTCATGTATCCTTCCAAGTCTGCTCCTTTGCCCAGGCTGGTTTTCAAGGCTCTATTGTACTCGTTTCTGTGTCTCTCTAACCTTTCTGGTTAATCACACTTGGTAATAAATGAACAACACACAGACTCACAAGCCTTCAAGACGTGAGTAGAACACTGCAGGAAGGAAGGAAGAGGAGATGTTTAAAGGAACTGCTGAATTAATACAGTGGTTTCAGAACATTTCTTAGAGCAGAACGCGTTTCACTTAATATTTAGATTTTTGACTTACTATTATTTCAGTTTGAAGTGTGACTGCAGGCTCCATCTTCAACTCTATTCTTGGGTAAAGGAGGAAGAGCAACCCCAAGGCTGAAGGGCAGGAGACCTGTGCTGGGTCCCGAGAGCACCTGCCTCGCGGAGCCCTATCAAGGTCACGGCCACTGGCGCAGAGCCCAGCCTCAGGGGGTGGCAGGGAAGAGGCGACGCCCCTTCCTCCTTCAGCTCACCTGTTGCTGCCACTGGGCTCGCAGCATAGGACTCCGAGCTACTAACACATCTCTCCTGAGCCAAGACAACCGGGCTGCATGTACTGCTGATAATATTCGACTCTCCAGACATGTTCCCACACTGAGCTCTGGGCACGGTCTAAGATGACAAGCCAGTGCTACAAACTCCCTCGTGGAGGAACAGAAAAAAAACAAAAAACAAAAAACAAAAAAACAAAAAAACAAAAAAAAACAACAAAAAAACCCCACTTCTCCTTGAATTTATATTATCCATTGTTTTTTCCTCTATCGATGGCGATAGGAACAGGATTGATTTTTAAATAGCTGGTAGGATGTTGATTCCATTTTAGGAATTCTTTTTTAATTTTACGCATTAAATTTATGGAGAAATTTGTGGCATCTGTTCATATAGATAGGTTGTTACTTACTCCTCCTATGAATAAAATATTTTATTTTTAGTCAGTAGTAACACGTCTGCACGTAAAACCCATTAATGATTTCTCACAAGTTATAAAAGACTTCCAGATACTTCTTGTGATGTTGTATCTCTATATTCATTGCTAGTGACCTAAAACTAATTTTTGTTAATTAGGATCTTAAACAAGCATATAACTAAGTTTAAACAAGGATTAAAAACCCTTGCCATGTAGCTCCATGGTTTAAAAACAATCACAGATAGTTTTATATAAAATCCCATATCCTAGACTAAATAGACCTCCTCATGTATTTAGCTTTAGTCTCCCAGGATTAGAAGATGATACAAGATGGCTCAATGATTACATTGGAAAATATGTTTCCCCTAAAGCTAAGATGATATCCCTGTAGCCACCTTTAGTTTAGTTTTTTTTTTTATCTCAAGTTACTCTTTCATTTGCTGAATTTCTATTCCTCTGTGTCAACTATAACTTGAAAATTAAACACCTATGGGACACTAGGGAATAGCATGAGATGAACACTATTCTGACCACAGCTGGAGGCCAGAAATGCTGCTGTACCAGATGAAGCAAAAGACTGGGGGGTCTGGGGAGCGGGACAGCAGGGAGTTGGCGCTTGCCTCTGGTTTCCTCCACTATTTTCTATTTGAATTCTAGGTAATGTATGAATGCCTATCATTCTTCTAAATATAAAACACTGTGTATAATCATACAAATGAAACAATGAGTTACCCTTCTTAGAATTACACAATTTTTTTTCTATGTTAGAAATTTCTAGTACTCAGAATTCTGAATACTTGGAACACAGCCATTGCTTAAATACATACTTTTTTTTTTTACAATAACAGAAAAATATCTTCTTTATTATATGTGTGTATAATGCACACCATTATTCTGGAGATAAACTTAAGAGTATTTTACATTCATTTCTAAACATATTTATAAGAAGCAGATTAAGAGTGATTTGTATACCACGAGCTTCTACTGAAAACCTACTAACCTTTGTAGGGAATTTATGTGTTTGCTTAGCATTAAAGAGAGAGAAGCTATTTCACAACTTAATGGCATCAGTTTGTGTGATCTGAGGCCCCCATTTCCACAAAGGATCAGCCTGTGTCCTGACAGGATGAGTTTGGGGCAAGGCCTCTCCTCAAGAAGGCGTCTGATGGCGGCATCACTCTTCCAGTTTCAGTTTTCTCACAATCCTGATCCGTATTATCACTGTTTGGTTCTTCTGTCTGTAATTTGAACATCTGCATATACTTTGATCTTAGCATGTTATAGTCTCAGGATCTCTCTGTGGTTATCTCAGCCCTATTTCACTGAAAATTCATTGAGAAAAGGGATTTTGTCCTAAATATCTTTGTTTATTAGATATCCTAACATTGCTTGATACGAAATGGGTAATGTTTACTGGAACAGATTAACATGAACTCACACATACATGTACACACATGTAGGGTATGTGTGTGCATGTGTGCATTCTGGGTGGTGAGGACGCATGCTATGTCCCAGCAGGAGCCCCCCTCCTGATCTCTCTCCTGCCCCTACTCCCAGCCTCAGTCTCTAACCAAAGTTCTTAGATTCTATAGGAAAATATAATTGAGAAAAAAGAGAAATTACACTTATGAACAGAAATTTAGAAAAATGTTTACATTTTGTTTTTTTATTGTTGTTTGCTTTTGTTTTTTTAAATTCTTCTTAATTTTATATTTAATTTTATTTTATTTTAATTCCAGTTAATCAACATACAGTGTTATATTAGTTTCAGGTGTACAATATTGATTGAACATAAACTCAGTGCTCATCACAAGTGCCCTCCTTAATCCCCATCATCTATTTCTTTCATCCTCCCACCCTCCTCTCTGGTAATCATCGGGTTGTTCTCTATAGTTAAGAGTCTGTTTCTTGGTTTGTCTCTCTCTCTTATTTTTGCCTTTGCTCATTTGGAAAACAGCCTACATTTTGGAACCTGGAAAGTGTAAATGATACTGGGAAGGAGTTATGGGAAGTGGTGAGTGGAATATATGCATACTGGGGTCAATAATTTTAACAAAAGCCTGAGCAAGAGTAAAATATTCTGAGTGAAATATGAAAAGGGTAAGAACTGGGGAAGTATGGTTTGAGCTATCAGACTTTTGGCCTAGAGAACATTGACACGTCATTCCTTTAGGTGTGTGTGTGTATGTGTGTGTGTGTGTAATTCTGACTCCACAAAACTGTTTAAATGTAATCCACAAAATTTAAGCATCTATGTAAGGTGTTGCACATGTTCAGATATGTGTGCTATAAGAAAATTCTTTACTATAGCAATTCTTGTGTTTCATAACTGTCTCATCCTTTAGTAGTGTCATTTTCGTATCTTTACACATTGTAGTAGATGCACCTTGGCATCTCTAAAGCTACAAGTTCTATGATTAGGTTCTTGATTAATGTAAGCTCTTGATTGGAGATGCAGTGCAATTAACCATAAGTCCCATATCCCTTCTGTATCAAGCTAGCCTGTCGTCTGGTCATTTATGTGCAAAGTAAGATACTTTATCTGATCATTTTGTGCAAAGGAACAGGGGCCTGCATACATGGAGGGATTTCCAGGAGAAGTCAAATTACTTAACTTAAATGTCTGAAATGGAAAGGGAAAGGATTTGAAAAGAAGCCAAGATAACCAAGTTAAACACAACTATTGTCATATCCCAGCCCTCCCCTGCGACAAAAACATCCAATCAAAGGACGGGGAGACTGCTTAGAAAAGAAACGTCCTTAATAGATGATAATAACGTACAAAATCAGACCTTAAGATCTCATTCCAAGAAGAGAACGCTTAAGTTTCCATTTCACTCCAGAAAGCATGATTTCCGTTCATCAACGGTATAGCTTTCTAATACATCTCTTCGAGTTATTACGTACGGTGTTTTATAACCACGCCTGATTGTAAAATATGATGTTACAAAAAATCAATAATAAAATATTCATATGATCCAAGATTTTCCCAAATTGGATCTGACTGGGTCACGGCAGTATGCTGATGCCTGGAATGCAAGTAATACACTATATTATTGATGCCTGTCAAAAACCGGAAATTGTTACAAATTAATTCATCCCTAACCTAATTAACCCAGTGTGCAATATTATATGCATTCCAGACGAGTACTGTTTTGCTCTGGCCATAAAACCAGGGAGGACAATATTTCAACCTATAAAATCGCCTTTTAAGCCACTTAGAAACCTCAAAGAATATTGCTTATGTAGAAGTGATGCAAAAGAATGCATTACCTCATCTGTTTGAATTATTTTTGGTCTGATACAAAATGTTCGCTCTGACTTTTTTTGACTGTAAAAATAATCTAAGGAAAATGTCTGGTCTGTCTGACACACTGAGTAGATAGGATACATTCTTATTAGTAGTTCGCATTATTAGAAATAAAAGCGGTGTACCTTTTGGAGGGGAAATGGGGAAGCCTTAACATTTTCTGAATATTGTAATGCAGAAATCATTTTCTTTCCAGGCTATCCCATAGTCCTGACTTTACATGGCATATATATCAAGACATGTTTTATCACTGTATACAGTCAGGATTGTTCCTTTTGGAATTAGTGGGTAGGTTGTTGATTTTTTTTTTTTTATGGAATTTTGCAATTTCTCTCTAACTCTCTCTTTAAACCTATCCTTCCTCACTCCTGTTTGTCAACAATGCCCTGCTCCTTGGTGATGCAGAGCCTGATCCAAATATACTTAGATTTGAAATTTTCCTATGCTCCAAATCTGTCTTGGATCTACAGCACATAAATATTTATCAGTTCTTTTTTTCCTTTCCTGATAGTTGAAAATGCTGGTGTGCTACACTTCCTAGTTTTCTTAACCGATTATTAAGCAGTTAAGATATAATAAAAAGGCAACTCCAAAGAGAAAAATCTCACTGTGGAGCTGTTCTGAACTATTTCCGGCTGACTTTCTGGGACCATCATTTTATATCACATTGCAACATTTTCGTCTAATTATGGCCAAACATTCCTATTTTTAAAGTAATTTTTCAAATTTTAGAATAATTTGCTATTTGGGTAATATATTTCAAAAAGGGAGAGAGGGGGGACTTGAAGGGCAATAGAAAGTGTGTGCAGATGGTAACGTTGGATCTCAGGGAGGATCAGGGTCCTGCTGCATCCCGAGCGACTGCCTCGGTCGGCCAACCTCTAACCTTCATTTCCTCAGGTGCATAGTGAACACAGAAATGCCGGCCTCACAGGGTGGGCACCAGCACGGACACGATCATCCACGCAGTAAGGTCTTAGTAAGAAGGAGTTTTTATTATTATTTTACAGTTAACAACCGGTACTTGTGTGCAACGTTAGGATTTTTCAATTCTTAGCATCTCAGTCTGGGCATTGCTTTGACACACGTCACTATCAAGTGTGTTCAAAAATCCGTGGATTTGATTTATTTGCTGTAAAAGCACACTAGGTACTCTTAAGGAGAAAGCTGTAGCACATTTTTAAAGAGAATCTTTGTGCCTTCAAAATCTAAAACAAGGACACCTGGGTGGCTCAGCGGTTGAGCACCTGCCTTCGGCTCAGGTTGTGACCCCGGGGTCCCGGGATCGAGGCCCGCATGGGGCTCCTTGCAGGGGGCCTGCTTCCCCCATGGCCTGGGTCTCTGCCTCTCTCTGCATCTCTCGGGAATAAATAAATCAATCTTAAAAAAATCTAAGATAGAGGGGGGAAAGCACTTTGTGGTTAACCTCCACATGAAGATATACACCTACCTATATATCTGCATCTACACACCTGTATCTGTGTCGAGAGAGGGGGGAGAGAGACACCTCTGTATTGCGCTACATGTTGTCAAAACACATTAGTGAAATATCATATCTGGTAGCCGCTAACGGGAGAAGATACCCCGCTGGTTAGAATGTCACTGATGCTGCGGCCTGTTGTTCGTGACACCACCGAAGAGGATCAAAGCATCTTTCACGGTGATAAAGTTGGCAATATGGATGGGAAACTATGCCAGAGACACTGATTAAGTGTTAACATTCCCACCTGGTGCCATGAAAACAGGACACAGCATCCGTAACTCAGGATGGTTTTCTCCCTGTATTTATGCTGTGCCAGCTACGGTATTTGAAAGAGTCAATCCTGACGAACTGTCCTCTTCGTGGTATCTCGCCACGTAAGGAGCAGATTAGAAGAGGGCTCCTCTTTCAGTGTGAATCCTTTCAAGGAATACTTTTCATGCTTATATGACATATCAGAAAGGTCGTTCAGCGGGCACAAAAGTGTGCTCCTCTCCCTGCCCTGCTTCCGTATCCTGTCTCGGCAGATACCCCCCGCAAGCCATCTCCTGACTGACAAGCACCTCAGTGGGCAGGTTTGTCTTGCGATAATGGTTTCAAGAGAATTCAGGGCACCTGTATCCCAGAGTTGTACTCTCAAGGAATAATGTCAACTAGAATATGAAGTTCTGAAATGAGGATAAATCTGTATCTGAAACCATGCTTCATCTATCATGATTGAATTTGCTGGCATCTGGCATCTTCGCGTCATTGTCTTCTCTCCATGAAACTACCTGTGAGGCAAATCCAGGGTAAGCCCTGAAGAGAAGAAACTTTGCCTGAATTGCTAAAGCTTAGATGGTTAAGAAGATAATAGTGCTTTCTTTTTCTTTTTCTTTTTTTTTTTAGAAAACTCTCTTCACAGGCTTCAAGCATCCTAAATCAAAAGACAGCAATCTTCACTCAACCTTAGGGAAGCGTCTCCTAAAACAAGATTAAATGTCATTGCTAAAACAGATCAATGGTAACACATTTGTGTGAGTCACTATTATTCACAAGACAAAGAAGCTTTTATTAATTCCTGAAGGCGCGCCCGATTGTTTCTGCCCACTGAGTTATGAACTATACAAATGTCTCATCACATAATACGACTGACACACTCAGAGCATGCTCCCTGACACTGTCCTTCCCAGTCCGGTTTTTGTTGGCATACGCTCCTGTGATAAGACTACACTTTAACAAACATAAAATAAGTTTTGCACGCACATTCACAAGTTTCACACACAGGCGATATTTTTTCCCCAAATATATACACCAGGGAGTCATTTGCTAGATGTACCCAAATGATGTAATGATGTAACAGGTATTTCTATT
Organism: Vulpes lagopus; assembly: GCF_018345385.1. Lineage (NCBI taxonomy): Eukaryota > Metazoa > Chordata > Mammalia > Carnivora > Canidae > Vulpes > Vulpes lagopus. The sequence goes on from NC_054824.1 coordinate 103,737,760, forward strand.
ACTAATTTGTAGATTTTAGGCAGGCTTTATGGTCCATTTGAAGGCACAGTGTTTACATTCTGAGGCTGCCATCGAGGTGCCAGATAGCTGAATGCATCTTATATTACCGATGAGGTCATCACGGAGTAGCATGCTGAGAACAGCAGGACCATCACCAGGCTCTGGAAATGAGGCACACTCATGAAAATGTGTGTCTTCATTTGTATCCTTTCATAATTTATTTCCAAGAGCTTTCACTCTACAATGAGTGTGCTTTGGATCTTTGATAAGCACATTATAAGCTGTTTTGCATGACATCACACTGATGTACACTATATTAAAGCTCTCCCATTGTCTGAACAAAGTATCTTATTAATCCCCATGTGATCCTCATGACCCATTAGTTTATATAAAAATTTAGTCATACGCTTTATGTGTCACAAAGCAAAACAAAACAAGAAATATTGATTAGAAACTACCCTAAACATTAGAAAAGAAGCTTTTTATGGAGGGTTAAAAAACTGACTTGACCATGTGCTGATAATTTCAGGGTGAAGGAAGTGGCTAACTTTGACAAAATTTGAAATTTGACTACATAATCTGTGGCAGAAAAACTGACCTCTTAGAACGTATTTAACTCATGTGTAATATTCTGTAACAGTAGATGCCTCAAACAACCCGATGGAGAAAGATAGGTTGAAGTGCTCAGTGAAATGAAAAGCAATATGAAATGCTAAGCCTTACAATGTGTGTTTGCTCTCTGTGTACAACACAATATCGAATCCATATTATAATTACCTCAATTCCAAGGAACACCATAGAACCAAAAAATTTTGGAATTCTTGCAATTGTTGGCTTTATAAAAATTGTATGTTTCCCATGATAAGAGAAGATATTATTTTATTTTACTGATGACAGCTCTAAATAAAAATATGTACGTAGAAGCTAGAATGACAAAGATAACAGAGTGCAAGTCTATTGATATTTGCTTTTTTCCTTTGTGTTACTATTCATTAATATATTACTTCTTTTCTTAAATTATTTGAAAGCCCCACAAGTGGTTAAACTTTAGACTTTATATTTGTTTGTAAGACATATAAATATATATGATAATAATAGCAGGGGGAGGAGAAAGCTACCCCTATAAAAATTTCTGACATTTTGGGGATCCCTGGGTGGCTCAGCGGTTTAGCACCTGCCTTTGGCCCAGGGCGTGATGCTGGAGTCCTGGGATCGAGTCCCGCATCGGGCTCCCTGCACGGGGCCTGCTTCTCCCTCTGCCTTGTCTCTGCCTCTCTCTCTCTCTCTCTGTGTGTCTCTTATGAATAAATAAATAAGATCTTTAAAAAATAATAAATAAATAAATAAATACATAAATAAATAAATAAAATCTAAAAAAAAATTCTGACATTTTACCAGAAACAATTTACTGTCAACTTGAAGTAGATCTTGATAAGTTAGAGATGTACACTGAAATCGCTACAGAAACCGCCAAAAAAGTAACACAAGGAAGCATTATTTAAAAGTGAATAGAGGAATCAAAAGAATACATGAATTAGTTGTTGCATTAAAATAATGGTGTAACAGAATAAGAAAAGATTAAGGGAGAAACAGAAGGAGAAAGAAGGATTCAGAGGAATAGAAAACAAACAGCAAATGGCACACCCGAGCCAAATATATTAACTTTTACATTACACGTGAAAGAATTAAATACTCCTAACATATGGCAGAGTCAGTTAAATTGGATCAAGAAAGCCAGATTCACTTATTTACTATCTATGAAAAATACACTTTAAATTCAAAAGCAAAAAAAGTTATAAGTGAAAAGATGTAAGAAGACGCACCATGAATGTAGTAGCATAAGAGATTTAGAGTAGCTATCTGACCATCAGACCAAATAACTATTAGGGAAATAAATGTGATTAGACACAGGAGAGACATAAAACATCCACACAGTGGAAAGAAATACACTTATAAACGTCTCTGAACCTCAAAAATAACAAAGAAACACAAAAAAAATACTGATAAAATTTAAAAAAGAAGGGCAGATACTTAAAACTTTTGAAGGGAATACTTAAAACTGCCTTTATTTACAGACTACACAATTGCCTGTATAGGAAATGCTAAGGACTCTATGAAAACAAATGACTGTGTAACTGTGAATGAACATTCACATTTTAGGTTGTCTCTAAAAAATACCCTCTCCAATCTCTTAGAAGTTTTCTTAGAATTTGTGAGACTTATTAATAAATAGAAAAGATAAGCATTATTATAAGCCCTGAGCACCTTAAGTCCAGAGTTAACATTACACGTTTTTTTTCCCAGAGTTGCAATTTTGATACTTTAAGGCCATATGGTATATTTGTTTATCGCAGCTCTAATGAGAATTAAAGAAATTCAGACAATAAAGTTTAATACCCAAATATGATTATTAAGCCTGGTAAAACACAGAGATCATTGAACCAGACATTTTAACTGAACATGAGTTTGATAAAACCATACAAATCTTCCAAGTGATCATAAATCACTTCTCATTAGAGGTATTTCAAGCAATTCAAAAGCCACACACACACACACACACACACACACAAAAGCCACACAAATTACACTTTTAAGATTATAGTTGTTTAATGTTTATCAAATTAAATTTCTACAACTAGCAAGATAACCTATGAGTTACTAGCACTCAGACTGCGTCCTAGGGAATATTTACTTGGGGATCCCAACTGCACCGAAAGCCAAATGGTGGCCAGCATTTCCTGTGTGTGAACTTTCTTCACTTACACCTTTGCTCAAGTCATCTGTTTTTTTTTTTTGAGGACCACCATTGTGTGGCCAACGGTGGATTGGTCCCTCGAGTGTGCAATCAGAGAATCTTCCTAGACAGACTGGCCACACCATCTTGACCAGCAGGCACATTACTCAGGTCTCCAACATGGCGCTCTTGATTCTTTGACCCACCGTGTTTCTTGAAGAGAGGGTTTAAGGGAGGACCCGCTCTGGCACAGCTTGTGAATTACCTCCAAACCGACGGAGGTGGAGACCGTGCTCACCTTCAGTCAGCCCTGTAACGGCTCCTCACACCACAACAGGCCCACTTCCCTTCTGTACGAACTGGATGGTGCCCTCCCCCGGCCCTTCAGTGTGACCACAGTCTTCTTCAAGTCCCTGACCTGGGAGGGCAGCGGAGGACACCATAGAAGATGCTGACACCACATTACATGTTGATTTTATTGTTACAATGGGTCACAAATATATGTGAACAAAAGGCCTGAAACAAGTAAACCAAAAAACGTTTGTGGAGGAACGGGCTGACCACAGGAAGCCAGTGCCCAGGGCTGGGAAAAGCCACACAGATTCCATACCTTCATTCTCCAACTTTAACTGTTATTTAATTTAGTTTAAGGGTTTTCTTTTCATTTTTGGCACCTCCCTTTTCCTCTCTTCAACAAATTATGCCTGAGTCGTACCATCCTCAAAAGCCCTCTTCAATATCCTTGGCAATTCTCCGTTGGACAAATCCCAGAATATTTTTACACATTACATAGAAAATATCCTAAGTTGCACTGCCAGCTATGAACTGTTGGAAATACAAGTGTCTGTGCCAAAGAAGGATAAACTGAGGTCAAAGAGCTTTTTGGAAGTATTAATAAAATAGATAATAAACAATTCCAGAGCTGACATTTACCGAAGAAAGATAATCCATATTCACTAACTCAGAATAATAAGCATGAATTTTAAGAGACAGTTCATGGCTTGGACCACGACTCTCCTAAATCCATTGGGTCCTTTGGCTAGCACTAAAGAGAATGTTGAACTTGTGCACATCTGAAAATTCTGAAAATGCCTTGACTCAATTATGATTATAATATGTTTCTTTCCACCCTCAGTGAACGATACACATGGAAACAAAAAGCGGAATTTCAAAATCTGTTTCCGTTACTCAAATCCCAGTATCACCTTTTGTTCCATTTTGGACACCAACGTTTGTATGGTTTCACTTAGATTGTTGGTCGACACAGCAAATGTCAAAAGCAAGAACAAAGAAATGGTAATATTCACCAAAAAGTCCATTTCTCCAAAATGTCAGCACTCCTTTGTCAAGGTTAATAGTTAGGGGAACAAAGGAAAATGTGTTGAAGTTCCTTTTATTTTTTTTTCTCTTTGCAATCCAGAATCTGAAATGCATATTCTTCGTTTTTCTCTTTCATTCTTTTTTTTCTACATGGGGAAGATCATTATGTAATATCTATCATATATTTTTTCATTTGAAAAAAAGAGAAACTATTAAATAATGGAAGTGATCATTCATAGAATACTTAACTATTTGCCAGGTATCTTCCTGCTTCTTATTTAATTTTCACTATAATCTTTTTTTAAAAAAATTTATTTATTTATTCATGAGACACAGGAAGAGACACAGGCAGAGGGAGAAGCAGGCTCCATGCAGGGAGCCTGACATGGTACTCGATCCTGGGTCTCCAGGATCACGCCCTGGGCTGAAGGCGGTGCCAAATCGCTGAGCCACAGGGGCTGCCCCACTATAATCCTTTGTATCAGGACCATTAGGAGCTCCATGATACAGAGAAGACCAAGCACCAGACAAGTAAAGTAACTAGCTAGGAAGTAGAGAGGAACGCAAGCATTTTGGTTTCAGAGACTGTGCTCCTAATCTCTATGCTTATAAAATAAAATAAGCCAACACATTATAGGCTGACGGCTCCAAAAGACTAAAATTTGCTTTTTTACTATTGTTTATACTTAATATCTTTGTCAATACATCAGCAGTCCAACTAAGTTATCTAGGTCTTATATCCAAACAGCTCACGACACATAACAGTGATGCATTACTGGGAGATTTATTTTATTTATTGACTTCCAAGAGTTCATTACTAATTAATAGATGCTTTACTTAGTAGAATGTGTTCCAGCCTTTTGGAGAAATGAATAAGTAAGGTTTTGGAGATAGGAGTAAGACCCAGAATATAAAAAACAGGGTAAAAAAAATAGAGTTCATATCAAGAAATGGAGGAATTAAAATAATTTAAGCTAAGCTTCATCTCCTCAGAGTGCTTTTAAGTTAAACTATTTACCATTAAGAATTCACAGCTCAGAAACACCATATTAACCCTCAGAGTGTTTAGGGAAGCATTTCATAATGTTCCAGAAGCAGCCCAACATTATTCTGTGCATTTGTAAGGATAACTGTGATCATCTCTTCAATTTCTGCTTTTTCTTTTAAAGCTATTACATTCTCTATTTTCCTATCCCTTAAAATTAGTACTCTCGTGATCTAATATGCGTTTCTACTTATTTGTCTTTTACTTTTATATATCTACTTTATCTATAAAGAACCCTGGTTTGAAGGCTCTATGGGTTGTATAGATACCAGCTCATTAAAAACTCCACTGTGCAACCGTCTGTGGACATCTTAGAGATTGTGCCCTTCTCATTAAGAACAGAGAGCTTACGGCTTGTGAAGAGCACCCTGTGGGTTTTCCGTCAGAGATGTGGCTTACTATAAGAATCTCAGTTCTGAACTAACAAGTCCGATTTCTACTGAGCTTGAATACACAAGATGTGTGACTTAGAGTGACAAAACCCTACAGGACAGGTGAGTCACATTATGAAATCAAGTATTTGTGTGTGCGGAGACATTTTATCGTGTAGAAAGAAGAAAGGATGGATCCAAAGCTCTGTCAAGGCCACTAAGCCTGTATTCACTTTCTTACTAAAAACAATTAAAAATTTGACTTAAATGACTATTGATACAGAAAACATAGGTTTGGGGATAAAACCAAAAATATTCCTAGTTGAAGGCTATCAGATAAATGAATTAAATAACAGTAACAGTTAAGACTAAGCTGCCTGTTTAGAAATGCTCCAAATATGCCCAGGAGGCTAATAAGGTTCAGAAAGACAGGGGGCTCTGTGTGTGCACGCGTGGACATGTGCAAAGCAGGAGATTGAAGGTGTATGGCAATAATCACCAAAAAACCTCATGACTTTGAGAGTCTACAACTAACAATTACTACTTGTCTCTCTCATACAGCCTCCACCTGCACACAATTCTCACCACCTCTCCCATGTTAGATATTATCAATTACGAGGTCTCATACTCATTAGCCTCTCTCCCGATGGTCATAGATTATCTCAAGACACTGCTTTCCTAAACAAACCAAACAAACTAATATGGTCTCATAATCAATCCCCTTCTCGATGCCAAAGTGCTGATGTAACTATTACTTTTTCATCTCCAAAACAATTAGGGAAAGGGTTTCCTCTCTTCTTTCTACTTTCTTATGTCCATTAATTCCCCAACTTTTGCCAATTTAATGGTGACCTTTGGGCTAAAAGTCAAGACTAATATTTTTCTTGATTTTTTTGGTTAAGCGATATTTGGTACTTTCACTCCACCCTCATTTAAAAAGCTTTCATAATGTTGAGACATCTTTTTTACTTCCTTCTCAAAAATTCTAAGAGTTTTATCAAATATTTTACCATCTTTTTACTACCTAACTTCTGGAATGTTTCTACGAATTTTCCTCTGTTTGCCTCCTAAATGTAGTGATTAGAGACTAGCAATCATTCATATGAAAAAGCAGTAAAAACAATTGAATACAAGGACATCTGGGTGGCTCAGCGGTTGAGTGCTTGCCTTTGGCTCAGGGCATGATCCAGGGGTCTTGGGACTGACTCCTGCATAGGGCTCCCTGCAGGGAGCCTGCTTCTCCTCCCTCTTCCTATGTCTCTGCCTCTTTCTCTGTATGTCTCTCATGAATAAATAAATAAAATCTTTAAAAAATAAAAATAAAAAAATTGAATATCTTCTTGAATCCATTGACTTTGCCATCCAAACCATTTTACATGTGCATTCACTAGTAACCTTCTCAAGTAATCATTATCATCAACACAGAATTACTGAGTTGCATTCAAATTGTTATTCCCAGCTCCTTTTGCACAAACCTCTTCACCACTCCACACATCTCAATACGTCAGTCTCACCACTTGCAACCAGCTATAGCCCAGGTGATGGTTCATAATGCCTGCTGAGTTGAATGTCATTTCTCAGCTCAAAATCTGTAGTTGAGAATCACTGGCAAAATTCATTCCCTTAGCTACAGTCCACAGATAATTTGCTTCCTTTTAACTTATTCCCACTTGTTTTTCACTCCTTCAGTTAAGGCTGTTAGTATAACCTTTTGCTTCAACATTCTCAGTTGCTCCCTGTACCAGGGCTCCTCATTTTGTTCATGGCATGTCCTCTCCCCGTACTTTAAGTCATAGCCAGCTTCATCTATTAACCGTCTGCTTACCTCTCAGCTTTGATGATCCTAGTTCACAACGATGCCCTTTCTCAGACTTCTTTTGTTCTATCTATCTATCTATCTAGTCTATGTGTGTGTGTGTATATATATATAATGTGTGCATATATATAAATTATATATAATGTTATATTTACAAACTATTCGTACCATGCAGTTGTTATCTAATGCTTTTCACATGTAGGTCTTTATTGCTGTGCAGTTCCATCTTTGATAAAAGTGATTTAACAGTTATTGTCCATCACAACTTTCAGGTAAATTTTATTCATCCTTTGTGGTTGAACTCATCATAATGAAGCAAATTTGGAGAGTAGATTAAATAAAGTTAAAACAAGCAATTAACATAAGATGATCCCTAATTCGACACATATTAGCATAGTTACCATTTTAGTAAATGCAGAGATGCTCTATTTAGAACAAAAATGTTATATGGTTAATCTGATTTTTTTCCTATACTCTTAACTGGTGTAATAATGCTACCAACTGAATAACTCAATAACTAAATCATAATAATAAATGAATAACTGCATATTCAGATTTCTCTCTGTTTTCCTAGTGATTTATTTGGTGGTTTTGTTTTCTTTGGTCATCATTAAGTTTAGTAACTCAATCCTTTGAGTGAAGATTCTTCACTTGAAAATCCCAAGGCTACCCCAAAATGGTCAGGGATTCTGGCTACCAAGAATTCCCTCTTTCCCTTCTGGGAGCATTCAAGACACTTTTAGGATTTTTTTGGTTTCCATGATTATGTTAGAAGATGAGGAGGAGGAGGAAGAGGAGGAAGAGGAGGAAGAGGAGGATTTTAGTGTAGTTATATTATTTATTTTGGGGGATTGTATTTATTTGAGAGTGAGAGAAGAGAAAAAGAGTGGGAGGAGCAGAGGGAGAGGAACAAGCAGACTGTTGAGTGAAAGTCCAACGTGGACTCAATCCCATAACCCCGAGATCATGACCCTGAGATCACGACCTGAGTTGAAATCAAGAGTCAGTTGCTTAACCGATTGAGCCCCCAGGGGCCCCTCGTGTAGCTAGGTTTAAACAATCTTAGGTACAATACAGAGAAGAGACTGTGAAAATCTATGCACCAGGAAAATTGAAATTCATCAAGCTTCCTCACACCTTGGAAAATGTAGTCACTTACACCAATATACATACATTAATATAAAATTTAATGACAAATTACGGTTCCTTTGAATTTGAAGTTACAAATATAGGTCTAATATTTCGAAATGTGAGAGAAACAAACAATCATTTAATATGAGATTTATTCAATTTTGTGGCTTTTTTCTTCATTCCTAACCAAAGGAGTCCTGAAAGGTACTTCATCTAGAAAGGATTATGTCAAATTCAAAAGGACCAATTTCACAGTTGGCAAGTATCACCTGACAAGTAGTGGAAGACACAAATCCCTACTCTCAGCTTTCAGCCTTGCCAAACCACAGCATAGTCAGGACCAAACAGACCCAAACCCACAGGGCTTTTCTGAGGATTACTCACAATTTGCTATGAATGAACGGCTAGACTGAGCTTAGGTAAACTGACCTGCAAAAGCCATGAGTCTGATGGTCTATCAGACCTGAGCTTTATGACATTAATTTTCCTGCCATTATACAGCCCATATCTTTGTTTCCCAAAGGTCTCACCCAAAACTCAACTATAATTTATCATATAGAACTTTATATGGTAACTAAGTACTTTCTAGAATACTTCATTAAGATGGCTGAAATAGAAAAATTAAATTTTCTGAAGGCAGTGCTAACACGAGTTCTATTGTAACCACAAATATTCGCAATGTTATCTAACAACTTCCACTTTTGCTTTCATGATAATTTCAATAGAGTTAATCGTTGTGAGGTAGCTTAAATTCTCAGCCTAGAGTTTAATGGGTAGGATAAAACCAAAATAATAGAGTAATTAAGAAAAATAGGTTTTAATACTCCAGTTAGAATTTTGGCTTCACCATTTACAAGTACTATAGCCTTAAACAGATCACTGAACCCCTTCGTGCTTCAGGTTTTCACCTGTATAATGGAGACCAAAACACTAACTCTCTCATCCTATGATTGCTGAGATTACTTACTATTAAATGTAGAATCCTTAGAACATCACCTAAAACAGAGTAGGCACAAAAAGAACACAATGATGATGATGATGATGATGATGATGATGATGATGATGGCAGCAAGGACAAGGACTCTTCTATAGCTATCTCTGCCAAGGTGTACCAACTGGTTCTATCAATGATAACTGCACAAATAGCAGTCTTATATTTTTGCATCCTCATTTTTCCTTTTAGGAAATACATCTTTCCATGAAAATTACTTTTGTTCTACATAATACTTGATTTGGTATTTTATCACTAATTGCTTGAAATAATAAATATAAAAACCAGCTGCTGCCACAAGACTTCATTCTCTGCATTGTAAAAGAGAGTGAAGAAATCTGATAGGACACACATTGTGAAGAGAGGGATGCAAACCCAGGAATGCAGTGGCCTGAAAGTGGGAGCAGCCGAGGCATTGATACAGTCAGCGTGGAAAATGGTGTCAACACTAGGTCTGAAAAGATACATTACAGTTTTCCATCTAACAATCAAGAACCTCAAATATATAGTAGAATGAGTGAAGTTTAAAGGTAAACAAGATATTAAAGACTAAGTTTGAGAGTGTGAAGTGGCCCATTCATTACCCATACAATGAGAAAGTAGTAACATGAAGAATTTTTCCCTATAGTTTTCTAAATATCAGTCTGACATTCTTTCCTCTGCTTTACATGATGGGTTCAAAAAGGAACTGCTGGTAGTTCCAAACTTTAAATGTATTTACAAATGTTCACAGAATAAAGTTATATGTCAATTCTGTCCTCTATTAACAGATGGTATAATTTGTTATGTGGAGTTATACTTTCCTTAGCCCTTAGTTTTTCTTTTCTTAAAGATTTTATTTTTTATTCTGAGAGAGAATAAGAGCAGGAGGAGGGCCAGACGGAGAAGCAGACTCCCTGCTGGGTGCAGAGCCCAACACAGGGTTCCATCCCAGGGTCCTGAGATCATGACTTGAGCTGAAGTCAGACACTTTACCAACTGAGCCACCCAGACACCCCTACTTTTTCCTTTCAATGAGAGCAATTTTCATGTGCTGTGCTAAACAGCTAATCATGTTGAAAGTATAAAATCAGAGAGGGCTAAAACAGATTTTCAAAGTGGGAAGATAACAGCAAAAAAAAAAAAAGGTAACAAACAAGAAGGTGTGAAGAAATGGGAAATGTTGGGGGTATTAATGGGATAATTCTTTAACTAAAAAGGATTCCAGATGCAAGAGAGAAGCATGTTCCATATAAAAACTGTTAAGAAATGCAGTTTTAAATAGACAGAAATAAAATTTTTATAAGATTATTCTTTTTTTTTAAAAGACTTTATTTATTTATTCATGAAAGACACAGAGAGAGAGAGGCAGAGACACAGGCACAGGGAGAAACAAGCTCCATGCAGGGAGCCTGACGTGGAACTCGATCCCGGTCTCCAGTATCACGTCCTGGACCAAGGGTGGCACTAAACCACTGAGCCACCTGGGCTGCCCTATAATGTAATTCTTAAAATGAATAATCTTTTAATCATGTGACCAGAGAAGACAACATCAAACTAAGGTGCTTGTTCACCTAAGGACACTTTTGGAAACACTTTCATTTATAAATTCATCAAATATTTATTGAGTGGTAACTATGTTCCATATGAGCTTTTCAACATGCTTAAGATTCATCAGTAAACAAAACCAATAACCCTGCCTTCTTGGAGTTCCCATTGTCATGTGCCCTGAACAGCAGGGAAGGAGACGGGAGAGAGGGAAAAGAAAAAGACAATAAATCATGAATATAATAAATACATATATTATATTTCTGTTAGATACAATAGTAATTAAAATACAAAAATTTAAAAAATAAACTGTGAGGTTAAAAAAATAGAGTGTGAGGGGAATATTGTAAATAGAGCAGTCACCTTGTCATGGATTGGAGTCAACACTTACTGGATGTAAAGGCATGTGTCACATAGATACCTGAAGAGACTGCTCCTGGACTAATAGGACAAAGTCCCTAGGGTGAGGACACAGTTTGGGAACTCTAGAATGTCCAGGGCATCTAGAGTGGTGGAACCAACGGGGCGGGTGGTGATAGTAGTAAAAGAGGAGTCTCCAGAGTCAAATTCTGTGTGGGACTCAAAATCAGTATGAGGACGTCTACCCTGAGTCAGTGGGGGCGGCATGGAGGGTACAGGGCACGGGAGAAAACGAGCGGGCTCATTTGGGAAAACGTCATGGAGTCTGTGTTGAGAACGGACAGTAGAAGGGTAGGAGGCCAACATCGAAGATCCTCATCCAGCTCTCACTAGACAAGTAGCAGGCGGGGAGGCTGTGGCTACAAGACGACGTCTGATATGGTGCTGGAGATGAAAATGTTATCCAAAGCCACAGCTTGTTCTAGAGATCCAAGGACCTTTACACTTACATCCACGTGAGCAGCAGAGCCAGGCCTGGGGTACTGGGAACTAAAGGTTCTCGGAGTTATGTGTTTCAACAGACTGTCAGTGTGGAAGAAAAACCTAAAGATGTTCAAAGGCTTGAAGATCAGCACAGGAAGAAAACCAGGCCCGGATCAGCCCTGACTTGGTGAAACATCAAGAGACGGCAATGTCAAAGTCCCCTTGGTGACTGGACATAAAAGCACAGGGCACACAAAGGGCTACCTGGACTATTTGAGTAGCCAAAGTTTTCTGTACTAAGCTTTTGGTTTTTCTTCCTGGTATAGCAAGTCCATTTTTTCATACCATGAAGAATAATTGCTTGATTTTTAGCTTCTCAAATACATCATAGAGACTAAAAAACCAACATGAGATGGTTATTTGTTTAAAATGTTCCCAGATAACTAAAGGATCTCTCCAGGATCCAGTTAAATGTGGACTAACGTGTCTCCTGCGCATTTTTCCATAGAGAACTGATATTTATAGATGCATGTATAGGACTAATAAGGATGCATGACAACCACTTCCCCTGCAGTAAGCTTCCCCTCCTCCCCTCTCTGCTGCCCTCCCCTGCTTTCTTCCTTTCACCTTTCCTTTCGCCTTCCTTCCCCTCTCTTGCGCTCTTCCTTCCCTTTTTCCAAGATATCCACGTTTACATTTTTAGCCTCATCTTTTTGAATTCAGAAGAAAATGATTTTCAGAACTGGTACTGGGAAGCAGCTTTTGAAGATAACGGTGACTGGAAGATGGGAAAGAACATTTATAGCGGTTGGAGGCAGAGAAGGGATGCGGTGTGCAGAGGGCAAGCACCGCCAATCAAAATTATTTTAAAACTCGAGAAATACAGTTTGAACAAAGGAAGGAGAAAAGAATAAAGACCAAGTGCTGTTTTACACAGTCCTGTCATAAACATGGTCATTGGGCCAAAGGATACCTTGGTGTCTTGAAGGTCTCACGCCGGTTAGAGCAAGGGCGATCCCGCGGCAACAGCAGGGAGCTAGACCTCGGGAGGGGATCGGCAGGTGCGCGACCACCGTGACCCGAACTTCGGGCAGCCTAAGGGCCTTCTGAAGATTTTTAGGTATCTTCAAACGTGTGGGGAGGAGAGATGAGAAAATAGGCAGCCACAAGCCACACGTGGAACGAGGGCCCTGTGGTGCCCCGGGCTCGCCGGTCTTTCGCGCTTAGGCACCACTGCGGCCCCGCATCGTCCCACCTCCTCAGTCCCTTATTCCCAGCTTGCACCGAGTTAGCACAGAGTCAGACTCCTCGAAGGGATTTGAAATAAAAGGTTTCTGTACCTTCCACGAGGCATGCTAATTACGATCCCTTTTGTTCCACGACAGCAGCTAGAGGAGCATTTAAGGAGAGGCTGTTGTACGGCAGGAACAGGGTGATGGCTAAGCGGCCAAGGACTGGAAGCGGGGAATCGTGTCATCGTGCAGAAGTGTTTATTCTCTACTAAACAATAACATTATGTGGCAATATGAATATGATCGACTTTCGAAGGCGCACTAAATAGATCGGTCTTCTACCTACAGATGACACGACTCTGGGGCTTTTATAGATCGGAAAATAGAGTGAAAAAGCTGATGGGATGCCATCCCCTCACACGACAATTGGAATGATTGTCTTATTTATTTATTTAATTGTCCAGACAAGATTCTTTCATCATTGTAAGTAATTAAAGATTTTCCAAAGTGGTGAGGTAGTCAGTTTATTTTTCTTTACTTCCTTGAATACATCCAAGATGTTAAGAAGATCAACGTTCACAAATTAGCCACACTCCATTTGTTTCAGTGGCTGACGTCCCCAGTAATGTTCCTTAAGCGTCACACCTTTACTCAGACAGAGCTTATCGACTCCAGTATCATATCCTCAATTAACATTCCAGGGTCTGTCTGTTCTGTTGTGTTGAGCTTCTTATAAAAAAAAAAAAAAAAAAAAAAAAAAGAATACATCTCCATTCATGGAAATTTGTGGAGAAGATTATTATTTCAACTCTAAATAAGTATCCTTTGGTATTTTATACTTAACTCTCAATTTACACAATTTATATTTACTGTAATACATTGGGATTCAGATGACGGGAATTGTTCTTCGAATATAGTTCCTGAATCCGTAACAAATGCTCACAAGCATGGGGAGATGGAAAAATTTAAATACATAAATCAAGGTATCATGTGACTTAGTTTAATTAATATGAAACCCTATTTTATTTTATTACTGAAAGTGACATTTATCAATCCCTTTTGCATGTTAATGTGCTAGTCTCTGTTCAAAGTAAGCTCAGAAAAATTTCTATTTAAGACTGAATTTATGTTTTATTACTAAAAGTGACATTATCATCTGTTTCTGTCAAAATATCCACAATATATCATTCCAAATATTGTGGCAGCTTAAAAGTGGAAAATGGGGAAGGCTCCACACTGATCCCATAATGCAGCCAAGACTCAGAACATTTTGAGAACTCTTTTTTGACATTGCCACGAGAGACATTTTACCAGCCATACAAGAAAATATTCTTCAGTGCTTTAAATGCATGACTCATTTTCTTTTCTTCTCTTCTTTTTATCCCTAAGTGGCCTTTCTTATTCGGTAATTCATTTTATCAGCAACCGGGTATGACTCTGGATAATTGCTAACAACTATGAAAATTCAACTTAGGAAGTTCAATTCTCCTTACGGGAAAAAAATCAAAATGTGTGTCTATTGCTTTTTTTTTTTTTTTTTTTTTTTTTGCTATTGCATTTATTTAAAGAATGGGTCATAGGTTCTGAAGGAATGATTTGGTACCTTCATGGAAATGCCAGACAGGTTACTGTATAAACGGGTCTCACAAGCAATGTAACTTATAAGTGAAGGAGACACTCAGAAGTCTCCAAAATGTAGGTATGGCACTCTGGTAAGGAGACAGAGGCTGTACATTTTGAGAGGTTTCATTTTTAAGAAATTGGCTGCACCACACAGGATTTCCTTTATTAAAATAAATGGCAGACACTATATTGACTCAGTATATCTTAGTGGAGAGCAGTGTGACATTGTGGTTGGAACCTGAACTCTGAAGTCAGACAGTAAAGGTTGAAATCTGGCTCCAGAGCTTATTACCTGAGTGACACTGGACAAATTTCAGACAACGAAGATAATTGTTGAAGTATTAAATGAGATCATCTAAATAAAACTGTTTAGCATGATGTCTGGAAACATAGTATGTATTGAGTAATTCAGTCCTCCCACTTTCTCTCTGCTTCTGAGCTTAAGCCTGTGCGTAGTTTGTCAGTCCATCCAACTTTACATGTATTGATGATGCTAAATGGGTTTCAAGGGTAGTTTATATTGATGTTAACTTTATTGCTTTTATTATAGAAAAAGAAATGAGTTGGAGTAAATGCTACCTTCCTGATATATATATATATATAATTTATAAATATATCATATATATTTATATAATATATATATTTATATAAAAAAAAATATATATATATATTCCAATGGGGAAAGACAAGACATTTTGGTCTTCAGACTTTAATAGTTCCTTGTCAATTAGCAGATTTACTGAGTAGCTGCATAATAAACAAAATGAAGTAATCATAATTACCCAAGACATAAATCTATTGTGGTTCAAGTCCTGGTAAGTACTAGCACTAATGTTTTAAATTCTTTCTTCGTTTGGCATCTGGGTAAACATAATGTGACAACAAAAATAAAAGTCTTATGTCCAAGAGAAAAATTGACATAATAGATACAGAAACAGGCAGGTATACGGTAATACTATTTCAGGCTATAGGTAGGCAAAACTATGAGAGTAGCTGCTACTGAGTGCTATCAAAATTGTTATTTAAGGCTAGATATAAAAATCAATGATATTTTCCTGTTTGATCGATAGTGGTAGACAAACTCCTGTCCAACACGTTTTCTTTAAAACTCTGCCTCTATCATTTTAATGGTAATTAATTATGATAAGAAACTGGGCTCTGGAGCTGGATAGTTTGAGATTGAAATCCTGACCCCACCACTTCTTGCTGTCACCTTGAGCAGAAGACTCAGATCAATACCCTCATTTGTAAATTGCAGATGATCATAAAAGCTTATAATGGTGGCATGATGCTTGAATGAGATAGTCTATGTACAGATTTTTGCACAGTGCCTGCACATATCACACAGTTAATAAATATTTCTATTTATTATTATTGTAATATGTTCTCACTACTTTTCTTCCATTCATCTTAAATTTAAATTTCCAGACTAAGATCTCCTGATGTTCCATTTTCTGTTGATAGTTTCATTATGCTCTTTTATCTACATGTCAGTCATGCTAGAAATTTCCTCTTTTTTCTTTCCTGCATACAATCATCAATCACCAACTACTGCCAATTTAGGCCATGTAATCCTTTTGTCTTTTCTTTCATCCACATAACCAACATATTAATTCAGTTTAGATAAGTATAATAATTTTCTTACTATTCTCGCTAATATTTGTTTCCTTGTCACTTCATCCTGATTATTATTGTCAAAAATGGGCTATATCATCATCCTATTACTTGTTCCACAATTTGAATGGTTACTGCTGCCTTTATGTAGAATGATTAACTTCAAGTCTCTAAAATCTCAAATTTACATACTTCTTCAAACATATTGTCATCTTTTATTACCCTCTTACTTAAAATTATCTCTTCTTTGATCATTTTTCACTGCATACTTCTCATATGTAGTATTTATCTACATGGAAAGACTTTCTCCAAATGAATATACTAGCCTTAGAAAATTTGCCAACATTATAGCTTGTCTCTGTAGGAGTCTCTAAATATCTAACCTTTAGTAAATTCTTATAGGGCTGAGCTCTTGTGTTTGTAAGCCAGTTAGTGGTTAATTATACATTGTTTTTATCTGTTCTACATATTTGATTGACTTATATCCCACACTTTTTCCTCATTTTAAGAATCTGCAGCACACATTACTTTATAGGATCTTATGCCTTTCTCAGCACCTCTGATATATAATCTTAAAATACAAACAAATATTTAATTAATTTAATTAATACCTAACAAATCTCAATCTTTGACTCCTGAGCAAGATAGAATAACAGCAACTAGATTTACCATATCATAAGAGGAAAATAAAGACAAGAAACTTGAGTATCAGGCAACAAAAACAGTGATTCTTAAGAAAAAGGAAATGGCTAAGATGAGCTCTGCAATGTAACATCTTTCTGCCTTTAGATTTTCCAGGCAGCAATATGAGGAGGAGGAACTAGGACAGAATTCAGGAAACTCCCTGATTTCAGGAGGTGAGGTTGAAATTCCAGGGAAACCAAATTCACTAGAGTTCTCAGGAAAGACTACCAGAGAGGAGAGAACTGCACTGAGAGAGACAATGGTCATCTGTGGAAGATCTTCCTTCAGCTTCCAGCAGAGTACTACTCATTAGCCCATGTGTGAGAAAACCTCTTGAAACCAGGGAAAGAACTACCCCAAGTATCATGTTTGGTTCTCATAGAAGGCTGGGAAAAATGCTTGCTCCCACCAGTCAGATAGGAAAACCTTAAGACTCATAGAACATTAGAAACATGGAAGTGTCTTACTTAAGAGCGAGGAATACACAACCCTTGGTTTAACATTGCTGTGATTCCACATAAAAGATCTGAAAAGCCAAATTCACAAGAATCGAACTGCTTCCCAATAATGTAACTGTGTTCCATTAAAAAAAGCTCAAGAATATTTATAGAAATACAAAAATATCTAGCAATCAAGAAGGTGAAAGTCACAATGATTGGCATAAAAGAATTACAAGGCATGTAGAAAAATACAACTCATAATAAAGAGGAAAATCAATCAAGATCAACCCAGAATTATTATAGATGTTAAATTTAGTAAGCAGTGATATTAGAAGTGTTATTAAACAATATTCCAAATGTTCAAAAAGTTAAATACAAAATGGAAGATATAAAAAGGATCCAAATAAACTTCTAAACATAAAAATTTCACAACATTTGATGGAGTGCCTGGCTGGCTCAGTCGATAAAGCATGAGACACTTTATCTCAGGATCATGAGTTCAAACACCATATTGGGTGTAGAGATTATTTTTTAAAAATTACAGTGTCTGATATTAAAAATACACTGAATTAGACGGGTGCAGATCAGATGCTACAATGAAAAAGATTCATGAGCTTGAAGACATAGAAACTATCTAAAATGTAGAATACAGAGAAAAACAAAAAATGAAGAGCATTAATGAACTCCAGAACTACTTCAATTTGCCTAAAATATGTGCAACTGGAGTTCCCAGTGAGTGGTGGGAATATTGGAAAAAATAAAAACTGAAAGTTTTCCGAATTTGATGAAAACTAAAAACCCACATATCTAAAATCAATAAATCCCACTCATAAGAAAAAGAAAACTCCATGAAAGCACATTATAAACTATTCAAACCAGTACTGGAGCCAACTGAAAAGCAAGCACAGAAAAGTGACACTTCACATAAAAAGAAATAAAGATTACAACAGATTTCTCATCTTGGAACAGTAAGAATGGAACAGCATCTCTAAAGTTCTAAAATAAAAAAATTGTCAACCTAGAAGTCTATTCCCATCAAAGTATCTTTCAAAAAAGAGAGTAAACTTTCTCAGACAACCAAAGTTGAGAGATAGATGCCCAGCAGACTTACACTACAAGAAATGTTTACAGAAGTCTTTAGGAAGTAAGAAAATTATACTAGATAGAAATAGAGATTGACATAAAGAACTAAAAACAACAGCTTTAGTAACTACACTGGTAACTATATAAGAGTGATAACTTTTAATTTTTTAAACTATAATTGAATTTTTAAACTAAAATATTAACAATGTATTATTAGATTTACAGCACATGTGTAAAGTTAAACTAAAATGTTTGAAAGCAACAACTTAAAATTGAGGGGTGGAGAAAGTACAGTTCTCTCAACAAGTAGTGTTGAAGCAATTGTTTCAGAATCATTTGCAAAAGATGAACTTCAGTCGAAAATTTGCATCCCATTCAAAAATCAATTCATATGAATCAGAGACTTACTGAAAACCAAAACCGAACCCAAAAACTATCTAGAAGAAAACATAAGAGAAAATTATTGTCAGGACAATAGTTGGCTCACAGGTCAAATTAAACCTCCCACCTAGGTTTCTATGATATATGAGCTAAAAATACGTTTTTTACATATTTAAATTATTGAAGGATTTTTAAGAAGAAGAACATTACTTCATAATACATAAAATATGTGAAATTCAAATATCAGGAAATAATTACTGGCACACAACAGATTCATTCATTTATACTGTTTTTGTGGCAGCTTTTACACTACAAGCACAAAAATGGTTAGTGAAGCAGAGGTTATATGGATAAAAAGCCTAAATAGTTTACACCTGGCCCTTTAAGAAAAATAATTGCCAACCCCTATGATAGGCAAAGATTTCTTAGATATGACAGTAAAAGCACAGCCAATAAAAGAATAAATTGATAAACTGGACTCTGTCAAAATTTAAAATTCACCTCTTCAAAAGACTATAAAGAAAATGAAAAGCATTAACATAAACTGGGAGAAAATAGTTGTAAGTCAAAAATATCTGATGAAAGAATTGTGTTGAGTGTATAAAGAACTCTCAAACTCCATGGTTTAAACCCCAACCCTTCAAAAAAGGACAAAATATTTAACCATACATTTCACAAAAGACGATACATAGATTGGAAATAAGCATGTGAAAAGATGCTCAACATTATTACCTTTATGGAAACGCAAATCAAAAGTACAATAAAATACCAAATATGCACCTGTGAGAATGGCAAAAATTTCTCCAAAAGTATTGCCCCTACCAAGGGTTCACAAGGATATAAACTGGAATTCTCATGTAGTGCTAGCAGGAATATAGTAGGTTTTAGACATTTTGGAAAACATGTTGCCACCTTCTTCAGAGCTTAAATGCCATGTGAGAAACCCAGTTTCTGGTGTTCATCCAAAAGAAACTAAACATGAGCTTAAGAAGTCATATGCACAAATGTGTACTCAATTCAAAGATTTTTGAAATTTGGAATAAATTTCAGCAATGTGTGTGTGTGTGGGGGGGTGTGTAAGGGGAGAAAGCAAGATTTAAAAAATTAAACTAAGTGTAGAAACTTTGTGTTTTCTTTGTTTGTTGTATCAGTTTTTTTTTTTCTTTTAAGTTTTAGTCAACATACAGGGCAGTATTGGTGTCTGGAGTAGAATTCGGTGATTTATCACAAGGTACAACAGCCGGTGCTCATCACAACACCCTCTTCAATACTCATCCTCCAAGTAGCCCATCTCCCATCTAGCTCCCTCTGTCACCCCTCAGTTTGTTCTCATCATTTAGAGTCTCTTATGAATTATTTCCCTCTCTTTTCCCCTTTTCCCCATGTTTATCCATTTTCTTTCTTAAATTCAACATGTAAGTGAGATCATATGATATGTGTCTTTCTCTGATTGACTCATTTCACTCAGGAGAGTACACTCTAGCTCCATCCTCATTGTCAATGGCAAGATTTCATTTTTTTTGATGGCTGAGTGATGGTCTGTTATATATATGACATATATATATATGACATCTTCATCCATTCATCAGTTAATGGACATTTAGACTCTCCCCATAGTTTGGCTATAGTTGATAATGCAGCTATAAACATTGGGGTGCATGCATCCCTTCAAGCCTATATTTTGTATCCTTTCGTAAATACTTAGTATTTGCTGGATCAGAGGGTAGCTCTATTTTTGACTTTTTGAGGACCCTCCATCCCATTCTCCAGAGTAGCTATGTGAGTTTGTATTCCCAACGACAATGTAGAGGGTTCCCCTTTCTCCACATCCTTACCAACATCTGTTGTTTCCTCTGTTTTTAATTTTAGCCATTCTCACTGGTGTGAGGTGATATCTCATCGTGGTTTTAATTTTGATTTCTCTGATGATCAGTGACGTTCAGTATCTTTTCATGTGTTGGCCATCTGGATGTCTTCTTTGGAAAAGTGTCTGTTCATGTCTTCTGCCCACTTCTTAACTGGGTTGTATTTTGGTTGTTAAGTTTGATAAGTTCTTTATAGATTCTGGATACAAACGCTTTATCAGATATGTCACTTTCAAATATCTTGTCTCATTCCATAGGCAGCCTTTTAGTTTTGCTGGTTATTTCTTTCACTGTGAAGATGCTTTTTGCTTTGATGAAGTCCCAATAGTTCAGTTTTGCTTTTGTTTTCCTTGCCTCCAGCAACGTGTCTAGTAAAAGTTGCTATGGCTGAGGTCAAAGTGATTGCTGCTTGTGTTCCCTTCTAGGATTTTGATGGTTTCCTGTCTCACATTTAGGTCTTTCAACCATATTGAGTTTATTTTTGCGTAAGGTATAAGAGGGTGGTCTAGTTCCATTCTTCTGCACATGGCTGTCTAGTTTCCCCAACACCATTTGTTGAAGAGACTGTTTTTTCTATTGAATCTTTCCTGCCTTGTTGAAGATTATTTGACTGTATATTTGCAGATTCATTTATCAGTTCTCTACTCTGTTCCATTGATCTGTGTGTCTGTTTTTGTGCCAGTACTATGTTATCTTAAAGACTACAGCTTTGTAATATAGCTTGAAATCTAGAATCGTGATGCCTCCAGGTGTGTTTTGTTTTGTTTTTCAGAATCTATTTGGCTATTCTGGGTCTTTAGTGGTTCCATACAAATTTTCAGGATTCTTTCTTCTAGCTCTGTGAAAAATGCTGGTAGTGTTTTGATAGAGCTTGCATAAATGTCTAGATTGCTTCGGGTAGTATAGACATGTTAACAATGCTTGTTCTTCCACTCCATGCCTATGGAATGCTTTTGCATTTCTTCACGTCCTATTCAATTTGTTTCATAAGTGTTCTATAGTTTTCAGAGTACAGATCTTCTACTTCTTTGGTTAGGTTTATTCCTAGGTATCTTATTGTTTTCCTAGGTGCAAGGTGTGTTTTCTAAGTTCCACATAAAAGCTAAAGTAAATTACTTCTTACAAGTGTCTTCCTTGACCTCCTCTACTTTTCCAATGAAATATTCCTTTATTTATTATTAAAGGGATTTATGGAAATGATTATAGTATCTTTGTAGCACTTTTTTTTTAGAATTATAGAAATAATTAGACTTACTAGTCCACTGAGTCCAAAATCTTATTGGCACCACAACATGATAGGTTGTCAACTCAATATTAATTTGATTGCCAGATAATTTACATGCATCTCTGTTCCCCAGGCATCGGTAGTACCATGCTTTCAGATTAATCCTGCCATAAAAAGTAGACTGAGGATCATACATTATCACGACTTCATTGAAGAAGCAGATATTTTAATTTATCCTGGCCAGCTGGCACATGTCCCATAAACCAGGCCAAACTTTTAGCCTCACAGGGTGGAAAGTTCTGATTTTTTAAGTGACAGAGTCATAAAATGGAGCAAATGATCCTTACACGTAATCTCATGCAACATCACACTTGAAGGTCCTCAGCGACTTAGTAATAATTCTTCAGTCTTAAGCACCTGCAATTGACTGTAAGTTATCTTGTATCTGTCTTCTTCTTCTGATTTTATTACTCAAGAATCTTGTAAATAACTTTTCATCTCTTCTTATCTTTTTATTATTACAGAAGACTGGTCTAAATCAGGTGTTAATTTATAAAACTGATGCAAGCATGCACACACTCTCTCAAATATGATTTTTAGAAAATATTTCTAAATAAAAAACTGAACCTTTGTTTTGCAGACATCTTTTCCTCTGTAATACAAACTATGAAGTTAACAACATGCAGTTGAATTGTGCACCATCTATAATTATTTCTTAGATATATAGTCTTACTTATAAAACTGTAAACAAAGTACACGAGGAAGGGAAGGCAGTCTAAGCCAGCTCTCACATTACATAAGTGATGGTCCTTGGGATGGGAGAGGTTCAGTGACTTGCTCATGGCCACAGCTTGAGGAAATGCTTAAATTGGACTTGTATCCATCTTCACTCGCTAATTAATTAGGCAGTTCTAGTGATGAGCCATGTATTATGATAACCATAAATCTTGGCTAGAGAAAAAGGCACAAAGCCAGCAATCTGAGCGATCTGAGTAAGGAGGCTCTGATAGGGAAGAAACCTAGGCACACATCCCTCATGTGAACTGATTCTTGATATCTATAGTTCTTCCCTCAAATCTGCCATTAAAGATACATCACAAACAAAATACTTATAACATTACATCAACAATATACGATTGTGAGTTTAATTTATTTCAGTTACAAAATACACCCCATAACTCTTTTTTTAAAAAAGAATAGAGGTTGCCTGCAAATCCTTTTTATCAAGGAATGACCACTCCAGCTTTTATTTTACTTATTTATACATCTAGCAGTAAAAGTGAAAATAAATTCTTCGTGCAATGCTAAAGTTTAAAATGGACAGGTAGGTGTCATTTTTATTTACAGATATACCTTCAATCTCCTTTGCAATAAGGTACAGCTTTATTGTTGACCAAACACATGGTTGCACTTTGCTTTCAAGTGTACCAAAAAAGAAAAAGACAAAGAGGAATTAGTAAGAAATTTTAATTAACACTTGTCACAGTTTCTTTTTCATAACTTAACCATTATAATTTTTGAGCATATTTTTGAAGAGTTGTATCCATTCTTTCTAAACCACGCATGATGCATATGTGAAAACATATTTTCCTCTATCTACTACTCTGATGAGACCACACTTCTTTCTTTTAAGATTTTTTTATTTATTTGAGAGAGATAAAGAGCACAAGTGGGGGGGGGGGTGGCAGATGAAGAGGAAGAAACAGCCTTCCCGCTGAGCAGGAGCCAGACGTGGGCTCCATCCCAGGACCCCAGGGTCATGACCTGAGTTGAAGGCAGCCGGTTAACCAATGGAGCCAGCCGGGTGCCTTGAGACCATGCTTTCCACACTATTTTTATTTGTTGATCCAGCAGAGAGAAGAAGTAAAAAATATATCAGAGTGAGTTTGGCAGAAATCATCAGAAGATTGTTGGAAATAGTGATACTATTCACCAAAACAATACCCATACCTTTATAAAGGCTATAGAGGAAGATGTAAGTTTTGCTTATAATACTTGTAATAAGACTTCCGAGACAAGGGCCTAGTTAGAATGAGGTGATCAACAGAAATGAACATTTCGGATAGCAACAGAGCTGTCTAGCCAGGAGCTAACAGTAGCCTTACAGTTTGTATTTTTTAATTTATATTTGATAAAAACACAGGAGGGATCTCAGAGGATGAATCTTAAACTGCAGGCCAAGAAACATGATCCATTACATTAGGTGCCTCTGGACTGAGCTTTCTTTGACGTTGATAACCCAGAAAGTTCAAGTTTACCTATAATGGCTCCATGCCTCAGAAAGACCACCCACTACCATCCAATCCATAAAACGATTCACGCCTATTAATCAAACTGTGTTTCTCTAAGTCCCAAGTCTCTATATATGTCATTCTCCACTTGCATGAGTACATGTGCAAAATCTCCCATTCAGAAAATTAGATAAAATCATAATTTCTAATATAAGGCTCCATAGATAAAATGTTGTATGTACATACACTGCCTGTAAATCTACATATATTCCTTTTTAAAAAATATTTTATTTATTTATTAGAGAGAGAGAGAGAGAGAGAGAGGCAGAGAGACAGACAGAGGGAGAAGCAGGCTCCATGCAGGGAGCCCGACGTGGGACTCGATCCTGGTCCTCCAGGATCATGCCCTGGGCCAAGGGCAGGTGCTAAACCACTGAGACACCTGGGGATCCCCATGTAAATCTACATATATTCTATAGGTACTACCCATCTAGATATACTTACATTTATATACCCTATAAGTCTCAGAAAAATTCAACAAATTAAAAATTGGTTCAAGGCTCAACTTGCCTGGCACAGTCTGTCTGCTCCAGGATCCCATTATAAAGGATGGATTACTCTAATATATAGCATTTAATTTCTTTCCTTTTTCATAGAACACTCTCAGGAGTAGGTTCTGAAATCATTGATTTTTAGTACCAACTTTAATACCAAATTTAGCCATCTACAAGGGAACTTGATTAGTATTCCCAGTTATCAGTAGGAATAAAGAATAAAAGGCAGAGCCAAGCATCGGCTTCCTTCTACCAACCCACATCCCATGCTAAAGAAACTGAGATACAGGAAAGTTAAGGTCTATCTACCCCAATGATCCCCGATGATGGGTGGACAGCATGCACTAGCTCTGCGACAAGGAGCATGTCAACTCACCTTTCCATTTCAGTTCCTTGGCTTGTAAAACAGATGTAATAGTAATAGTTACCTCATAAGGTTGTTCTGGTGACTACAGAGATTAATATATGCAAACACATTGTCCTTCACAATGTACGTGCTATATTAATATTCTGTTACTATAACAGTTATATCATAATTAATATGTCCACTAGTAAAACGTTGCTATCAACATAAGGTGAACATATTTTCAGGATGCTTTACTAAGACCAAAGAACATTTAACAGAAATGTTCTCCTCAATCTCAGGTTAAATTAAAATGCTTTCTATTTTGAGGTGTAAACTGTCTCTTGAGAACTTTCTAAGCCATGGTGTCTCATCTTTCTACAACCCTGAAGAAAAGCAGTGTCATTATGCAACAATCACGATCCTTTTGAGTTTAATATGCCTAGCAATGTTCAAGGTTTACATATGAAGGATTTATTATCAAACTCATTTTAGGGATCTTTGGTTGGATTTGTCACCTGAGAACATCACTAGGTCACAGTAACCATTTGCCATTAGCATAGAAGGATTGGCTCAAGTCTCCTTCCCCGGTGATTCTAAAACCATCCACAATAATAGAACACTGAAGTCCAAGACACTTTTCACCACGTGATAGTTGCTGTGCTTGTCCACACACGGGCACTTTAGAATAGATATGCCATATACTCTGCATCCACTCAAGGATTTGAGATAAAGTCCATGAAAGTGGCTATAAATGTCAACATTATACAGCATCATAGTCCTATATTTGTGTCAGGAAGGCGTATTACCACTTTAAGGCTGTAATCATTCATGTCCTACCAAGTAATGGTATGACACATCCATTTAGAAAGATGCTCTGTGCTTAGAGAGTATTGTACTAAAAAGACAAATGTATATACACCCCAGCTTGAATATACAACATTGACTATGTATGTGAGAAATTGCTTTTTATCATGGTGGTTATTATAGATAAATGTCGAACAATTTTTTATTGGCATTCTCTTGTAGCTCTTGCTAAGTCATCTTTTGTTAGGAAGCATGCACATCTCAGGCTATGATTTAACTTTTTTTTTTTCCCAAAAAAATAAATTCTGGTGTGTTTTCTTATTAGACAGTCATCTCTATGGAACTGGAATAGTAATCTGAGTTATATTACCATATTTATACATATTTCTAGTTGTCAGGGGAAAAAGGAAGATAAAACATTGTGTATATTTTCTGATATCTTTAAGAAAAATTTGAGGTCAATGTCCCACCTTGGAAGAATCTTGGTGTGGAGAAGAAATGAGAGAGGTAGGATTATACATAACTGACCCAATCTGGGTCAGCATCAACCTGTGTAATCTGGGCGATTTTCTGCTTTTCCTATATGTAGGTAAGGGTGTTGACCTCAATGATCTTTATGAAAATGTTTTACTTCTAAGAAACATTTAATGCTGAACTAAAAGTTTGTTTGACCTTCTTTTATTCCTTTCTTTTGTCCTTTGGGTTTTTTGTTTTGTTTTGTTTTGTTTTGGATTTGTTTAATAAAGTTGCCTATCTGTACAATATATATTCCCAGAATGTTATAGTTATTCCAGGTGGTGATGGTTCTCTCTTCTACTTAGCTGACATCACATCCTTGAGGAACCCGGTCAGCCCACAGGCAGGAACAAACCTAGCAAATATCTCTTGCAGATCTCACCATTATTTCTCCCTTCTCTTGTGAAGCATCATTAGCACAATAAAAGGACACATTTACCATTGGGGCCCGACCCCTTGGTTTAGAATCTCAATTTTCTTACCATGCTTTCTAGAAGCTTTGGCGAGCCATTTCGCATCACTGTGCCTCAGTTTTCCCATCTGTCAAGTAAGGATAATGATAGTGCTTTCCCTCTAGGGCTGTTCTGTACTTTACATGGAAAGACAGGGAACTGTGCTTGACGCTCAACAACTGTTAGCTACTGTTTTTCTGTTCTTAATTTTCTGCAGCTATAAATTTTAATTTTCTGTTAAAAAGCAAGGATAAATTAAAAAAAAAATCTTTCTCTCAACAACTAAATGTTTTCAGAGGGCTCCTCGTGAGTCAGGCTTGGTCAGTCAAGTAGCTCATCTTCCTGTGCATACCATGCTTACAATCCAGCCGGCAGAAAAAGATGACATCAAGTAAAATGAAACATGGATAGGAGATTTCTAGGTACAGGCAAGAGTCACTACGAAAATAACTCAAGGACACACAGGAGACATGAAGAGGGCTCGGAGAATGAGTGGGGAAGGAAGAAGAAGAGCTTTTACTTGTTCATGTGAGTGATCTGCTGGAGGGCCCAGGCCCCGCGACCCCCTGCCCGCCTGCCTCCCAAACACAGTGCATCCGCCTGTCCCCGCGCACAACACCTTCCGGGACTCAGAGCCACACCTTGCGGACCCCCGGCTCCTTTGCTGCCTTCTCACATCCGCCCTCAACCCAGAGCAGGGCCACCACTGGACCTGCTCTCCCCACCACACGGTGGCCTCCGGGCCCTGAGGCCCTGAGGCAAGCAGCTCCCCACATTTCTACTTATAGTTAATTAATTTAAACTGATTCCAAATATCAGACAAAGCTCTCCTTACCTTTAATGTGCTGTGAAATGCATATTTACATAAAAAGGCCCTGATGTGTTAGGATTGGTTATTCATTTTTCTATCTGAAAAATTAGCACAGATGTTTCCTGCAAAGTGGAAATATAACTGGGTCCCGACCCAGTGTTATTACTGGTAGTGCACGAAGGTGAGTGAAAGCATAGAGCATGTGGGGAGCCTTTTGTTACTCCCTCATTCTCAGGTATTTCATCTCCCTCACCAGCCCCCACTGAAGAAATTTCAGTGACAATGCAATATAATATTTTCCCTCTGCTTTAGGAAGCTGCCTATAGGGAATTTTATGAAGATTCAGGCAAACAGGGGCTTGAACTTTCAGAAAACCTAGTGCTATTCACCAGTTCAAACAATTTTTTTGCCTTGCTATTGATTTTACTTTCCTAAAATAAATTATTTCTATTACCCTTAATGACTAGTTAAATCTTGTTCATGCCCTGTTACTTCATCTGAAATCCAGCTCCATATACTGCATTCCAAACATAGTCATTTGTATTGATTGGATCTACAATGATTCTTTTGCAAGGCTAACCGTATACCACGTACAGAAACAGTCAACTGCTAAACCAACATTATATGAACATTAATACAACTTAAATTCTAAGAAATAAAGGTAAAAACTTTCAATGGCTTTTAGTATTTATGTATCAGTTAACATGACAAAAAGAATCAGCAAGGTTTACACTGCTATATTTAAAAAGTCATGAAGCACTTCAGCTTGGGTCTAGAGAGTTGTTTATTTCTGTATATAGAAAAGACAATATATTGGCTGCCCATGGTGGGCATTATAATAATAGTTCCTTGTTCAGTTTTATTCACTTGTTAGTTTAAATCACAGTATTAGCACTTATAATTGGTTATGGGTCTTTTAAAAATACCAATATAGTAAATAAAAATATGGGAGAGAGAGCATGGTGTGCATCAAATAAAATTATGTTCTTCCATTAAAGGTAATGATCTATTAACTCCCAAGAGTATGGAAAAATCGACCAGTATCATTTTCCCATTGCATAGGAAGGGAGTGGGTTTGGGAAAGATAAAAAACGCAGGAAAAGAAATTCTTAATGGAGGTACACAGTAGATGACCTATGCATGTTACAAATTTACCACAAAGAAAAAGTGTTTATGACTTACAATTAATCAACAAGGATAATGGATATCTTCTATATTAGAAGATAAATATCAATGTTCAATGCTATTTCCTCAACTCTTATGGGTCTGGCATACAGTAAGTGTTCATAGGAAAACAGCTTAGTGAACTCTGAGAATAGATTATCATAGCAATCATCACAAATCTGATGAAATAATTTTTGGATTATATGTATGTTTGCTCAAAGATTGAAAATGCCAGAGAAGACAATGGAGTGTCTATATTTACTCACCACTGTATGTTGCCCTAGATGTGTGTCTAGTCCACAGTAGACGTTCAGTAAAACTGTGCTGAGTGAAAGACTGTGAGTGGACCTCCACGTGTATGTGAACACCACAGCAGATATTTAGTAAATAGCAATAAAATACACACAAGTCTACACAAATCTAAACACAAGTACTATGACTGTGACGGGATTAGGATGTTCCCACTTCTGGGAAAATAATTCAAAATCCACCCTTTTCATAGTTAGACAGCAATGCTGAAGATGGTATTGCTAGTATGTTTTATATACTACATATGATTGTGTCGTGCTTATTACCTGTGATATGTCCTTTATACATATTTTATAGCTGCACATAGAGGTGGGACATGCACAAATATGATGTAGATGCCTTCATGCACCAAAGCTGTGTCTTTTAAAAAATTTTTTATTTATTTATGATAGTCACACAGAGAGAGAGAGAGAGAGAGAGAGAGGCAGAGACATAGGCAGAGGGAGAAGCAGGCCCCATGCACCGGGAGCCCGATGTGGGATTCGATCCCGGGTCTCCAAGATCATGCCC
Source organism: Vulpes lagopus (assembly GCF_018345385.1). Lineage (NCBI taxonomy): Eukaryota > Metazoa > Chordata > Mammalia > Carnivora > Canidae > Vulpes > Vulpes lagopus. The sequence goes on from NC_054824.1 coordinate 103,767,382, forward strand.
TTGGCCAAAGGCAGGCGCTAAACCGCTGCGCCACCCAGGGAACCCCAAAGCTGTGTCTTATAACCTTACTGATGTATTGCTTAATTCCACTGGAACCCAGTTACACCGTGCTCAAGGCTCTGAAACACAATCAGCCCCTCCAGAAGAGTTCACTCAGTACTGAGAGACAAGGATTTTGACCTCATTACTCAGTGCTTTGACTTGTGTACACTGCACAGCAGGGGAAACGTGGTGACAGTGCACCTCTTTCCCAAAACCAATCCCATTTTTCATCCCAGTCCTCTAGAGCCATGTTATTGATGAGTATTAACTCCGAGATGCTGTCTTTGTACCAGAATCACACAACTGTAGAAACACTGTCTTAAGTTCTGTTTAAAGGTCTATCTAGGGGTTCCTAGGTGGCTCAGTTGGTTAAGCATCAACTCTTGATGTCAGCTCAGGTCATAACCTCAGGGTTGTGAGGTCAAGCCCCGCACTGGGCTCAGTGCTGGACCTAGATCCTGCTTAAGTAAGATTCTTTCCCTCTTCCTCCTGTCTCTAAAAACAAAACAAAACAAAAAGCCATCTAAGCTTCCTATCTAAAATATCAGTATTTTCTATAAAACTGTATTTAAAAATAATTGTGAAATATGACCATTGTTAAATAAATCCACTTACGTTTTCAAGAAGCAAATGTCATTACATCAATTCTGTATCTAGCTGTGTTGAGGTAATGTTTTATTCTGTGCTTCCCATCACAGACACACAGGCACACGCACACACACACACACACGGGGCCACATAACAAAGAATGTTGAAACACTGTAATGATCTTATTTATTTTTTCCTGAGTTTGTAATATGAGTTTATGGAATGAATAGAGAATGATAAAAAATGATTTTTTAAAAAGATCATTTCATGTTATTGAAATAAATACCTTTTTTGTGTCACATTTAGTCTAATGTGGTTTTCCCCAATGCAGTATATAATAAAATTGAGTGCTCAGATACTATTTATTGTCATTTTTCTTTTCTTTAGTGACCACTAGCTACTTAGCAAAGAGGACTGTGACCAATAATCAACGAGAAGACAAATTAGTAGTCAAATGTATAACATAGTTGCTCAACCCTAATGTTAGGATCATACTCAAAAGGATTATAAGATACTCTATTCTGAGAGATTGTCAATTAAGGAAAAATTAGTTGCTTAAAAGAAAGGGAAAAGGAAAGGAAAGGAAAAAGGTAAATTAGCCAAAGTCTTATGTTAAAAATCAGCTTATACCCTAGTTCACTTCATTGAATTTTAAACACATTAATCTTTGAAATTTTAGTAGCATTTATTTTGAATATTTATTAAATACATATCTAAGCTAATAACCAAAAGGTAACCGTACATCAAAAAAAAAAGAAAATAGAAAAATTAATTAGCTATGAACAGCATGAGGTAAATGAATATAACATATTCAATAACTAAATATTTATGTGTAGAACAAGGGCTGGTTACTGACATTTTCTCTAGCTCTTTCTAGAAGGCTAAACAATGTGTACATTGCATTAATAAGAAAAGACTCTTTCTTTAAAACTCATATATTTCTCCCTACTTAAGTGAGGTTTTGTGAGTGTGCGCACATACTAATAAAAAAAAAGAGGAAAAAAAAACTCTAAGAAAACAGAGTGTCGTTTCTTTGATATAGTTATTTGCAAAAACAATTTTAGATTTAAAATAAAAGACTACTCCCAGAATTTAAATAATACATAGTCTGCTATTTAAGAGCCTAGAAAAAACCCCACCATATACACATTTGGTTCAAATTTTCCACAGTTTAAGCTACCACCATGCAAGTCAAATGCATATTTAGGAATCCTCAAGGACGCAGTTGTAAACACACTTACATATGAGCTCAGTCACAGCCCTCCCTGCACAGACACGCAGAGTAATGAAACCTATCCTCTCTTTGAAGTTCTTTTGCATTCATTTTGGAGCATTTCTTCTGGGCAATTCAGGCAAATCTCCGGGGTAATGGGCCTATTCATCAGGAATTCCCTACCGGAGAAATTGATAATTTATATGTACAGATCTTTGATACGATCTATGAAACTGAACAACAGAGCAATCCCTTTCAGCCTGTTCCCATTCGCGAACCTGTGGTTGCGGGTCCTGGAGGAAGGGCGGGAGGAGTCCCGGCAACAGGGCTGTGCGCACGCGCCAGGAGCTCCCGCGGCGGAGGACGCCCCGGGCCCTGGGATGCGCTCCTGCTGGCTGTGCACCGCCGTGCCCTCGCCTCCAGCCAAACGCTGACCCGGTGGCCGAAGCGGAGCCGGAGCCAGGCGAAGGCCGCGCTGCGAACGCTGTCACTTCATGGCCTTGTCACCTCCCCACGTTTCCAGGACTCGTCCCCAGGCTGGTTCCCGCCCGGGAGAGCCGAGCCGGTGGGCTGCGCGCACCTACGGGGCCGCACCCGCCCCGGGCCCCTCGCCGGCCGCCACCGAGGCTCAGCAGAGCCCATACGCCGTCTGAATGACGTCCCAGTACGCCTGGGATTAAGGATGAATCTTCTAAAATGAAAAGCAAAGCAGGAAATACGGCAACACGCCAGCGGCGGGGGGACCCCTCCCACAGGGCAGCGGCGCGGCTGTCCTTTAAAGCACTGCTGGGGACTCCGCGTGCTGTACAAGGGCACCTTGTAAAAAAGAACAAAAGTGTAGACCCATCATAAACCTTGAAAAAGCAAAGATCTTCGTCAAAAAAATAAAACAAGACCTATCTGAGCCGAACCTCCCGAGGTCTCCGGGAAGGCGGGAAGCGGGCGCCGCCGGGGGGGCTCTGAGGCGACGCTCTGCGCTCTGGACCAGACGGTGCGAACGGCCTGGGCCGACGCGCGCATCTCCACAGTGGGGGAAGGAGGACTCACTGGAAAGGTTCAGGGGACACCGGGAGAGGGGGCGGCCAACGGGGAGGGCGGGCCGTGAGGGCGGGCTGCGGCGGCCGCCTCCCCGCGAGGCGCAGCTCCGAGCCCCACGAAGGCCCCACGGCGCGAGCGGCCCCGCGCTCCCCTTCCCGAGGCGGCGGCCCGACCCGCGCGGCCCCCTCTCCGGCCGAGGGCCCCGGGGCCTGTCGCCACCCGCCCGGGGACCCCTCCGCGCGGCCCCGCGGGCGTCTCCCGGGGCTGCTCGCCGACCCAGGCCCTCCAGGACTCGCGCGGCGACATCAGCCACTGGGAGGGGGAACAGCCGTTTCCGGAGAAAACGTGAGCCGCGACCTGAGAGGATCGTCGGGGCAGGGGCGCGGCGGTGCGGGGCTCCCGGCGGAGGGCCTGTGTCCCGGGGGCGCGGGCACCGCACGGCCCCTGCGTCCCGCCGCCCACGGGCTCCCCTCGGGCTGCCCTCGGGCCTCGTGAGGGACCTGCGCGCGGGGCGCTGACGCGGGCCGTCCCGCCACCGCGGGGGACACGGCGGCTGTGCGGAGGCGCTCACCCCGGGGCGGGGGGGAGGCTGTGCTCGCGGACCCGCCCCTCGCTGCCCGCCGCCCCCGGAGGCTGCCGGGAGCCGCGCCCCCACCCGCCCCCGCGCCCCGGCCGCCTGCTGGACGCACCGCACGACGGCACCACGGCCTCCTCCCAGGCCTGAGGGAGCCCGCGCCCCCCGCGCCCCTGCAGCCCTTGGCGCCGCCCGCCGCCGCGCTTCCTCCCCGACCCCGACCGCGACCCCAGGGATGAAGAGCCCGGGCTCCTCGCCACGGCGCTGCAGTCCTCACTGCAACACGGCGGGGGGGGGGGGGGGGGGCTCGGCTGAACCGCGGGAAACCCTGCCTGCGGCTCCAGCTGCGAGGCGGGAGGTGCCGGGCGTCTCCGAGGAGCCCCGAGGCCGCAGGGCTGACCGGCGTCCGGCACCGGCCCCCAGCCTGCGCCCCCGTCGGGGTCCCCGGGACGCACGGGCCGGGCCTCCGGGCCTCCTAACCTCCTGACCTGTGGGCCTGCGAGCCTCCAGGACTCAGGGCCTCCAGGCCTCCTGATCTCCGGACCTCCATACCTCCTGACCTCCGGGCCTCCAGGCCTCCTGACCTCCTGACCTGCGGGCCTTCTGACCTCCGGACCTCCATACCTCCTGACCTCCGTCCGGGCCTCCATACCTCCTGACCTCCGGGCCTCCATACCTCCTGACCTCCGGGCCTGCAGACCTCTGGGACTCTGGGCCTCCAGGCCTCCGGGCCTGCACGCCTACGGGCCCCATGCCTCCAGCCACCGGGCCCCCGGGCGTCCGAGCCTGTGGCGGGGAACGCGCACCCTCCTCCCCGTGGACGGCGCCCACTCAGGACCACGGTGGTGTGGGGCAGAGGCACGGTCCCCTGTCCGTGGGACCCTTGTCTTAGACACGCAGCTTCTCCAGCCGTGGGAAATTCGGGTGGACATGTACACAAAAGCAGCTCTGCTGGAAAAGCACATGGACCTCAGGGTCTAGAGGACTTGAGCTTCAATTTTATTTTATTTTTCTTTTGAACTTCAATTTTAATGAAACTAAACAAGGTGGAGCTAGCTGTTCCATCTTGAACGAGTCACACCCATTCTAAGCTTTAGTTTTACCGTTAAGTAAAATTCTTAAAGTATTAACGTCTACTGAACTGAATGTTAGGAGAATCAGAAAAAAATATAGACGTGAAGTGCCTGACGTGCATATCAAACTACAAAATGGGAGCGTGACATCTGGTTGATACACGCGTACCGGAGAGATGGCCACCCTTTCACCTGACCGGTAGGTATTCTCGGGAGGAGGAGCTCGGTGGTGATTAGGTCGTGCTTCCCGTTCTTGAATTTCTCCCTTGACTCCCTGGTTACTAGCCTAAATCACTGTTCAGTCTTCAAAAGTGCAAAATACTGTAGCAAAGAGGTAAAAGGCAGGTATTCGATTCACTATGTCAAAGTGACTCCCAAAGATACCAATCTTCATCTCTAGCCAAGTTGTTTTAATCATGACACAAGTGATCTCTCTTTCAGACCCGGGGTCCTGGGATGAGTCCTGCATTGGGCTCCCCTCAGGGAGCCTGTTTCTCCCTCTGCCTCAATCCCAGGACCCCAGGATCACGCCCTGAGCCCAAGGCAGACGCTCAACCGCTGAGCCACCCAGGCGTTCCTAGCCTGTTCATTTTTAAATTAAAACACAGATAGGTTTTTTTTGTTGTTGTTGTTTTGTTTTTAATCAGAAAGAAAGAGGAAAAGAGAAAAATGGTATACAAGGGAAATTTTCTAGGGAATGTTTGAAAGCTGACCTTGCATCTATTCGTTATAACCATGAGGTGCAGACAAGATTGGATAAAGCAAGATCCTTAAGTAGAACTCTTGTTGAGCTCAACTTAAAGGAGGACATGCATTTAAAATGGTTATGCTGGAAAAAAAAAACCAAAAAAAAAATAAAATAAAATGGTTATGCTGGACTGAATGCATACGCAAGCCACAACATCCCACACACTCCTGCGTCTCCTACAGACATGAGACAGACGTGAGGGTCAGGCCGGCTGTAGATCAGGAGAAAGGGTGCACATGGCTGACACTTAGTCACGAAGAACAGGTGGGCCAGCAGCTGGCCACAGACGGACAGGAACCAACTAGAAGACAGTGGACAGAAGGCCTGTCAAAGGAGGGTGAAGGATTTCAGAGTCTAAGGTCAACGGGAAACCAAAAGCCCAGGCTTCTCCAAGTCAGATAATAACTGGCAAGGATGATGATTAATAATAGTACCAGGAAGAGCAACAACAATAATAACAATATGCAATCTCAGTTACTAAGCATTGGCTATGGGTCGCCGTGAAGAATGATTCAACATATAATATTAACGGATCCTCATATAATACTTAATTCCCATCCTGTGGATAGTACAACTGAGTTTTGGATTTCTTATTCATGGAAGATCCACTAGCTGTCTGAGGTCTGCCTTACATACACTCTTAGTGCTCCCGACACCCCGTCGAAGAGGGATTGTCACCACTTACATTCTAAAGATAACTCAGGCACTCAAAGACCAGTGACTTGAAGGCACACAGCTCGTAACTGGAAATCTTGTCATTCAAAACCAGGTGGTTCTACGCCATTGGTTCTCACAGGACACCAGTGGTTCTCCCATGACACGAGCATCATGATCACCTGGCAAATCCACATTGATGAGCCCCCATACAGAGTTTCGGACTCAGTCTGCACTGGGACCAGACGGCTTACATTTCTTTTTTAAGCTAAAAAGAAGTATTTGAAGTATAGTTCACATACAGTACCGTATTTATGTGTATGACCTACTCCCTGGTGATGCTGCTGGTCTGAGGTCCACACTCTGAGAACTACTTCTCTAAACTCCCTGGATGTGGGAAGGTCATTTAAATTCCCTGTACCTCATTCTCTATAAAATATGTAAAAGTCAATCTTCCTCATAGGAATGTTTTGAAGATTAAATAAGGTACCATGTGAAACTGTACCTGAAAGTGCAGAGTACATAAAAAAAGAAAGTCCTAAGTACATAAAAAAAAAAGATCTTATTATTGGACAGAAGAGTTCCAAAAGTAACACTTGAATTAGATTGTGATGTTTTAAAGAGTTGGAAAGCAAAAACAGTCATGTCATAAAACTATCATTTCTGCAATTCTAAGTAATGGTCACAGATTTATCCTGTGTCCTTGTATCAGATACAAAACCTTGTTTTGACCTCAAGGGTTTTTTTCTTTTTTTTTTCTTCCTGACTTGTAAATAACAAAAATCATATCATTTACCACAGTACAGGAAGGTTGAGAAGAATAACTTGTACAATTATTTTATAGCACTTTGTGAAAATAATGGAGTATATAAAAGCTAATAATAAATTTCACCTGCCTCAAAGAACCTTGTAAATTTTCAATCTTAGCTGATTTACTGCTATAGCTAAAGTGCTAAAGTTATAGACAAGATTTTTTTTCCTGAAAAATCATCACCGTTAGGCTCTCTCTTTTAATGTGTCATCAATATAACTTATAATTATCTAATTGTCCAGTATCCTGACAATATATTCAGTTTCCTCACTTTCAAGTGCATTGATTCTGTAATAAAAACTTCAGTCGCTTATAAAGAATAAAAACAGAGTCATTTTTTAACATAGACCACGCATGTTAAAAAATCAGAAAAGGGAAAAAATCCAGTTTGGAGATTTTAGAAAGTTGAAGTATCCCTTTACACTTTGAGAACACAGTGAACTGGAAGATGAGTGATCCTTTCTTATTATTTTTTCCTACGCAATGAAGATTAGCCACATGAACAGACATATCTTTCAGCAGCAATAGCATTAGGAGACATATGTTTTCAGGAAGAGAAAGTTAATCTACGGAGGGCAGTTTGAAACTGGGGTGGCCTCACAGACTAGGTGTCAGAAGTTATGAATTTTAATCCCTCACAAACACCACCCAGTGCCACTGACTTGTGTGGCCTGGGGCAAGTGACTTGCTGCTTTTGGCATTTAAATGCATCCTTAGGAAAAATGGATAACGTTCCATTAACCTACCACAAATAATTGACCACGTGACTCTTCTGAAGGACTTCAGGAGCCCATCCTAGCTATCAGGGCCTTCACCTATCTTCTCCACTATCGCAAACATTTGGCAGAAACTTTGTAGAAAGCCAATGTGAAACGAGACTGGTAACAAAAAGAGCCTCCAACCAGTTAAAATTACAAACAAAACATACTGGTAGCCTAATGGAATCACGCTCTTTTAAAACAAAATCCTATCATTTACTGTTGTGCTTTCCTCAAACAAACCCAGGATCATCTCAGAAACTGTTAGCATTATGGCGTAACATTTTAAGTCTTTGCTTGATTCCCATTTATTCTCAACATTTAATTTGGGTTGTTTTTTTTTTTTTTCCAGTTTGAAAAAAAAAATTTAAAAGTCAGTCCAAGTTTAAGGAGAAATAAAGCAATGATTGATTCTGTGCGGTGTGACTATACCGGGACAGCCTTCATAAAGTTATTTTTAAAACTTAACTGACTAAAAAGCAATATCTCCTTATGAAGTCTTTCCTTTTAATCCACCTTCTTCCAGCATGAAGGACTTTTAATGATCACGGACAAACATCCTTTCTTTGGGATCCTGCTTCCAGGCTACCAGCGAGAACAGCAGGGCTGTGACTTGTGTCAGTCAGTGGTGCCCAAGCCTTTCTTTCCAAACGAGAATAGGATTCCAGACTGAATAAATCAAGTTTTTCCCTCTCTGCCTGAGTAACATCTGAATTAGCCACAGTGTAAAATAACCAAGGATAATTAATTATATGCTTTAAGTCAACCCTCATTCACTTCCAATTCCAGTACACAGACATCTTTTTTTTTTTTAAGGTCGTTACAAAGGAAATTACAATGATGCTCATCATCTTCTACTTCTTGAAGGCTTTGCCATTACCTGCTATAACGTTTATAAAATAATCTTTGGTAAGAAAAGCTAACTTCACCCACTATCCTGCTGAGTTACCACTCACCTTCTGTTACGTGTTTTATTTCTATTTCGTTTCTACCTGTGCCTTAGAAAGAGAGATTTCTCTTCATCCAGTTTGCTTATACTCTGCAAGTTTCCTTACATTCTCTGAGAAAAAGATACCCCCAGGCAGAAGATGAGAAGAAATGGTAGAAGACATTAGACAATTTTTTTAATGCAATCCTATTTTAAATCTTTTTAAAGGCCACTGGCTTCCAAAGGTCTCAGCCCTTTCAAAGTTGGATAACTGAATCTCTGTTTCTGAAGAAAAATGTGTTAGGACATATTAAGAGAAGTTTTGAGAATATTATTTCATATTTGGTAAATGACCATGGTATTTTTTCACTGCTAAATTTTCCAGTCTATTCTTGTTTTTGAGATAATTTATTTTTAATGATGTACCGTTTAATAAAACCAATTTGCTATAATCATAACAGTAGTATAACAATCATGTTGATCAGGAGAAAACACAAAAATATGAAGAAATCTAAAGTGTAAAAAAAATCTAATTACTCATGATGATTAAATATGCTAAGGGCTTAAGTAACTGAGTATCCTCAGTTTTGGAAGAAAATTAAGAGGTGTTTTAGAAACATTTACATGTAAAAACTGAGACCCTTTTGTCAAAATCTATAGAAGTCATTGAAGTTCATTGATTTATGTGTTGTGCTACCACTGAATTTAAATTCTCAATTGAATATTAACATAGCTAAAATAATGAGACAGAATTTTTTTGTTTATAAAGATTTTTTTTTAATTTATTCATGAGAGACATAGAGAGGCAGAGACACAGGCAGAGGGAGAAGCAGGCTCCCCGCGGGCAGCCCAATGTTGGACTTCATCCCAGGACCCACGACTGAGCCCAAGGCAGAGCTACAACTGCTGAGCCACCCAGGCGTCCTGATGAGACAGACCTTTTAAAACTCATACTAGGGATCCCTGGGTGGCACAGCGGTTTAGCGCCTGCCTTTGGCCCAGGGCGCGATCCTGGAGACCCGGGATCGAATCCCACGTCGGGCATCCCGGTGCATGGAGCCTGCTTCTCCCTCTGCCTATGTCTCTGCCTCTCTCTCTCTCTCTCTCTCTCTGTGTGTGTGTGTGTGTGTGACTAACATAAATAAATAAAAATTAAAAAAAAACTCATACTAATATGAAGACATTCAGATTAAGCTAGATGGGAACTAAACTGGTTTCAATAAAATGATGTACATGAAAGCTACGATTAGGGATAGCTCAGGAGCCAGTTAACCTGGGTTCAAATCCCATCTGCTTCCCTTAGTAATTGTGATCTAGGGCCAGTGATATAAACTCTAGGTCTAGTTTCCTTCTCTCTAAAGCTGAATTAATAAAACCTATTTCATAGGTTTTTAAATATTAAATGAGTCCACACTATGTTGTTTTCACTGTGGTTAAATGACCTTCGGAGTGTCTTTCTTTGGGGCATCTTGCTCCTCTGGAGTACTTTGGGATCCAGGAGCGAAAATTGAGAAGGAACCTAGGAATTTAAATGAGTTTAGGTACCTACTGCTAGTGTCCATCAGACTTGAGAATCTCGACTCACAAGTTCCCAAACAACTTCTAGCTCCAATCCTGAAAACCTCTTTAAAAAAAAGAAGCAGAATTTGCCGAGTATATATTCTCACTGTCATTTCTTCCTACTTTCACATTTATCTGAGGCAGAGGAACTTTCACAGAAGGGCGGGGGGGGGGCTTGCAAGAAATAGGTCGCCCAGTTGTCCAAGCAGTCCTCACTCTTAGGACCTGACTTTCAGAGTGTGCTAAGGTTTCATAAAGATTGAGAGGTAAAACACTGCTTAGTCCCTGACCTCTGCTGTTTCTACTATGTTCTTCCCTAAAATAATAATTTCAGCAAATAATGGGATGTATCCAGAAACTAGATGCTATTTCTTAAAAAGAGAGGGCATCATTTTATCTACTCAACCCTAACTGAGAACAGAAATTAATTAAATAATAAAAGCCATTGCATATTTTACTTTCTACATTTCCTAAAAAGCATTTCATGAAGTATTGGTGCATCAGGATGTTTACAAAGATTATTAAAATATGTATTTAGAGGGGCATTTTCTTCCCCCCAAAAAATCTTTTCTGTAGAACTATTCAGAGCTGCTACCTCAGTGTTGCGCTTAATGAAGTGAATGTGTGAGGGAGAACACTGAATACAGTATTTCCTGAAATTATTTGACCTGGGATTCCCCATTTTTTCCTCCTGTAGCTCTAAAGGATTAATGTTCTTCATGATATCAGTTTCGGGAAATTTAGCCTTAGATAAAGGGTTACTTAAAAACAAAGAGAACTTTATTGCTTTTTTCATTTATTACAGTTACAATTTTGGAGATGCACTTACACTAAGAAAATTATGACACTAACAAAAGTTAAAGTAGACTAAAGAAGAGTTTCTAATAACGCTGAAAAGAAGTTTTAAACTGTAATCAATTTCCAAAAGCTATTTTAATAATTCAGAAGTCCTCAGTTCCATTCAAATCTTGAAGTTACCAAAAGCTTAAGAGTCAGCTTCCATTCCACCTGTATTCTTAAGGTCTCTTTGGAACTTTAACATGGAATCAGGCATTTGATTCAAGACATTATCTTAACTCCCAAAGTGGAAAAGCCATGTTGTTTTCTTTGAAGACAGAATTCCATTTCTACTTTTATTCATTAATTCAGTAGTATCTCTCGAGATCTTAGCATACCCTGCATGGATATATGCTTTGGGGATGTAACAGTAAATAAGATACATAGTGATGCTGTCTGCTCTTATGGTCTTCATCCAACTTGGAGACACAAACATTAACAAATTTATTTCAGAAATTACTTAACTCTAGTAAATACTGGTAAGCTAAGGTGCATGTGATGGTGAACTTATGTGTTCACTTGACCAGAACAAGGGATGCCAGACATCTGGTAAAACACTGTTTCTGGATGAGTTTGTGGGGATGTTTCCAGAAGAGATGAACCTTGAATCGACAGATTGAAAAGGCAAAAAGTCCTTCCCAATGGGGGTGGGCATCATGTAATCCACTGAGGGCCCCTTAGAACCAAAACATGGAGGGAGGAAGGTTGAATTCTCCCTCTGTTCCTGACTGCTCACCTGAGACATGGATTTTCTCTTGTCCTGGGGCTAGAACTTACACAAATTGGCAAGTCTGGTTCTTAGGCCTCTGGACTCAGACTGGAATTTAAGCTACCAGCTTCCCTAGGTCTCCAGTTTATAAATTGCAGATTGTGGGACTTTTCCATCTCCATTATCATTATATATAATCTTTTGTATATATACACAAACAACAGTAGACTAGAAGAACATTTAAGAATGAAAATTTATCAATGAATATATGTCTCCTATTGGTTCTGTTTCTCTAGAGAACCCTCACTAACACAATGCAGATGAATGTTAGTGTGGGAGTCTGTAACCAAGGGACCTCATCTACTTAAGAAATTTAAGTAATAGGTAAACCAAAACTAAAACATAAGCAGGATTTCATTGAGAAGGGGTAGGGTTGATGTGGGAGTTGATGAGGAAGGGAACACAGAGCAGGGCTGACATCTGTGGGCCTTTCGAGTCCTGCATGAAGCCACAGAGGAATATTTTCGGACCTTAAACCCTAATGGAATTTGCCCTGCTGGGACGAAGACTTGCTTGGAACAAATGACTCCCTTATTCCTTCCATTTTCTCCCTGTGAGAATGGGGATGTCTATCCTATGCTGGTCTCACCATTGTATTCTAAAAATAGATGACTTATTTTCTAGATTCACAGGTACACAGAAGAATAACATTTTGCTCCTAGATAGAGTCTCATTCATACTTGATTTAAAGGATGAAACTACAAATTTTTTGAGTCTATGATACTTAGATGAGAATTTAATTAATTTATTTATTTATTTATTTATTTATTTTAAATATTCTTAATTTGGTACATAGGTACGTTATAGTATCTTATATACCAGATGTCTAGTAACTCTCATTGTACAGCTCTGCTTACCACATTATCTTTTTTTTTTTTTTAAAGATTTTTTTTTTTTAATTTTATTTATTTTATGATAGGCACACAGTGAGAGAGAGAGAAGCAGAGACACAGGCAGAGGGAGAAGCAGGCTCCATGCACCGGGAGCCCGACGTGGGATTCGATCCCGGGTCTCCAGGATCGCGCCCTGGGCCAAAGGCAGGCGCCAAACCGCTGCGCCACCCAGGGATCCCGAGAATTTAATTTAGAGATGATGCTAGAATGGATTAGGATTTTTGAGAATGTTGGAATGGCGTAAATGTATTTTTGCACATGAGATGAATATGAATTTGGGGGCCATCGGGCAGACTATTGAGTCCTCCCAAATCAACAGCTTCCCCCCAAAGTTACTATATACTGGAACTGCAGAATGTAACCTTCTTTGGAAACAAAGCCTATGCAGACGAAATTAGTTAAAATGGATAGGGTGGGCCTGACATCTAATGAGTGGTGTCCTTGGAGCCTGCTCAAGAGAAGATACACACAAAAAGGGAGGAAGGCCACGTGAAGACAGAGGCAGAAATTGTGATACAGCTACCAGCTAAGGAATGCTAAAAACTGCCAACAAATGCCAGAGGCCAGGAAAGGGCAATGAAAGATTCTTCCCTAGAAGCTTTAGAGGGACCAGGACCCTGCCAACACCTTGATTTCACACCCTTAGTCTCAGGAACTGTGAGAGAATATTTTCTGTTGTTTGAAGCCACCCAATTTGTGGTTGCCTGTCCCGGCAGCTCTGGGAATTAATTCAGTTTCTCACCAGAGTCAATAGCCTGAGATATTTTTTGTTTGCATCACTATACAAATATATATATCACAGAGGTCTGTGAAGAGTACAGTTGAATTTCCTAGTTAGGTAGGCTAGGTAAATATAATATATATAAATATAAATATGACAGTATCTTCTGAGGCTAGTTATAATGACTTGGGTTCTTTCCAGTGGAAAACCAAAATCTCAACTTTATAATATTGCATGTTTTATGTTTTACCTTTGGATATAGGTATTCAATAAGGTAAACGAATACTACCAATAGGTATATTAAGGACAACACTATGATATCATATTATCTATTATTATAGAGTTGAATTTCCTAGGTAGGAAATTTCTAAAATGATAAATATGGTTTTCTATATAGATGTCTCTATTAGTGTGTTTGAAAGTTAGAGGTCGCATAACTCTAAATAGCTGCTTAAAAACGTAAAATGGCTGAAAATGATTTTCGAGGAACAATGTGAATCTGATATGCCAGTGTTATGAATAAATCAATATCTGATGCTTGTAGTTAATTTTTATTTAAATAATTACTTCCTGGGTATGTACATTTATTAAAATATCAAGTGGAAATCAAACATGTATTTATTTTAAAATATTTATTTTGGGAGCACCTGGAGGGCTCAGCTGGTTAAGCAGCCGACTCCTGGTTTCAGCTCAGGTCGCGATCTCAGGGTGGTGAGATCGAGCCCGGCGTCCAGCTCTGCGCTCAACAGAGTCTTGAGACTCTTTCTTCTTTCCACTCTGCCCCGCCCCACTTCTCCAAAATACATAAATAAAATCTTTAAAAATATATTTATTTTGACCATCTGCCATATGTAAACCCTGTGCCAAGTGCATGCAGGTTAGTGGGAAAGAAACGATCCACACAGTTTAAAAATTCATATAAAATAGTAAGTTCTATGTAGGGTGTGGTCACGGAGAAGAACAATACGTATATGTTCAATCGAGTGATCAGGGTGCGGCCCCCTGAGCGAGTGGCTTTTACCTGGAGGCTGAAGTAGTAGAAGGAGCAGAACATAGAAGAGGGGCAGGAGGCCCGCAATGTTGGGAAACGCCAACCTGTGACATCCCCGCGCAGCGCATCACGTTTCCAAACCGGCGAGGGGAAGGGCCGAGCAAATGCTCAACTAACATAACGAAATCAGGTAAGCCTGAACTCAGGAAGTGTAAGGCCATCTTTGAGAGATTTTGACAGCGGAGCGTGCGCCCGGGCCTTGAGGATGGAGTCTGAGAACCACCAGCACCGACAGCCTCCCGGGCCATCACCCCCGCCGGCCTCGCGGACACTGACGGCGGCGGAGGGAGCAGCGCTCAGCCTGCGGCCGCCTCGAGGGCTGGAGCTGCGGCAAGGACGGGCGGGGGCGCCCGGGCTCAGTGCTGGAGGCCCGCCTGCGGCCCAGGGCGCCACCTGGTCCCGGGATCCGGCCCGCGCTGCCCTCCGCCTGTGCCTGCCTCTTGCTGCGTGTCTGGGGAAGAAATAAAGTCAAGAGAGAAGAAAGAAAGAGAAAGAAAGAAAGAAAGAAAGAAAGAACGAAAGAAAGAAAGAAAGAAAGAAAGAAAGAAAGAAAGAAAGAAAGAAAGAAAGAAAGAAAGAAAGAAAGAGAAAAAAAGAAAGAAAGAAAAGAAAGAGAAAAAGAAAGAAAGAAGAAAGAAAGAAAAAAGAAAGAAGAAAGAGAAAGAAAGAAAGAAAGAAAGAAGAAAGAGAAAAAAAAGAAAGAAAAGAAAGAGAGAAAGAAGAAGAAAGAAAGAAAGAAGAAAGAAAGAAAGAGAAAAAAAGAAAGGAAGAAAAGAAAGAAAAAGAAAGAAAGAGAAAAAAGAAAGGAAGAAAAGAAAGAAAGAAAGAAGGAAGGAAGGAAGGAAGGAAGGAAGGAAGGAAGAAAGAAGAAAGAAAGAAAGAAAGAAAGAAAGAAAGAAAGAAAAAGAAAGAAAGAAAGAAAGAAAGAAAGAAAGAAAGAAAGAAAGAAAAAGAAAGAAAGAAAGAAAGAAAAAAGCAAGGCAGGCAGGCGGAACGCAAGGCGCCGAGCGGGCAGCACAGCCTCCCAGAGGCCGCCGGCGCCCCGCGCCCACGGGAGACCGGGCAGGGCCGCCGCGGCCTCCTGGGCACCCCGCCCTCGGGGGTTCTCACCGCGAGCAGGGCAGAGCCGAGCAGGAAGTGGGTCGGTTCCGTCTACAGCACCGGAGCCGTGAGCCGGAGCATGCACTTCCGCGGCCCGTCGGAGCTGCGGTCCACGCGGGCCCAGAGCGCCCGGGAGCCGTGTCTCCCTGAAGCCCGGCGTGGTCCCGGCCCCGCAGCCCCGCAGGCCGCCCTCCCTGGGCGCGGGCGCCACATCCCGATCAACCGCCAGCCGCGCAAAAGAGGAGTCAGAACGCCCAGGGCGCCACCTGGTCCCGGGATCAGGGCCAGACCACGGGAGCAGGGCCTCAGGCCGCAGCCTCCAGCGGCGACAGCACCGACAGCACCCGTCTGAAGCCGACCGTGCGACCGGCCCTGCGACCGGCCGTGTGACACACTGGGCAACCGACCATGCCACGGACCGTGCGACGGGCTGTGCCACCGACCGTGCGACCGACTGTGTCACCGACCGTGCCACCGGCCGTGCCACCGAGGGCCGAGCACCGCCCGCGCCCCCGGACATCGCTGGGCCCACCCCGATCGCATGCAGGAGGGGAGCCCGGCTCCCACCACCACATAGCACCACTGCTCCCCTGCAAATGGATCAAAACTCTTAATTTCGAGGCACAGTTTCTACTAATGCATATCCCTTTCGTCTCATCATGAAGTCGAAGAATTTTAAGTTGAACCATTAAGTCTGGGACCTTCCATCCTTGAAACCCAAGATTTGGTAGGTAATTCACCACTTAAGTAAGAGTATGTGCTATGGGGATCCCTGGGTGGCGCAGCGGTTTGGCGCCTGCCTTTGGCCCAGGGCGCGATCCTGGAGTCCCGGGATCGAGTCCCAGGTCGGGCTCCCGGCATGGAGCCTGTTTCTCCCTCATCCTGTGTCTCTGCCTCTCTCTCTCTCTCTCTCTCTCTCTCTCTCTCTGTCTATCATAAATAAATAAATAAATATTAAAAAAATAAATAAAAAATAAATTTAAAAAACCCAAAAGAATATTATGTGCTGTCAATACATCGGTCCTTAAGAAAGTCTTGCTTTACCAAAATAGAGCTGATGCTCTTTGAATAGGAAATTTTAAACTGAGCAAAAAATTTCAGGATTCACTCTACACACAATTGTAAGTATATTACCCATTATGTAGCCTCTCTTATTATTTGGGGTGAATGTAACATCAAACAAGGAAATATTATTAATCACAAAACTAAATACATAAAAATTATTTTCCATTTGATCACTGCAGAGAAGAATGATTTCAGGCATATATTATCTGCTGACAATGACTTTTTAACATGGAAAATAAATTCCAAGGTATATATCCAAAGCTTTTAAATAAGAGCTTATAGAAATTTACCTTGTTATTAAGCACAGGGTCTGAATGTGAATCAAAAAGGATATTTCAGAGTGGAGGAAAATGAATTCAACAGAGTAAAAGAAAAGTGGAAATACTGTTCATTTTCCTGTATTGTTTTCTATGAAATCGTAAGGATCAATCTTCAAATCAAATGGCTATATTTGATATTATTGATGAAGGCTCTAATTAAGAAGGCTGAACATTCTTTTGTTCTCTGTGATTTTTTCCCACTAAAATGTATAGTATATTTAGAATATGGAAAGGAAGTAGGTATGCACATGAGTAATGTAAGAGCATGAGGTTCCCATATCATGGCCTTCTGCTATGTTAAAAGAATGAAACAAAACATATAAAAAAAACACATCCTATTTTTTCTATTTCAAAACTTACCACAAACTATGATTTCAAATCAGATTTTCTTAATACTGAGTTTATCTTTAGCCGTAAGCTTCCTCATTAAGTGACTAAATTTGATGTTTATGCAACTATGAAATGAAGCTGGAGTTTTAGAATATTTACAGACTTAGGCATCTCTCTAGATCATTCCTATTTATTTAGAATGGTATCTTAAAGTTTGTGTTTTTGCAAGGAATTGACAATTGATCTCAATCCCCTTTGAGAGTATAGCCTTCTAATAAACATGTGCATGCACTTTAAAGTTCAAACCATAATACT
This sequence comes from Vulpes lagopus, assembly GCF_018345385.1. Taxonomy (NCBI): domain Eukaryota; kingdom Metazoa; phylum Chordata; class Mammalia; order Carnivora; family Canidae; genus Vulpes; species Vulpes lagopus. The sequence goes on from NC_054824.1 coordinate 103,784,771, forward strand.
TGTCTACATAGAAGCTAAGAGAACAGAGGAGTGTTTTAATGATTAAAGGCTGGCCTAAGCCAGGCATAATTTTGAGAACTTTTATTTTAAGAGAAAGTGTAACTTTGAGATAGGGAGAAGGGCATGGTGTGGGTGTGAATTTTATATATCTTTCAATTTTGTAAATCCACTCTTTTCAAAGAAAACCCCAAGAGTTCCTCAAATATAAGTGTATTGTATCTGTCTCCATCATGTACTTGAGGGATTTTATCCCTAGAGTGGGGTATAGTTAGCCATTGGAAAAAGAAAAAAGGGATAAAATAACTATAGCATATAATTTATAGTTATTAACAGGGAAAACTTTGGTTTTTTTAAATGTAAACCTATAACTCCTGCTGGGATCAGAAGTATCATTTGCAGAACTCTTTTAACCAGTGTTTCACCTCTCCACTTGTCAATGCATAAATCTTTTTCTATTGCCTGGAATAACTAAATGACATCTGGCAATGGGGAAATGACGAAGTCGGGGGTAGGGAGAAGGAAAGTCAGTTTAAAGCAAATGAGTTAGAAGAACTAAATTCTATCAACGTCTTCCCTAAACTACATTGATGTTTTATGCTATTATCTTAAAGGAAAAAAAAATATATATATATATATTTATTTATTACATATAATATAAATTAGTATATGTTCTATAAACTATATTGTACTTGCTGTTGACATCTATCAAGGTAAAGGCATTACAAACTTGAACAATATTTGTAAAATATGAATAGACAAAAAGTTCAATGTTCCTAGTTCTCAGGGACTTTGAAAAAGTATGTATTTTCTTTTTAATGCTGAAGGAGCAACTGGCAAATGGGATATGAATTTTTTTAACCAAATGTATTTTTCATCTGTATTTCGGTTGAGGATTTTCTTTTTTAATATGAATATAGCAAAAATATAAAGTGTTCTCTCTTGTTCTAGAATTTAGTCTAGCATAATATATGTTTAAATATGGCCCAAACCAGCCCTGGAATTCAACATTTCTAAAAGAATTCAACGAAACATTAATTATCATTGTTCTTGGCAAGCACATGTGGAAATTTGGAAATGGTGTACAGTATGAGAAATATATGGAATCACATTTACTTTGAAAATATTTCATATTTCTTTTTAAAAGAACTGCTCCTCTAACTATGACATGTTTTTGCTCTCTAATATATTATTCCCAAATAGAAGATCTATAGAAACTAAGACTCAAAGTATAATCCATGATTTTCTTTCCCATAAGCTGTATATCCCATAATTATTTTTACCTGTATCCATATGCTTCACTTCAAAAGACTAAACAAAATGCTCTCAATAACAAAGAACATATATAACATATTTAAATGGGGATATCCTACGCTACTTGGAATGATACAATGATCTAATATATTTTTCTATTAAACAGAATATATGGCTAACATGTTAATTATTTGAATTATTTCACCCAGATACAACAATATCATGGAGTAAAGAAAGCATGTCAATTGACTAACTTACTCTATGGAAGACAAATTGACAAAAATTTAAATTGTTATTAAAATAAAAATGGTATTTGAGTACTGTGAATTATATTTGATTGTTTAACATATTTATCTTTATAATTATGGGAGAGTTGAGAGAGCTCAGTAATCAGATTAATTTGTGTTTGAATCAGAGTTGTACCCTTTGCTGATTATATTACCTTAGAGAAATTATTTAATGTCTCTGAATTATGATTCTAACCCTATTAATTAGATTTATATCACCTACCTTCAGGGCTGAGATATTATGAAAAACATATCTAACACATAAGCTGCCTTATAAATTTCAGTCATCTCTCTCATATGTCATTTTTAATGTTTACATATGATAAATTAATTTGGCCTAGAATTGTTACTGTGATTGAAACATTTATCACTTTCTATAGGTTATTATATTAGTCTCCCTCTTTAAAGAAATAACCATAATCTATTTGAAACATTTAAAAAAAAAATCCTGAAAAGAAGCATGTTCCCACAGGTTCTGATTCAAGAGGATTTGTTTGTTTTGATCTTTTCTTGTTTTTCCTGTTAGCAAAAAAGAAAAAAACCAAGAAACAGAAAGCCCAAACGCTTGACAAGAGTGTGGCAAGAGAAATTCTGTATGGTCCAATAGTTTGACAGTAAATTTTATTTTAAAACTAAGAAAGTTGATTGATTTTACTCAAAACCAAACTTTTGGACACTAAACTCTGAAGACTTTCAAATTTTCAAGACCAAAATCATTAGACATGATTCTTTATATCTAACTGCTTAGTGCTAAGGCTGACCTTTTTGTGTCATGATCCCAAACAACTAAGTCTACACCTAATGTTTCTACCAATTCCATGAAAGATTGATTCTAACACTTGCTAACTGCAGCCTCGTGAGAAGGTCTGTAGAGCTTACTTAGATGAACACAACCAATCTTGGTTGTTAAATTTGCGGTCTCACAGAAAAGTATCACTAAGCGTTCCTTGGGAGAAATTTTACTGCCCTAGGGAATCCGTTGGGGCTTCACACAGAACACTGAGGGAAATGGTAGTATTTTTACATCTAGAAGCCATCCCGAGAAAGAGGGTAAGAGAAGAGCGCCTGAGTAACAGGCAATGATGAGACAGTTTGGGACCTTCTATAAACTATGATGTACTTAGTGTGTCCAGTTGGTGGAACTCACTGGAAACTCTAGTTTGGTGTAAGCATTGGGTCAGTACAGGTCATCAGTGGCAGCAGTAAGAACTAGGTCATTGAGACTAGGTTCTCAAAAGCGTAGCAGAGGAATCTGGAATGCCGTAGAAGAGTGTGAGGACTTAAGGAAGTAATATAACTAGACTAACAAATTAGGGAAATTAATTTTGCAGTTCTTCATAGGGTAGAAAAAAGTAGGGAGACGTGAGAGACAAACAAAAAACACCAAAAACAAAACCCAAACTAAACCAAAACAACAATTAGTGATACTTTGGTAATACATGTGGGAATTACTGAAGTCCTAAAACAATGTAGAAAGTATGCAAATTAATCAATAATTACTAAGAGAAGAATCAACTGAGTGAATGTGTGAGGGTTGTTATACCCATAAAGCTTCTCTGGTTCTAGACAAGGAACAAAGGAGTTTTTGCTAATGCAGGAAAGTGGCTCTGGGGAGCTGATTTTGTAGGGAGGATGCTGATTTTGGTTTTGAATAAAATCAACTTTCTCAGTTTCAGGATATTCAGAAATTGACCACATTCAGAAATATAGTAATAGAAATATAGGACTTCAACTAAAAGGACATTAAACATTGGAAATCATGGGTAATTCTGGGCAGCCAAGAATGGACTATAATGGACAAGGTTGGTTGCTAGACCACAGTCCTCCTCACCTTATTCTCTAGCACAGCTGTCAGCATCCATGACCCACCTCCTTTCCTGGCAGCCGCGACCCTCAGGGCAAGCTGAGGGCACCACAGCTTGAGCCAAGGAGGGCGATTATGTCAGGACAGTGAATGAGCATGTGACTTCATTCTAATATCTAAGACCTGATACGAAGCCTGCTGAGAGAAATTGGAAAAAAAATATCCCCTCTTGTAAGAGAAAACCTAGGAAGACATTCTCTTTTCTGGATACAATGAAATGGCCACCACCAACTTACGACCAGCCTCCAGTGATGGAACTGCAGGGATTACAGCAGAGCAGAGAAAGAATCTGGGTTCATTAGGATTTTTTTATTTCAAATAAAAATACATCCTGAAACACATCATATCTCTGCACCTCCTGCCATGTAAAGTTAGATTCATTTTCCTGATTTTTTTTTCCTGCTTGTTCAACCAGGGGTATCTATTATTATACCCAAAAGCAATTCCCACTGCTAACGACATTTAAAAGATTTCTATGTCAAAGGGCCAAAGGGAAATAAAAATGGGAACAGAATACTGGCAATGGAAGTTCATGTTTTAAATTGGGAAAAATAGTCATGTAGATCCGTATTGTGGAGATTAGAAAGGACCAGGGGTGATAAATCACAGAGCTGTAGAAAGGCAGACTTTCTAGAATGAGTCTGGTGAGCAACAGAGCACTTGCTTCAGAGAGATCAGGGAAGATGAGAATTGAGAAAGAAGGTCATTAATTTGGAACCTGGAAGTCTCATGTTGTGAACTCCAAGCACATCATTTCCACGCGGTACCACACGCAAAAAAAAAAAAAATGGCAGGGATTGTATGATGAAAGAAGGACAGACAACATATGCTACAATTCATTAAGGAAATGATTAGACTTCCATATTAGTTTAGATTAAGGAAAGGAAATAAATTGGGAAACTTGAGAAGATATATATTGAGAAAGTATTTGTGTTTGTGTTTTGTTTTAATTGGGAAGACATCATTATGTCCAAGTAAAAAAAGGTAAATTAAAGCCAGGTACCGTGAACAATAGGCAGTGGACACAAGAGGCTTGAGCACGACTTCAAGCATCTGTTCCCCAAGGCTCTGAATGTTACCATTGTCTTTGCTTTCAGTCTCCGTGGACAACCTCATCCACCCTCTTGGTCTTTAGCTGTACCTATTATTGACAAATTTCACAAATCAATATGTCAATCATGTCTTTAGCAGTGAAATTTAAACTCAAATTTTAAGTTTGCTTACTAGTGATACTTAGATGTCATCCCACAAGGATTTTGAGGACAAAGTGCCCCAAACTGAATTCATCATTTTTTTTCACAGTCCTGTGTTTTCCCCACACTTCCTATTTCTTATCGGAAAACAGGGTCACCCAGATTTCTCTTTCCCTTAGGTAACCTACTTCCATGGATTTCAGATCCTATGTACTTTTGGGGTCTGTTCATTTCTTCAGTTTGATAAAACTGGTTCAGGAAAAGGCCATCACTTCTTTCTTTCTTTCTTTCTTTCTTTCTTTCTTTCTTTCTTTCTTTCTTCTTTCTTTCTTTCTTTCCTTCCTTCTTTCTTCTTTCTGATAGTCACACACACACACAGAGAGAGAGGCAGAGATACAGGCAGAGGGAGAAGCAGGCTCCATGCACCGGGAGCCCGACGTGGGACTCGATCCTGGGTCTCCAGGATGGTGCCCTGGGCCAAAGGCAGGCGCTAAACCGCTGCGCCACCCAGGGATCCCCCCATCACTACTTCTTGAAGTGACAATGATAACAGCCTCCATCTTTCTATGTCTAATTGCCAAGATCTATCTATGTCAATGGTTTGTTTCAAGACATTCGAAGCTAACCCTTCGCACACATACCAAAAACACCTCCCCAGACGCACATTTACAAAAAGTTGCTAGGATGGTATATGAGATGCTATATTACTTGTCCTTTGTTTCTCAGGTAACACTTCCCATCCCTGCCACCACCCTTGTGTTTCAGTAACACCAAAATATTTGCCATCCTGCTTACATCCTACTTATTTCTTACCTTCCAAATTCTGTCATGATATTTTGTCTTATTTCAGGTTCCTTTATTCATTTCCCCTTTTATGTGCCTAATTATCTCCCAATAATTCTTCAAGTTCCACCTTAAGTTTATTTGCTCTTTAAAATCATCTTCTATCCCCACTACTTGGGTTGAGTCTTCTCCAGTCTTAAAGGTTGATATCCATTAATTTCTCTTGCCTTGAAATCATTTCCTTGACTTGACTTCTTCCTATTGTTTATCTCTTAAACAGGGAACTGTTGGGAAAAATAAGTGGGACTTACATTTGCAATTATCCTCCATATCTAGAAAAGTACTGGTGTGGAGTAGATGTTCAATGAATTGTTGTTGGTGATGCTGAATATTTTTATTAAGAGACTAAGTCAACAAATACCTTATATACTTCTCTCTCTCTCTCCCTCCCGCCTTCCCTCCCCGCCCCCCCCCAACTCAGATATAAAAGCATCAGTAAGAACTCCTCGGACAAGAACTTCAATTTGTCACCATCAAGCAAGAAAATCCACTCTTCCAGAGAACATTAAACTGACATTACTTTCTGATGATTTCAGAGGTAGTAAGGGGCAAAATGAATAAATCATTAAAATGTTCATGGTGAATTTTGAAAAAATCCAGAATGCTTCTTATTACAACCCATATTTAACTTTCTTAGATGCTATTCAAATTCCTGTCAAAGAAAAGTGATTGAAAGTATGTCCACTGTATCACAGAACGTGCAGGGTGACAATTGTCATGCAGTATATTCACACATAAAATAATTGAGCTGCCGTAGCCCATGGAAATGATGGCAACTTCATTGTGTCCCTAGCAAGCTCTTTGACACAACCTAGCGGGAAAGTCAAAGAATCAGGCCAGCAGGGGGCCACATCTATTCAATAGCGGGTTGCGGTATGGACAGCTATGTCCTATATCACATTAAAGGGATGTCGGAGCCATCAAAATGTTACTCCATCTTCCAAAAATATAAAGGGTTTCATACAAAATTTCAACTTCATATCTTTATTCTCTTTCTAAAAATTAAAACATATAATTAGTTCATAATAGGAGCTAAATGAGTTGCAAAAGTTTATGATTTACTGAGAGAATTTCTTTAAGCTTCTGAGTATCTAAAACACTTTTTATCCCATTATAAAATACAGATTGGAAGTTTATGTTTTGCATTGATGTTTTTTATTGGGGCTTTTAGCTCAGTTGATGTTTCTCAGCCATGTTAAAATCTTCAGAACAACATGGTCTAAAATGCAGAAGGTTGCATGACTTTAACAATTCCACATCCTGTGTGAACGTTATGTCACTGACTTAAAGGGTTTCCTTTAAAGAGTCAGTTTTTCTATGGTTTAAATTGAGCATACCAGTCTCACGGCATCAGAGAACAGTAAAGAGGAGCTGGGATTCGAGCCTACTCTTTCAGTAAAGGGCTTTTTCCAGGATCCAACTGTGGGTCTAATTTATTCTCCTGAGATTCCCCATTCTAGTATTTCTAAATGATCTTGTATATGGCAGGGTTTTAAGTAACCCGATTATGCTCTTACATTTACATCATAGGCAAAGAATTAGAAAAGCTGTCCTTGTACAATTTGACCCACTTCCCTAAAGACTTTTTAACCTGAAGCAAAATCCATTTAACCGGCCAAGGCTAGCACTCTGATAACAGTAGCTGCCAGCTGGGTGGACAGTTCCATGATGCACACAGGCATCCACGTTGACTCCAGACGATCCTGGGACATGATATTTAATTCACACTTCAGAAAAGGTGTTATAGATTAGTCGTCCACTGCAGTAGGATTTTTCACAATTATGAGAGTCAACTAGATTTGTAGATTTGTTCTGTCTCACCAGAACCACCCACATAAAGAACTTTATAATTCTTCTATCCCTTTCCATTTCATTATTTTTCAAGGTAAAAAGACCTCTTGGCTATGTATAAATATTACTCTTTAATATTTATAACATCAATCATCTTATTTACAAGACACAGAAAGCCATTTTATAAGGTTTGATGATATAATAGATAAGAAAATAGCATAACGTTGTAATACTATTAACTATGAAATGCTTTAGAAGATAAATGAAACACCCTTTTCGACTGTCTTTCCTTCAAATATTATTCAGTTAATAGATTAACTGAATACTCTGGATACTCTAGAATGCATTAATATAATAGCTTTAAATTTATCTCCAGGATAAGGACATAAAGGATGTGTGAAGTTTTAATGTAACTTCAAGTTTTTTTTTTTTTTTTTTTTTAAAGACCAAGTGTGTACTAATTATTACTAGGTTTGGCATGATCTGTGCTATTTTTCTTTTAAAAACAGTGAAATGAAGGTGAATTAAAAACATGATGGACATTGATATTCTGGTTTTTTTTTTCAATGTTTCTTCATGACTATCCAACCATGTTTACCCTTTCTGCATTTCTCTTTAATAATTCAGACCAACCTGAATGACAGCAAGTGATAGGAGTGTAACAGTTCATCTAGGGGGTTAACTGCAATTGAACTTTGCCCAAAACAATCAGTTCAACTGCATTTTCATAAGAACAAGTGTTACTTAATTTCCAAGAATGAATGCTTAGCCCAGTAGCAAGAGCTTGGAAAAATTAGGAAACCAATACTTCCAACAGGATCATTCAGCTGTGCACTGTGTAGTCAGTGAGATGTTCTCGTGACATGATAACCACTCATGAAGTCACATATCAACATCACCGTTACTGATATTGGCACCGTGGTGAGTAAAGTCATAGGTTAACATAAGAAATTAAGATAATCTGAAACACCTCTTTCTATGTTCTATTCTACTTCTTTTCTAATCTTAGCATTTGTGGAAACACTTATACAAACTTTACAACCGCCAAATTAGTACTTTTGTAAATAGAAAGAATGAAAAAATATATATATTTGTTTCAAGACTCAAAGAATAAAGTATTTTTTAAACTTCTCATCTTCCTTTTACTGGAAAGAACCATTTAAATATATTGAGTGTATAAAAATAGATGATCCGTGTGATTAACTCAGACCATTTTGAAAATCACAGTATTTAAACTTTAAAATATGAGCATACATTCCAGTTTGTCTGATTAAAATATGAGCACACAAGCAAAGTAAACCTAGAATATAATAAAGTTATTTCTTCCAGCTTTCCTTGAAATGGACATTCCAGAAAAGCCAGTGTGGCTGACTTAGAAATCATCCTAATTTTAGTTAAAAACTCTCGTCATGGACAAGTTTCTCCCAATATTTATTTTCAGCATTATTGTGTGTCAATAATGTAACAAAGTTACATAATGTTACAAATACATAGCATTATGTTACAGTAATGTAACATAAAGGAAATACTAAACTATTTTACTGCAATGCACAATTAAAATGGTTCTCACGTTTAACTTTATAACAATTCTTAAGTTACTTTATTTAAAACATTAATATAAATATGTGATCCTAACAAAATTATTATTTTTTAAACAGGAATAGTCTATGGGTTTTAGCCTGTAGCAGGAATGGCTGTCTCAGTAGAATTATAGTTCTTGATGTGAAACTGCTTTAAAAATCATCAGCTCGTATTGCAGCATTGGTAGCAATTAGGTAAATACATTTCTCTTTAGACTTTGCACTGGATTCCCAACCCTGCCAACTGTGCATTTCCTTTCATATCCTCATCGATTGGAAAGCACCTTAAAAGAATCAACCTAGGTTTGAAATCATCATTTTATTGCACTAAAGGACAACTTAATCTTGTTTTCTGAAACAGCAAAGTATAATTTTATTTACCACCCCATCGATAAGATCCTGAAACTTGAGATTTATAATATCTGTTGGATATTGAGATTTATAAATATCTGTTTATCTCAGGGAGAGAAAAAAGAACTATTCAATAATTATAGGAAATATTTAGTTTTTGTTCTTGAGATACATATTTCTCTTATACTTTCATTAAAAAAACTCAAAGTAAATTATATCATATTTTTATTTACTTGTATTCCAAGAAATAATGAACTACTTAGATTAGAAACAAAGAATATGAACCACATTCTATTAAAATAATGTAGAGGGTGTTTAAAAAAAAAAGCAAGTGACTGATAAGCCACTTAGGTTTCTTCTTTTTTAAAATGAAGAAACTGATAATTCTTGGCAAAGAGGGTTGTTATGAGGATTAAATGTATAAATACATAAAAAAGTGGTGAAATTATCCCTGGCACAAAGTAAGGACACAATAAATACTAAGTGTTAGTAGTCCTGGGAGTTTAACTAGTTGGTACTAGTAATTGTAGTAGAGCTATCCTAGTTGTTAATGCAATGAAAATATAACAGGATTGCTAAAATACATGCAAATCACCACCATGGTTGTATATTTTAGCTGAATGCACTGAGTTAGTGGCAAATGGCAATCAATTTTCAATTACCAAACATTTAGCTACAGGAGGCCAATAGTGACTGGCTGATTCACTGATTAGTATGTGGTATGAAAATTCCCACCAGAAACACGGAGGTAATTGGGTTTGAGTGAAATAGTTGATCGCCTTTTCCTGATTCTCCCTGAGGGAAAACAAGAAGAAATCAAGTAAGACAAACATTAAAAAATCAGGTTATTATCCAATGACTATTTATGTTTGTTTGCTTTTGTCTTTTAATGTTCAGAATAGATACTGGACCGTTTCAAATTAATAAAATGGTGATACTGTATTCCTATACTGTAGGAAGCTATAAGGTGTATAATGTATTTGTCAAGAAAATAAAGGTTTTTTTTTTTTTAAGGAAGAAACACGTCCTTTGTAGAAGAAACCAAATTTTTGCTTTGATTCTGTTTGCTGTCCATGTGCTTAGTTTTCAAGAACCACTGTGTTAGTTTAATCATTTCTTTAGCATTTCACTTTTAAAGTTCTGCTCTCAAAACTTGCTCTGTAGTGATTATTGAAACTGTCTCAAATCAGCTTGTCAACCTTTATAACTTAAATTAGTGCTGCTCTGTGTTATTTTTATTGGCAACCAATTGTCATTAATTACTATTACTTTACTGTTATTTTTCTACCATTTATCAGACATGTAATTATGTAATTATCCATTTATTATACCATTTATCAGACACATAATTAAACAGATGAGATGTGAATAGTTTTATTTATTTCCTTATTCTATTCTGATTTTAAATGAAAATAACTCATAGATGACCATGGTCTATTCATATAATTGGAAAAAACAATATGTGATACATTTGTTCTGTAGTAGATATAAAAACATTCTGTCCTAGGGATTTTAGTTAGATAGTCACATAAGACAGAGAACATTTTTTATTAATGTGTTGCAAAATGTCACTTATTCAATGGTGCATTCCCCTCCTAGAAGGATACAAATATATCCTATATCCTATATCCACATTTCCAACATGTGTGAATATTTATATAATAATATGTGCACTGCAAAATACTAGTAGTTATTTTTTTTCCCCTTCTAGAATTCTTAATTGTATTAACATGCATCCTCCCAGTAAAATGGTCACTGAAGTAAGAATTATCATTACTGGAAGCCTTAGAGAAATCTCAGGAAGTTGTTTCCCGCAAAAAAAAAAAAAAAAAAAAAAAAAAAGAAAAGAAAAGAAAGAAAGAAAGAAAGAAAAAGAAAAAGAAAAAAAGAAAATGACATCCTGAGATCATATCACTGCCTCTACACAGAGATTCTCTAAAAATGCCATACAAATATATTATTTCAACCATTGACCTGCTTTCATCCCAGAAGTAGAATCTTGGGAAGTGCAGCCCCTGCTCTGGCCCCACTGGGGTTAGATGCCAAACTCTTGACCCTTCCTCTTGAATGTGCTTGGTTGTCAGTCCAGCCTGCGCAGCTGTCGGTATTCCAGAGGATCAGATGGCCAGAAAGGGGCTGGAATGGGCCTATTAGCATCTCAATACGGCCACTCCAGTCCCCTTTATTACCAATTCACTCAAATTAATTAATTTTTAATTTTGCACTACCTCAACGAGTATAAATCAAGGCAGGCAGGGAGACAGAAAAGCACACTTGAAACATGAAACTGTCTGTGGTGTGAGTCACAGAGGCTCAGCCTCTGCAATCTGTCACTGTGGAGATCAGGAAAAAAAGGAAAATTATCCGGTGCAGAGATTATTGAAAAATATTTTTTGATGAATTATGCTCCTTTCTAAAGGTCACAAAAGAGAGGAGTAGTGGTGATAAATGTCTGTGATGTGCTTTAGATCCTTAAACCCAGGTTCTGGGTTCAGAAAGACTAGCTGATTAAAAACAATGCTCCTGTGATTTCCCATTTATTTTATTTGAACCTAACATTTTATTGTCATATTAACATGTATTTTGTACAAATAATGACTTTGAGTCTTAAAACTGACACCATCTGTAACTATATAATACTCCTAAAATGTAAGAATTACTATTACTATTATTATTTTGTTGGCTTGGCTTTAATTTCCTTAAAGCAGCATCCTCTAAAAGAGTGCAGTGGTTTGGACTGAATAATAATCTAAGTTATAAACTGGTATTTTGAAATGCAGAAAGCAATGAAATCATTGGCAAAATATCCCTCTGTGCTCCTTTATCCTCAATTTACTTGAATTGGTCTCAGGAATAAAACTCATAGTAAGAAAGCATTTACTTTGAACAGTACAATCCTCTTTGAGTGAGGACTGATTGCTTTTGATATTCCATAGTGCAACATACACGGTTATAGATATATCATAGGGAGCTTTCTTTTTGACTTTGAGCTACAGAGTAGAAAGACCAAAGATTAAAGGTGTTCAATCATTCTACCATACTGTGTAACTTCTTACATCATATTCTTGAGCGAGGAAATGTGGCCAAATTTAAGATGTATTTATACCATGCTGGGTAGGATTTTTTTTTTAACCTAATATAAACCTAGCTGTTTGAGACAGAATACAATTGGTTTCTGTTTCTGAGAATAATAAAGGGTAGATTCATGGCTACCAAATAACTCCTTAGAAAGTTTTCTTTTCCTCTCAGATATAATCAAGTCCACAGTGTGGTTTATTACAAACATTTATGAAGTCATTTAATTTTAAATATTTGCAACTTGCAAAATATTTGCCAAGTATTTTACAAGTACTTGGCATTTAAAGTTGTGGAAATGAAGTAAGTAATTTGTTTAGGTTAACAATGCAGTAAAGGTAGAAAGATCAACTCACACTTTAGGCCACAATTTCACAAATTTTCCTGGGCAACACTGCTTTCCCAAACCTATACTGGTGGCAGATAACTTGCCATAAATGACAACTATCCACATTTAAACAAACAGTAAAATGAAATACTTCCTTAAACGGAGGGTTGTTAAGTTCAACTACAGATTTCTTACATTAGAATTGTGGTTAAAGAAGAATGTTTCATAATTATGAGACTGGCTTAACTGTGGTTCTGATGGAGAGCAGAAGATATCAAATATAAAATTAAGATCTTTAAAAAATGCAACTATGAATTAAAAACTGAGTTCACATGCCTCAGCAAGATTTCATACCTCTAGCATAATGAAAAATTTTCTCCTTTTCCAATTCTCTCCTGTTTTTATTGAGATTGTTATGCAAATTCTGTGTGTTGGTTCTTTGGCAGAGAATGTTATACCAACTGCCAAATTAAATAGAAATTGGCCCCATATTTTGATCAGGCTACCCCATGTTGTGTAGTTACCTCCCTTTAAAAAATACTTTTCTTTTTGGTACTTAAGAAAACACTCAATATACTAATGAATAGTAAATGCCAGTTATTTAAAGAATATACTGAATATTGTCATTGCTCTTCCCTCAGGTATCTCAGAAAAACCCTGCTCTGATTGCTTGATGTTAGTATGCTGAGAGACATTTGTTCTTGTCTTCTAATTAACAGTTTTAAGTTCAAAAAGTAACTTCTCTTTATTTTAAAATACTTTTACAAACTACAACTTGATCACGATTTAATACAACAGGTCAAAGGTATTCATTAACCACCCACCAACAAATAGCTTTTCATACAAATTCATTGTAATCATAGGCAGAAAAGTTTAGGTAAAAAATGTCATCGAAAAATAAGATTTTATGACAGTTATGGATATTATCTTATTTCCTTTTATTATAACTGAGTTCATAGAACTAAATCAACAATCCTTGGTTTACAAAACCTTTTTAAAATTGGCTCATGTACGGTCATCATTTACAGATTTATGTACCTGTTTCCTTATTTGTTAATTCATGTGTCCATGCACTCCTTAATTTATTCAATTTTTTTTATTATACTACTGTAAAAAGTATAGATCAATCATCTAGAATAGGAACTTGATGATAATTACAAACATCTAACCATATTATTTCCCCATTTCATTCCTCTCGCCCTTCACTTCGTGTAATTGACACTCTGAACTATATTTTCACCATAATATTGATTCCTCATATATATATGAGATGTATATACATATCTTGATTTCATAAATATTTGTGGCACTTTAAATAATTTAGTTCACTTTAACTTTATAAAAAAAAATGATGGAAACAACTTTAAGGACTTACCTGTCATTTAATATTATATTGCTAAGATTCATACACAATTTTATATCATTATTTTTCCTTAATCCAAATTAAGGATTGAGGTATGATATTTCATTATGCAACTGTACTATAGGTCATTCAACCACTCTCTTTTTAATGATATTTAAATTATTTCTAGCCCTTATTTGGCTTGAACAGTGCTTCATGAAAATATATCTTGCTGATCATAAAGAAGAGGTTTTTGGGGTATATATCTAGAAAAATGGCTTAGTTTATTTCTCGTGTTAACACTAAACTATTTCCCAAAATGATTAAAACGTCTAAATTCCCATGTTATATTAAATTTAGACTAGAAGCTGTGAAACCACATCTTCTTCAAAACTAGACATACCTAATTTAAATATATATATATATACATATATATATATATACACACACAAACACACACACATTGGGCCAGCTGGATGACCCAGTCGGTTAAGCATATGATTCTTGATCTCAGCTCAGGCCTTGATTTCAGGGTCATGAATTCAACCCCTGGGTTGGGCTCCACATTGGGCATGGAGCATATATATAAAATATGTTTCCCAAGTAGGCTCAAGTAGGCCCAAGTAGGCTCCACACCTATAGATGTATATATAAATATATTTTTTTTGTCTTAAGGAGTTAAAAATGATCATTTATTGTCCTCTTGGATTCCTCTCATCATTAATGATACTGAACATTTCTTCCAATGCTTACTGAACATGTATGCTTACTTTTGGGGGAAATTTAGTTTATGACTTTCACTCACTTTTTTTCCACACATATTCATTATTAATATACAGAAATTCTTCATTTATTAGTAATGCATATATTTTTCAGTTGTATGCATTGAGAATAATTCCTCTGAATTTGAAATTTGTTTTACTCTCTTAAAATGTATTTTGAAAAGCTGCATTTCTTAATTTTATTTATTTATTTTTATTTTTATTTTTTTTTTAATTTTTATTTATTTATGATAGTCACAGAGAGATAGAGAGAGAGGCAGAGACACAGGCAGAGGGAGAAGCAGGCTCCATGCACCGGGAGCCCGACGTGGGATTCGATCCCGGGTCTCCAGGATCGCGCCCTGGGCCAAAGGCAGGCGCCAAACCGCTGCGCCACCCAGGGATCCCCTCTTAATTTTAATATAAATAAAAATTCAGTGTCAAGGATTTAGGAAGTTTTCAAAAACAAAAATTGATAGATTATGAAAATATATTCAAGAAGTTTTAATAAATGTACAAATATACCATGTTCATGAATAAGAATAATATATTGAAAATATACTAATTTTCCCAAAATTTATCTACAGTTTTAGAAATTCCGATAAAAACCTCAACAAGGGGCAGCCCAGGTGGCTCAGTGAGCAGCCCAGGTGGCTCAGTGGTTTAGCACCGCCTTCAGCCCCAGGTGTGATTCTGGAGACCTGGGATGGAGTCCCACATCGGGTTCCCTGCATGGGGCCTACTTCTCCCTCTCCCTGTGTCTCTGCCTCTCTCTGTCTCTGTGTATCTCATGAATAAATAAAATCTTTAAGAAAAAAAAAAAACTTCAACAAGAATTTTCATAGCATTTAATAACACGATTTTCAAATGTGTATGAAAGAAACTGTCCATAATATGAAGGGCAAGAATGAGAAATTTACCTTTTCAGGTATCAGGACTTAACAAAGCTACAGTAATTAAGAAACTGAAATATTGACACAGGGTGGATATATTTATCTAAAATATATTTAATTTGAGGATTAAATCTCCACATTGCCACTAAAAGTCATTTTGTTCTGTCCCT
Source organism: Vulpes lagopus (assembly GCF_018345385.1). NCBI lineage: Eukaryota > Metazoa > Chordata > Mammalia > Carnivora > Canidae > Vulpes > Vulpes lagopus. The sequence goes on from NC_054824.1 coordinate 103,800,500, forward strand.
TTGAGTGTCAAAAGCTCGTTCAAAAAAAAGATTGCACTTTTCACGAACATTTTTCCATTTTACAAAGCGATCAGTGAGTGTCAGGAAAGCATTTATCTTGCAAACAACCCAGCCAAAACCCACTCAAACACTGCAGCTTGCTGAAAAGCCTCACTGTCTTCTAACTCAAGCATACCACTGAAATTCATCTCTAGAAGTAATTAATAGTCTCCACTGCCGAGGAAGAAAGCAGCAAGTTTTATTGGTCCAAATCATACCCAAACAAAATTACCTTACTTAGTTACAAAATTGACAGAAAATAAACGATGAAATGTAAGTGAAATCCAGTCACACAGACTGAATTGTGGTACATTACTGCGTAGTTTAATAGTTACTTTTTTTCTACATATTTTGTAGAGCTTTAAAGATTTTAGATAAAAAAAAACAAAAACAGCTGTCACATGGAAAATTAATAACATCAAAATTTAATGTAAGCTCCAGTACAAATCAAATTCTCTTTTCTATTGATAATAAAATTTTATAGAATACCTCATTAATGTTATTTTTATTCTGTTTTTTATTTCTGTCTATATAGCATCATCATTGTATAAAATTGTATTTGAATTGATCTTTCACTTCATGTCAATTTTAAGTTAGAGTTTTTTCTTTTATGGCATAATTTATTAAATTCCTAGCCTATATTCTTTGCCTTTTATTTATCTAAGAAGTGAAACTTCTAAAAAGAAAAAAAAGTGAAACTTCTAAAACTACAATTCTGGAGCATACCACTCAGAGTTGTGCCTTCTTATCAGAGGCTCCCTTTCACTACCTCCCAACCAGACCCCACTTCAACTGCCGGCCCCTGGTTGTCATACTTTGCCTGTACAAGACGGAAGAGGATAGAGAAACCTCTGTCACGGTAACGATGGCAACAGTATCTTACATAGTTTATAAGCATTTTGTGTAGACCTTGGTCTTCTGACAAGACCAACTGTTAACTGCGGGAGCTAGGAAAGAAATAGATCTGTCTCACTAAACAGAAAATAAAGTGAAGCGTACGTTCCTCTAGTTGCCCATGTTTAAAAATGGTAAATCATTATTATAGAGAAGTACAAAAAATGTCACATACCCCAGAGTTTCTCCCTAAGAGAATATCTGAAAAAAAAAAAAAGGCTTCACTAATAAAGTTTTAAAGCTTAACAAGACCCGGAAATCGTGACCCAAATTTCCAGGCGTCTGTCCTGTGTCCGCCGGCCCGCGCGTGGTTGGCAACAGGGGGCGGCGGGGAGGCTGGGCCGGGGCGCTGGGGGCGCGGGGGGGCGCGGGGGGCGCGGGGGGCGCGGGGAGGCCAGGCGGGGGTGCAGGGGGCGTGGGGGGCCGCGGGGGGGCCTGGCGGGGGTGCGGGGGGGCACGGGGGGGCCTGGCGGGGGTGCGGGGGGGTGCGGGGGGGCCTGGCGGGGGTGCGGGGGGGTGCGGGGGGGGCACAGGGGGGCCTGGCGGGGGTGCGGGGGGTGCGGGGGGCACGGGGGGGCCGGGCGGGGGTGCGGGGGCGTGCGGGGGGGCACGGGGGCCGGGCGGGGGTGCGGGGAGCCGCGGGGGGCACGGGGGGACCGGGGCCTGCACTCGGGAGGTCGGGAGGGCAGAGCAGCCCCCCGCGAGGCCGGAAGGGGGGAGACGATGGGGGCCTTGGGGCCCGCACCCGCCGCCAGGAAAGGAGGCCCTCCACTCACGGATTCTCCTATTTCCTGTTTTCTAAGTAGTTCATGTTCCTGTGCGATAGAGTTAAGTGGACAAAATGTGACAGATTTCCAGAAGAACTTTTGTTTTTTTTCTGCTTTTACATCTTCATCTCTTTAAGGCATCCTCATCACTGCCTTTATATTTGGTGACTATTTAGACGTGGAGTATTTGTGGTCTTTGATATCGGCATAAATACTATCTTTTACTAAACTTGAAACTTGACCATCTTTAAATATAAAATGGGGATTCGTTTGCGCACAGCCTGAAGAGGCAAGTTTCCGTTCATCCTGAAGTCTGGTGGTACAGGGGAAAAAAGGGAACTGACAGCTGTGATTCAACAACACGGAAAGTTCATTCCGTCTACTATTTGTCTACATTTAATACTAAAAATGACCTGAATGAATGATGGGCAAACAGCTGAGTCTCTTCTAGCTTGGAGTATAGGGTTAAAAAAAAAAATCACACTTATTTTTAGTCTGTGTTTAGAACTAATTATGGATCACTTCAATTTCTTCTTGGCTATTTGAATATGCTCAAGTTTAAAGAGACCATTTTGTGTAACACATGGTAATATTGATTGTCTTTCATTATGTAATCTGGCATAAAATTGGGAAATGGCTTCTGCGACTAAACTGAATTACTAAAAACGTTCTCTTTCCTCACTAGTACTTAAATTTTCCCATTAACTTAAATTTTAAATACACCTCCCCAAAAAAAGTGCATTCATTTTTCTTTTTTATTACCAAGTATGCCATTCTGCCCTTTAAAATTACCTGAAGTCTCAGATACCTTTCTGCTTCCAACATAAGTTTTTATTTCAACCCACTCAGCAGTCTGGTCTGCAGCACCCAAGCTGGCCCACATGCCCAGACACACGTGTCAAACCACCACTGACCAGGTGGGCCTCCTGACTGTCCCAGCAGCAAAGCCTTCTCAGACCAACCTGGCCAGACCACCAAACTCATGCTTTCTATTTTTGAAATATAGATACTTGAATTAGACTTCATTAAGGAAGTAGTTTTATAAGCAGAAGTAGACCCTCCACACTCTAGTCTGTAAAGTCTCACTCTACTGTGGGCCATGGACCAGCACTGTCCACACCATCAGAGAGCTGGTTAGGAATGGGGTGGCTGAGCCGGCCCAGCAGCTGACTCTCAATTTCCGCTCAGGTCATGATCTCAGGGTCCTGGGATCAGCCCTGTGCTCCGTGGGGGCATCTGCTAGAGATTCTCTCCCTCTCCCTCTCTCCCTCCCTCTGCCTCTCCCCCTGCTTGTCGTCTCTCTCTCTCTCTCATCTCTCTCTTTCAATCTCTCAAATAAATACATATATCTTTTTTAAAAAATGCAGAATTTCAGCTTCACCCTAGACCTACAGACTCAAAGTCTGCATTTTAAACAATATCTACAGGTAACCTAGATGTAAATTAACATCTGATAAATCCTATTCTGTACTGGCAAAAATATAAGCAAACAACACCACCAACACACAAACAACTAGTAGCTAGAAATGAGGGAGGAAGGGAAAGGAAGGAAAAAAGTAAATGTCAAACTGACTGCATTCTTTCTAAGTTATGTGTTTAATAGAAGACACTATAGTTTTACCTAAAATGGAGGTTGTGTTCTTTTAGGTGCATGTATACTGAGAGAGGTATTCATACAATATAGGAAGCATTTCAAAATAGGATGATATGCTCCAAATGTTGTAGTTAGTGAAGAGTTTGTTCTGATAGAAGTTGTTAGTATTTTGTGCCATAAATAATTTACTAATGTCCCATAATGAAAAAAATGGCAGGTCTATTTTTTTGTCCAATAAAATGGCACTAAAATTTAAGTCACTCTTTTTAAAATTTATTTTTATTTATTTATTTATTTATTTATTTTATTTATTTTATTTATTTATTTATGACACACAGAGAGAGAGAGAGAGAGAGAGAGGCAGAGACCCAGGCAGAGGCAGAAGCAGGTTCCATGCCGGAAGCCCGATGTGGGACTCGATCCCAGGACCCCAGGATCACAACCTGAGCCAAAGGCAGACACTCAACTGCTGAGCCACCCAGATGCCTTAAAATAGTGATTCTTTAAGGGATCCCTATGTCAATGAACTTATCCTATTCATCTAAGTGCAAGTCATTAATAAGCAACTTCCTAAGATTGGTCTAGAGGACTGTCTGTCCACATTAATCCTGGAAGGGCATATTGGGGGGGCTCCTGAGAGTAAATACATAGGTAAGTAAGACCTTGCCCTGACTCAAGGGGCTCACAAAAGACATGCTTACAAAAATAGTTACAGCGTACTTGTGAGAAGGACCCCTGGAGCACAGAGGAGGGAGTATTTCACTCTGCCTAGGGAGTTCAGGGGTTAGGAAAAAAGTTAAGGAAGAGAATGAAGAATCTGCTAGAAAGACCTCGCAGGAGTTTCCAAGGCAGACCGAGGGATTCTGGTGTTGGGTATAGTCGATTTAAAGGGTCCATTTAATTTTTTTTAAAAGTGAGACAAGAAATCCTGTGGCCAGCACACCAAAGGCTGGGTGACTTTGATCATCACCTCTCTTTTCCATAGGTGTCATCTGCGTACCGTTGGCACAAAGGCAAAGTCCAATTAGACATGGATTCCTAGCCTCAAAGGGCACGTGATGAATCACTAACCTCAAACTCTGAAATATGTTAATGAATTGAATTTAAATTAAAAACAAATAAATTCGCAATTCCAGTGGAGCTTGAAAGAACTTTGCATGAAGTACCAAGAAGAGGGGGAAAAAAAAGATGAATCTTTGCCTGACCTTGGAGAACGAAGAGCAACCCAGAAGGAAGTGAGCTTAGAGGTAAAACAGACTTTTGAGGACAACTCTTAGTTTTAAAAAAGAGAGAGAGAGCAAGAGCGAGTGCATGAGCTGGCAAGAGAGCTATGTTTGGGGCAGGTCCTAATTAAAACACCAGGAAGAAGTAGCCACTTACTGCTTAATGTCATCAAGAGGAGGTGGTCCGAAGCCTCCAGATCCAGAAAGCACCAGTTCTGCAATAAGTTTTGCATTCAGACAAAAGTATATTTACCTGCAAGTAAATTGCCTTTAAAATAAGCACAGATGTGACAAATATGTGTCCCATATTTAAAAATTTTGTCTCATGATATTTCCCTTTCTTCCTTGAGTTTGCTTGTAATTCTCAGATGTCATATTCCAAAATATTTTTCCAAATAGCACCATGGTTTATTTTTCTTAATTTTTTCTCCTTGAACAACAACAACAACAAAAAGACATATGTTCATTCTCTTAGGTAAATTCAGTGATTCGAAATATGGGGGAGATGTGTATCAAATAAGATGTTTTTGAGCTTTTTTGAGTGCTACGTTAATAGCTTTTGTTTAATGAATTGCTTTTATTTAGAATCAGTGTAATACGGTAGAAAGAATATCACAGAAGCATAGATACTTGGCCATGGAGAAAGTCGGCAATATGAGGGCCACTGTGCTTGGTGTTTTAAAACAAAGAGCAGAGCCTGGAACATAAAGCATTTTTAGGAACAAATTTGGATTCAGTTGTGTGTATATGGGGGTGGGGGTGTATGTGTGTGTTTGTTAGGGCAGTGGGGCCCCCCAGGGGGATTGAGTCGTATTGTAAAATCTGAAGGGAGATAAAGCCAGATAAAAAGACACTGGATTTACCTAAAATAGGTCTTTATCAACTAACCTCCTGAGAGGATCAAATTCATCCAGCACGATGATTAAATTTCTTGTTATCTTCATACTACTTTTCTCCTTCATTCTAAAAAATCTTCAACAGCTAACTCCACACACAATATTTGAAGAAAGACAAAAATCTTTGGCCTAAGCCATCCAGCCCCAACATAACAACCATATATACCAACAACATTTCAATAAAAACTATAAAATTCAGGCAAACTGAGATGTTCTATGTTTCGGGGATAGAAGTGATGTTTCTAGATGAAGACTTTTCCTAGCTTCAAAATTTTACACTGACTTAAGAGGCCATTTTTACTCATAGAATTTTAGCTTCAATGTTACATCCTTCATGGAACCTCTCTCTTCTCTATTGAGCCTTCTAGCAGGATGCTGCCACTGACTGGAGGAGGGACCTTGGTAATATATTTAATGGCTCTGGATTTCCATCTCTTCGTTACTAATATTAAGTGGTTGGCCTAGATGAATTTCTAACTTTTATTACTCACATGCACCGTAAAATAATCTTTTAAAACCTACATATGTACTGACTCATATATTTTAAGTTGGCCTTTAAAATGTTTTCTCATGAGTGTAAATAGTTGGGAATGATGTAATTTCCACCATATTGTAAATATTGATGTTTAAAAATAAAGCTGTTACACCACTCTTCTGAATGCACCCAGTGGAATCTAAATACCATAGTGATTTGATACTCACTATCATGTAAAAATAAACAACTGACAATTTATTAGCTCTTCCTTCATTTTGAATGACAACAACTAATTGAAAGACACTTAACCTGAAACAGAATTTGATACAGACCCATTTTCACATCCTCAACACCAAGTTTTTAATTCCTATTTAACACTTAGGTCCAAAGGGCAATGCACCTTAATAGGATTTCAGAACCAGCATGAGGGGAATGCTTATTCTTCAGAAAAGACTAAAATAAGCAATCATGGAAAGGTAAGTGGGAAAGAGAACTAGCTTGAGAATTTGGGCTTAAACACAAATTCTCACACAAGTTAACATCACTACATATGGAAATCGAGTAATTGAGTGTGTGAAGCTTAATTTCCTTAAAACCATAAATGTACATGGACCCCTTGGATATTCCCAAGGAGTCTGCACTTTACATGTAGCTCAGTTTGGAAACTGCTGTACATCCTCTTTGTGTATGTCTATAGATTACTCAGGTGTTACATCCTACACAGTACTTTGCATAATGCCTTGAGTTTAGTAGTCAACCAATATGTACATATAAAATTCGTAATTTCTAAAACCAAATGTAGGCTATATAATAGTGTATCTAATTGTGCATACACAAAATTTGTATTTAAATGAACATAGCATTGTATTGTGCTTTTCAATATCCATTCCTAAACATGTTGAGTTGTCTGACAAGAGCACTATAGTACAATGAGCTGGTAGATATGCTGTATTTATTAGCACCAGGAAATTAATCTACTGTAACTATGTTGGCAGGATTTCCCATTCATATTTTCTATAATTTCTTTTCCGAAGACCACTAGATCTCAGTCATGTTTTCATTTTCAATATTTTGCTTTCTAGATTTTTGTGTACCACTTAACCACACGTTGCCAACAACACTAACCCAGTCCATGAATATCCACTAATAGGTGAAGCTGTTTTCAGCATAAACTTTTTCTTAAGTGAATCTAAGCAGGCATTTTATCTGGGGACCACATGTCTAACAAAGCAGCCATTTCTAACTATGGATACCAAAGTCAAAGTTACAGCAAATTTATTTTGCAATGTTATCACACATGCCAAACATAATATTGAACTACCAACAAAATGACTGTATGCACAATACACTATAATTAACCTTGTAAATTCACTGTACTTACAGTCTTAACATGTATGTACTTTGGTGAAAGGAACCACAGTGCTGAAAGCAAATGTGAAATTTGCTAAATAAATTTTTGGAAGCTTAAGTCATTTGACCTTTCCAGTTTAAACAACCTAATAATACAGGAGTTAGTCATCCTTGGATATGGGACATTACAAATAAATTTCCCAAAATAATAGTCATCATGTTCTGGGATATCCTTGCTCTCTATGAATTATTACAATAAATTTCCCTGAAGAGTTTAAATGAATAAAATAATAATTCTCGGCCGCCTGAAATCACAGGTAAGTCTATGAATCAATCACCCCTCTAGTATATGAGAACACACAAATAGGGCTTATAAGTTGTTCCTGGGAGGGTACAGGGCACCTGAGGATTTTTAGTCCAAGTTCCAGGATTTAAATTTATATCATGACTTATAAGAGTTTTCCTTAGCGTACTGAATACTGACTTAAATATTCAATCTTCAGTGATATATAAGTTCCTCACTTCAATGTAATATTTACTCAAGAAACATACAGGAAATAAATTATGATTGATAAATGAGAAATTAGACCTGGGAGTGATCCCTTGGGCTTCTATCTTCAATACCTAACTGAGACTACCTCCAACCAAGTCTAAGGTAAATTTCTAGAATTTCCAAGAGAGAGACTATTACTTATTTCACAAAGTCAATTTGAAACAATTCACTTAGAAAATGATTTAGCACTTAGTAGCCACACCACAATTAGGATCTCAATGTCAGAACTTCTGTCTCTATTAAAAAAAAAAAAAAGGTAGAATTGAAAACATTAGAAATAATACTGTAAAAGTACTACATATATAAATACATATACTATTTATAACAGATACCACTTATATATTTGACTCAGGACTTACATATAAAAATACAGTGACTGATTATCAGGTCTTCATTTAATTCTCTCTTTTGAACATTTTTAACCAAATTTGTTTGATATATGTGTAGTCTCTCCCTTATTCCCTCTCTGTCTCTGCCTTATAATTGTGCTCTGCTTTCCTACTGTTAAAAAAAAAAGAGACAACAGACCCAAAATGGAGTCACTCATGCTAAACCCCATGTCAGCAAACAAAGATTTAATATCTAATCTATTTGAAATTTCAAATGTCTCCCAGGAATGTAATCTTAAACTGGTAAATCTGGAATTTTCTGGTCAGCACTAATGAGGTAATCTGCCCATAGATCCCTTCTCTCCCCCAAAGGAAGAAGACCTTATTTGAACAATAGATTCCTTCCCTTGTCTCACCCCTTTTTTGCCTATAAAAGCCTTTCATTTTGCACAGCTTTTGGGAGCTCCTTTCTACTTGCTGGGGGGGATGCTGCCCAACTCATGAATCACTGAATAAAGCCAGTTTGACCTTCAAATTTTACTCAGGTGATTTTTGTTTTTTTAAGACTACCTATACATATACACATTATCATACTTACTCCTACATCTCCCTCTCTGACCTACAATCTTACACAAAGGAAGGCATCTGAGGGATTAAGTGTGATTAAAGCCTCAATAACCATGCTTGAGCTTCAAACTTCACAATATTTGCAAAGTAGCTAATTATTTGGCCCTGAAAAAAGAACTGGTTTTCTACATGATAGAGGAAAAAAATACAACCATGGTAAGATAATTCCGACGTATAAAGAATTCAGAGTGGTATGACATGCCTTGTTTTAAAAGAAACAACCCTGAACCATGTTAGACAGACCATCAAAACCAATTACTGAAACAAGTAAAGCTATTTGATCCTAGAAAACTATCCAATCATGGATTGGTCTAAGTTCTAAATATATAAGAACTGAAGATCTCTCACTTTTGAGCACAGAAATATCATATACAACAAACCATGTACTGTTTAGTTAAATTTTATTTCATTTATTTTGGCCTTTTATTTAATATAAATAAATATTATATATATTTATATATTTCAGTTCCACCTGAAACTAAGGCTTTATTCTTGTTATAAAAGCTACTACTTATTAAGTACTTACTCTGTGTCAGAGTCTGTGTTGACTACTTTACAAACATTACCTCCCTTGAACTTCCTAACAGCACTACAAAGGAGGTGCTCTTGTTATCTCTTGTTATCTCCAATTTATACCTGAGGTGAGGGACCCAGATTGGTTAAGTCTTTTGCCCACGGTCACATAGTGAATATGAGGTACGGCCAAGATAATATCCAGACTTTCTGATTTATACCATTTATAACAATTAAAGCAATGATGTTCCTAATCATCGTCTTCTGTGAAGGAGACATTGTAAAATGTGCAACTGATTAATTCATTATGATAGCGGAGAGAATAGAATTTAAATATTTATTGATACCTTATGGCCACAACCATGAATATTTCTTCTTGTTTTATGGACTTTACAATCCTGAGATCCACTCAGGGTTCACTAAGCTGTGGTAGGCATCGGCCCCGCTGTGGCCTTGCTGTGGCCCCAGGCGGGTCTACTTCATCACCCGTGTATGTTCTCATAGCCCTTCTGCTTCTTGTCCTCTTCCCAGGCTGCCAGTTGTGATGTTTATTGTATTTATGCTACTTTCCCCTTTTTCCACAGTAGATTTTTAACTCCTATCAGCTTTGAAACTGACTCAGCGAGTTGTAACTGTGTCTAAAGGAAGGTAGACTCTGACTGGGGCCTCAGGGTTGTCATAAGAAGAGTTCTCTACACAAACATCACTACACAAATGTGTGAAAAACCTCCAAGACACACGTGCCATCCTACTTAACAATTAGTGAGGGTGTTTTCTGTATAATAATTTTTTTAAAGATTTTATTTATTTATTAATGAGAGACACACAAACACACAGAGAAGCAGAGACACAGGCGGAGGGAGAAGCAGGCTCCATGCAGGGAGTCTGACGTGGACTGGAACCCAGGACCCCAGGATCACACCCTGGGCTGAAGGTAGAGCTAAACCACTGGGCCACCGGGGCTGCCTTCTGTATAGTTATTTGGGGAAAAAATGTATCTTAGAAAATATATTAGGCTATTATGATCTAATTTTAAGAACTGTCACCAGTTTAAAGACTCTGATAACCCTTAAATAGAAAGAAATGTAGAAATACGTGAGTGAGTGAGATGCATAAAACCTCACAGTTGGTAGAATGGCCTACTTTCAAACCCAGTGTACTTCCAGAAAACTGTTTTGAACATACCAAATGCTTTCAGGGGAAGTATAGAGATTCTCAGATTTACAGGATGTATTCCCTACATTTCTCAGACACAGAATCTACTAGATTATAAGGGCATTTTTTTCATATCATTACAATCATCTGAGCAGCAACCCATAATCATGTCCCATAACTGAGCAGCAAATGAATAACAGTAAATACAATGCAATTACTATGTTATAACCCTTCAAATCTTTAATCTTAAGATAGATATTCCAGGATGGATCGTTTCAGCTGTAAATAACCATTTCCAAATGCCTTTTTATCCTCTAGTTGTATTTTTGGAAAGGAATCCATTGCCTTATTTATTTATTTTATTTTATTTTGCTTTAACTTGGGAAGGTAATCTCATAAGTCACAGAAGCCTTTTTATTGGGCATGGGAAATTCGATTTTCATTCTCTATTTTTTTTTTTTTTTTTAGATATTTTAAAGAGTATGTAGACCATCTGGACTTTGTAAGGGTGGCTGCATCTTTAATATAAACTAATGGCTATTTTGAGCACACTTTCTTCTTCAGAAATTAAGGCAGTTACTTTCCTGTCACTTCCTCTTTGTAGCCTTTCTTCTAAAAAAAAAGATACAAAGGAGGTTAAAAAATCTTTAAAGATGAACTAGTATGAAGCAAACTATGTGTTAACCAAAACAGCAGAATTTGTTGTATCGTTTTATTGTTAGATTAACTATTTCAAGTCCTCTGCCCTGAATGTTTCAATACTTTGTCAAAGATTTAAATTATGTCTCTATAAAGCTTAATTGTGGAAGATGATTTGTGTAGGAAGGAGTGATGCAGGATCTCCAATCACAGAAGGTCAGGGTGTAGCAAACACCCAGGTGTGTGTGTGCCTATACCCCTCATGTATGCCTCATTCAAGAAAGTTACCCACATCTCACTGTTGCTCCATTTTCCCTATTATATATGGATATAGTGCACATGTGAATAAAGAAGAAAAATATTCGGTAAAGAAGCCATCAATATTCACACCTAAAAATGTGGTTATTGTGTACAGATTTTGAACTAGGCTCCGAAAGGATTTGTAAAAGAGAAGAAAGCACAGCTGCTACTCTTAGGAAGTTTATCATCTATAACAACAACAAAGTTTGCCTTTTATTTGCTTAAAAAAATAGTACTCATATTTTAGGATCCAGTTTACCAATGTTTCATTGCTATATTTTATGGATCTCTCCTAACTCAACTCTTAAAAAGTATTTTGAGTCAAGACATGCAAAAGCGTATATATATAAATAAATATATATATAGTCTAAACAAGAGTCCAGTATATAAACTCAGGCAGCCCCACTGACTTATGCTAAAGAGTCTTACTGGATCTTTTGCAGTGAATTTAGATACATGTCAAGTCAAAACACATGTGATCGCACAGCCATGCTGAGCAGATCTTAGGTTTATTCCTAGACAGAGAGGTACAGAAACCATCCTCTATCAATACAGCCGACAATTCCTCCGCAGAGCTGACCCTTGTCTAGAGTTTACAGCATGAGCTTGGCTACTAGCCAATGTGAACAATGTTTAAATTTTTTTATGGCAGCTCAATGAGCTTTCAAACATTCATCTGCTTTACTTACTGTGCTTAATAAAAAGGCAAGTGAATGTATTTTCTCATTCCCTTTTCATCACTAATAAGAGCAACCATCAACCTTACAAAGGATATGATCTGCGTTCACTTCCAGCTCCGTGTCCCCAGTAGCTCGGCACTGAAGTGCTCACAGAACACTGTCATCCCACCCACCGTCACTACGCAGATGTAGGTGGAAGGCCGCACATACTTTGTCCCTAGAACACGACAACTACGTGTGGATAAAGCCCTTGGGAATTACTTCTGTACTTGGACATCAACATTTTAAAGGTGTTTTACTGTATTAATGAAATAGTTGCTTTATACAAGCCTTTATCTTCTGGAAAGCTCAAAAGATTGCAGAATTTTTTTTTTTTAAAGATTTATTCATTTATTTGAGAGAGCACATGAGAGAAAGAGCATGAGGGGGAGAAAGGGCAGAGGGAGAGACTCTTCAAGCAGATTCACTGCTGAGCCTGGAGCCTGGTGTAGAGCTGGATCCCATGATCCAGGTTATCATGACCCAAGCCAAAACCAAGAGTCACATACTTTACTGACTAAGCCAGCCAGGTGTCCCACAAAATTTTCTTTTAGGTTTATTTATTTGATTCATGAGAGACACACAGAGAGAGGCAGAGACACAGGCAGAGGGAGAAGCAGGCTCCCTGCGGGGAGCCTCACGTGGGACTCGATCCCCCGACCCCGGGGGTCATGACCTGAGCTAAAGGCAGACGCTCAACCACTGAGCCACCTGGGGCCTCCACAAGGTTTCTGATAGCAACACAAAACTTTGTAATCTATGACACTAATGACATTGTCAAAGAAGGAGTTTCCTATGTGATCTTCCTATAAAACAACCTGATGACTAATTTAGGAAGCATGTACATTTTTAAGGTTCATATTTATGAACCTAAAAGACTGTGATGATTTATTATCTAAAATTTCAAAGGTATGCATAGTTTATTAACTTATTTTGGGTGTTGCCTCGTTGTAAAAGCAACACAAAGAAACACAAGAATGTACGCAGCCGTCCAACCCCGTCTGAAGTTCGCTTTGATATTCTATTCCGTACTTCACTCATCTTAGCTTCTTTTAGAAAGAAGATGCTTAAGTGCATTGATAAGTACACGCATTATAATAACTAAATATATGTATGCTGAACGCACAGTGCTAATGTGTGTGCTTACGGGTGTGTACACGCACCACGTACCCACCTGTGAACCTGTCCAGCCTGTACGTGCAGGGCGGACGTGCCTCGGGGCACAGGGCCTTGCACGGCGGCCACGCACTGGGCCTCCTCCGGGCCACCTCCTCCGAGTCCGCGGGGGCGGGGCGGGGCCGTCAGAGCGAGGCGAGGCTCCACCCGCGCGCCCGCCGGTGGCCGCATTACCGTCCTGCGCCTTCCCCTGGAGCTGGAGGGAAGGGGTGCGGCCGAAGGAGGCCTGGCCCCCGCGGGCACCCCCTGCCGGCCCTCTGCGCGCGGCCCGGGAGGCCCCACCCTCGGCTCCGGGAGGCCCCGCTCACGGCCCCAGGGAGGCCCCGCCCCGGCCCCCGGGAGGCCCCGCCCTCGGCTCCGGGAGGCCCCGCCCCGGCCCCGGGAGGCCCCGCCCTGTCCCCGGGAGGCCCCGCCCCGGGAGGCCCCGCCCTCAGCCCCGGGAGGCCCCACCCTCGGCTCCGGGAGGCCCCGCCCACGGCCCCGGAGAGGCCCCGCCCCGGCCCCCGGGAGGCCCCGCCCTCGGCTCCGGGAGGCCCCACCCCGACCCCGGAAGGCCCCGCCCACGGCTCCGGGAGGCCCCGCCCCGGCCCCGGGAGGCCCGCCTCAGTCTCGGAGCCAGGCGGGCGGGGGCTGCTTGGCGTCCCCACCAGACCCAGAAAAGGCCGTCACAGGTCCGGTTGTCGGAGCCCCGGGGCCAACCCAGGCGGCTGCCCGCGCCCTGGCCCAGGACCCCCGCCCCCCGCCCCTGCACCCGCGTGGCCCCCCGCCGTGACCCCGTGCACTGCCCCGGGTCCGCCGCTCCCGCCCCTCGCCGCCTGCGATGCCCAATGCCCTCCTGCCCTCCGTCACGGAAGTGCTCCCCACACCCGCGTTCGTTCTCCCCCGGGAAGAATCTTACTTTTGTTTTTCTTTGCCCGCGGGTCACTTTCCAGCTACTGGGGGCCAGCGGACTCCCCAGGCCTTTAAAAGGCCTGTTTCTAAGTGAAGTCCAGGTAAATCCCAAAGCGTAAGCCCTGAGGTACTGTCATGAGACCCTTCAGCCTGGGTCCCAGGTGAGGCCCTGCTAATACGGGATTTGGCCATTTGGCCCTGATTTAAAATTCCGTGAAAGGAGGGGTTACCGTAGACCACGGCTCTCCGCCTTGACATGGTTTGCGGGACGATGTGTTGTTACAGGGCTGCCCGTGCACCGTGTGAGCCGAGCAACATCTCTGGCCCCTGCAGGCTAGCTGCCAGTGGCAAGCCCGTCCCCAGGCTGTGACAGCGGAAAGTCCCCCAGGCATCGCCACGCGGCCCGTGGAGGCGAGCTCGCCGGCCTGAGCGCTCAGCCTATGCTTTAACAGCCCATCGGTGGTACAATGAAAGAATCTGCATTAGCATTTGATTCCATGATATTTCCACTAAAATCTAGTTTCCTTGAGGGCAGGGCCACTTTCTGTTGCGTTCAGTGCCGTATTTCTATGGTACAGTGGGTATTCATTCAATTCCGTTGGATGAAAATGAATAAGTGATGGGATATTTAACTCCACAGAGATCGAGCCCTCTCCATTTACTCCCTTTTAGCAACACATTCTGATGAGTCTCTAAGCCATATTCATCTCATGCTTACTCCTTGTTTTCCCCTTATGCGCTTACAGATATTGTGCTTATTTCCTTTAAGCATAAGTTCAGCTCACCTACCCTTTGGGATCCAAGGTGTTGGGGAGCAAGAACTATATTGTCCTTCCCCCCAGCTCAGCACATTAATCAATTCTGGATGCTGTAAGGCCTTTACACACGTTGACTGATAGACCGGAATATTCCATCTTCAATATAGCAGCATGACATAGAGAGCAAGTGGATCCAAATCTCTGAAATACAAATTTTCCTCTCTAATAACTACCAGAGAAGCAAAAATGTTCCTTTCTAACCATTTATATTTACAGCTTCATTTCTGAGTCTCACAAAACTTTACATGTTCTTTATGCATTAATTCAAGAATGGAATTCTCTCATCCCATAGCATATGCTTTCCCTTTTTTTTCTTTTAAAAAGATTTTATTTATTTATTCATGAGAGATACAGAGAGAGGGGAGGTGGGCAGAGGGAGAAGCAGACTCAATCCTGGGTCTCCAGGATCACATCCTGGGCTGAAGGCGACACCAAACCGCTGAGCCACCCGGGCTGCCCTGCTTTCCCTTTTGCTGAAAGTGAGTCTTCATGTCAAAAGGCAGCAGCCATTCTCAATCACAGCATCCATGCTAACCTTCTGTGACCTTGTAACTGACCACTGAACACAGATTTTGGGAATATTGTACATGGAGGGTCTTTCATTTATTAGAAGTTACTCTCACTTATTTTTATTTTATTATTTTTTTTTTACAATGCAAAAGGTCTGTGACTGTTCATAAGATGGTTATGAGTTTCATGATCTCAACTCACCCTTGGAATCTCTGGGTCTCCTCTCACAAAACATATCTGTGATTAGAAGTCCAAAACTGTGATTGTTTTTAAAAGGCAATGAGCAGCAACCTGTCTCAGAGGACTACCGGAAAGTGGTAAATAGCAACACAACTAAAGTTCATGATACATTTTTTTTCTATGTGACATCATGGATTCTGTTCCTAAAAGAGACATCCCTAAGTGATCGCAGTTATCTGCCAACCGGATGTTTTGTCCACATCATGGAAGACGAGAAGATACAAGAGCAGAGCATCTATGCAGTGTCTCTAGTCATGATTCCTTCCAAACGGCTCTCACGCTAGGAGCACTTTCATCAAGTATCACCAAAACTTATACCCCTCTCTGCAATTGCTTTCTATTAAAGTCTAGTGTCAGCTGTCAGAGTGGTAATGTAAACCCTTAACAGCTCTCATAAGTTCTACTCTGAAATGAATAAAGGATTGTCAAAACTCCAAACACAGACAGAAATGGGGGCAGAAATCATAGGAAAGAAGGTGGAAAGCGCACAATGGATCTGTACTTGCAAAGCAATCTTTGTGAAATAACTACCAACGCCTCTCACAGAATCTAAGTATCTCAAGAGGGAGAAAAAGGTCTACTTCTTAGTTTATTTTGCATAAGGTTTGATTTCCCTAAAAACAATAAAACAAACTGGAAAAGCTGATGAAATATCAATAATCTCTTTTTAGAATGATAACAAGCATTCTGACCAAATTTATACTGCATTCTTTAAAGTTTAAAATACAGAAGCTTTAATAATATCTGAAGAGCTGGAAAGAAAAAAAAACTAAAGATGAATACTTTTTACAAAAGCTGTCGATGATGTGTCACCTTTAAAATACTTGTTTTACATGATAACATAATCCTTGTTTTACAAATGAGAACAAGGAAGACTATATGTATAGACCCCAGAGGAATCTAGAGTAAAGGAATGAAATTTCAAGAGTTCCTTCAGAGCCCAGCTACTTGACTGCAAATTACCAGGCCAGATCTGCAAGCTATCAGACAAGGTGATATTTATTAGGATGCCAAATAACCATATTTTATATATAGTCAAAATAACTAATATTCCACCTCTCACAGAGAAGTGGGCTTAAATGTGTCTTTTCCCTGGAAAATTCTAATCACTGTTTAGGTGGGTTTGCATTTCATAAATACTGAGTGAGTGGTATATAAAACTGTGTCCTAATCTTTTTCTGAAAATGAGACTAAGATGTGATGACAAAAACAACTTCTTTCAAGTAAAATTACAGCTATTTTACTTTCTGCAACTAAAATTAATTTTTTCCTCCTGTCTTAGATTCCCATACTGAATACTGTATTGAAAAGCTCAATCTGCATTTTTCTACACACAGGCCCTCAAACAATTTCAATGAGAAAATTATTTGTGTTTCCCAAAGACTTTATATTTAGCATACAGGTATTGCTTAAATCATTATTTCCACCTTTGAAACAGGAGACCAAAGTATCTGAAGGTTCACAGACTTTAGCATAATAAAAGAAAAAGATGGTTTCCTAAAAGCAAATACCCTACAACTATTTGACAAGGGATGATGGTGAACTGCGTTAGAATCTTGGGAAAATATCTTAAAACTGACCTATGAAATGGCCCTCCAGGTCAAGACAAAGACTGGAGAATGATATTTAAAGAAGAGACGTCTTATTATTTTTTCCCTCTCTAAACAATGGAATTTTCAAGATTATGTAACTAAAGTTAACCTATATAAGGTAACATAACCCATGTTTTACTAACACACTGTAATTTTCATTTAGTTGTAATCCTGTGTTAGAATGTTACCAACATCTATAAAACTGCCTGTGATCCTTAAGGTCTTTTATGGTGGTTCATTGCTGATGCTCTAACTTGTACTTATTAATTACGAGGCACTCCAATAGTTAGACATGATTCCATTCTACTCCTTAAGTTTAATGACAGTCATATCTCCCTTAAATATGTTTGCAATTAAATTGTCTCTGACTGCTCAAAATAATCTGATTTGTAGTTTCTACAGAACAAAGAACTCACATTTCTTTTTAGTTTCTTAAATATGCAAATCCATGGTTTAAATTTATATTGTCTGCTTTCATACAGATGCAGAAATGAACTACAATACTTAAGTAACTCACAAGCCAAATACACTCCCTTATTTTTCCTCTCTTTTTATATTTTAAGAGGTTTTACTTAATTACTGTTTAGATGGTATGCTGACATAATTTGATTGAAAGTTTCCAGTAATATCATGCAGTGATTCATGCAAACACAGTTGGCATTTACTTCATACCATTTATAGTGTTTTCCTCACTGCTATTTTTTTTTACTCTTTAGATGATTCTTAAGTGTGCATAATAAATACATAAAATAAATCAAACCAATATAGTTCTACAAAGAGTTAGATAAATGATTTGACAAATATTTTTACTTACTTGATTACTTTCTTTTTGACTCACATGATTCTTTCTAGGCAAGAACAGTATTTATTGTCATAATCTCCCCCCCATTACCTAAGCTGGTCTTTTATTTTTTTTTTTTTTATTTTTTATTTTTTTTAAGCTGGTCTTTTATACAATGAATGTTAGGGCATAACACCGTGAAAAACTTCTGATTTTAACATTTTTGAAATGTAGAATTTTTTTTTTTTTTTTTTTTTTATAATTTTCTCACAGTTTTTTTTTTTTTTGTTTTGTTTTTGTTTTTTTAATTTTTATTTATTTATGATAGTCACAGAGAGAGAGAGAGGCAGAGACACAGGCGGAGCGGAGAAGCAGGCTCCATGCACCGGGAGCCCGATGTGGGATTCGATCCCGGGTCTCCAGGATCGCGCCCTGGGCCAAAGGCAGGCGCCAAACCGCTGCGCCACCCAGGGATCCCGAAATGTAGAATTTTTATTTTATTTTTCTACTGTTGTTATTTGCTTGTTCCTAAACTATATTTTCTTAAATCAGTTAAAACGTGAAGGCCTTTCTAGATCTATAATAATAAAAATGCTTATCTCTAAATTTAAGGCTGCTTTTGAATAATCAGCAGGAAAAAAACAACATGCCAGAAGGAATAAGAGACTGAGTCAAATATCAGATAGGAAAAATCAAGAGTGCATGATGTGATGTTTAGAAGAAGCCTAGAACGTAACAAGAAGAGAGTAGAGGAGATATCACCTGTGACTGAATAGACTAGAAGCTTGGTGAAAATAAAAATGAAGTTTCCTCAGGAAAGGAAAATCCTACTTGGAGGAAGGTGGCCAACCAATGAATAAATAATGAATACATAGATACTTACACTCATTAAAGACATTTTTTCCCCCTCAAGGTATCTCTAAAGCTTAAGGTTTAAGGTAAGAGAGAGGCTGTTGAATAAATGAGTTCATCACATCTGTTTTGACACAGATGAAACAAGAGAGCAAGGATTACTCACTCCCAGGATGCCGATGACTAACAATAATGATGATGTTCAAACACCTTTTACCCTCTGCTAGATACTCTACAACATGCCAAGTATACTCATTGACAATTCTAAAGGATAAAGATTGGGATGCCCAGGTGGCTCAGTGGTTGAGCATCTGCCTTTGGCTCAGGTCATAATCCCAGGGTCCCGGGATCGAGGCCCACATAGAGCTCCCTGCAGGGAGCCTACTTCTCCCTCTGCCTGTGCCTCTGCCTCTCTCTCTGTGTGTCTCTCATGAATAAATAAATAAAATCTTAAAAAAGGGTATTATCATATTATCACACTACCCTGTATGGATGAAGAAATAGGTTCAAACTATTTAGCCACACAATTGATAAGCAGCATTTCTCGGGCTCCTGAGTCCAAGCACTCAAGTTTGTCAGTGACATTTGTCAGTGACAAGAGCCTCTTGCTAAATAAAACAGTTTAATGTAAACTGAAGTTTGAAGGCAAACATGAGTGGAGGGGCACTTTCTGTATCAAGCTAATGGTATGGTAACTTCTTATATGAACTGGTGAGAAGACACAAAAACTCGATGAAAGATATTTACATTAGTACTTATCAATGGCAAATTTTTTATTAAAACAAATTCATTGGTTTGAAAAGTCATGGGTGTGCAAGTGCTAAAGGCAAAGTGGGAATGGAGGGCTATCATTTTAAACTCAGGGAAAACAGATAAATTTTTCATAATTAGAGGTAAGAAACCCAATAATTACAGACTCATCCTTTAATTACTGTGTTAAACAAAAATGATTCCAACAACTTCATAAACAGAACTTTGCTTTATTATCGGTAGGACAGTCAATTGATTTTTTGCAAGTCAGAAAAACAATATTCATCATAAATTCATAAAAGAGAAAAGGTATTAGTATCTGGTATCTCTCAGGTACCAGATACTAATTAATGAATAGATGAGATAAAGTGATAGTTTAAAGTATAAAGTTTATTAGTCTCTCTCACGTTTTCACTAATTAACATCTGGATAGTTAGGTGGATCTAACAACTGTATGTTGTTATCTGACCTAACAGTCAGATGTGCTCATTTCAAATTCGATGAAATGAACATTGTCATGTGTCTGAAAGACGTTGCAGATTCAACGATAAATAGCATAAGGCATAGTCTCTCTAGAACTTACTCTGTAAGAATGCTTAGTTGGAATAGTTCCTTCTGTGAGGATCCATTCGGTAAGTATCCGAGAACTTAATTATACTCTGTTAGTTCTAGGTATGATGTTCCTAAAAAAGAACAAGACGTGGCCTCCTCCCTCAAGGAACTTCCAGTCTGAAACTGGAAAGAAATGCTTCTTGTTCTTTTCTTTTCTTTTTTTTAACTAGGCTCCTGGCCCAGCATGGAGCCCTCAAACTCAGGACCCAAAGATCAAGACCTGAGCTGAGATCAAGATCCAGGTGCTTAACTGACTGAGCCAAGGGCCTCTGAGAGAAATGCCTCTGAACTCTCTAAAAATCATGAACTCCTCACAGTTCCAGAAAGTGTAAATAGAGTCAGTAGCACGTGCTAAGAAACTTCAAATAAGATTTTCAATTTTCTCTACCTCCTCTGACTGAGTAAGCAAAATCCCCAAATCATTTTGTTATTGAAAACTTGACAACTTTTTAAGGGTTTCTGAATTGACCAAGAAGGCAATGGAGAATAACTGATATCCCGAGTCCTACGTGAAACAAACATAACCACGGATAATCATCAGGAAGTCTGTCTTCATACATCACATCAAACACACTTTTCTATTAAGCTGCTAATGTACAAAAACAAGGAATAAACTTTGCATTCCACCACGAATGCACAGAGATAAAACACAGAGCAACAGATTCCTCAGTGACATTAATAAGGTATTTGGTACATTAAGTCTAAACAAAGTTTGAAGGAGCAGGAATATTTTTAGTAACCTCCTGGTATCTGCCTCAAATGTAATTAATTGACTATATAAAAATCCATTAGCATTCTCATATTTTCTGTCCTAACTAAATCAAAGCAGATAGCACAATTCATTAGCCAGGATTAAAAAAATAATAATGTTTCACAAGGTTCTCTTGGCATTAATGCAAGATTTCTTCACATCTCCAATCTTAAAAGGTTAAAAGAATTATGCTGGGATGAAGACATACAAATGATTTCTCAGGTGAAATAAATCAAGTATATTTTGATTGTTAATGATTGAAAGCAAACAGAAGATGATTTAGGTTTATAATTTTAATTTTTAATGTTATTGTTTTAAAAGAGGTTTATTAACATCCTAAAGAAACAACTCAATTTGATGACATCCAGTCAGCTCCCCCAGACACTGGAAATATGGTCCAAATGCTTAAGCTACACACAGTAAGTTAAAAGAGATACCATGATTTCCTCCTCTATCATTAAAGTGGTAGAAAACTTACTTAAACTAAAGCCCTATTTTAAAATTATATATTACAGAAACTACCAGAAAAACAAGTCTCATGTATGATTTCTTACTTTTCTAATTAATCGTTACATTGCTCTTTATCTCTTGAAGCTTGTGTAGTGTTTTACTGTCCCAATAACCCATGGGTGGTGAAATAAATAGTTCATAATATTTCATTAGTAAAGTCAGAAAAGGACCCGCTTATGGGATTGACCTTCTCTAGAAAGCCTCCCTGTGGAACAAGCTCAGAACACAAAGCTCTAATGGGCCTTCTGTGCATTTTTAGATGCTGAGATAATGATTCAATAAACAAATTATAAACTTTATTTTCTGCAAGGAGTAAGCTATGTAAGGTAGTTAGCCTCTTTTCCTTACAACGAAAGTTTTAACCCTGCCAGTGATAGTCTAAATCTCTCAATGCAAAACGCTTCTCACCATTAATAAACAATTTCCATTTCACAAATGGAAATTCAAAAGTATTCCATTTTGAGATACTCAAAATTAATCTGTCCTTCTCCTACATTGCCAAAGTCCCTGGTACACCTGGTACAAGGTTGACTGGTCTGCCCTGCATTAAAATTATTCATTTGTGTATTTGTCTCTCATAGTAGATGATGAACTCCTGTGAGGTAGAAACAATCCATCCTCTGTGCCTAGCACATTATTACTCTGTACTAATAAATGGTCAAAGCATCTATTTAAATTTTTTTTGTATAGCTAAGATGCTTGATGATCTATATATCCAGATTTTATTAGATGTCACCCCAGCTAAGCTTAGTCTCCCCAGAATATTACACTTTGGCTAGCAACTCTTCTTTCTAAAAATTCTAGAAGCAGAAAGATGTGGAAAATAAGCTGAATTACATTAAACCTTATATTAACAGATTCTTGGTTACTTTGTGACAAATCCCTGTGGTTCTACTCCTCCTTCAAGTTAACAGTACTCTTGACTCCAGTAGAATGTGTATCCTCATGGGGTTTCTTGGTCTCTGTCACCACTGGACTAAATCATAGGGAAGCAATGTGGATTGAGCTTAAGGCTGCAGCCTTGGGAAGTAGGCTGTCTGGTTCCAGATCTGCAATCCAACACTTACTCATTAAAGAAACTGAGGCAAGATATTTAACCTGCGAAAGCTTTGTTCTCAGTTTTTTAAAATGTAGATAATAATAATAATAGGTACCTATAGGTCATGTAGAGGGGATAAATAAGGTCATAGACGTGGCTTAGCAAATAAGCACAGTGGCATCTAGTAAGTAATGAAAGTTAAAAAAATCTCTGAGTTATGACACAATGCTTAGAGTGCAATAGGCACTCAGTAAATATTCTTTCAAATAAAGTGAATGAGGCTTATCTTCTTTTGTGTTAGGAACCTGAAAGCCTAAGGTTACTGATCATTGCGTTATAAAATTATCCTGAGATGTGTATTCCAAGTAGTTGGTATGTCAAGGTACTGAGCCATCCTTCTTTAAAAAAGGATGACACAATATTTTTGGAAAAAAGGTAAAAAAAACAAAAGGGATCTCACATAAAGTTTGTTTAGCTATCTTTCCATTGGCTTCTTTTTTGAGGGTTACCATCCATCTCTGTCCTGAATAGCAGCACTGCTGCTAAAATGCTCACCTGTTAAAGTCCTGGCACGCTATTCAGGCCAGCCTATAAGCTTACTGAAAAGCCAACTGAACAATTAAAACCTAGAAAAGAAAGCTATAGGGCACCTGGGTGGCTCAGTCGGTTAAGCATCTGCCTTTGGCTCAGGCCATGATCCCTGGGTCCTGGGATGAAGCTTCACATGGGGCTCTGCTCAGTGGGAAGCCTGCTTCTCCCTCTCCCTCTGCTGCCCCCCTGCCTGTGCTCTCTGTCTCTCTCTCTCTTTCTTTGTGTTAAATAAATAAATAAAATCATTTAAAAAATGGGGGAACCATAACCACCGCAAGAAATACCAGCACCACTACTGACAACAACAGCAAAATTATAGCCAATAACTAGATGCAAAATGAATTGGTTGAGTATCGGATTTTTAAGACACACACAGTAATGTCCAAACTAATATATTTAAACAAATATCTGTTAAATATGTAAATCAGAACAAAGTAGAAAACCTCGACACATTGTCTAATAACCTGAATACACAGAGACTTTGTGATTGTGAAAAGAAAGGAAGCCAAAATTCACTTGGAAACATCAGCAAATATCAAGATACAACTTCAAGAACATGTTCCACCTTTAAATTACATCAGTAAAGAAATTCCCTTAAATTACAATCACATCCCATTTCATGCACCATCTCTGATTCTACTATGATTGTTTTTATTGATTTATCTTCAAGACCTTTGTCTTAAAATAATTTGCTATTTATACATGTGTATCTCATTCTGACTAGTATTTCTAAATGCTGGGAGAGGAGGTCTGATGATGTAGCATCACCGTATCAAAGAGGCGCTGTTGGCATCCTTCAATCCTTCAACATGATAAACAAGATTCAGGGACATGAAGCCTTCACATATATCCTCATCTGTAAGGGCACATAGGTGGCTGAGTCGGCTGAGCGTCTTCCTCGTGATTTTGGCTCAAGGCACAGTCCCAGGGTCCCAGGATCCAGCCCATGGGGAGCTCCATGCTGATTCACCCTCTCCCTCTCCATCTACCCCTTGCCCACCTTATGTATGCTCTTGCACAAGGTAAGTACACACAGTTAATTAAACAGATAACTAAAAATAAATCCTTTTCTCTAGGAGTGATCTTGGAATACGATGGGATAACACAGTAGTTACTTTAAAGAGCGGTTCAGTAAATTAAAATGAAGTTCAAAACAAAGCCACTCTGGGTCAGCGTCTGCCTTCGGCTAGGGTCATGACCCTGAGGTCCTGGATCGAGCCCCACAGCGGGCTCCCTGCTCTGTGGGCCTGCTGCTCCTTCCACCTTCACCTGCTGCTACCCTGCTTGTGCTCTCTGCCTCTCAAATAAATAAATGAAATCTTAAAAAATAAAAAAAAAGCAAAGTAACTTTGAATTTGTTGTGAACTTCCTGAATTCATCTTCACGCGACTCTTTTCTTCTTCTACTAGTTTGTCTTCAAGACAGCATGTAACATAAGTTTGCATGCTCTATTTCTACTAATGATACTTTTGTGAGATTCTATTTACCTCACTGATACTTTTTTTCTATTTCTTACAACTCTCAATAAGATTTTTAAACATGTGAAAATTATTTAAAATCCACAATCTAATGATTAGGTTTCTTGCTCATTGTCATAGTTTATGAGATAGTTCTGCATACATTGATATATATAATTGAGAAGGAGGCATACCGATTCCTCACCTGGTGTGGATATCAGGGACTGGTTCCACAGAGACCAAATTAGAGAGAATGGATAATTTTGAAATTCCTCCTGAGTTAGGCCTGTATTGTTTTATTTAAAATAATTTTCACAAATATCACATATCATAAAGAGACATAATATGATTATGTCTCATAATAATCTCATAATAATCATAGAGACAAAATATGATTCGAAGTGGATCATAAAGGCCATTGAGATTTCTCTCCACTCATGTATATAAGGGGGTAGTATCTACTATGCTGCTTCAATTTTAGAACATTCAAAACCGTATTTAGTAATGATATTTCTGATGGTGCTCGCCAAGGATCCAAGTAACATGGAGAAGCACGAGACCAGAGTGTAGACTTTGCTCACATTAAGTTTTTTCTATAGACCATGTCTCTAGTCAAAAGCAAAATGCTATGTTCCATTGACATTGTTAGAGAAGTTAATTTATGTCTAAAGGATATTCATTTCTTCTGCATGGTTTGAGATTTACTGAATGGGTACAAAGAGAATACCAAGTTCAATTTCTTTGTCCTAGTGTAACAGCAAACAAAGATATTAAAATGGAATAGATTCCAAGAACTACATAGTTAAATTCTCCTATGTATTTATACATTAAAAAAATTTTTTTAAGATGTTATTTATTCAGAGAGACACAGAAAGAGAGGCAGAGATACAGGCAGAGGGAGAAGCAGGTTGCCTGCGGGGAGCCCAATGTGGGACTGGATCCCAGGACCCCAGGATCACGCCCTGAGCTGAAGGCAGACACTCTACCACTGATCACCCAGGTGTCCCCTATGTTTAACATTTTTAGTAATGTCAGTGTGTTCTTAAACACAAACCTTGCCTAACGTAAAGTTAACAAATTTGGGATTAAGTGGAAGTTTTCATCCAATATTTCATATTTTATATGAAAAAAGGTTATTTTTTTATTAATTTTACTTCAAGTGCAAAGAGAGTTTTAATAAAAATCAACTTGATGACATATTCTTTGCTACTATATTAAGGATCAAATATGCATCCCAACCGAAGGTGCAGTACAGACACCCTCCTGGGCAGCCTACAGGGCCAAACCATGAAACAAAATATTTTTTTTTAATTACCACTCTATACATCAAATGCTAAGGTATAAACCCTGATTTTGAAATGAAATAATCTATATTAAAGCACTAGTGCATTGTACGTAAAAACATATTTGATGCACAGATGTCACTGAAGACTCTATTTTATAACACAAGGTACATACCACTGTGAGATAGAAAAACACATAGTCGATGTAGTATCTAATTCTGTTAGAATCAGATTACCTGAGTGCCAACGATGTTTCTTCCCTCCACATAAAAGACACAGATTTTTTTTTTTTACTTTCAGTGGATCTACAGTCATACCACCAGAGTCATTAAATAGCAGACAAAACTTAAAAATAGCACATGTAGCACCTCTAGCAGGATACAGGCCAGCACCATGCAGTCAAACACATTATTATCTCTACAACAAACTAGGGATCAAAACATCAAGTGAGATAAATTTGGTCTATAAATAGACTGTTCTACTCGAGGCCTGTTTTGCTGCCAAGTGAGTTCAAGCTGGGTTCATTTCTTTCAGTTATGCAATGATAATAACCTCACCAGGGAGCAACACCACCCGAAGGGAAACAGAGAAGACTCTTACCTTGGCACACAAAACCTCTCTCTTCATAGCCAGCATTGCATGAGCACTTGCCAATGGGTACGAGCCATTCGCCTTCTGTACTGCAGTACATCCTGGGAGGATCTTCCTCCTTAGAATTGTTAACACAAGACCCTCTGACCTCCACCAGGGACTGGGAATCCATGGGCACTGTGTCTGGAAACATAGCCAGATTCTTCACGGTAAACGGGCACTTTTTGAAGTACACTCTCACAGACACCAAGGCAACACAAGCACCAACGTCTTGGAATGCCAAATAAAATCCCTTTTTGTTGACGGGACCTACTTCTCTAACCTCAGTGTTGAGTTTAAGAATACGGTCACCGAGATCCATTTGGGTGAAACTTTCATCAGCTGCGATGGTGTCAATCTTTGTAAACTGGTGTTCTCGAAATTTGACCCCATGATCATCATCAGACTCCATGTAGTACAGGTTGAAAGTCTCCTTGCAAGTTCCCAGAACCAACGGGATGCTATTGCAATCCCGCAGAGTGAATTTGAGCTCCACGTAGATCTTCTGAGCTGAGTTTCTGGGGACCCAGTTTGTCCTCAGCCAATTATTTTGACTGTGATCCATGACATTGCACACCTGGTAAGTCCTGATGGGTGTGTAATGCTCATCCACACCACTGATCTCTTCCCACTGGAGAATCAAAGGAGAAGAAAACGAGAGGCAGAATTAATGAATGAAGCATAATGAATAATAATGAACACAAGAGGACGGTGTTAATGCAATCACAAGATATGCAAAATTATTAAAGAGAAACTCCAGCGTTGCTCATTAAAAATCATGAGATGGAACAACTCTGTAACATTCTCATATGTAGGCTTACTATTTGCAAAGTTCTTTGAGTTCATCAAAACTAAGCAACTTCTAATTTTGATTAATACATTTGAATTGTATTGTGGTTTGTGGGATATTCAGGGAAAAAGTTGCTTAGCAATTGATTATATGTAGACAAATACTCCAGCATCACAACCTCAAATCTGTTATCTCAAATAACACTATAAAATAGTTTTGTTACACATTCGGTTTTGATTGTGTATTGTTATTTTAAAAAGAGAATGAAAAATACTGCTGCCTAAAATTAATTTTTTTCATGTTTTCCCAATTCAGTTCAGAATTTAGTAAAATCAATATGTGGCAAAACAAGGTGAATCTAAATGATATCAATACCACATACCTCCTTGCATGACATTTTTTAACATAGTCATTAGAAGGAACACATGTTGGTGAACTAAGAAAAAAATCTGAAGTAAAAATACAAACATGCTTCCCCCTGCCAACAAAATAAAAACTTAATAGACATACACAGAAAACAAGATGCAAATGTAGTGAACATTTCAATTCTTATTACCTTTTACTCATATTGAATTTTACACAAATAAGAAATAAGTGGCTATTAGGGTTTTTGTTCTTAAAGCAGTTAAGGTTATCCTAACATTTTTTTCATTACAAAAACACTTAAAAAGTTTCAAGACTTTTTAGGACAGTGAAGCACTGCTTTCTGTGATCCTTAGAATAGGTCCCAGAAAGCTTTTAAGCTGCATCCCACTGTTTGTGGTATTTATGATTTTGCAACTATTTGCATCTAACTATTATACCTGTGTATAATAGTTTTTCTTGTTTTTTGGTTTTGTTTTGTTTTGTTTGCCATGCCAAATTTGTCTTGGGCTGCCAGGAAAATATGTCTTTTGTCCTGTCGTGCTTGAATTCAAAGCCTTCTTCTATGGCTGCCCATCGTCTATACAAATAACTTCAAACTCTAGTTCAGTATTGGCATTCTTCCAAAAGCTGATTCCAAAATATATTTACGTTTTTCTAAAAGTTTGAATTGAGATTAGTGAATTACATGTTTCACATATTACGTCCTTGTCAGTGTCAACGTTTTACTCTTGTCAAAAGCCGTGTTAGATCCTCTTTTGTTTATGGTACGACCCCAACTTGACCGTGCTCTTTTCTCCCTGAAGCCTTCCATACCCCTGCCGTTCTTAAGAAACATTCCATACTATATGACCTTTATTTTTTTTCAAGTTTTTATTTAAAATTTAGTTGGTTAGCATACAGTGCAATATTGGTTTCAGGAGTAGAATTCAGTGATTCATCCCTTACCTACAACACCCAGTGCTCATCACAAGGGCCCTCCTTGACACCCATCATCATCTAGCCCATCCCCCCACCTCCCCTCCAGCAGCCCTCAGTTTGTTCTCTATCCTCAAGAGTCTCTTATCATTTGTTTCCCTCTCTCTTTTTTCTCCCCTCCGATATGTACTATCCAACCTTTACTAAATTCTTTATGCATTTATAAATTTAATCTGTGATACCCACTAAGATTAGTTTAATTTTGTTTCATATGCATTTGCTACCGATTGGGACATCTTCATATCCTCCATAATATGCAACATACAATTTTATCTTTTGAGAGATGTAGAAAAATTATTTTTTCTCATAACATATGTAGGAATCATTCAAGGGAGTACAAATATAAAGTTCATATTACAGAATATATTTTAATTTTGTAATTAAATATGTAAATGAAATCTTTGTGAAACTCATTAGAAATGGATCCCAAATTCTTTTCTCCATTAAGGGAGTTAGTTATTTTCATCAAGAATGGCAAGTTTTCAATACTTACCTAAATCAATGAATGGCATTTAAAATAGATGAACATTTTTCTATTTATATATTTTAAAAACACATAGGAATTCCAATCCAGAACTTCCGGTCATAACACTAGATAAAATATTAATTTATTGAATTAATGGTAACCACAAGCAAGAAATATAGCATTTATTTGGCCTTTTATTTTATTAGAAAAAAATAAATTATTTACATTAGGATGTTTAAATTATCAAATCAACTTCTAGACACCCCCCAATGCAATAAACACAATTTAAAAGTTTCTTATTCTCCCTTGCTCTTCTACAAACCTAAAAACAAAACAAAAGCAACTAGTAAAAAATCACTACTTATGGTAATAACTTTGGTCAATCAGGGTCTAGAATACGAGAGGCACTCATTTTCTGGAAGCAAAATTGGTTTGACTTCTTTGTCACACCAATAGTCCAACAAAAGAAACAAATTTAGACTATTTTAGAAAACCCTAGATCTGATATACAAAATATATTTATATCTTGATATAAGAAAACCAAATGCCCATCCCGTACTTTTAATAATCTTTAATACACCATTTTCATTTTTAAAATTTTTTTTTAATACACCATTTTCAAACACCTACTTTATGAATGTATTTTTATAGGGAATTCTCAAGAAAAAAAGTCTCCATAAGATTCTCAGTTCTGATAATCTTACATTGAGTTGCCTGTAATAGTAAAGTCACAGTCAAAGCAAAATTTATATATATGTTTAATATCAGAAAAATATAAAAAGAATGAACAGAGTTGGAACTCCTAAAAACTCTGATATAAAAAAGTCAGTACTATGTAGAATCTTGTCTATTATTATCACATTGCTTCTATAATGACATTGTAGAAAACTATGACAAAACTAGCAAAACTCCAGAGAATAAGTGGTGTATGTGGACATTTTACAGAAAATTAGATCACAGATATCATTATTTAGAAATAAATCAATTGACTTAAAATGTGTTAACACAGGTTTTTTTTTTTTATTAGAATAGATATGAGTTTGCACTTCAGCTGATGAATCAGTTGCAAATTTATCTTGCTATAAAGAGTATTTTACTAGGCATCAAAATAGAGGTGATGACCACACAGAGATTTTCATAATTTGATATACAATATGATTTTAATTATGGAGATCTCACTGCAGTTTAACATTTTCCCTCTCAATGTTAATTTGGCAAGCTATTACAAATCCCTGAATGGAGAGATATGAATTGCAGGAAGACAATGCAAACAGCACCAGCATGCTTTGCACATAAAAGGTTGCAAAGAGCAATTATCACTTAATTAATTTGTAATGAAGACGAAATTGTATGTAAGTGATGGTGGCTTGCCTTATCAGTCCACTTGCAAAAGCAGCAAGTCCAGAACCCTAGCATTTGCTGAGGACTAAAGACAGTAGAAATCCTGAGCACTGGGTGTTATACCGTATGTTGGCAAATCAAAGTCCAATAAAAAAAATACATTAAAATTTTTTTAAAAGAAATAAAATCCTAAATGAGCATTTTCTCAACAGCAGCAGCAACCATAAATTATTAAAGCTGTGCCCATGATGTTTACACGTTACAGACTTGAAGAACGCCCATGCTTATCCTTTCTTCCTACTCCCAAGAAGTAATGTGTGATGTTCATAAATTATCAGGAATACTACATTGCCATAGTAATTGTCCAGAGGAAAACTTAGAAGAAGAAAATGGGTGACATATAGAATCAGGTGGTACAAAGAAAAAAGAAAGTATATTTCCCTTCACCTTCCTAATTAAAAAAAAAAAATCCCTACAAGGGGTATTCAGCAGTAACAGTGTTTTCAGCAAAAGGGGACACAGAACTAGAAAGAACTCAATTTTTTTCTAAAGGTTAAATTCTCATAATTCAACAATTCTGATGTTTAGCCTAGTTCCCAGATTCTTACTCTGAGCTTTTACTATTAGACCACAAAGGCCAGAGTTGAGTTCCTTGGTTGCTTTTTATTTCTTTTTTCAATCATAATTATTTCAACCATAAGAAAATCATGTATCTAGACTTCCTCTCCCTAAAAAGGTCGTTCTGAAATCTATTCCAAGAAGCATAGACATGGTGAACCTCCCTACTATCAAAACGCAGTGTAGGAAACAAGGGAGACAACTAATATTTTTCTGGATAGAACAGTTCCTTGTCGCTGAGTGAAGCATGTATTCTGGAAGGAAAACACTTATTTTTAATCATTAATCAGCATTTAACATAGTAACTATCATTCTGATAAACCTCAATTATAGTAATTAAGGATTTATACTCTATATCACTTACTGTCTTGGATACATTTTTAGTAACTTACTCTAGGGAATGAGGAGGAAAGAAAATATGTACATTTCATTTAAGGAAGGAGAACCTATAATGTGTTTGGTGCAGAGGCTCATAGAATTTGGGAAATACTTAAAAAGAAAGAAAACTTCTCATGATTTACCTAAGATTTAATGCCAATCTCTTAGAAATCTGCAGATGACAAAAAGAAAACGATCACCAATATTCTTATGTCTACAATATTACGTTTGCATTTCAATGGCTATTAAAAAACACATAATTCTGCACTTCACAAAATGCTAAGGATGACTAATCTTATGCTCAACAATTGTATGTAATATTAAGTGGATTCATGTCATTCTTTCTTCACTCATGTTTCTTACTCCCACGTTTATTCCCCTTTGTACCCACGCAAAGCCATTTCAAAATGCAGTGCTCATCCTTGAGATATGTGAACATTTACTCTGCGTCAGCATCATCACTCCACAGTAGGAATGTCACTGTTGAGTGTCAGGTACAGTGATAGCTACAAAACTCGCTATATTCCCATTTATTTTTAAATAGCTCTTTAGCCCATTCGGGTCTGAAAAGCACACACAGAGACACACACACGTACACACACCGAGATATATTTCTAATAGTATATTTTTTATATTATTATTTTTTAAAAATATTTTACTTCTCTCTACCTCACAGAGAGAGGTGCAGAGACATAGGCAGAGGGAGAAAGGAGCCTGATGTGGGACTCGATCCCAGGACCCCGAGGTCACCACCTGAGCCCAAGGCAGACGCTCAACCATTGAGCCCCTTGGGCGTCCCTCTAATAGTATATTTTTTAGATTTCTCTTGCTGTTGATGTTGAATTTTAGTCACATCAGAGAATTACACATGTAACCTGAGATTGAGGAGGATGATAGGGATTTGAGGGTGGAGAGACAGCCTCAGGCCACAAGCTGTGGGTTAGAGCCTGAGAAGAGAAAGGCTCCAAAGGGGCCCGGGGCTGGCAATCTCGGTAACAGTGCCTACTGTCCGCTCCCCCACCACCTGCAACCCCTAAGCGTCCACAGAAGGTGGATCATGTCAAATTAGAGTTGCCTCAGTTAATATGGGGGAGACAACGTCCTGTTTTGGGTAAAGTTTACTGAAAAGAGCTGAAACACCAGGAAAGGAGTGGAGGCCAGGGATCCTGGCTAAGGAAGGCCCAGGAGAGGCCACAGAGAGGGAGCTGGGGACTGGGGGGGGGGGGGGGGGAAGGTGAGGCAGGGCCCTGGGGGGCCGCAGGAGGCCCGGGTCACGGCTAAGGAAGGAAGGCCCAGGAGAGGCCGCAGAGAGGGAGCCGGGGAGGGGGGTGAGGCGGGCCCCGCGGGGCTGCAGGAGGCCGGGCTCCCCCGGGTGTGCGGAGGCCCAGCAAGCGGCGGCGGCTCCCGGTCCTGGGGGGCTCCCCCTGGGCCGGGCTCCCCGCACTGCAGGGGCCCGGGGTCGCGCAGGCGGGGAGGAGCGCGCGGCCCGGGGGGCTGGCGGCGCGGGCTCAGGCCTCGCACTTGCGGACCGTCATGCCCTATTTGTGGCCCCGGGACCCTAACTCTAGTCCGGGGGTCTGGGCGGCAGCAGTGGCCAGGGAGCGCCTCCCAATCGCCGCTTCGGGCGTCTGTGCAGGGGAGCGCTGTTCCCGGGGACGGCCCCAACCCCCTACCCGGGGGTCCCCGCCCCGGGGGTCCCCAACCCTGCCGCCGGACCATGCCAGCCCTTCCCCAACCGAGGCCCTTGGCTCTGCCGTCAGCTCCTCCCCATCCAGGCGCCTCCGCAGGCTGCCCTGAGTGGCCGCACCTTCCCTGGCCCACAGGCGTCTGGAAGATCCTTACCGCACACCCCAGGGAAAGGCCACCTGGCTGCTTGGCCACCTGCCGCCTGGCCACCTGCCCACCTGGCCACCTGGTCAACTGGCCACCTGACCACCTGCCGCCTGAACACCTAGCCACCTGACCACCTGCCGTTGGCCACCTGCCACCTGGTCACCTGCCACCTGGCCACATGCTGCCTGACCACCTGGCCACCTGGCCACCTGCCGCCTGACCACCTGCCCCCGGGCCACCTGCCGCCTGGCCCCCTGACCACCTGCCGCCTGGTCACCTGGCCACCTGGCCACCTGCCGCCTGCCCAACTGCCACCAGGCCACCTGGCCGCCTGACCACCTGCCACCTGGTCAACTGGCCACCTGACCACCTGCCGCCTGGCCACCTGCCACCTGGCCACCTGCCCGCCTGGCCACCTGGTCGCCTGGCCACCTGCTGCCTGACCACCTGCCGCCTGGCCACCTGGTCGCCTGACCACCTGCCACCTGGCCACTTACCCGTCTGGTCACCTGGCGCCTGGCCACCTGGCTGCCTGGCCACCTGCCGCCTGACCACCTACCGCCTGGACACCTACCACCTAGCCTCCTGGACACCTGCCGCCTGGACACCTGCCGTCTGATCACCTGCTGCCTGGCCCCCTGACCACCTGCCGCCTGGCCACCTGCCGCCTGACCACCTGTCGCCTGGCCACCTACCCGCCTGGTCACCTGCTGCCTGGCCACCTGGCTGCCTGGCCACCTGCCACCTGGCTACCTGCCACCTGACTACCTGCCGCCTGGTCAACTGGCCACCTGGCCACCTGCCGCCTGACCACCTACCGCCTGGCCACCTACCACCTAGCCGCCTGGCCACCTGCCGCCTGACTACCTGCTGCCTGGCCCCCTGGCCACCTGACCACCTGCCACTTGGCCACCTGCTGCTTGGCCACCTGCCACCTGGCCACCTGCTGCCTGACCACCTGCCGCCTGGCCCCCTGACCACCTGCCGCCTGGCCACCTGCCGCCTGGCCCCCTGACCACCTGCCACCTGGCCACCTGCCACCTGGCCATCTGGTTGCCTGGCCACCTGCCGCCTGACCACCTGCCGCCTGGCCACCTGGTCGCCTGACCTCCTACCACCTGGCCACCTACCCGCCTGGTCACCTGCCGCCTGACCACCTACCGCCTGGCCACCTGCCACCTGGTCACCTGGTCACCTGACCACCTACCGCCTGGCCACCTACCGCCTGGTCACCTGGT
Organism: Vulpes lagopus; assembly: GCF_018345385.1. Classification (NCBI taxonomy): domain Eukaryota; kingdom Metazoa; phylum Chordata; class Mammalia; order Carnivora; family Canidae; genus Vulpes; species Vulpes lagopus. The sequence goes on from NC_054824.1 coordinate 103,835,061, forward strand.
TGCCTGACCACCTACCGCCTGGCCACCTGCCGCCTGACCACCTGCCTGCCGCCTGGCCACCTGGTCGCCTGACCTCCTACCACCTGGCCACCTACCCGCCTGGTCACCTGCCGCCTGACCACCTACCGCCTGGCCACCTGCCACCTGGTCACCTGGTCGCCTGACCACCTACCGCCTGGCCACCTGCCACCTGGTCACCTGGTCGCCTGACCACCTGCCGCCTGACCACCTGCCGCCTGGCCATCTGCCGCCTGCTGGCTCGCCTCTGCTGTGTGGGGCAGGCGATTCCGGGGGCGGCTCCTACTGGGACAGCCTGCGGGATTGGGGGCGTCCAGGATGCCTCTCCGCACCTCCACCAAACTCTACCTGCGTTTCCCAAGTATTTCTATGTGAAGTTGGGTTGGAGACTGGATGGTAAAATAGGACTTTTGCTCCTGAGAAGCAGATGCTGGCAGGAGAGGCCAGGGCCGAGGGGCTCGCTCTGGGAGGCGGTTGTGCGGGGGGGCGGTGGGGGGCAGGAGAAAGGAAAGCCTGGGCCCGAAGCGGGGCCCCCCGGGTGGCGTGGGCCCCTGCGGAGAGCGCGGGGGGAGGGGCGAGGGCCGCGGCGTGCAGGAACTGGCTGCAGGGCCACAGGCCGGGGCTACAGGCTGGGCAGCCGGCTCCCCAAGGGCCAGAAGAGGGCCTGGGAGAGAGGCCGCGAGCCCGGGGGGACGCTGAGCACCGGGGCCCTGCCCGAGGACGGGCGTCGAGCATTTCCCAGAAGATCCTAGACGGGCTGCGTCCTCCGATGCATGGAGGCAGGACGCACCAAGTGGGGAGCAGCACAGCTCGTTATACCAGAACTTTCAGGGATCCCTGGGTGGCGCAGCGGTTTGGCGCCTGCCTTTGGCCCAGGGTGTGATCCTGGAGACCCTGGATCGAGTCCCACGTCGGGCTCCTGGTGCATGGAGCCTGCTTCTCCCTCTGCCTGTGTCTCTGCCTCTCTTTCTCTCTCTCTCCTTCCCTGTGACTATCATAAATAAATAAAGATTAAAAGAAAAAAAAACTTCATTTATACCAGAACTTTCAGACGACCCAAACTATTTCAGAAAGATTTCTGTTTTTTCTGAAATGCTGCTAGAATTGTCAGAAAAAATAATCACAGTCCACACACATAAATAAATGCATTTCGTTTAAATTTTGTCATGAAACACTGTCCTCATCAGATTGTACACATCTCCTTTCAAGAACATATAATTTATACATACTGAATAACCTCCGTGTGCCAAGCTCTACATGGATAACTCATGGGACAGAGACGGGGTACCTGTACCTAAGATACAGTGTCCTTATATCATATGCATTGTTCTATCAACTGTCATTTTATAAAGACACAGTCACCTGTGGGGTACCCCGGAGCCTCAGTCAGTTAGGTGTCTGCCTTGGGCTAAGGTCATGATCCCGGGGTCCTGGGATTGAGCCCTGAGTTTGGCTCCTTGATCAGAGGGGAGTCTGCTTCTCCCTCTCCCTCTGTTCTTTCCCCCAGCTTATGCTCTTGCTCTCTCTCTCTCTGTCAAATGAATAAATAAAATCTTAAAAAAAAAAAAGACATAGTCACTTATTTCTTTATTTTTCTCACTTATTTCTTTATTCATTATTCTTTCTCCTCAATACAGTCTCTGGTTTGGCTCATCTTTGCCACTCAAACATCCACCTTGTGCCTAAAATCAAGCAGCCACTTTACTAAATTTACTAAAATTAAATACCATGCAATGTGCCTAATATTAAATTTATAGAACTAACAAAGCACAGAAGTAGGCTTCTGGGTACATCTTGCTTTGATTTTTAAAAATCAATATTTTGTATAGTTATGTCTCAAAGGGTGGCCCTACTGAGTAAACATAAAATCCATTCCATGTTTATGAGCATTTTTGCAGTTTTCGCTTAAAAAATTAAAAAGAAGCAGGAAGTAAATTTCTAGAAACTATGCCTCAGTAAAGTTCTGATAAGGATTTTTGGAATAGATGGTGACAAAATTTTGGAAGATGAAAGAGAATTTTAAGGTCTGGGAGGTGGGGGAGTGGCAATGGAAAAACTTTCAAAAATGAACCAAAATGCTTAGAGGTCTACCAAAAAAAGTGAAAGGAACTGACTTGCAACAGATATGATGCACTAAAATATAAAATATACCATGGGGAAATTTATATAAATTAGCCATTGTCAAAAGTTTTCAATTAAGCCTGCTACTTGAATTTATTTTTCCTGCAAGGGGACACACGTCAAATATCAAAAGAAATACAAGAAAAGTGTGATTTGCATTATAGGGTTTTGATTTTAATGATGAAATATTTCTATTTATAATATAAAAGAGACATAATAGGAAATATGCTATTCTTAGGACTATGAAGCATGAAGTATATACCATTACCTAAAAATTACCTCAACGAAGAGGTCAACACAGTTAAAGAATCATTTAATAAACCATGTATCTATTCCTTAAAATTTGGAAAGGTTGTTTATATTTATCAGAGGTTTTCTCATTCTGTGTTCCTATTCACATAGATTCAAATAACTTTACGGAATAAATTTCCCTTGAATACTAGGGAACAGGACATTGAAACTATCATGTTTCCAATTCTCGGGAAAATGTTCAATGTGAAATTGTTCAATAAAAAGGTAATTTTAGAATTCAGTATAACTGCTTGGAAATAATGGGGGGAAATTCCATGCACATTGGCTTAACTTGTCTAGACTGAAAACTGTGCTAAGATGGACATTTACAGAATTATTACAAATGACCAACTACTTAGAAATTAATGCATAGCAGTGACAGCAGTACATTTCATATCAGTTGTGAGATTCATGTAATTTCCTGCTATGATAATGGGTCACAGCCACAGTAATTCATAGCAATTTACAATATACCTGTGGAGCACTCACAGTGACGGAAATGAAATTAGCTCATGTCACTGTGGCACATAGGCTAAGTTTTATAGATCTTCAGATAACTAAGTTTATTTTTAACACAGTAAGTGTAATTCTTGAGAGCAATTCCCTAAAATGTAAGCTGCTTTACAGCGACAGTGTGAAAGCTGCAGACTCCTGCAGGACTTCCCAGGGATGGGTTAAGCCTCTCTCCACTGAGTATCCTGGGGAGCCCAGATCAAGGGTTTAGACCCTTTGGACAAAGGGACCCTGGATTTGAAACCCAGCTCTGCTACTTAATAGGAGGTTCAACAGACCATGATTTAATTAACACATCTCTAAGATGGGAAAAAATAACAGTAAACTTTAGAGATGTAAACAACAGTAGATTATCTATTTAAAATGGGTGTGTGCAGCATCCAGGAAACTAAAGTTAACAAAAAATGTCATCAGGATACACAGATTTTTTTTCCTTATAAAAAATATAAATATTTTGGGGGCACCTGGGTGGCTCAGTGGTTGAGCATCTGCCTTTGGCTCAGGGCAAACCCCGGGGTCCCAGGATCGACTCCCTGCAGGGAGCCTGCTTCTCCCTCTGCCTGTGTCTCTGCCTCTTTCTGTGTTTTTCTCATGAATAAATAAATAAAATCTTAAAAAAAAAAGTTTTTTTTAATTCAAGCTTTCCTTGTTTCCTATTTTTTTGTACTAGTCTAGTGTTTCTTCAGATTTATTTAAGATAATCACAGTTGTGACAAGTATAGTTTGTATTACTGTTCTGAAATTCAATAAATATAATAAATGACAAAAGTAAACTGAGTATTGGGCTACTTCATATTTTTATAATAAATGAGTCCACTGTCTTTTATCTAAATTTTCTATTCTATGTAGAGTAAAAGTTTTTGCCCAGCTCAGAGCCTGATGCAGGGCTCAATCTCACAAACCTGAGATAATGACCTGAGCTGAAACCAAGAGTTGGATGCTTAACCAACTGAGCTACCGGGTGCCCCATTCGTGTCCTATAATTTAATAAAATAAAAATATATATAATTATTATGCTTTTACTCCATACTGGTCAGTGTGTTGTGTCCATTATCTTATGTCTACATGGAGATAATAATAGGATCATTCAGTTGCTTGACTGATGATAGTGATAGTTAATAAGTGCTTCCATAGCTCTTCCTTGCTAACTAAGCAAAACAAATGTTTATCAAGCACTTACATACAACAAAATTGTTTTCTGGTACTACCATTATGATAGAGATGCAAAAGTCATGGTTTCCTGCTCTTGAAAATCTTACATTATAAAAACAGATATTTGGGTCTATAAATCTATTATTAGACAGCTATTCATTTATTTGACAGAAATCCACTATAGTCCAGGTCTTCTTCTATGCCCTGGGGATCTCCTCCTCTTCAGGAAAAAAAATAAAAAAGAAGAAGAAAGCCACAGTGGTTTCATAAAGCTTATGTTCTACTGAAGGCAAACAAGAAAACAAAGAGTAAGTACACACACAGTAGGTGTGGTGGTGATAATCATTACAAAGAAAAACAGAGATAAAAATAGGTTAAGAGGAGAGAGTGTGTCAATTAAAATGATACTTTAGATAGGGTGAGAATAAGGTCTCATTTCTGCAGCCACTTGAATGAAGTGTGAGGTCAGGCCAAGAGGATATCTGCTGATAAAGCATCCCAGGCTGAGAAAACCAACATCCATCGACTATGAGACTGAGGATGGTGTTAAAATCTAGGCAGAGCACGGAAGCCCCCTGTGGCTGAAATGGAGTGATCCAGGCATGAAGGGGTGAAATATTAGATCAGAGAGGTAGTTGGATACAAGAGCATTTAGGACCTCACTGACCATGTGAAGGACTTTGGATTGTATTCTCAAACAAAATAAGAATTCAGTAAAGGGTCTGGCCAGAAGAATGACATGACCTGACTCGTGTATTTAAAAAGGTTAAAGGCTGCTGTGTAGGAAATGAACTGTACGGAGAAAAGTTCTAAGAAATGAGATCATCAGGAGGTTAATATAATAGCTCAGGTGACAGAGGACAGGATGTTACTAGTAGAGGATAGATCAAATTATGGAAATATTTTGGTAGTAGAGCCAAAAGACTTGATGATAGATTGGCTGTGGGACATTAGAGGAGGGTGGAGAATGTGATGTATCCATCAAAGAATGGCAACAACCAATGTGAGGCCAAAGAAAAAGAACAGCAGCCAGTGGTGGCATTTAGGTAAGAAATTTAAAGACGAATGAAATTCTGACCAGTAGGGGATCCCTGGGTGGCTCGGTGGTTTGGCACCTGCCTTTGGCCCAAGGTGAGATCCTGGAGTCCCGGGATGGAGTCCCGCGTCAGGCTCCCTGCATGGAGCCTGCTTCTCCCTCTGCCTGTGTCTCTGCCTCTCTCTCTCTGTGTGTCTATCACAAATAAATAAATAAATCTTTAAAAAAAAAAAAAAAGAAAGAAATTCTGACCAGTGAAAATAGGTGATGATGGAGAAAGAGGAAATCAAAACAAAACAAAACACCACATTCCAGGCATAGGAAGCAATATGGAAAAATGAATAAAAATACAAAAATACCAACGGAGTTTGGTTATCATGAAGCTGCTGAAGTGAGAGATGAAGCTTCCTTGATTAACTCAGCATGTGTTTACTAAACACTCACTATACACCAGGGATCCTATTAGGTGCTGGAATTATAGCAGCAAGCAAAAGTAGTCTGAAGTCCCTCTCCTCAGGGAGCTTACCTTCTAGTGAAAAGACAGGCTAAGAAACAAAAGCAAACAAGATAAACAAAATGTATGTTTTCTTATACAGTGGTTATGTTTTAAGAAGAAGTCATAAAGGAGACAAGAAGAGAGGAAGGAGAGGAGGGGACGATTTTAAAACCAATGGCCCAGAAGAACCTCACCAGAAAGGAGATATTTAAATAAAGATCAGAATGGATGGCTCATGGCAGAGGAAACTGTCACTGAGAAGGTGATATTTGCATAAAGAAGTGTGGATGCATCAGGAAAGGGCCATTTACAGCCAAGGAAAGAGAAGTAGAAGGGCCTGAGGAGTGTATCTGGAGTAAAAGACCATAAGGAGTAAGGTGCACGTGGTGTGTCCTAGGAAGCGGAAGAGTCCAGCAGGAGCAGAGTGGGGAAGTCGGTGAAGTTAAGGTTCAGTCCTGGGATCTGAGCAGAGGACCAACAAGACTCGCACTGCAGAGCCTCCATCTGGCAGCTTTACAGAGAACAGGAGAAAATTGGAGGAGGAGGAGATGACCATGTGAATGGTCTGGAAAGTAACTGAGGTTTGTCTCATCATCCAAGAGATTCAAACAGGGATCAGATTTAGGGACATCGCTTTGAGAAGAGCATTGAGGATGTTTTGGAGGGGGACTGGAGGGAGAAGAATTTGAGAGTAATTGTGGTTAGTTAAGGGTGAGTGAGGCAAATTTGGCCACTTTGCTCATTATTGATGCCCAGCACCTAACACTCATCCACATAATCCATTAATTGAATGAATGAATGAAGGAATGGGTTAATTTTTGAAAGAGAATAATGTTTCAGAAGTAGGACTACAACTTGGTAATTGGTGGATATTTGGCTTGAGATCATTAAAAACCTGAAAATGACTCTGAGGTTTTAAAGCTAATAATATTTGACAATCATACTGACCATTTTACAAGGACGTGACTAGTAACAGGGTTTCTCAGAAATGCATCATTTTATCCTTCCAAAGCTCTAAACAGCAGGTGCTCTTACCAATTAATTTTACAGATGAGACAAAGGAAGGCTTAGTAAGAGATTCAGCCACTTGTCCCAAATTGGACAGCTGGTAAATGGAGTCTGGACTCAAACTCAGAACTCTTTCATCACAAAGCCTTTCCTATTTTCTCCTCATTTGTGTTGTTGACTTGGAAATAGTGACATTAGGAGAGAGAGGCAGCAATATAGGTAGGGAATGTTACAGGAAGAGGAGGAGCACGTTTGTTTAATGTAAGCCAAGTCTGAGACGTCAGTGCAAAACACAAAAACTTTTGTTTTAAAAGTTAGAAAGGTCATCTAGAAGTCAGGGGGAAAGGGGGGATAAGAGTAAAAATTCAGATTTTAAAGTTGCATAATTAAAGCTTTGGAAATGGTTACGATGATTAAAAAAGAAAAAAAGGAATTTTAGAGACTGTTTTTGAAATGCTTATGTTTAGAGGTTAGAAAGACAAAGATGAGCTGATGAAAGAAATGGGATGTTTATAAAAATTGCTCTTTCAAAGCATCTATATTTGAAATCATCTTCACATAAAAAAAAAAGAGGTTTTCAAGTTAAGTATAGCAAATGTTGTTGGAAATGGAGCATCTATAGAGGTAGGATAAGAATAGGGAGAAAACAAATCCAAGCAGACAGGAGAGAATTTCAAGATTTTCTTTTTAATTTAATATGAAGAACAGAGTAAAAAGCATATGCCTTGAGAATAAACTAGTAAAAAAAAAAAAAAGGCGGGGCGGGGGAGGATACAGCTGACTTGCTGACTTATAAAAATGTTTCTGTTTGTTTTTTTACGTAGCAAAGATTTTCCCAAAACTTCATGGAACTAAGGAAAGTATAGAAGAGAAGACATTGAGGCAGTAATTGCAATTTTAAAAAAAATTTTTTTTGAACAGATAAGATTCGTGGATTCCATGGATACAGAGCCTGGAATAATCCATTTTACCACAGAAAGAGACCCTGAGATGTTCTTTACAAGTAAAGAAATTGACAGAGGAGATACAAATGTCCAATGTCACAATGCTAACAAGGGTCCAACCTAGATTAACCAAGATCCAGGGCTCACGCTCAGTCCAATATACCCTACTTTCTCTGCAAGACAGAAAGGGCTGATTTTCATGTCAGTTTTGGTAGAACACTGACCCACTAGTGACCCACAGAAATTTCAGCTGGAAATTCCCCTTGGTCACAGGCAAAGATGAATGGGTTTGAAACACATGTCAGAAGACGGTACTGCTATTTTTTAGATGTAATCTGTTGCTTTATTTGATGGTATGTTTTAACATATTTTGAAATATTAGTATTTTTTTAGAAAAGCTACATTCTGAAAAATATTTGAGAATAGACCTAACTCTAATTTCAACCCTGACTTGAAGACAACTGTGAACAAAATAAATGTGATAGATAGATATTCCACTTTGAAAACTACTACATGATTAAATATGTTCTACAACCTACAATGGATGTTTCATAGCCCAAAGTGAATATGATTAGAAGTAAAATCAATGAAATAAGGTGAAATGCTAAAAAACCACGTGCTCAGAATTAGAAATAAGTGTATGTTCATATAATTTTAGGAATGAGTGGAAATTTAAACATTTTAAGCATAGAAAAATGGTCCAGTATTATTTACCTAATATTTAGAAAGCAAGTAAACATGCTAGGAGAAACTTATAAAACTAAATGGCATGTATTCAGAATATTATTTTCTGTACTAAAATGTTTCAAAGAAAAAGAAATTGATTTTAATAAAAATGATTGAGAAAAATTTTCTGATGACAAATTAAATTATACAAAATAGGTTTATCTAATTGGAACAATTATTCTCACAGTAATGCCAAGGCCATTATAAACTGGGGGAAATAATGAATAATTATCATCAGAGCAATTTTGAACTTTAAAAAAACCAGAATTCAAAAATCATAGCTAACTTTATAAGTTACAGTTCTTGTTTTCTTTGTTCACAGTTTGACCATTTTCTTGCATGTGGTATCTCAAATGTTCCTATATTTTGTCAATGGCCCACAGAAAGAGAAGGTATTCAGCAGAATATATGATTTTGTGGTTTCAAATATTATGTTAATATAAACTACAATTTTATGCCATTCTACCTCTATTTCTGACCCAAACTAATTTTGGTTCAATTTTCTGCAAAATATTTCAGAAAATATCCCAAGATAAATCTAAAGTTTCGATATAAATGATAGATGCACCAAAATATGCTTATTTAAAAATACTTTTCTAGGGATGCCTGGGTGGCTCAGCTGTTGAGCATCTGCCTTTGGCTCAGGGCATGATCCCAGAGTTCTGAGATCAAGTCCCACATCGGGCTCCCTGCAGGGAACCTGCTTCTCCCTCTGCCTGTGTCTCTGCCTCTCTCTGTGTGTCTCTCATGAATGAATAAATAACATCTTTAAAAATAAATGAACAAATAAATAAATAAAAATAAAAATACTTTTCTAAATTCTATGTCTAACTTTATAACTGATGATCAGTTCTGATCTCCTGATCAAATGAGGCTAAAGCTGGTATATTTTAAAACAGTTGCTTGTGCTGGATGGGCAGCAGGATGGTTCCCAATGTTATTTTCCTAATATTACCTGCTTCCAGAAGTCTTCAGCATCCGAACTGTTTGGCACCTAAAAGGATGACATGTACCAGTTTGTTTGCATTGTGATCCTCTTCAAAATATAGAACCCACGTCAATGGGTAATGAATTAGGGTATGAATTAGGGTAATGAATTCTGGGCAATGGATTAGGATTACAGTACTACACTGAGGAAAACTAACATTAACTCTAGAGTTTATAGATTTTTATAAGCCCCCCTGAAAGGAACTGCTCTGGTGAGATTTCCTAGTCATTTTTATACTCTGGTTGTTGGAGAGCTAATTCTTAAGTCCCACAACCATTTAGCCCATTACAAATACCATTTAGTATTTATTTTACTAGGTTTACATATATGGTATATATAATATCTAATATATGCTATTTTATAATATATAGTGTTTGTTTTACACATAATGTATTCTACCCTTAGTCATTGTCACAGTTTACTGCTTTAAAATATTAGCCTTGTTATTTTGAAGACGATTAACTCTTTCTCCCTATAAATCTGGATCCAAGAGGGCTGAGTACAACATTTTTAATACCAACAGTCATCTAATACTGCCATATGTGTCGAATGGAAGCTAATGAAAACCATACTGTGGTTTCTAGAACACATGACTAAGATTCACCTCTTGGACTGTGGTGTTCTTTCACCAAGCTTGACTGGTCCCCAACATCATCATACACTGAATGTTTTTTATTAAGCATTTTCCTGAGTTCTTGATATGTATAATCTAATATAATCCTCATAACTAATCTAAAGAATAAAAGACTATTGATATCTTCTTCCCATCAATGAAGACACCCAACTTCCAAAAGATGACACAAGACCTTGTCAACACACCCTAGGGATGGATAGCAGATTTGAGCTCAGGCACTCTCACCCATAGGTTTCACTCTTAGTCATACTTCCCTGTTGATTTGCTTCTGTTCATCTTACTTTTTCTTCTGGTTTTTATTATAACTATTTGGGGGGAGTGAAGTTCCAAAAGACACTTCTGTGCCACTCTTCTGCATAAGTAGGAATCAAAATTCCTGTTTTCCCTGCTTTCCTGCTTCCCAGTGTCCACTCAGTGAGCTACTTTTCCATCTTTAAGTCACATTGTCAGTGAAGATTTTTGTTTCCCTCTCCCTGAGCTGAATCACTTGTTCCTCAGCTATGTGCCTGCATCACTTCCTAAACAGGCCTACTCTTACATATATCACCTCCTACTGCATTGATTTGCTTCAGTCTTTCTCCAAAGAGATTGCATTCTCCCTGGAAGCAAATTTATGTGACCTTTAAGAGTACAAATTCTCTGTGTAGCTGCAGAATCCAGAGGAGTGCTTAAAAATGCATGTATTTGCAAGGGCAGATCAGATGAAAGGATACAGCTAGCTAGGCACAACTGGGACTCAGGAACCATGGTAAGCTAGAAAGTACATTGGTGGTCTGAAGAAATCCCTCTTTAATTTTTCATAAACCCTCCTGTCTTCTAATCTATGGTATCTAGCAGGGTTCATCTAATAAATATTTGTTCAACTAGTGAAAGATGAACATTATATTTTAGTTGTTCCAATAAAAGAAAAATGAAATGGGTAAGCATTTAACCATGTGTCATTGGCTAAATTGTGCCTCCCTGACACCTCCGCCCTGGCAAATCCATAGTGTTAAAGTTCTAATACCCAGTATTAGATGCAACCATATTTGGAGATAGGTTCTATAAAGAGACGATAACCTTGAGATCATTAGGGCAGGCCCTAATCCAATATGTCTTCATAGGAAAAGGAAATTGAGACACAGACACATAGAGAGGTAAAACTTTGGGAAGACAGACCAAGAAAACATCTATCTATAAACCAAGGAGAGCGGCCTGGTCCAGATCCTTCCCTCATCTCCCTTGAAAGAACCAACCTTGCCAATGTCTTGATCTTGGACTTCCAGCCAGTAAGAAGATAAATTTCTATTGTTTACTCCATACAGTTGGTGGTATTTTGCTATGGAAGCCCTAGCAAAGAATACACCATGTAATAACATTTAGGCAAAATTGAAAAGTATAATACTTCAAGTAAAGATTGTTTTTGGCGCCCAGTTAATTGGTTGATTTATCATATTGTTCTCTAAAACTTCTGGTTCAAATGTTTTCATAGATGTGCCTGACAAACAGAGAGTTTTAAGAAGAGTTAGGAAAAGAATTAAAAAAAAATTTTATTATGATAAGGCCAGTCCAAAAAAAATAAGTATTTTTCTTTATCAGCTTCTCCTAGCAAGAGTTAACAAATAATGTAAGTTCAGGTAAAAGTGATCTGATTTCTATGAGATATATAAAATATAAAAACAGAAGCAGATAAACCCTTTAGTGTAAGGAGTCATGGTGTCAGGAAATAGTTAAGTAGTAAAATCTTGAACTGCTACAGATGGAGGATGTTTAATAGTGCTGCACAGGAAGTGTGTTAGAGTCCAAGTTTCTGCACAATGAGAGACCTGTTTTCAGCTAAGACCTAATGTTGAAATTATGCTTCCAAATAAAAGTAGCTGAATTTAAAATTTATTTTCTATTATTATATTTTGGTAGAAAATAACAGGGCTACTGCACAAGGGGAGGCATATATAAATAATAAATTACAGAGCATACTAGGCAAAAATTAATGCTTTCTTACTAATTTCATTGTTAAAAAAGAGTACTTAAAATGATTTTTTAAAAAAGAGTAGCCAATATAAAAAAATACTGCAAATGAAAGAAGGATTCTCAAAAAAAAAAATAGCAAGGGTTGACTTTTGGAATAAAAGCAACTGAGTCAGGGCAAGTTGATATGACTCCATGAACAACTCATGGTAACATCATCGGGATCATTGGGAAACCATGACTTTTCAAGAAGGGTGACTCAGAACAGAGCTAAGTCTTTCAGCATAGTTTTCAATACTACATTTGGAATAAAAGATTGGACATTATACCAATGCAATGAAAGTCTGGAAGTAAATTAAGTCTAGACCAGAATCATACTTCGTATCAGATAAACCCTATGGTATATTTCCTACTTCATAATATATGGTCAGTCCTTGTGTAGCTCTATCAGTAAGTGAGAAATACTCAAATTTATTCCCTTCAGATAGTTTCAACATATTTTAAACAGACTGGAATCCACTCTAGGCAGCACCAAATGAAGAAAGAGTTTCTAGAAGGGAAAGATAAATTAATGACAGGCTTTATCAAAAGCTCTTAGTAGCTGAGAAAGATAAAAGTTGAGGACTGAGCCACTGCATTTGACCACATGGATGTTGTTGGTGTGCCTGGTATAGAATGAGACTTTAACTGGCTTATGCCTATTTAGATGTGCTTCATCTATTTGTTTCTTCAATGACATTTTATTGAAGAAATATTATGTATTGGTACTAAAGAGGTGAGTAAAAAATAATGAATCCATTTATTTTCATCATACAAATCATTAAGTCAAAAAATTAATGGAAATAAAAGGCCTGTATTAAAATTCTGTATTTCTTCAGATTGCTTGTTCCTATTTAGGATATACTAATTACATTATTTAAAATTTAAAACTGTCAAACAATTGAGGGACTAAGAAGTTTTCTGTGTATGTGTTAGTTAATATATAACAGGTTTATTTTCCAACAAGTCAAGAGAGTTGCTATATTGCATTCCTCAACCCAATTCTTTAAGTTATGCCACAGAGCTATGTCATGGTCAATTATCTCAGATAAGTGCCTACACTGACAAGACAGCTGCTTAATTTAGGTCTCATACACAGGCAGATGCACACACACAATAGACCTCAATAAATAATTTCTATGATATTAACCAATTAATTCTAGAGATACACAGTCAAGCAAAACAAGGGGACAGTTCTTAGAATTATACTGATATTACAAGTCCAAATTCATAATTCCATTTAAGTTAATTAACATTTACTTCCTATTTACTTTATTATATTATACATTTACCTTTTTAAAACACTAATTTGATTTAGTAACATGGTAAAGGGCTTTTAAAAAGTAATTCAACAAAGGCAAGTTATGCATAGGAAAATAAAAATTTAGTCTGTAGTTTCCCCAAAGAGTGCATTCACCATATGAAGTGAGAATCTGAACCACACACTGTTGTTAAGTTCAATACACTTTTATGAATAATATAAATATGAATAAAGATTTTTAATTTTAATTTTATTAAGAAGAGGAAAAATAAGCAAAGCAGCAATGATTTTATATGGCATAACTCAGAGCTCTACAAAATGGACACATAAAAAATTAAAGATTGAATGCATAGCTCAGGTAACAAAAAATTCAATAAATTCAACAAGCAGGTGCATAACGTATCATTTCCTTGGTTTAACAAGTCTTTGAAATGTTATCTTTCTACACAATGGAATTTTCTATGGAATTCCCATCCACAACATGTTTTTCTATTGTCATTTACCTAAACACTGAACATACTGTGCAATCAGTACTGCTGGGCTGAATGAAACTGTAAAAAGCACCAGCTGGCTATATTCAGAATGGCACTTGTCCAGGTCTCAAATGTCTTATTTATATACAGTGGAGTTCTGCTGGCTGTTTAAAATTTAGGGCTAATAAATGTAATCGGCAGTACTACACAAGCACAACCAACAAAATATCAGAAAATACTTCTCAAAGTGAAGCTTTACTTGTTCTCCTCTCACATAATTCAATTTGTGACAGTGGAAAATAAGTCCAAGCAATTTTTCGTTTGAAATAATAAAAAAAAATTAAAGAAAAAAATGTAAACGAAGCCGTAGGTGAGTTGTAAGCTTACCATCTGGTCTGCATTTTATTAAACCGGGGGCATATATTGATAGGTAAAGCTTATACCACTATTAGGATGAACAGAGGTATTTAGGCAGGTCCCCAGGCCTCTCAGACAAGGTAAAAGTTATTAAGTCCTTGAGGAAGCCACAATCTAGTGTCAAAATAAATTACTATCACATGAACATTGAGGTTTTACCAAGAAAGGTCTATATAAAAAGTATGATGGAGCCTCTAACTGTGCTGATCAAAAATATAACACTGTGATTTAGATTTTCATTTCTAGAAACAAACAGTAAATATGCATTTCCTGGGAAAGAAAGAAAAAAGAAAAGAAAAGAGAAAAGAAAAGAAAAGAAAAGAAAAGAAAAGAAAAGAAAAGAAAAGAAAAGAAAAGAAAAAAAAAAGAAAATTTTCCTGAAACAAAATAGGTGACGTTTTTCTATACTTTAAGTTTGATTGACAAGAAGGTGAGGGGCGCCTGGGCAGCCCAGCTGGTCAAGCATCTGCACCTTGGTGTTGGCTCAGGGCACCTTGGTGTTGGCTCAGGCCATGATCTCAGGGTCCTGACGGAGCCCTCCTGGGGCTCGGTGCTCAGGACAGAGTCTGCCTGAGATTCCCTCTCTCTCCCTCTCCCTGCCCCTCCTATTGTGCTCTCTCCCCCTCCCTCTCTCTCTCTCTCTGAAGTACATAGATAAATCTCTAAACTTGATTGACAAGAAGGTGACCTTCCTCTCAAAATACTAAGACAATATATTTCACTATTAAGTCATTATTTCATCTATTTTAGCTTAGAAATGGCTCACCCTGAAGGTGGTATTATATGAACCCTAAGCTTCCATTCGTATAATGGTGTTACTATGTGAACCCAGAATGCTCTAATAGCATCAGGAGTGGGAGGGCAGGGCTGTGTGGAGATTGTGAACACCCACGTGAAGTGGAAAACAAAGGAGTATAACTGGATACCAAAGCATTCTTCAAGTCGTATGCACACCACATGTAGCCCTGAAGAAGACATAAGTGACATAGTTCTTTAGCTAATAGTGAAATATAAGGAGGTAGAGACGATGAGGAACTAAATCGTTAAGAGACTCAAATTCTAATTCTGTTTCTAGCAATTTCTGTGTAACATTTGGTAATTAATAACTACTTCGAAATCTCTATATCTTCATCTGCTAAACGTATATCAAACATCAGCCCCCTTCTGCATAGTCACTCAAATGCCTGATTCACCTTGGGAACAGCAAGGCCACCAAAATCTATGAAGATGTTTGACATAATTTAAAATATATATAAAAATAAGCACAAAGAAGCTTTTGTCAGGGAAAATGCTAAAATTTTGCTGAACTTTATCATACTGACACTGTTTTTACTTTATCATATATGCAGACAGATGTTTCAGGCGTTGGGTCCTTAATCGTCCCCTGATTATAACTACACGTACACAGACATGCCCTGTCTTCACAGACAATCATAAAGCACAGAACTAATATCAAAAGAATAATCTAGAAATAGGGAACAAACAGGCAATAAAGTTGGGTATTCTATTTTAGACACGCACAAGTCAAGAATGTGCTTTCCCAACAGGAGATCTCAAACTCCTGGATAGTAGCACACACAAGATTTGGATGGGTTTAGATTATTTAATCCTACAGTAGTACTTCCTCTGTTGACCTCCGACTATCACTGCTACTTAAGTGCCTTCTGTCTTCCATCCTCATTCCCCCCCATCACCTGCTACAAACCACCCAGACGAGCAGGGGGGATATGTCAGGACTATTCATTTTTTGAGTTTTGTTCCATTTTGTTTGAGTAATCACAAGGGATTCCAGGAATTCTGACATGAAAAAATTGGAGTGCCATGAGCACAGTCTCTTTTCGTTGATTTTTTAAAGAGCTTTTCAGCATGTGTTTATATTTTGAATTATACTCCTGAAAAATATAAGAGTTTGGTTGTTCCAGTGCTTGTTTTGTTTTTTTGTAAAGTCTTGCACTGACTACTACTTTGTAATTTCTGCATATGATTATTGAAAGTAGGATCACTTATGGCATATCTAAACTAAATTCAAAACAACTGGAATGTAATTAGATTAATGCCAACATAAACCACCAACCCAATGAATGGAGGTCTTTTAAGCACAAATAGTGCAATGGTTTTGATACCACATGATCCTTGTGGCCTGGAACCTACTAGGATACCATTGCTGTGCAGGGGCCTCCATGTGGATGAAGTCATTCAAACAGATCAACCAGGCAATGAACTGCTTTTACGTGGTTGTCCCCACATTTCCTTCTTGAATGAATGAATGAATGAATGATCCCTTAGGGGAATTGTTTACTTTAAGTTTTCAACTATCTGAAATAAAGTTGATCATTCTCTGTCAGTGATCTCTGTAACTACTTAGTCTTTGAAAAATTTGAAGAATACCAAAAGCCTGAAAATTCCAAATATTGCTCTGAATCAAGCAACTATTTTAAAACTAAAAGATCAAATCTTTTAAAAAGCAGCAAGAAGGGCAGCTCAGGTGGCTCAGTGGCTTAGCGCCACCTTCAGTCCCGGGTGTGGTCCTGGAGATCCGGGATCGAGTCCCACGTCAGGCTCCCTGCATGGAATGGAGCCTGCTTCTCCCTCTGCCTGTGTCTGTGCCTCTCTCTCTCTCTCCCTGTGTCTCTCATGAATAAATAAATAAAAATTTTTTAAAAAGCAGCAAGAAAAACTACACGTGAAAGTATTTATAAAAATTATACCCTTAAGACATCTTTATGGTCATAGGATATTTCATGATTTCCATCTCAATAATTCTATTTGATCCACAGAATCACACAGACTTTTTACAATCATGATTATGCCTGAGCCTCCAGGTTTGCAAAGGGATTTCAGATAGGATGCCAGTGTAAAAATCTATAGCTACTCCCTAATTCCTGGAAAAATGGCAGCTACTTAGTGACTTCAAAAAAATGTGTAGAGAGATGTATAATTCAAAATTTCTTCTTAAGAAAAGGTCAAATTTTATAGGTCCCACCCAAAGATACAAGTCAGGATTGTCTTACCTCCAACTGTTACATCAAATTACCATAGATTATGTGGCTTAAACAACAAATATTCCTTTCTTGCAGTTGTAAAATCTGGTCAGTCTAACCTTATGGCACCTGTAGGTCCAGAGCCTGGTGAGAGCCCACTCTCTGACTTGCAGATGGCCATCTTCACGTAGTATCCTCACATGACAGGCCGTAAAAAGGGACCACCTCCCATGTACCTTCTTATAAGGGCACGAATCCCGTCCAAGAGAACTCCATCATCATGACCTAGTTACCCTCTCCAAAAGTCCACCTCCAAATACCATCACATACTCACATGTCCCATCACATGGGACTTTAGGCTTCAACATATACATTTCCAGGGGACAGAGACATTCAGTGCACAGCAAGGATGATCCAAAATGAGGTAAATCCACCAAGTGCTCAGTAAGGTATGTGCAACAGGAAGAGTGTGTCAGAAATTCAGTTCGTGTTTATATGGTCCTCTTTTTAATTACATTTGATTTCAATTTTATGTACAATATATTCAGAGATATGTGTCCATATATTGATATGTGTTCATATATTGATAGGTACTTTCCTATCACACAATAGGAGCACACAATAGGAGCTCAATAGTTATTTTAATTATAAGAGTATTTTGTCAAAAAATTTTGATGGTTTCAAATTATATTGGGAATCTAACTTCACAAATTACCTCCCTGAATCTTCAAATTAAAATCACATTTGCAATCAGTTTTCTTTCCAGGTTCAGAAATGTCTGACATTCTAACAAATTTGAGTGCTTGCTTTATATATATTCCAATCCAAAGACCAAGCTATTTATCACCGATAATTTTCATTCAAAACATTTTAAATCAAAATAACATACCATGTGATTCTGGAAAGCATAACATATGGAGTTTTATATATCACAAAAAGATGGTTTTGATCTTTCTACGTTTCCTCATAAAAAATGAGTAGGGAACATCTTACTTCCTTGACATTTGTTACAAAAGTAGAAAAATATGCAAACTTTGTGTTGGTTATATCTCAATTTTTATGTATTATTTCCAGGTAGAACAGAAGATTACACACACATGCACACACAGTTAATGCCAATGATTTTTTGAAAACTCCTTAAGCCATACTTTTTCTATTCAAATTTTGCATATGCATTGACTTTTCCTTTTATTATTAAACAGACTCCACCTTACTCCTCTTTATGTCATAATATAAAATGTATCTTTTGAAATTACTGAATTGAGTAGAATGTGGACCAACTGGAGAGTCAACTGGACATCTATTCAAACTATAAATTTCCTTTACCAAACTATCAATGCATTCCTACCTCTTATTTTTAAAGAACATCCTGATATATTTAAACTCTCCATGAGGAATAACCGTATTTTCTGTACTGCACAGACAACACCACTAGCAATTATACATTCCTGGACTGATCTTTTGCAGATGTCAAAGAAATTTGATGAAAGGATGGAGGCAAGGTTGGGATAGTAAAGTGCCACCACTGAGCATGATATGCCCTTGCTATAGGACATAAAGGATGGTATGACACCCATATTTATTTTTCACTGAGAAGAGGGCAGAGGTGGAAGGTGGGAGGGAGCTGACTAAATCATGAAGAAGAGCGGAGGAAGGAGGAGGAGAAGAGAAAAGAAATTTGCAATAGTATGGCCAGTAAATAGAGAAAAATCATAGTGAAATAAAGCTAACATAAATAAGAATGGAAATAATAATTGTCATTTGTCACATGGTCTGTAAGTGCCTACGGCTGGCTGAATAGATTTTATGCGGTATTTGATTAGTCTAAATGACAACTCTTGAAAAAGATACCAGTATTTTCCAGAGAATAATAATGTGAAGAACTGGAAACCAGGTCTTACTTTGGAGACATTCACCCTGACATGGTTTTGGGGCAAGTGCTCTGCAGAGGGGCACAGGGCCACACTCGTAGGGGCCTGCTCTTGCTTAATGCTCTGCTGTCACCATCATCAAACTGTTTACAATTTTCGAACAAGGAATTATTATGCCCTCTGGCCCTCAAACTCTGTAACTAGTACCACCAATACTTTATATTATGGGAGGACATGTAAGGGCATACTTATCACTGGGAGCCTGAAAAACTTAGAAACTTAAACAGGTTAAAACACCAGAGTATTAAATGCTTCAACATTTCTCTTCACTACCATTTTCATAAGATTGTATTTTAATTTTTTTCAATTGATTTAGCTGCACCCTTTTCTGAGCTGATTACCAAAGATATTTATTTGAATGTCTAGCTGTCTCCTCAAAAATGTCCATCAGTGAACAAGGCTGAACTGTATGACACAGTCCATAACTGCTACCTTTTGTGGTAAGAAAAATATTCTTCAGTAGATATCAGAAGAGTCAGATGGTATGGCTGTATTCATTATTTTTCCATAAATCTTTCTATGTTTTCTCAGCTAGATTGTAAATTCCTTAGGAATTCTTCTGTGTTCTTCAGAATTCCTATTACAACTTGAGAACAAGGCAGACATCCAATAAATACACGTGAATTCACTGCAAATCTAAAAAAGAATGAACTGTCATATAAAGAGAAACAAGTAGAATAAGGGAATAGTTTAAATAATAAAATTAGGAGATCATTCTAAGGGTGTCGGATACACATTGTTTGATTGTAAGAGCACTAGTGTTTAGATAAAAAGAAGCATTTTCAAAATCATGAAAGCCAATTTTAATTACTATATGTTAAAAAGTATGGAAAATGTTCTGCTTAAAATGATTATTCATTCAATTTGTCCACATTTTGTCCAAAAGGCTGTGATAAAACCTCTTTCTCTTTTTTTTTTTTTCATTTTTAACTCTTTTGGAAATTATTTTAGCTCCTTCTCTGTAAGTGAAGTCTTCACAAATTACAGAAACTGAACTTGCTGGAGTGTTTCCATATGCATTTCACTTACCCAAAAATGTTTTTCTTTCATGTAAAGTCCAGGTTTACCACCACAGAGTTTCATGGAAATAAGTTTTTTTTTTCCTTAAAAAATAATGACAGAGAAAAATAAATGACAAAGCTAGAGTTAAGGAATCTTGGAAACCATCCAATTGTTTTATCAGCTGCACCGCAAGGCAAGCAAACCTTAACCTCGTTTGGCCTTATAAAGCTACTAAACTGCTGCTTTTCATACTCTGCATTTTGCATATATGAGCAGACTCTGCTCCTCAGTTTCATATACTGATTACTGTAAAATAAGCATAATGTCAAAACAACATTTGACCCAAAGCATCATAAAGCTGTGGCTTTCTAACCAGTGCTCCTGTCACATGCGGGTCGGTAAATACACACACTATAAATTTAAGGGTATGGTCTCATCTTTCTCTTTGGGGAATTGAGCATAGAGTCTTGAAAATCAAGAGAAACTAATTCCTGATTCAGTTTATAGCAGAGCAGAAAACTTACAGAAGAAAGAAACACCAGGTTTGGAATTGAATAAATGCCAATGTGTAAACATTTTGCATTCAAACCTGGTCTATCTAAGATACTTTGGATACATAGAAGGAGAGGGAGGGAAGGCCTTCATAGAGATCATTTTGGGAGCATACAGCTGTTCTGACATCTTATAGTTGGTGTACTATGCATCTATGAATTTTTAGGGAAGAAAATATTCACTGTGTTCTAGAAAAACATTGAAACAAAAGGACAAATTTTCCAAACATTCTCAACTACACATCACGTTGTTTTACTTTTACTCCTCTATTCTTTGATACCAAGAATACATAGGAATAAATAAACCCCACTTGAGCCACATTTCTGCATATTCAGACATTTAAATTATTTAGCCTCTAACTCTCAGGGTATTAAAAAAACTCTGCTCTCAGTAAGACACTGATTTCATGCTGTGACAAGCTCAAAAATGAAAACAACTACACAGATGAGAGGGTTTTTCACTAAACCGCAGCACTAAGCACAAATGAAATCCTGCTGGGAACATGTATCTACAAGTGTGAGTGTGTTTGACTTGGTAACACACGTTTGTGACTCTATGTGCTAGTAGGAAAAAGTAAAAAAAAAAAAAAAAAAAGGAGCTAGACAAGGATTTCATTGTCCATGTTTCTTGAAGATCTTTTTTTTTTTTTTTTTTTTTTTTGGTAGTTGGTTTAAAAATATTGGCAACATTTAAACATAACACTTATTGGCTCAAAGGCTGTCTTCACTACAGTTAACCATACAGTTCCCTTCATTGCCCCATCAGTGACCTCAGCCCAAACAAAAAAGATGAGAGAAGACTTGAACTTTATACTTTTACATTCCCCTTGGACCAGCCTGGACTAAAGATCATAAAGAGGCTCAATACGGATCACATGCTTTCTTTCTTCTTAGATGATGCAGTGTGCATTCTATTGTGGAAGAAATAAAGTCAGATGATGACTCCTTCTTAAAGTTCTCCTCCTTTTTCTCTAATTGGACTTATTTAAAACTTCTTTGATAACCCCTATCTACACCCCGCACCTATTTGATAATTGAGGAAAGGATCAGAGATAGAGATCTTTATTATACTGGGAGAAATGCTAGAAAGAAACCTAGTCATTAGTCTTCCAAATCATTTCCATTTATGATATCACTTCACATTTCTTTTTATTTAGATATCTGGAAAACATGAAAATGCATGTGACGTAATTCAATATTGAAAGAGACCAAAACCATGTTTCTAAAATGGCTGGTTAGGGGATGAAGAAATTATTTTCTTTAAGTTAAAAAAAATAAAAAGGAGAATGCAAGTTAGTTTTATAATAAAATATAAGTGATATATTTTAAATTCCTTGCTTTTACAAAAAGATCACACTGTAATAATACATTAACCTATAGTTTTTATATCATGACTAATTTCTTTTAGTATTTTACTATGACATGATAAATTATGGCCAAACAATAAACTTAGGACCTTAAACATACAGAAATTGTTTGCTTCAAGATTCAGATGCTAATAAATAGCAATTGATATAAAACATATCTCTAATTTTTCTTTACTTATCCTAAAAATCTGATATGAAATTGCTATTTATCCCAGCAAATAGAAGTTATTCAAAATGTTTTTTTAAATGTGGATCCTTTAAAATATGTCTTGAAAATATTAATATTTTAAATATTCAATTATATCATTCAGAAATAATCAACAATGGATACACCTCAAAATCCCTAAAATATACATTTTAATGCACCTAAAATAACAAATGCAAGGTCTGTCCTAATCCACAAACTTCATAGGTAATGTACCATCTACAGTTTTAAATAATGGATTCAAAAGGGCCATATTCCCCGTGGTCTAAAAGTTTAGAACAAAAATTTCTTTCAAGACAGTTGGTGCATCTTTACAACAATGTCTGACTCAACAGACAGATTTCATTTGTAATTCCTAAACCAACTACAATGTATGTAAAATTATAAGGTCTTTAATAAAATTCCTTTATACATCAGTCTCATATTTCTGCAGATGAAAAGGAACATCCAGATAGAAATCATACATATTTATAGGTTGTAATAAATAACTTATAAAAGGAACTGAAATGTTCATAGGTATAAAAGGCTGCATGCGGGATGCCTGGGAGGTTCAGTGGTTGAGCGTCTGTCTTCAGTTCAGGGTGTGACCCCGGGGTCCTGGGATCGAGTCCCACATTGGGCTCCCCGCAGGGAACCTGCTTCTCCTTCTGCCTGTGTCTGACTCTTTCTGTGTGTCTCTCATGAATAAATAAAATCTTATAAATAAAAATGGCTACATGTGCCTCTTGATTGTATGATTTCAAAATATTATTTGCTCTTAATTAACAGTAATTTATGGATCATAATTCTAGAGGAACTGTACCTTCAGGTGGTTTAATTGAATAATTATTCTAAATATTTCAATACTATCCATATACAAGATGAAGTTTCAATATCGGTAAAATATTGGTTTTGATCTTTTGGTGAAATCCAAAACAGAAATCTATTTCAGTAAACACATAACAATATAGTAGTCCACCTCTTGTGATATTTTCCTCCAACACTTTGGTTCCTTTCAGGAGGTATTGTTTTTGTTATCTTTAGACATTATCACATTATCTTTAGACATTTTTGTTTTGTGCCACAAGGTACTTTGGGAAATTCTGGGTAGAATAAATTAATCAATCAGTAACATTTCCTTGAAAAGCACACTATCTAAATAGGACAGAAGTAAAACGAATAAGGGAAAGGGAAGTAAGAAAGAGGAAATACAGTAGGACAGCAGCAAACAGTGAATACAAATATAAAACACATAGGATATTATCGACAAGACCACAGTTTAAATTACCCAGGGCAAGATGTACAGAGTGCTATGATAAAACAGTGCATTTAAGTTGCAATCACTAATTTGAATTACCTAACTTCAGTATCTGCTTTATATTTTTTTTTCTGGCTTTTTCAGTGGCTTTTCAAACCCCTTAGTAACAAACTAAATCTTACACCTAATTGACAACTTCAAAAAAATGTTAACAAAAATGAAATCTTAAGGAGAAATGGAGAAAGGAAGCCCTTCACATCTGCAGTGTGCTGTCAACCCGCGTCAGTCTCGAAAGCTGTTGACTGAAATCCCACCAATGGGAGAGAGAACATCAAACCACCAGAAAAGAGAAGACAGACGTATGAGAGGGAAAAATATATATATATATTTTTCTTTTTATTGTTAGTGTTCCAAATGTAGACAGGCAACCCGAGGCATCAGACCTGCAGTCGCTGCTGGAAGCCCCCAGAGACGTCAGCACTTGGTTGTCAGTGCACACCAAGGCATGCACAGCACCCAGACAGGTGTCTTTGCAGACCTCTTCACTGAGCTGCTGCCAAGTAGCTGACTAGGATTCTGCACATGCTTAGAGGTGAAAATGCTTGTTAAGATCCTAAATCAGATATAAGAATAAAAACTACTTTAATGAACAATATTTAGGAAAGTTCCAAATGAGAAGAGATGAACACACACACACACACACACACACACACACACACACAAGCCCTTTAATACTACGGCAAAGTTAGGCAAGCATTTTGGCTTTGCAAATTAGTTATTCATCAATATCTAAAAAATACTGTGTGCGTACGTGTGACACGTCTTATATTTGCGCTTTGCATGTATGTGTTGTTGCATGAGTGTCTGAAACACCAAAAACAAAATCCGTATGTTTTATTTTATTTTATTTATTTAATTTTACTTTATTTCACATAAGGGCAGACTGCCACATGCAGCACTTCATTTGGATGTGTCTGGAGTCTTAGAAGCTTGACTACCCTGTGTTCTGCAAATGGACCTTGAGAGTTTGGAGGGTGTAGCAGGGGAGTGCAGCTAGTCTTTGACCAAAGAATCGTCCTCTTCTCCCCCTGGAAGGTCCTCTTTCACAGAGCATGCAGCTTCTGCGGGGAGGCACTCGGGTGGTGAAGGAGGAAGGGACACAAGCCTGGCCAGCCAAATCAGCCAGTTCAACTCTGGCGATCAACGAGGCCACAGATATCCCCGACCAGCTCACCCTCATAACCTGTCTTCATTTTAGTTAACATAAGAAAATTGAAATTGTATATTTTGAAAGTCATTTTTGGATTTTAATTTTCTCCTCGCTGCATTCTCCTATAGGTGCATTCAAGATAGATTCCAAATAATTAATACAACAAATTCAGACAGTGACAAATAAAATAATTGCTTATATACATATGGTTAAGTACATTTATAACACTCTTTGTTGTAAGCAATTTTAAGTGCTTTACAAAGTACTGTCACACGCAACTCTGAGAGACGTGTGTTAGTCCCCTCATTTTACAGGTGAGTCTACTGAGAGAAGGATTAAATGACTAGGACAAGAATAAAGAGCCAGTGGCAGTAAGATATCTCCAAGTCAAGTGTTCAAACTTGGACACCCATAATCTTTGTGTTGTGCTATGTTTCTGATATCAGCAAATTGAAATGTATTGAGATCTGCCTCACCCACACGTAAATGGAATGGAAAACGCTAGAAGAAGATTCTGGTTCTGAATTAGAATATGGAAAGTAGCCCTCAATACTAATATGCAGAACTTGTATCTAAAAAAAAAAAGAAGTTGCACTCAAGATAGCATCCGCTGGAGACAAGGGGTGGCCACGCAAAACAACTGAAGAAAACCAACAAAAACAGATTAAACCAATGGGAAGGAGAGATTAAGTCCCAGTAAACAGAACTATCTTGCCCTCTGCCTCCTCCCTCATCTCCTCCTCTTCCCTCCTCCCTTCTTTCATCCTTTCTCCTCTTCCTCCAGTCTGCCTTTTTTAACACTAGGAGGGTCAGAACATAAGAGAACCAGAATAAAATCAGAATCACAGGCATGGCTCAGAAACCAAAAGGAAATTTTTAGATAGCAGCCTTGCTGTTAGCAAAAATATTTTAACTAACTTATAGAAATAAAATATTTAAGTTGGAATAATGTTAAGTTGGAATAATAATGTTGTGTAGGAATAATGATCTTAAAAGACTATTAGAAGGAAACAAAATTTTGCTAATGCATTCAAAAATCTTAAAAACTTAACATTTTAGCATAGCTTAAAATAAACCTCCACATACTAAAATATATATATTTATCCATTCATGTGTTTTAGCATTTAAAAATGATGTGGTTTAATAAATGATCAGTAACTGTATTGCACCTGTAAATCACAACTTTAAATGAATAGTTTAAAGTTGTCTAGAGCTTGTACTTGGAACGGATCTTGCAATCTGAGCATGGCTGGTATAAAATATATCATAAAATATTGACACTTTTCCAACTTAAAAGGGTGCCAAATTTTCCTGGAGCAAATTGTACTTGTAAACACCAATCATTTTTACAACACTTTAAATTATCAAGGGCTGGCACTCGTGACCCAATTTGTTTAAGCGTTTTTTTGGATCACATCGAATAAAAAGGGCATATTTTCAAAGACAACATTCTGCTGCCAAATACAACCTACTCATGTTTATTTCTTCAGGTGAAAGTTTCAGGGTCAAATTTTAAAAAGGCTATCACCTTTTTTTTCCCCTTACGAAACCCTTACAAAATCTATTGTCATCATATTTTCAAAGCTTGGTTTAATCAAAAAAGGATTATACAGGACGAGAGAATGCTACTATTATGTGTCTCTAATTAAACGGGGACACAACTAGCATCACAAAATGCCGTCATGTTTTTTTTTTCCTTTGCAAATGTTATTGTTGTCAGATTTAAAAGCTTGATGTGATTTTTTTTTTAATGTAGGACCAGAAACTTATAATTATTAGCATTGGATTAAATTGGCTTGTGTAAGTACTTTCCAAATTTCCTACCTTTATGAAGTATCGTCATCTCTACAAATATCGTACTGTGATATTTGTTTCATGATTTTACATGATACTTGAGAAAGAAAAAAGGAAAAAGACTTTCCATCAAGATAGGTACTTCTAAGACTGTTGTCTCTAGCTTATAACAAAAAAAATAAGGGTAATGATGAATTTTGATTTACATTCAAGACAGGAATTCCTAGAGGAATTCTTCTAGAATACAGAGCAAATATACTCTCTCCAAATCAGTTCCTCTATAACTTCACTTCCTGAAGGGTTATGCAAATTATGTAAGTCCACAGTTTAGAAATGGATTAAAAAATCCAAACAGGCCAAATCCATCCACAGATATTAAGTTCAATGTGTGAAGCTGCAAATAATCTATAGTCATACTTCACATGATACAGCACTTAGTTATGAAGTGTAAAGTAGCAACGGCTATGCATAAAAAACATCTCATCATTGTTTGTCAGTGAATACATTTATATCCATATCTACATCTTTCCATGTGTATATAAAACATTTTTACAGATTCTGAATGCTCAGTGTTTTTTTTTACAATTTTAAAAATATTTATAATAGCTTGCTTGCTTTCTTTCATTAAGACATTTTTTAACATGAAAATCACTCGAAACCTTCAATGAATTTATAATCCCCAAATCAGGTCACTTTGGCCATTAAAATAATCTAAAGTGCCTCGAAATATTGTTTTATAGTATTTTCTTTAGTTTCCAGTACAGAAAAGGAAGCAAGACAATTTTATACCTATCGCAGCCCATAATCATATAATAATTGATGTCCTATTTTTATTGACATATGGACTGGATCACCTTTCTGAGTGAACTATTAATGGTCCCCTATTTTCTTTTTATCATTATTTTTCATATAAAATCAGTTCAGTGATAGGGAATTTTTTTTTCCTCTTACAGTTGTTGTTTTTTTTTTTTTCCTCTTCGGAGCAATAGTGCATACATATTATTCTAATAGCTTCCAAAGGACATACTTGAGTGACCAATGGAAAGGTTAAGTTAGACCTAGAGAAAGCATTGCAACTAATTAATATGTCAGAGGAGTATAGCCCTAGCCAAAGGAGTTAATGAAGCTTGCTAAGGACACATGTGGGCCTTTTGTAACGCAGGCCTGACTGTACAGCCTAGTTAGGTTAAATTGTCTGTCAGTTACTGGCCAGTTGGCCACCACCTGGCTGCCTAGGCCAGTCTCTCCCGATCCCCAGCGGCCCTCTTCCCAGCTCTCAATGGCAAGCTGCTGCCACTAAACATCTAGAAGCCTCTGACAAGGTTTGGGCACACAATGGGCTCCTGACAAGTGAATGAAGGGCCAGGGTGACACTCTGAATGGGGAAGATTTTCCCCATTTAGACTCATAATGTTCACAACAACACCCATAAAAAAAAAAAATCCCATCCTTGGTGTCAGGGCCATTAACATTTATAACAATATGCTAATAACCTTCTAGATTACTTTCAGTTTCCAAGGACATTTAAATACATGAATTGATGGCTTCAAAACGTAAAGGGAGTAGTGGGGGGAGAAGAAGGGGCAGTTGGTGAGGGAGGAGGAAGAAACAAAAAGCAAATGGGAGAAATTGCGATCTATCTCACAGAAAAGTACTTTAAAATGCCTTCCACCCAAACAGAGGGCTTCTGTCTATGGAAAGATTATAGTTCAGACTCGTAAAATGCCCCAGGGAAATGCAATCAATGACATGCACGTCTCCATGAGCCTGGCGTTTAAACAGCACTTGTGATCAGAAGGTAACTCTTGATTCAAACTATTTTTAAGTTAAGCCATAGATCTTCAGTTTTGTGGTTGTGTGTCAGCCTTCGTTCAAGGGCCTCCTTCGGGAGCATTTCCAGAATGCTCCAGGTAGAGCCTTGAACATCTGCCCAAACGACAGATTTTTTTTTTAAGTACTGTGAAATATCATATCACAGGAAAAAATAATGACATTTTGGAAACAGGCCCTGCCTGAGGTTGGACCCTGAAACGATTAAGACATTAGCAGACAATCCTGAATAAATTATAAAGGATGTTCTCTTCCCCATTATTTTATGATTTGCCGTTTTCTTAGCATAAAACAGGCATGATGACATGGAGTTTGTAATATCATATCCCACCATATTCACTCAACAGAAGCCTCAAAATTAAGTATCAATTTATGTTATCATAAAAAAACCCACCTATCATATACACCACCTGCTGTACTGCATGTCAGAATTCATTGCTTCTGCCTTAAAGAAAGACAGCAACACTTTCTTTAGTGCTGATCAGTGATATTCAATCAATCTGAAAAACTGCGGTTCCCCTAGATTTCAATATTGGGCTGTTGCCATGAAATTGAATCTGCCTGGCTTCCAACAAGAAAAGGCATTTGAAAAACATGATGTGCTTATTTTAAATCGTGTCCCAAGGGACTTAACAAAGTAGAGAAGCCCCTCACATAACATTTCACTTTAACTTAGTGGGTAAAATGCTTCTTTTTTTTTATATATAGTTTTTGAAACAACTCTCACACATTTGGAGCACCAAAATCTGCATGTAACACAGAGGCTAATTTATACTGATCTGCAAATATGTGCCCACGAGGTGATGCTAAACAGATCCCCTTTTTGTAGGATTAAATCTTTTACAAGTAGTCCTTCCCTATCCAGCTGAGCAAAAGTATCATAATGTGATTCTTGAAACATAGCTCTAAAAAGTAAACATTTGCTTTCCATGCTGCAAACATCTTTTATTTTTGATGACCCCTTTAGACAAGGAAACTACTGAAATTAACCCCAGGTAATATTAACAAAAATAACAATAGCAGTGTGCATTCACATATTATTTTGTAATATTCGGATTTAGGATTCAGCATTTCTACTTGAACTTGGGATCCCACTGTCTACCCTCTTGTTCCGTCTTCGGGAGAGAGAATTGTCACAGGAGACACAGACAAAAACTATAGAAGACACTAGATCAGAGACCGTTGGCTCATTGGCCAACTTCATCCCCAAAGTGTGTGTAGTTAAAGGATCAATTGTATCTTCTGCTGTTCCATCTCTATCAGGACAGAAAACTAAAGCAGGAGGGGGCCCTTGGGGGCTTGGATCAGTGAAATCCATATAATAAACTACTTATGAGGAAAAGTGAATAGAATAAGCGAAGTATCCCCATGTTTAGACTTAAGTAATTCAGGGCAGCCCGGGTAGCTCAGCGGTTTAGTGCCACCCAGGGCCTGATCCTGGAGACCCAGGATCAAGTCCCACGTTGGGCTCCCTGCATGGAGCCTGCTTCTCCCTCTGCTTGTGTCTCTGCCTCTCTCTCTGTGTCTCTCATGAATAAATAAATAAAATCTTAAGAAAAAAAAAAGACTTAAGTAATTCTACTTCTGTGATTAAATCTTCCTTTTATGAGTACTTTTTTAAATGATATTAATATTGATTTAAATGTTAATATTGTTAATGTTGATATTAGAACTTACCAACTTCTAGATCACCTACTTGGCTCTCCCAATACCACCATCAACCTTACTGTATACCCTAATAAACAAAATAAACAAAAAAGTAGACTTAATACTACAATTTCTGTCAGAAAATGTGACTCGAAAACCAAAGTTAAGGTTATAAAGTGGCATTTACATCCCAGTAAAATTGAAATTGAGTTACATTTGGGTTTTAAACCAAAGAGTAAAGTGGCAAGATGAATAATCTGAAAGAAATCTTTTTATGACCTTGTGATCCTGCAAAAACAGATTTTTCAAGTTCAGGGACACAGAATTCTGAAATCCATGATATCTGATAATATACAAGAAAAACTGTATGGTCACACATGAGCTTTTCTTCTCTTCATTTGGGGTATGAGTTACATAAAAGAATTGCTTTACATAAACAATCAACAGATGAATCGATATAATTTATGTGCAGATTATTAGAGGCTGTAGTTTATTCTACATATAAAAGGCAAGAGCATTTAAATAATTTCGTCATAATTTCTGTCATGGTTAAAAGTAATAAAGAACAATACAACTGAATCAGATATAGCACTGAGGAAGCATGGCTGAGATGAAATGAAAATGAATATACAACATCTGTAAGAAAAAAATTAAGTTGCAAACTTGGATATCTTAAAAAACTACTTTAAAGTAGAGAAAATAACATATACAATTAGAGTGATAAAATTCAACTAGTTCATTTTTCAAAGGTTGTCTGGAAATTTCATCTTTTTATACTTTTAAACTACTTTATGTTTTTAGATAAAGTTTTTAGAAAAAGAAATTTTGCATTCAGATGACTTAAATGGGCTGAGGCTTTTTCACTAAAACAAAGATTGTCTGGCTATTTGTCCAAACCTCCAGCCAAAAGATAATTGTTGTCTCCAGACAGAGACAATTGTTGGTGTTTATTCTACTGAAAAATGTGAATATATTGTGTTTCTGAGTATTTGCTTAATTAAAAAAAAAAAAGCTTTATGGGCAATGAATTAAAAAGATAAATCCATGAAACTCCTTTTCTTTAAACTTTCTGCTAGTTTTATCTTCTAATGGTGCAGCAGAATTCCTCAACATTTTTATTTCAACACGTTTATACATTATAATCATTGAAATATATCACAATGTTTGAAAATTATTTTATATATTATTTTATGTACAGATAAGGTTCCTTTACCCAGCCATAGGAATTTAGCATGTAGCTAAATATCCATTTTACTCTTACTTTCTAAAACAGATGTGTAGGAAGAACTTACCAAGTATTCTTATGCGTTAATTAAAAATCTCTGCACTTCAAAAAGCATTGCATTTAGTTCATTATCAGTACACTTTTTTTTTCCTTAACTACAGCTTTGGCCTCATATAGTAAACTCTGAAAAAGTTTCCATGAGATTAAAACTGAAAAGAGGTTTCTTAATTACTGTAAAATTACATCTAGTTTATATTTCCCATAGTTCTAATTCTCAATATTAAGCATGCAAAAATTAGCTAAAAATAAATTAGGAACATAGAGGTTCTATAGCTACATTCTTTTTAATTTTGTTTTTTGTTTTTAATCATGCTCTCTTTGGTCTTTACAGTATGGCTTAAGGAACAACCTATGAAAATCACACATGTGCACACGCGCATGTGCACACACACAGATGCACAGCAAGCTTTCCACTCTGAGAGGTCCAATAACAAAATACCACAGTTGCCAAAGTTATCTGCTTCCTATCAAGACCCATGTTTGGCACAAGAAGTATTCAATTCATTCATCATTGTCAATGCACTAGTACACTAATTATTTCAAATTGTTTCCTCAGCCAGAGGTCTAGGACAAATCAGGCAAGCCAAAAATAGCAGTTATGAATAATTATGCATAATTTACCTCAAGGCCTGGGCCAGTCTATCATTAAAACTTTTACTTGCCACACTGTGATCTCTGCTAATTGCAAACTTTAAAATGAGTTCAAGGTTGTCTTTTTATCCAGTGCCAACCTCAAACCCTCTTCCTAGTCACTCTCTGGTATTTTGAACACTTCAAATAAAGTGTCGTCAGAATTTAGTAAAAAGAATATATATATCAAAGGAAAGATGTAAATTGGTGGAGAAGGTATCGTTCCCACCTTTTGCAGTTGCTCAAATATGTCCCTGAACAGTACAACGACGAGGGGTTAGAGGTCAAACTACAGTAACAACCCAGGGGTGGGAATTCTATCCTGTTTGAAAGAGAAGAAAGGGCTTTAGCAACAACCTGCAAACGTTTCTCTTCAGCAGCCCCTGGGTCTTCAGACCATCACTAAACTTTCTTAAGGAAGGGACTCTTGACATTCAGCTGTGCCCTGGAAAGTTCTCGGTGTACTCGGGCTTCCATCGTCACTAAAACAAAACGTGAGACACCCGCGTCTTTCCACACTGATACCAGGACTTCTCACAGGTACCTGCAACCATGCGGTGCACGTAACACGCGCGTAACACGCCTGGAGACACTGCATTACTTTTTTTGCATACACACACACACATATATTTTTTAAATTCAATTCGCCATCATATAGTATAACCCCCAGTGCTCGTGCCCTCAAGTGCCCCTCTCAGTGCCCGTCACCCGGTCACCCCAAACTCCCCCCCCCCCCGCCCACCTCCCCTTCCACTTCCCCTTGTTCGTTTCCCAGAGTTAGGAGTCTCTCATGGTTTGTCTCCCTCTCTAATTTTTCCCACTCAGTTCCCCTCCTTTCCCTATAATCCCTTTCACTATTTCTTATATTCCCCGTATGAGTGAGATCATATGATGATTGTCTTTCTCTGACTTCACTCACCATCATACCCTCCAGGTCCATCTGCATGAAGGCATATGGTGGGTGTCTGTCGTTTCTAGTGGCTGAGGAATGTCCCATTGTATACAGAGACCACAGCTTCTCTATCCATCATCTTTCGATGGACACCGAGGCTCCTTCCACAGTTTGGCTGTTGTGGACATTGCTGCTGTGAACATCGGGGTGCAGGTGTCCCAGCGTTTCACTGCATCTGTATCTTTGGGGTAGATCCCCAGCAGTGCAATTGCTGGGTCATAGGGCAGGTCTATTTTTAACTTTGAGGAACCTCCACACAGTTTTCCAGAGTGGCTGCACCAGTTCACATTCCCACCAGCAGTGCAGGAGGGTCCCCCATTATCCGCATCCTCTCCAACATTTGTGGTTTCCTGCCTTGTTAATTTTCCCCATTCTCATTGGTGTGAGGTGGGATCTCATGGTGGTTTCGATTTGTATTTCCCTGATGGCCAGTGATGCGGAGCATTTTCTCACGTGCATGTTGGCCATGTCCATGTCTTCCTCTGTGAGATTTCTCTTCATGTCTCTTGCCCACTTCATGACTGGATTGTTTGTTTCTTGGGTGCTGAGTTTGCATGTCCATCTATTCTGTGCCATGACTTCTCCCACTCAGGGGTGTGTTCCAGACACACCTCATTACTCTTCCTCATTTCTCCCATCTCCCCACTCAGGTGATATTTTGTACTTAAACTTTATCTGTCTCCTGAAAGAAAACATTAATTAAAGAAAAAACAGGGGTCCCGGGGGGGCTCAGTGGTTGAGCGTCTGCCTTCGGCTCAGGGCGTGACTGCAGGGTCCTGGGATCCAGTCCTGCATTCGGCTTCCTGCATGAGCCTGTTTCTCCCTCACCTGTGTCTCTGCCTGTGTGTCTCTCAGGAAAAAATAAAAATCTTAAAAAAAAGAAAAGAAAAGAAAAGAAAAAATCGATGTGTATTTTAAATGTGCTGTCCTTCACTTTTCCAATTTTACTTCGATTTTAATGTTTTTTTCTTCAGACCCTTGATTTTAGGCCATAAAGACATGTATCACTAAGCTGTCAACCTCCTGAATTCTTTTCTTTGTGTGAAATAAAGGATGCTCCATTTCACCTCAGACGCATTTTGAGGAGAAATGGGCCAATTTGCAGGAATGTTTTTCCTGGCTATGACCTGTCAGATAAACGCCTACTCCACCCCCGTTTTAATGACGCAGTATCCTTTCCAGGTCTGCGCGCTTGCGTTTCTGTGCTGTTAACTGATGCTCCAGGCGGTCAGCCCCGCAAGACGCCCCTTGGACGTGGCCAGGCGGAGCCACGCCAGCGTGAGGGCTCCTGGGGCCTCCTGGGGCCTCAGTCCAAAATACGTCGAGGGCCCGAGGTTCCCGCTAAAGTGATGCTTTGGAAGACGGGTTGTTAAGTAGATGGTTCCAAGGAACAGAAAGGAAAGGAGAGCAAAAGCTGAGGCAACTGGTGAACTGGGGAAGAGGAGGAAAAGCCTGGAGATGGAAGCTCACACATGGGTCTTGAGCGTTCCACAGAATTCTGCCGTGTTTACTGTTGGCGTCGGCTCTTTCTGTCTGAAAGGCTCTGTGTGCGGCTGTGGAGACGCGGCCAGGGCGAAGCCAGAAAGCGGCCGTCCGGGCGGGGGCCTGGCGTGCAGGGCGCGCGCTTCGTCCTTCCTCGGGAACCCGACGTGCGGCGAGGAGCCGGCTAACGAGGAGAACCTACCCGACCCGAACGGCGGACGCGCGGCACGAGGGGGAAGCCTAAGCCGGGGCAAGAGGCGGCGAGCAGGGGCGGCCGGGCCGGGCCGGGCGGAGGGCGGGGCGCAGGGGCCCGAGGCCTGGAGTCAGCCCGACCGCTGAGGTCCCGCGCGGCACCTGCTCGCTGCTCCGCGGCCTCCAAGGTAGCTGCCCCGGCGCCGGCACCCAAGGTCGCAGGGGGCGCGCGAGGGCGCCGGGCGGGCAAGGGGGCGGCGGGGACGGGCCCTGGGGACCCCGCCCGGCGGGTGGGAGCCGCATGCTCGCGTCGCACCGCACGCCCCGAGGCTCGTTTCCATGAAGACGTGACCCCAGGCCTCCCGTGCTGCCGCCTCGTGTGCCCCCCCAGAAGGCCCTCCCCGTGCTGCCGGCATGTGCCCCCCCCACAAGGACCCCCGGGCTGCCGGCTCGTGCCCCCCCACAAGGCCCCCCACGTGCTGCCGGCTCGTGCCCCCCCCAAGGCCTCCGGAGCTGCGAGCACGCGGGCCGCGCACCAGGACGGGGACTCGGTTCTGCAGAGCGGCGCCAGCTCGGGCGTGGCTGCACCGCGGAAGGGAGGCTCCCGGCGTTCCTGGGTGGGGAGGCCTGGGGGGACCCGCGGTCCCAGGGCGCTGTGGGGTTGAGCCTCCCGCGTTAGCCTGTTTCCTGTTTGTGACGCGTCCCCGACCAGGAACAGCGGCGCCAGGAAGCCCGCGCGGCCCCCGCCGCCGGCGAAGCCCGGTTTCTAAACTAGGACAGTCGAGGGTCCCGGGCCCGCAGCGCGGCGCTCAAAGCCACTTGCAGAAGCGTCACCGGTGCTTTGGTGTAAGTGTACGGGTTAGATTTCCTGTCAAGTCCCTTGTTAGTATCCGCTTCCTCCTCCTGCTGAGCAGGTTCCCGCCCCTGGGCTACACCGCGGGCCTGCCGCGTGGGGCGTTGGGGCCCTTGCCCACCAGGACGCGGCCTCCTGGCGTAACGGGACGCTCTGGGACGCCAGCTGGAGGAAGAGCATACACTCTCATCAGATCGTCTGGAGAACATGCCCATTGCCTACTTAATTTTTTTTTTTCCATGAGAGGAAAGGATTGCAAGACATCTATGATTTTGTGTTAGGATGTGTTGGGTAGGTCAGCAGAAGTCAACAGAAACTAATGGAAATTCATTCACACCCAAGACAAAATATGGGTAGAAGTAGAGCCAACGGGCAGAAGAAGCTATGGATGTCCAGACTCAGGAGAGGCCGGGTGTAGGAAGGAGCTCTGGAAAATGCCTCCCAACAAAGCTTTCTGAGTTGATTCAAGCATTGACAACACTACACAACAGTTCCTCGACTATTTTGAGGGGGCAGGCACTGGATTTTGTTTCAGTTGTCTGGCAGGTCCATGTATCTCTAGATAGTCATTCTTCTGTGCTCCTTTCTATCTGAAATACCACCTCTGTCTGAACAACTCAGTATTATTACTAGATTAACTCTAGTTATTCCTAAAAAATAAATAAATAAATAAAAATTCTAGTTATTCCTATTCCCTTGAAACTAGTTGATACCATTTTTGATCCTGGTTTCATGCTTTTACCTACTCTCCATCCAAAACGGGGCACAGCCATTCAAATCCTGAAGGTCCCCTTCTGTAATCTGCCCCAAGAACCCACCAGACTCTCATACTGGCCTCAAATAGGGTCCTTTATTTTAGAATGTTTTGTGTGTGTCTCTCTGTCCTCTGCAGTCCATCAGTCTTGGAAGAATTCTTGTCTTCTCCATTGATTCTGATTTGTCCAAGAGTGTTGTGTTTTTCTGCACCGCTCAGTTGTAGCAGGGACAAGCAGGCCCATGCTAGAAACCAAGAAACCTGAGGTCTCCACCTCTTGGGAATGGCGTTCACGTACCTACAACTACTATCTGCTTAGGGTATTTAGAGGGTCCCATCCCTATTTCTCCATAGAAGTATACATGAGAGAGTAAAGACCTTCACAGAAATTCTACATTTCATTTCTACGCCATAAAAACATAACACACACACACACACACAAAAAACATAACACATACCTGGCATTATAGAACTAGAATAGAATAGAAAAGAATAGAATAGAATAGAATAGAATAGAATAGAATAGAATAGAATAGAATAGAAAGAATAGAATAGAAAAAAGTTTAGCTAAGTCAGAAGTCATATAAATGATGTTTTGAGAAAGCTCACTTATTCTATCCCTTCATTTCCCCCCCAAAATAAAAATGTTATACTCTAAACAAAAAGTTAATCAAGTTATTACTATCGGCTTTTAAAGATGCAAGTCATCACTGTTGAGAGCCCACTAGGCACTGAGCTACACTCTATATATGAAACATATCATTTAATTTGTACAGTAGTCTCATGAAAAAAGCATCACCCCCTCACATCATAGTCCGAGAAACCGAAGCTTACGGGGAATAAAAGGCCGAGGCAGGAGCCCAGCTCACGTCCGCCCTTTCCAGCTATAACCACTCTAATTGGGTTCACTCATTGTTCTTGTGGTAAATTAAACATCCTGGGAAACCTAAGCTTAAATCATTTATACCTTAGTGTGAACAACCTTTGTTGAGTGATCGTGCTGGTAACATGGGCTGACACTGCAGCTCGTCACCCAGACACCTCTTCATGGAAGGATGTAATGTCCAGTCTGCTGGGTGTGCCACCAGCAGGCCACCTACAGCCCTCAACCCCTTCAGAGGCAGACTCTGTGCAGAGAGTGGCCATGCCAGAGCTCAGACCCTTCCCTGGAGGTGCACCAATAACTGATCACATGGGGATGAGAAGGCCTGGACATCTCAGCCCAATTCAAGATGATTCTAAAGACCATTCCGGGTCCTGCACTCCCAGGGGGAGGCCCACGATCCCGCGGGTGTGTATCTCAGCTCCACCTGCCTGCTGCCCACTCTGGCTTCCTCTTCTTCTGTGAGTAGACCTCCAGGCACCGCTCAAGTATCTGGCACACTGAACTCCTCACAGTCTGCATGCAGGGAAAGTCAACTCCCTTTGGGGGAGAGGGAGAGGAATAAGGAGAATAATACTGAAGAAAGCAAAACTGTACAAAATGGGCAGAAACCAAACCACACACGCACGCACATGTGCAAAACCACCCCCTCCAGGTCACTGTGTTTGGGCCTGCATAAAATCAACATTACCGCTCCCAGTAGCTAAAAATAGGTTATCTATAGATTATTTATTAATTCGGTGGTGTATTTTTCTGATCTAATATCCTGTATATGGCATATTCATTTATTTACTCCTGCTTTTCCCATTTCTGTAATGCATGACTCCTAGTACACCACATTTCCTAGTACACCTAGAACAGTCTGGCTAGGTGCCCATTGTCCCCCATTTGAATTATAAGAAGTGCCCTCTTGGATTTCCCAAGCATCCATATAGGGATGATAATTATGTGTTCATCCAACTAATTCTCAAAACTTGTGTAAATCTATTTGTTGTGATTTTAAGTGAATTATGTCACTGAATAAGGAAGGTCATTGAGCATTATAGGTTTAAAAATTTTTTTTCATTATAATAAATTGAAGATTTACCAAAGCTCCATAAGCTTGGTTTATGGTTTTTATTGGCAAGGGACGAAGGAAGCCAATGCCTTCATGGATTGCTAGCCAGAGAATAAACTGGTACAACCTCTACCAAGGGTAATTTGACAATATCTATAAAAATTTTAAATGCACAAAGAGTTTGGCCGAGCAATTCTCTATTCTAGGCATTTAACAAATATATATTTAGTCAATTGTGAGATGATATCCATACCAGGTTACTCACTGCAGCCACTGTTTGTGTTAGAGGGAAAAAAAGTAAGTCACTGCCAATCAGTAAGGAACTAATTAAATAAATCATGGTACATGCATACTATGTAACCCTCTGCAAGTATGAAGGTAAATAAAGTGATGTTCTTGATGCGAAAGACCTCCCAAACACGCTGTGAAGTGTTGAGAAAAGTAAGACCCATAACAGTATGATCCAACATTTCCATTTACCTAAAAGGGGGTTTTATATTTGAATTTACACCATTACACAATTCTTACGTGTAAATACACAACTAAGAACATGAATGACCTCTAGAGTGGAGAAAAGGTCACCTACTGGCAGAGTTGAGTGTGTTACCTGTTCAAAACATTCCTTTTCACCCTCAGTTTCTTTTTCCTTTTTTTTTTTTTTTCCCACTCTCAGTTTCTGACCTATCATGGTTTTTCCTCCAAAGCACAGTCCAAGGAGATCAAACTGATTTCTAGGGTGCTGCTAAGGGGGCATTTGCCTTTTCTAATTGTCTCACTAGTGTTCAGTGAAGTTTTCCAGAAGCTCTGTGATGTGTGATGACATCATTGCTCTAATGTTAACATTTAATAAGCTTATTGTTATTTTTTAGGCGAATTAGTAACTTATTTAAATTTCTCAGTTTAATCCCTATCACACTAAATTTTGTGGACATCACCCATATAAACAAAACCTCGATAATTTTTAAGGGTATAAAAGTGTCCCGAGACCAAAAGGTGGGAGAACTACTATAATATACGAAGTTAAGAAAGAAAAATTTTTGCCATGTAAAAATATTTGAGGATGTGTGATGGAAGCAGCTGGTAGAGCGAGGAGAGCACAGAAAATAAAACCTCTTTGCTGATGGATTTATTAGGAAGAGCCTGTAAAACACTTGCCAAGAAGATACACCAAGTGTGGAACAACACTGAGGGAAACTTATGCCACAATATCAATTAGGGATGGAAATAAATAGGATATGAGTTTGGCTGTACAACGTGATCACGGCTATGTTGAAAGGAGTGTATAGAAAAAAGAAAAAAACAAACTATATCCAAATCCCAAAGTTGGTTTTCTCTGAGTATTGGTTCCATCAGTTATGAACACTTATTTACAATTAGTTACCTATAAATATTGGTTCATTTTTTTCAGCTTGAAAATGGTTCATAGGGCCTTCCCATTTAGTCTTATTTTACTCTCCTCACAAACTAGCAGAGAAATAACTTGAATATGACCATAATTTTATGTGAGAAACTGATACAAACAAGATGCTCTGTACTGCATTTCTAATCTTCCTATGCCACATATCAAACATTAACATAAAAAACCCAGAAAACATTAACATATACAATCGACTTATTTATCATTTATATTGTCCTTCTTCCCTTGAAGGAATGCATCAGACTTTAAGATTGCTCCATAATATTATCGACTTCTATCATGTTATATATCATGCTCATTTGCTGTATGTGCAACTGTCTTCATCTAGTATGATGAAAGAAAACACACATTTTTTAATTCAAATTTTTGGAGTATATATGATTTTAGGATAAAGTTCTTAAGGTGTTACTGCAATTGCAATATTTATTTACATACAGCCAAATCTAGTATAACCTTTCTATTTTTGGAGAAACTCACCCCAGAAAAAAAAGGAAAGAAAGCAGGGGAGAAGGAGGGAGGAAGGAGGAGAGAAACAGAGAGACAAAGACAGAGAGGGAAGATCAGAAAGAAAAATATCCCAGACCTATATAAAGCCTAGTAAGCATTTGGTTTCTTACAAAATTACGGTTACACCCCAACACCAAGTCTCACAAATCACAAATCACTGTGTGAAGCTAATGTTTCACTACACTGACACTTAGATATACTCTCAGACTGCAAAAATAATAAAAGAAATAGTACTAGGGACATAAAGATATTTATCCTCCCTGGATTCCCAGCAGCTGAGTTGCTTTCCTACATTTGGATACATGACCGTCAAATGCTCCCCACCTATCTCCTGTAGCTCCAATTGGCAGTTGGTGCTGCACTCATCCGATATTCCCGGCGAGGCCTATGAAACAAGGGTAAGAGTTGGACGGTGGACGATTTATCCTTGTGGCAGTGGCCTCCGAGATGCCACCTGGGTCCTCTGGCAGTGTTATCAGCGGGTACCAGCCAGGGCCCACATACAGGAGGAAACTACAGGAACCTCACCCCTGGATTTTGCTGCTGTTGGCCGCGGTCCTCACCATACCCTCCGCAGCTTGGATCCTCTTGCTTTTGACCTGGGTTGTCAGCTCTTACCAATTGTCTTTTCATTAAGTTTCTTTTCTGGCTAAATCTGCCTGAATGGGCTTCTGAAGCTTGTAACTAAGAACTCGATTCATAAAATGAGTATCTATTTGGTATAAAGATTCTAGCTTGGTATAAAATGATCAGGACTATAGAAATGACATTAAAAGTAAACCCTAGTATACCAAAATGCCTAGCAGATGTTTGATAAATATTGACTTAATCAATCAGTGAGATCTCATTAGAAACATTTGATCAATACACCAGCCATTAGTAAAAAATGAACTAATAAGAAGTCATTGAATAAATAATGCATATACTCTTAAAAAATACGGGCAAAGTTATGTATAATACATTGTCCTTGCTCTATAATAATGTATTATTTAAGCAAATAACAAGAAAAAAAGATAGCCATTTCCTTTCTTCTCTCTGCATTATATGTTTATGAGATTTTGTTTCTATTTATGTAAGGAAATTAAGGGCAAGCACATTTATGCTTTTCCTGTGCAATGGCCTATGAAATTTTCATTCTTTTCAGATAGAACTGATTTTACATTTGAAAAATAGCTTGATCCAGTCCCCAACCAATAAATTGCATATTTTCAACCTCTTTTTAATAGACAGTAAAAATTAAAACCCTACCAATGTATAATTGTACCCTAATTGAGAACTAAGAGACAAGGTCTTATGATTAGAAAGCAGATACCCTTTGCCATGAACATTAAAGGTAATGCTCACTGGAGTGATAAAACCTATAGTGACATAACCATTTTTTTTGAAAAATTGTTTAGAATTTTCTGGAGTCAAGCTGCTTAGGTTTAAATCCTGGCTCCACCATTTATTAGCTGTATAACCTTGAATGATTTACCTATCTTCATTGTACTTTAGTTTTCTTATCTATAAAATAACAGAATGCAGCTACCATGTGAATTAAAATTAATATTAAAAAATAAAATAAAAATTCGTAATAAAAATAAATATTAAAAAAATCAATATTATAAAGCATTGGTATATACTGAACCATAGTGCAGTTCACCACCATTAGGCTTTTATATTACTTTCTTGGGCTTTTCTCTGCCATCCCCAGTTAAACTTTCAACCCTACCCATAGACTCTCCCTATTTCCCTGTCCTGCCTTAATTTTTATATTTTTATCTTTTTCCATAGTATATGTCACCATCTAAATGCCACATATATTATTAAGTTTGTTTATTGTCTATCTTCCCTACTTTCCAGGACCAAGTCTTCTCTCTGTTTACCACTGTCTCCACAGATCTATAGAGACAACTTCCTGGAATTAGTCATCTGTAGGATAATTGTGAAATTAATATATGCACATCATCAGTCTCCAGAGGGCTTCATCTCTGTTTTTGGGTCCCTATGGCCTGGTCTTTATCCCCCCCAGCATTAGCCTTTTACAACATCCATGTGCCTGAAGCAGTATGGTTATTCAGATAACCACATATTCCAGAACCCAAAGGAAATCAGGAAAAGCACCTAAAAGAAATGTGATATTCTATGCAACTTGTTCCTCTTCCTTTTCCATCAACTTTGCAAGAGATCTGGTTTTGTGAGAGAACACCCTAAGAATGTGCTACAGGTGTTATGGATAACAGCTGAAGTATGAGAAAGTGCATGTGTTAATAAAGGTCAAATAGAACTTGTTTTAATTCAGTAAACTTAGAAGATTATTTGAAAGCTGCATTAAGGAATAACTGGAAATTGTTTTTAATGAAACTATCTTCTTTAGTTTTAATTTTTCTAAAGCAAAATTTGAGAATAAGCGATTCAATCAGAAAAGGTTGGAATTCAGTTGGCCAAGACTAGGACACTGGATCACAGTACCTTCGTTCATGTCCTGGCTTCTATCCCAGTAGAAACCTTCACTTCATCACATTTTCAATCTTATATATCTGTAAACCAGAACTGTCCATGAAAGTTTACTCTGCTCCTTCAGCTTTTGCACTCTACACATTAGGAGTCAGACACCTTGTTTCAGCCACATTATCTGGCTTCATTTGTGCACTGATGCTGTGTCAATTTTGAAACCTGTCCAGGCAACAAGAGGTGTCCTGTTTTCTGTCCTAGGCCATCTGGCTGCCCTTAGTTACAACTTTTCAGGGAAAAAAAAAATGTGTGTGGTGGACATAAGTGAATATGAAGAGAAAAAAGAATGTGACGTTACGGAAAGTAATCAGAAAAATGTATATATTTAGCACTGTCATAGTCTACTTAACTTTT
Source organism: Vulpes lagopus (assembly GCF_018345385.1). NCBI lineage: Eukaryota > Metazoa > Chordata > Mammalia > Carnivora > Canidae > Vulpes > Vulpes lagopus. The sequence goes on from NC_054824.1 coordinate 103,877,739, forward strand.
TGATAAAATTTTGTTTTTTAGCTTTAGAATGCTAGTTTGTTTTTGATAATTTGCTAAGTTCATTCTTATTTTTGCCTAAGCAAGAAAAAATTTCATTAAGAATAATGGAAGAAAATAGCACATGCTAGAAAAGCAGGCCTTGGAGTTTACCTCACGGTGGAATAAAAAACAAAAACAGTAGATGATCTTTGCTGCCAGTGTCCCAGCCATCTGAGGCTGGCACTTTGGCCTAATTTTGCCAAGAGCACAGCAAGTCACCCCTCCACAAACACACACAGAGAATAAGAGGAAAATCACTAACTACATCCCAAACAACTTGCTTAAAAAATAAACTTCATTTATTGAAAATCAGCTAAAAATAAGAGTACTTGACCCTTATTTTGTAACATGTTTTCAACTTTTTTTTTTCATTTTCATCTACTTTCTTCTTGTTTAGTACAAGGAAGTCCTTGATTTCTAACATCTAAATAAACATGATGTGAAGAACACCCAGATACAAAGAAGTGCTTTTATAAGAAACAAAAGTCACATGAAAGCAGTTAAGGAAGTTTGGACCCAATTTTTCAACCCCCAAAAGTCTTGTCCTTGTCCTAATTTCCAAGTCATTAGTCTTGTCCTGATATTTGTTACTCATGTTTTTGTTTGTTCGTTCATAAAATACTCTGGGATTCACATATAAACCGTATCTTCTTTCCAACAGCTTCCAGTCCATATATCCGTCCAAGTGACCAAGTTGACTCGTTTAACAATCACTACACTGTTCATCCCATAAAGATTGTTATTTTTTTTCCTTTAGATACTTACAATCTGTTTCTTGTAAAGTTGAAAGGAGGTTGTTTTCTCATGTTGAAAGAACTGACAGCTGTAATTACTCCTACCACTGCAGCAAGACTTGGTTCCCAACATTTAACTACATACTGTAGAAAGCATGAATCTGCTCAATGTTTTCAAAGATGAGAGAGGGTAATCTTAGAAAAGAAAAATCACTAGTGCCGTATTTCCACTCTCTCAAGAAAATGCAAGCCTCAACTACAGGTCTATGAGATTTTTTAAAAATTTGACGTGTTAAAATATCATTGTAAAATTGGGCCCGTTTTGCTGTATTTTTTTTTTCTTTTACAGATTGTATCTGTGAAGTCTAGCATTATGAAAAAGTATTGATCCTTTTTCCTTTTTGAGCCTTCTAGTAACAGTGCAAAATCCACTCTTAAATAAATCAAAATAGAGTAACATAGGTGAGCTAATCTTAGATCTCATTTAAAATTTTTGTTTGCCCTCTCATCTGTTGTAGCATCCTTCTGGTTGTAGCATGCTCGAAATTAATGCATTGCAGGAAAGATTAAATGAAGTCATATACCTAATATATGCTGTCTGTGCCCTACACGATATAAGCACTCACTAAACGTGAGCTGATAATCTTGCTCACATAACCTGAAAAGACTAATTTATATGTTTCCTAAACCTTAAGAAATTTGCTTTAAATGACATGGAGTGGATGAAGCCACAGTTACAATTTAATAAAGAGTTTCTAAAGTATTAAAGTTGAAGAATATATAGGATAATTACTGAAATTTTAGAATACTGCTCATTACTTACCAATTTTATATGTATCTCTGTGCCTATGAGCTCCAAAACTTCTCCAGCCTGAGAGTCCTGCCATATATTCACTTTTCATATTTAATGCACCATATTATCAGACACATTCACAGTAAGTGCTTAATAGATGCTGCTTTGAACAGACTTGGAGTTAAGAATCAGACTAAAGAATTATTTCATGAAATTTTATCTTTAGAAAACAAAAATCTTCCAAGCCTTTTTACATAATTATCTCTCTATTGATTAATTCCCTCTTTGTACATTCTATGGATGAAAGAATGAAAATGTAATAATTAAAATTATACATAGCTTTCTGAGTAAGACTATTACTAAAACACAGATAAGACTGTTATCTATGAAAAGTTTTAGGTAAAGCCTGGTCTTTTTAGTTCAATAAAGAGAAGCTGAAAGTATAATAAAATTATTCTGTAGTTATCTAGAATTTAAAGGTTGTATATCGACTTTTGTCAATGGATTGTGGATAAGCAAATTTATCACACTTTACAATTATAATTGCTTTACCTTAACAATAATTTTTAAAATGCTCTTAGGCATTTTAGTGTGGCTTAAAGAAGTTGGCCTACTGAGTGTGTCACTTATCTTTGGATGAAATATATAGAACTGCCTAATGTCTCAAATAAATATTGATTTATTTTAAAACTCTATTCTTTTTAAACCATAGTCTGTTTGATTCTGAAAACTTTGTATTCCAGTCTTCAGTTGTTTGACCAGTCAACCAATTACCGATAGTTGTTTACTTAAAGGCCATCAAATGATTGACATTTTCTATAGGATTTATAAAGTCAACCCTAGCTTGATTAAAGGACTGAGAGCACTTTTCTTTATAGACATGCATTATACACAGCAATTTCAGAAACTAGAGCCCAAACCTGTATTTTCAAAATTAATAAAAGATTATGATTTTCTGTACCAAATAACACATCTTTGTTAGCATCATATAAGCACACAGGGGCCATTGATACTAAAAACATTTTCTAAATAATTCATAGGGGAAGATACTGTTTTCTACATTTATTAATTTATTGAGCATTCAACAAATATTTGTTGAGTGCCCACCTTATGCCAGGTCTTGTCCAACTGCTGAGAATAACCTGAAAAACAAAAGGTCCCCAAAATGTCTGCCCTGCCTTTCAAAAGGAAGGAGATATAGGGCAGCCCGGGTGGCTCAGCGGTTTAGCGCCGCCTGCAGCCCGGGGCGTGATCCTGGAGACCCGGGATCGAGTCCCACGTCAGGCTCCCTGCATGGAGCCTGCTTCTCCCTCTGCCTGTGTCTCTGCCTCTCTCTCTCTCTCTCTCTCATAAATAAAAAATAAAAAAAAAATCTTTAAAAAAAAAAAAAAAAAAAGGAAGGAGATATAATAATAATAATAATAATAATAATAATAATAATAACAACAACTTATAGAGAGTTAGAACGTGATAAGTGTTACAGAGATGATAGAAAGTACAAAATGTCTTGTGGGATTTGGGGGGAGGGAAGAAATGCAATTTATAATATTATAAATTGTATTATAGAGTGGTCAAGGCAGTCTTACTGAGCTGTTTGCATTTGAAGGGAGAAGAAATAGAGAATATGGGAGGGGGAGCCTCAGTGGATGTGTAGAGAGTAGAATAAATGCTGACACTCAGAGATGAAAGCAGATCTGACTCGTTGAAGGTCACCACAGGGCCAGTCAGGATGGAGCGGCAGGAAGAAGGGGAGAAGATAAGGTCATTGATAACACTGGAGGTAAGTGTGGCCTTGAGACAATTCTGGGCCTTGAGACAATTCTGGGGGCTTCGACTTTCTGAGTGGGTTGGTAAACCACTGCAGGGGTAACCAGTAACATTTTAACAGGATCACTCTATGTCAAAAATTGACCGAAAACTGTAATGGGATGAAGGTACAAACAGGAAGGCCAATTTTACAATAATCCAAGGAAAAAACGCTGGTGGTGTCCTGGCTGGGGTGGCAGCATCAAAGGTGGTGTAATATATGAATGATTATATCCTTGATATAATTTGAAGGGAGAACCAAGAAAAATTTGCCATCATTGCAAGTGAAGTGTGCAAAAAAGAAAGTCAGAGTGGACTCCAGTGTTTGGCTTGATCCCCTGGAAGGAGAAAGTGGCCATGAACTGACATGAGGAGGAGATCATAGGAGAAGCAAGGTTTGTGGGTCTGACAGGGAGAGAAAGAGAGAGTGAGCTTTTAATCAGTTTGAGATGAAGATGTTAAGGAGAAAGTCCAATACATGAGTTGTCTTCATCTCCAGACTTCTCAAAAACGGTAACAGCAAAGTCAGTGGAGTCACTGATGAGAAAAAAAGGAAAAAGGCAAGAGAACAGGTATGTCACGAGCCCCGTGAAGTCAATCTGCGACAGTGGCGTCTTCCCGCGGACTCACTGACCACGCTGCACAGGCCGAACTGTGCCCCGGCCACCCTCCACAGTGCGGTGCACCCTCCCCCGCCCCCCGCTGCTGAGTCCCATGTGCATTCGTCTCACCTCCTGCACTTAGTTTTCTCCACTCAGCTATTGTAATTATAGATATATGCATAATATCTATTAAAAAACAGACAATAAAATAATTAGATAATTTTACAGATAAATACTAACAACTCTGAGAGGCTTGTTCTAAATGTGCCCAGCAAATTGGTATCAGAAGTGTTGGGATTTACTTCCTAGCTCATAATGAAGCTTTTCAAACTGCTGTCAACATATATAGGCTTACGTTCCCTCTTTCATTTGAAATACATGAATAATCGCTTTGTGATTTTCCACGTCAACATTTGTATTACAGGTATTCCTACAATCATAAAAACAGTTTTAATTCTGTACTTACTACATTGCATTTTGATTCCGTAAAAAGTTCTGACCAGATAGGAAATGTGAGCATGCTCTTTTAGAAAATTAAAATTAAGTTTCTGAGGTTGAAGCGAGAAATGAAAAAAATAATGCTGTGAACCCAGTATTTCTTTTTATATATGTAACAGTATGTATTCCATTAGTCCTCCCTAAAATGTTTAACAGTATGAACACTTTAGGTCCTGAGAATTATTCATAAAAACAGATGAGTAAAATCACCTAGACATCTTGAATGGTCCTGACCCTAAGTTAAAACTTCCATATGTGAAAGGAGGTTGGGGGTGGAGGGGAAAGATCTGTGCAGTTTCTGAGAGCCTTTAATCATAATAAGAAACAGCACGAGGAGGTTGTTTCAGGTTTACTAGACGTAGACAACTAGAGTATTTTGTTAATTCTAATGTATAGGTGACCTAGTTACGTTGTCTTGCCTCTGATTATTCCTGATTTGGATAAAGGATTTGGAATTGTAATCAGATAAACAAAGAACACACGGATACAAATCAATGCGGACACCGTAATGATGATGGCTACTTCTGTGATCCAGAGAAAAATGAATTAAAATACACGAGACTCTATGTGAAGCAATACAAACAAATCCACTTTATAATCTTAAGGTGGGGTAGAAGTCTTTATCAAATGAAAAATTCCTTTCAAACAATATTTCATTTTTAATATTTTTAACGTGGGATAGCTTTGGTTTTATAAACAAAACGATAACTTAAAGCTTCTTACTATTTTTTAAGAGTAAATGTGGACACACCACCGCAAACAGAATATGTAAGACTGTTCCTCTCACCCTCAGACTTCAAAATATATCAGACTATAAAATGGATTTGCAGTTTTTATGAATATTTAATTTCTATATTTTCTTTGACTTCTCTTATTTCTAATATCATTGTTTCTATACGAAATGCAGAATGAGTGTACTTATATATGTCCTCATACTAGACTTACTTGACTAAAATAAAATGAAATTCTTACATTAGTTAAAGATCATACTCTCCTGGTAGTGATAGAACTCAGGATGTCTTCACTAACATACAAGGTCTAATTTTTTCACATGGGGGGTTTGGAAGTAGGCAGCTTAAACCCACCGTGGCCCCTCCCCGAACCGTCCAGCTCCCCCCCAGCTTGGCCTACACTGCCCCCAGGATGTGGCTGTCCCTCGGATATCACCAGATGCATGGTCGCCATCAGAGTGCCTGCATCACTGGGTCAACACTGTGTCATACGGACACCCTTTGAATTGATAGAAGCTGGGAAATGTATTTCTTCACAGGACACAGTGCCAGTCTGAATAAAATATGGATTCTCGTCATTATCAGAGAGGATTGAAGAGATTTCAGAGTAGATGACTGGACACAAGATTGTTTTCAGGGGTAGACGATCAACCAAGATGACTTGAGCTACCTCTCTGCTGCTTTTACCAATCATCAACTGTCCCATTCTTCTTATAATACTTAATTTGGGGATGCCTGGGTGGCTCCGTGGTTGAACGTCTGCCTTTGGCCCAGGTCATGACCCCAGGGTCCCGGGATCGAGTCCCTCATTGGCCTCCCTGCAGGGAGCTTGCTTCTCCCTCTGCCTGTGTCTCTGCCACTCTCTGTGTGTCTCTCATGAATAAATAAAAAACATCTCTAAAAAATACTTAATATCGTCAGAATATTTCCTTCATTAACAAAGTTAAGGCACTGAGCATATCTTCTGCCATGGGGTTTACTCCTTAGTATAACACAGGAGAAGGTGGTGGAACTAGTTCAAATGTATAAACAGCAACTCTCAAGCTAAAAATGTCAATCTCACGAGTGTCCAACAGACATGTATACATTAATCTGTCTCTCTGATGTTCTCTATAAGTAATTAATTATAAAAAAATTTGATGCATAATAAAGCTGATGTCTAGTAAACATTTTAGTCACACAGAATGTCAATCTGTTATCAATATTGTGAAGCTCACTTAAAGGTGTGTATTTGGATTCAGGGAAGTTACATCAATTTTTATGATGACCATTGGTCATAAAGTACAGGAGGCCACCTGCTATCCACACTACAAGGTTTCCAAAATGAGCTACATGGGCCCCTGCTATGGATATTTGTTTTAGTCTTTTTAAAATTCTTCTTTTTTCGGTGTTTAATGTACATTATTATCTATCTCTACATATAAAATATAAACAAGTGACATATATACTTGAAACACGTGTCAAATTTTACTGTCAAAATTTCATGAAGACCAGTGATGACTTCACATCTTGTTCAAGAGTCAAGGCATTCGTTCATCTGATCAAAGATACTGCATGGAAGTTTGGTTGCTGCTACTTTGACTTTCACGTCTGTAGTACATGTTGCATAATTAGACATAATTTGAGATTGTGTGTGCTTAACAAGTCATGAGACATTCGTGTGCCACCAAGATCCCCGAAGAATCACATTCTTTTCTATCCCAACTGTGCCACTGAGCACAGAGGCAGAGACACAAGGAAGGGGGTGTACGGCACCCGAGCCTTTGAAATATCTACACCTATGGTAGGCTGTAGTCAAACCTGAGACCAAGTGGTACTTGTGCATAAGAATAAATTCCATTACAAATTTTACTCCTTAAGGGCAGCCTGGGTGGCCCAGTGGTTTAGTGCCGCCTTCAGCCCAGGGTGTGATCCTGGAGACCTGGGATCGAGTCCCACGTCAGGCTCCCTGCATGGAGTCTGCTTCTCCCTCTGCCTGTGTCTCTGCCTCTCGCTCTCCCCTCTCTGTGTTTCTCATGAATAAATAAACAAATTTTACTCCCTTATCATACAGGCTGAGAGGACAGAAAAATCCACATAAAATCTCCTATTAATTCCATACCCTTCCTTTTTCTATCACATATTGACATACCAGTGAACTCTTTTGCCTTTGAAATGTATTAAGTTATTTATTTCCTTTTAATTTTAAAAATAGTTAATATCATTACTTATTCCTTGTCACAAAGTTCTGCCTTTAACAGCATGGATTGCATCATAAGCCTACATTATTATTTTATATTTTGGTACTACGGCATGCTGAGTGGCAAAGTTCTCGATTATTGAATGAACCATCTGTTAAAGATTTATCAATAGTTTTAGAAAGTATCTCTTTGTTTTTAGAGCAGCTCAAGGGTTGCAGAATATTGAGCAGATAGTACAGGTTTCCCATAAAGCTTCCTTTATCATATCTGGATCATTGTCTGCTGTGTTACAGTAGTGTGATGCACTTGTTAAAACTGAATGAAGTGTATTAACTTGCGTCTTACAACTTCTCAAGTTTTATAAAGATAAGAATCTACAACTTTGATATTTTTGGTAGCATTTCTATGGTGCCTTTTTTATTCTTCCTATGCATTTCATGTGGGTACTTATAGAAGTACACTAAGGTTCACGGCCAGCGTCTGATGGGTGACGCAGCATTTCTATACGATCAGTTGTGATGGTTTTCTGTTCTCAGGAAAAGAAATCCAGAAGATGACTGATATGTTAGAATAGTGATTGTTCCATCTTCAAGTTAGTATTTTAAAAAAATGTGTTGCACTGTCTCAGTAAGTAGAGTATTTGTGGTAAATATTTATAGAATAAGTGAATAATTTTCAAAGGCAAAACCTCATACAAGCTTTAAATCTGTCTGTAAAATCATGTTGGACACCCCTGGTTTCAAGGAAGAAACCAATACTCCGCAAAGTCTACCAAATTATAGAGATTCCACGATGGTTTGGATATGGTATTCTCTATTTCGATAGATTCCAAGGGTCCGATGGCCCTTGCTGCAATTCCTCCATCCCTTTCAAAGGACCACAATCCCGAGATCGTTATGTGCTGCCTTCAAATTTCGCATTAGGTCATCCCAGCTCCTAGGGACTCGTACTTCCACGTCCCAATATTAATGAGCGTCTTCACAATTATGTCATAATATATTGTGACTTTAAACTCTATTTTCTATTTGCAAATACCTAATTTAGGTAGTTTCTGTGAAAAACAGAAATTTCTTCCTTTCTGGACAGAAGAGCAAGTGACAGGAGTTGAGAATAACTCAGATGCATCCGCTAATCATTTCTGTAAGTGAAGACAGAATTTCCAGAGATGGGTAGGTTGAAAAAGTTAGATTGGATTAAGTGAGTCCTCAATAATGTTCAAACAGAGTCATTGTGTTTCTCTGTCCTAAAAGTGACACACATTTTTTTAAAAACACATGTCATCCTAATATAAAAAGCACTAGTTTTTTTCTGACCATTTTTCTACTTTTAAATAAAGAAACCCAGAGAAAACTAGATTTCAATTCAATTTGGGCTTCTTTCCATGAAAGATGGAAACTTTCTGTGTAACTTCTAATACTGTCATATCATCTTAATTCATTTATATTTTTTTCGTGTGCTCTTAAGTAAAATTTACTTAACACTTCCTGTCTTCTCTACTCATCAATAAAACTTTTAAATGGAGTAAAAAAGGGAAGAGAGAAAGGGAAGGAGAGGGTCTTTCTCGTAAAATAATAAATCCACAGCTACTAATCCTCACTATCTTTTTTAGATGCTGTAAAAACAAAAACACCTGAATATATTTATACTTTATTGTGATCTTTTAACCGACTATATTATAGGATCATGTTTTCATTTTAAAATATTTTAGCTTTCCAATAATAATAAACACACGTGCACATGCGCATGTGCATGTGGCGTTAGATGATACTTGCATAATATCCTCAACACACCAGATGATTTATTCTCTCCCCAAAGTATCAGTGCACTTCAGGGACACAACTTATCATTTCTCCCAAATGGCTTCTTCCTTTTCGTAATTATTGTACTATCTTGCCTCATGCTCCATACCTTCTTTTTCTTTAACTTTTAAATATAAAACATAAAGACTTTTCTATTTTGGTCCTCCCCCTCACCTTTTTTTTTTCCCCCAACTACCGCATGGTACTGTCAAATGAGCAGATAGATAAGTTTATCTAAACTTATTCTTCGTTAATATGTGAGTCATTTCACTCTATTAGTAGTCATCATCTCTATCTCATACCAGCATCCTTTCTGGCCCGGTGTTGTACTTCTTGGGAAAAGACCCTCATGGTTGAGAATCAATCATAAGGTCAGGTTCAGTATAAATAAGTATTTGATTTTCAGAATTAGCATCTGTTTCATTTTTAACACTGTATCTCTTTTATTTTATTATCCTGATGTTAATTTTTCTTCCTTCATTCAATGACTTTTTAATTGTATTTATATATTATTTAAGCCAAAGTTCTTTTTACACACAGGTGCCTTCTTCAGTTACAACAGCTGGCCCATAGAGACAGTGACGGTGGAGAAAAAGAAATGGATTCTACACATATTTAAGCAAGAATCCTCAGGAAATAGTGAACAATTGAATATGAAAAACAGAAACAACAAATCAGAATTGATTCAAAGAACTTTATATCATGTGATTAAGTAGATATGTAATACATTATCTGAGATACATAATATGGAAGGAAGAGTAGACTTTTAAAATGTGAGGTATTTAAATCAGTTTATTCAATGAAGAGGATGCAAACTATTGAATATTATACTTTTGGAAAAACATGAAGAAAAAGTCACAAGATCTTCCAAGCTTTTATATAATAAAGATCATTCTACATTATTTTAAGTGATTTGGGTAAGAATTGGTTTAGATCACAGAATATATCCACCTGAAAACTATGTCCACATAAGAGAATGGTTTTTTTTAAGAATGTCTATATAATGGGCATTTTTTGTTATTAAAACAAAGCAACGCTTTTTATAGGTTTACCTGAAGAATCTATATAAGAAAACAATGTTTTACGTGTCTCTGTGTATCTCTGTGTCTACCTACATCTGCATGCACACAATCAACTAAAATAAAGTATTTCTAACACATTCGATTTAAAGACAGTGAAGCAAATTCATTTAGAGCAAAAATTTGAGACAGTGATTTTAGGCACAAATTATCAATTTTCAAATCCTTTCTTTATCCCTCCTTCTCTCTCTTTCTCAAATATATCATCAGAAAAAAAATGTTCTTTATAAAAATCTCTTTTTCTTCAGTGAAGGAAAAGAAACTTGTCTATAAGAAGGTAGATTTAATTTTATGTTTATTTTATGAAATGCTCTACCAAATCCTGTGGCATTATTAAGTACTTGCTATCGATAGTATAAAAATTATATGGTTGTTATTCCCTAACTTATTTTGAATTCCACAACAAAATCAGCCACCCAACCACTGTATTTCAATGCTAGACTGTGCCTGTTCTTACTTTTTCCCTTACCTTTCATTAAACACTCATTGCCTAATAACTAGCTTTGGAAATCGAAAAGTATAAATAATGACAATTCAACATCACTACAGACACAGAGGGTTTGAAAGAGGAACTAACAATATTTGAGACTCTAAACAAAAATAATTGAATCTTATAGTAAAAGTCACAAAAAATGTAGAAAAAATAATTATCTTATAAGTGATAATATGCAAAGAAATGAATGTCTTGATAAGTCCACACATTTCCTAAGCAAATTGCATTCAAGGGTTTATCATAACCTTAGACCAAGCATTATGAAAGAAAACCAGATTCAAAAAAGCAGCAGTCCTTAATAAGCACACAATGGAAACACACTATGGACAAAGACTCGTTTGGTAAGCTCGGAATGCAAAGGACATACGTAGAAGTAGAAGTATATGTAGATAGTCAAAGAAAACACAGAACAGCATCACACAGAGGAACCTTAGTCCATATGGCTGAGTGAGTAAAACCAGTCTGAGGAAGACAGATACAACACGGTTCCAGCAACATGACTTTCTGGAAAAGCCGAAACTACAGAGACAGTAAAAAGACGGGTGTTGTTCCAAAAAGGGTAAAGAGATAAACCGGAGGAGCACAAGAGGTTTTCAGGACAGTGAAACTGTTCAGTGTGACGCTGACATGGTGGATGCACACTTTACGCATTTGGCAAAATCTAGGGAACTGCTCAGTGCAGAGTCAAATGTAATGTAACCTCATCTTGAGTTAAAATAATGAATCGATATCAGTTCATCATTTTGAACCAACATACTCCAGCAATGTAAGATGTTTGTTAAAGGGGAACCTGGGTAGGGGGAGAGTATACGTGAACCCTGTATAGAGTAGATGCATGCTCTGTACCCATTGGGTCAACTTTTACATGAATCCAAAACTATTCTAAGAAAGAAAGTCCATTAATTTGAAGTAAACTGATGACAATTAAACTCATATGTGGTCAAATGTATTACTGAATAGAAATTGATGGGGGAAAAATTCCTTCTTCCTGGAACACAAGCACATTAGTGGGAAAACCAGTGAAATCTGAATAAAGACGGTAGTTTGACTAATAGTTATATATCAGTGTGAATGTCTTAGTTTTGACAAATAGACCATGGTTATGTAAGATCTCAGCACTAGAGAAAACGAGATAGACTATATGGGAACTACCTGTATTCTCTTTGCCACTTTTCTATAAATCTAAAATTATTCCTCAAAATAAACTTTTTAAACCCAGCATCAAACATGATAATGAAATAAATAATCAACAGCCAGAACTAAGTGTCCAACTACTACAGGCCACATTCATCTTTGGCTCTGAAAGCTGGATGTACAAAGAGAGACAAATACACAACTGTATCAGAAAGTCCTTCTCTCTTTTGACTCTTAAAATGTCTACAGGAAGAGGTGTTTATACATATTCAATGACTGATTCTCAACTACCTAGAATCAGTTGAAAACAAATCTTCTGAAACCACTTAGTAGTGCAGCTTATATTACTTAAAATGACCACTTTTTATTTAATTTTGGTCTTCCTCACAGAGAGGTTGCATTATATACTCCAAAAGAAAGACAAAAAGTATTACTAGAAAAAGCAGAGGATCTGATCTCATTACAGACAAAATTTTTCTCTTCTAAATTATATAGATATCCTATGGAATCCAGTATTCAAATATTTTGCTAAATATGAAGTATGGCACCTTTTGTGAGCAAAGCTTATCATTTTTCAAATTCATTATATTTTATGAAATACCATCTAAATAACATTTAGAAATTCTTTAATATTAAGACATCTACTAATTCGCTTAAAGGTCAAAGGGATTTCCCCATCCTATCGTTAAACATGTTACACATGGTTCAGTGTTCAATCAATTAAATTTTTGAATATGATCTTTACTTAGCACTGTACTAGGTCTATGCTCTTTTTAAAAAAGGGATAAAATGAACCTCTGCTGGGTGAAGTTACTGAAATATTTGATGGATCAGTGATTTGAATCAGTATACTAAATCCCAATTGATTATAAGAATAAAAATACAGTTATGTAAAATTTAAAGAAACCATTATCTCTTATATTTAAAAAAGAAATCCTTCTTTGGTACATATTGGTCATGGTATTTCATGAGAGATATACTTCCCAGTCTTCCAGTTGACAATTCAGACAATTCAATGTATGTTTGCTGAATATGTCCTCCAAAGAATGTATAAAATTAACATTAACTTCATTAAAATTTTGAATTAAAATTTGATAATTAAAAATATAAAAACATTCATTTATTTTGTTCTAATTTTTTTTGGATAAAATGAATAAAAACACCCCTGAGATTTAAAACAAAACAAAAAAACAAACAAAACAAAACAAAACAAACAAAAAAACCCAGGCCCAAAGCCACAAGAATTAGTTCATTTTTTAATAAGTGCCTTGAGATATTTCATGTTCTTTTTGTTTATACTCATTTCCTATGGACCGATTCCCTGTTTCTATAACAGGTGAAGTAATCATTCCTCTTCTGTTTATTGCTGTAGATACCTACCTATGTCTCTGTGGAGAATCATAAATTCTACAAATGTTACATCTAATCAAATGTTAAAGGAAATGTTTTTCAAAAGGAAATTGAATACTAAAAAAAAAGCTATCTGGTGAACACTTCCTAAGCTCATCAACTGTTTAAAATTCTACTTAGGGACGCCTGGCTGGCTCCTTGGTTAAGTGTTTGCCTTTGCCTCAGGGTGTGATGCCGGAGGCCCAGGATCGAGTCCCACATCGGGTTTCCTGCGTGGAGCCTGCTTCTTTCTCTGCCTGTGTCTCTGCCTCTCTGTGTCTCTCATAAATAAATAAATAAAATCTTTAAAAAATAATAATAAAATAAAATTGTATTTATAATTTCATCTTTTATGTTCTAATTATCTATTCTTTGTCTATCGCATGAGTCCACTTTACAACATTTCTTCAGAAATTACTTGTTCTATATTGTAAATACTATACTATGTGAAATTAATACTGGGGTAAAATCTTAACTTCTTGCTTCTAAATACCTTCTACTGCCAAAATAGCCATATTGGATCTGCCAAAACTTTAAAAGTGCATTATATGACCTTCTGCAACTGCCTATGGTCATCTATTTGAAAATTTAGTCTTCGTAGCTTCTATATTTCTCTGTAATTCAGGAAATATTGGGGCAATGGTAAAGAATGTCAAATGCTGGAATAGCTCATAAGATACCAACTGAGTATGTTATGGTATGTGCTATAATGTATATCTCTCTATATATATATGTGTGTGTGTGTGTGTGTATGTGTCAATAACAAAGTGCTTTAAAAATTATTCTCAATCTTTATTGACCGTCTATACCGTGAAAATGGATCACATATCTCCTTTTGAATTCGTTTAATCTCTACCATTTACACTTCATAAAATCAAACAGTTCAAATTTATTTTCAGGTAAATCCCTTAATATTGATGTAGGACACTGATTCTTAAAGTGTGGAACTTGGACCAACACTGTGAGCAATGCAATCTGTCACTATAGGGCTAGTGTCCCACGGTTTGTCCAGGGGCATTTGAAAAGTCCAAGAAATGTTCATCTAGGAAAAACTAAAATACATGAAAGTCATCATTAATTACCCATAATATCAGAAATTATCTTTGAATCTTCCAAGTCTTTTCTGCATCTCCAGTTGGCATCATTTCTTACAGAACAGATATCGTAGATAACCTAGAATCCATGACCTCCCTCTGTGCTTTGCCAGATGTCTCTCTCAGATGACCTTAGAAGCTAACTCTTCTTTGCACCTCCACTCTAAGTGTAGAGAGTAAACTTCTCAACTCCTACACTGCCTAACAATTTTCTATTAAGAGAATTCAAACTCCTTGGCATGCTGTATGAGGCTCTTCATAATCCAGTCGAAATTTATTTTCTCTTCCTTCACAAATTATCACTTTGCTCTTTCTGTACCTTACTTTCAGATGACATGGATGCATGTTTTTGCTTGGAACACAACACTGTTCTACCCTGTGCTTTGTGTGTGGATCGCCCAGTCACATTCATCTTGTGCATTCCTACCCATCCTTAAAGCTTAATAACCTCTTGAAATAATTTTCCCTGACTCACGTCAAGCAGAGCTGATGACACATTCAATATGATATTGTACCTACTATGTATCTCAATTGATGATTTTTATTGTATTGTAGTTGCTGGTTCATGGGCTGATGTCTTCCACCATGAAGCTTCACCCATGAAGCTTAACACAGAAATATATTCCTCGCCCCTCTTGAAGGCAGCAGGATAGAGCAGGGGTGATGCATGCAGTGTAAGGAGTCTGACTGACTGATTTTCATTCCTGACACAATTATTGGGTATATATCTTGTTTGAGTTATTTAAATGTTTTGGTCTTACTTTCTTCTTCTATGAAATGAGAGCCAATTTTATACAATTGTAAGAATTAAATGAGTTGTTATGGAAAGCAGGAGAATCAAATATAGCATGTTGCAGAAATATTACCTTTTGGCAATGTCTGCATTCCCACTCCATGTGATAGTGCCTTGCACACAGTAGGAGCTCAAGTGGTTATCAAACAACATGATGAATGGATGTCAATATACTAACGATTTTACAAATCCTTTTTATACTACATTGACGACTGAGAATTCAAATGTTTTCCTTTCTAAAAGAATGCTTGGGGCACCTAGAGAGCTCAGTCACTAAAGCGTCTCTTAGTTTCAGGTCAGGTCATGATCTCATGGGTCATGGGATAGAGCCCTGACAGGGACGCTGTGCTCACTGGGGAGTCTGCTTGGAGATTCTCTCCCTCTGCCCCTCCCTCCTTGCTCACTCACTCTCTCTCTCAAATAAATCTTTAAAAAATACAAATAAAATAAAATAAAATAAAATAAAATAAAATAAAATAAAAGCTAGCACCCTTAGTCTTCCCCCAAAATGTTTATCACTACTTGGATTTTCTTTGAATTAGGATTATTTATTTCAGAAAAGAAAAAGTAATTATTCTAGAAGAGATGATCACTATAGTAAATTTCACCACAAAATTTTTCTTGGATTATAAAATTCCTATTTTTATATCTTAGTGTTCAAAATGTGTTGAAGAACTGACTTGTTAATCTAATTTTTACTCATCAAATTATTCAGAAAATTACATGTGAGCACCATACATTTCTGTAGGAAAGAGCCAACAAAAAATGTCTATTTTAGCAGTGCAGAATGCAAAAAAAAAAAAAAAAAATATATATATATATATATATATAGCTAGCACTTTAGAAACATTTTAAATCTGAAAGAGGATTTACTGGCTAGAAGATAAAGCATCTACCCTTGTTTTAAGACTAATCACATTAAAATGATATAGTAATTTTTAAAAGTCTCTCAAAACATCCACTGGTTCTTACAAAAACCAAAATTATATGAGATTTGCTTTGGTTAGAAGCTAACATTTAAAAATACCCTTTCAATACAAGTAAATTCAGATTTATATTTGACTCTAAACTAAAAATCAATTAGAGTTGTCAGAGAATGAGTTAAGAATCCTTGGTCATCAGTGACAGCTCAGTCCCTGGATCATAAATACAGCTGTGATGCAGGTAGGGGAGGAATGTGTACACAAGAATGCAGAGCTAATCATAATCCTATACAACTCAACCTTCCCCTTGTGCTTATGAAAGATCAGCATTTTTCAGCTGCTAGAAAAGAAGCTTGTATTGACTGATGCATCCCAAGATGCGTCATCATGTAGGGCACTATAAAGCAGGATCCTCGGACAAGATAGTTATGAAATCTGGTGGTGTGTAATCTGCTAAGTATTAAACCATGTAATCTCAAAACCCTCTTTGGTACCGTCAGACCAAGACAGACAGGAATAATGAGAAGAGTACGAACTCAGACCCAGAGAGCAAGGATATGACGACCTTGGTCAAGTCACTAACATGCCCAGAAATTCAGCTGCTAGTCAGCATTAATTAGGGAATTATACCAGATGACTTCTTTTATTTTTTTTAAGATTTTATTCATTTATTCTTGAGAGACATATAGAGAGGCAGAGACAAGGCAGAGGGGGAAGCAGGCTCCTCAACCCTGAGCAGGAAGCCCAATGCGGGACTCGATCCCAGGACTCCGGGGTCACACCCTGCACTGAAGGCAGATGTTCGACTGCTGAGCCACCCAGGCATCTCTGTACCAGATAACTTCCAAAGTCACACTAATATCTCTAAAATTGATTATCCTTTTAAATATATTCTACTGCTCCAAATAAGATAAAATTTTGCTACCCTTAATAAAAAGTACAGCAGCTTGGGGTACCTGGGTGGCACTGCCAGTTAAGCATAATAACTTGTAACCCCAGGTAGTAATCCCAGGGTCCTGGGATCAAGCCCTGAAAGAGGGCTCCATGCTCAACGTGGACACTTGAGATGCTCTCTCTCTCTAAAATAAGTAGATTTAAAAAAAAAAAAAAAAAGTAAAGCAGCTCTGTCAATGAACATTTTCACAAAATTCTAGAGTTCTTTTTTGTAGCTTATGATTACATGGCTACTTACTGCCTTTCCAACACTCGTGAGAATGGGGAAACTGAAGTCAAAACTTTATCATTAATTCTACATTAAAAATGACCTCCCATCACATATATCTGGATACAGATAAACAAATTTCTGTTTGCAGTTTACAAGACTGATTCATATCACTCAGAAGCTTTAATCCCCAGTAGGTTTTGGTCAGGATCTAGGATTTCTCATTTCTAACTACTGTTTACATTTTTAAACTAAAGATTTATTTTTATTTTTAAAGATTTTATTTATTTATTCATGAGAGACACAGAGACAAAGAGAGAGAGAGAGAGAGAGAGAGAGAGAGAGGCACAGACACAGGCAGAGGGAGAAGCAGGCTCCATGCAGGAAGCCCAATGTGGGACTTGATCCTGGGTCTCCAGGATCACACCCTGGGTGGAAGGCAGCGCTAAACCGCTGAGCCACCCAGGGATCCCTAAACTAAAGATTTTTAATCTATTTGATATATTTATAATATATATAACACAGATATCTAAAAATGTATCTAGATGCATTTTTATAATATAGTACAATATATTATATATATTCATACATATTATTTATTTATATAAAAACTGTATCTAGGTATATTATATATACATATATATCTAAAGATGTATCTACATAATTATATAAATGCATTATATGTATACCTACATACTTCAAACTACATTGTTAACAGAATGAACAAAAATAACTTGTAAATGTAGACCATTCAGAAAACTCTGTTGTCTTCTGAGACATATGTGTCTTTTCATGTCTAATGGAAAGGGGATAAATGATTTAAGCAAAGCCCAAGAAACTGGTATATGGTTTTTATTCATTAAAGGGAGCATTATTAGCAGAAAAATAAATAATGGTAATCAATGGGCTGTCAAGTTTGCAGAAATACTTAAGTGGTTTGCATGGTAAATAGTGTAATTTTTAAA
This sequence comes from Vulpes lagopus, assembly GCF_018345385.1. NCBI lineage: Eukaryota > Metazoa > Chordata > Mammalia > Carnivora > Canidae > Vulpes > Vulpes lagopus. The sequence continues at coordinate 103,895,953 of NC_054824.1, forward strand.
TGTTAGCAGGTCAATGGCTATCATTTGGAACATGGGACTCATTTAAAAAGTGTTTCACGCTTTATTTTTTTCCCAGAGCAAATTTAATTTCTTTTTTTAATCTTTCAAAAAAAAAATTAACCAGCAGATAATACCAAACCTAAAGATCAAAACCATTAATTCATGATATTTAAAAAAAGAAAGAAAAATAAGTAAGCACTACTTTGGGCAAATTATTATTCTTTATAAATTTCTAACAAAATTATTGACTTTTACTTAATAGAATAACAGAATTGAAACTCTTTTTGACTGAGGTACATATGTTGTTTTTATATCTTATATTCAAATGAAAACTTGGAAGCTTGAAAACATAGTGTTTATTTTAAGTATACTCTAAAATAGTAAACTAACTAGATATTTCTTAGCAATAAAAACATTGGTGTTCAGTCTGCTATATACTATTTGGCACATGTTTCGACACATTTAATGTATAATGAATTGAGTGAACATAGAAACATGAATGAATATAGAAATATAGAACATTAGCAATGGAAAAAATGGATTCTATTTTCTTAAAGCACTGATAAAAATTCTGTTAGAATGAATAAAAAGCAACTTTTTAGTTTTTATACATTAAATGCTGCTGGAATAAATTTTACGTTTGCTGATTTCTACCACTTATCCACATTTCCCCTTCTATTTCGGTACATTTTGTTTCAAGGAAAAGTGAGAAAGAAAAAACCTGTAAAACTTGGCCATGTTTTTCTAATTTGACCAGACATCTTTCCTTGAAAGGTCAGCACAATAGGTGAAAGTGACATAGTTAAAATATGTAGCATTGTTCATTCTAGGCAGAAAAATTTCAAATGACCCAGAATCACATAGCACATGTGTCAAAAATTTGATTTTCCTGGATCGACTACTCAGCATATGAAGCAGAATTTAGACTGTAATTCATAAAGGCAGGATCCCAGGTGGTTATTGTTGACACTCGGTTGTCAAAATACCCTTCCTGCCTTTCAGATACCATTCACAGAGTGAGAGCTAGAATTCCAGTAGGTAAGACTTAGAATCCAGACTTCAAAAACAGCAGCAGTCCCAACACTAAAGGCAAATCCAGTAAACTAGAGAATAAGAAAGCAATGACTTACTTTAGAGAGAACTTTTATTATTCCCATTCCATGCTAGGATCCGTTCAATTCCAAACATTTCTACTTTTAGTTAAATGGAATTTATTTGCAGGATTCTAGCTTTTTACCTTGAAACAACAATCAAAATAAATTTCGATACAGAGCTGTCTTCAGCTAGTTCTTTTTTTTTAAGATTTTATTTATTTATTTGAGAGAATACAAGCAAGGGGGGTGTGGAGAGGGACCAACAGACTCCGCTCCAAGGGCAGAGCCCCGCAGAGGGCCCCGACCCGGGACCCGAGACCACGACCTGAGCCCCGGACCCCGGACCACGACCTGAGCCTAATCAAGAGGCCGACACTTCACCAACTGAGTGCCCAGGTGCCATGAGCTAGTTTTCTTTTCAGTTAACTTCCAATTCATGGGCTGATAGTATTTTCTAAATGTATTTGCCTAAGTAGCCTTGCTAACACAAAAACCAGCATAATATATGCAATAAACACGGATATCTATGTATTGTATACTTACAGTATGTACGGTGTGTGTATATATCATAACTTCACTTACATTTTTGCCATTAAGAAGAGACTGGAAGCATTAATCGACACCATTTGAAGTAACAGATTGGAAATAACCAAATTTTTTTTCAACAAATACATAATCAATCTAGTTATCCTTCCTTGTTTTGGAAAGCTTTTATTTTTCCTTTATTCAGACAATTTTAAGTCATGGACAAGAAACCCAGGGACTTACAATGTGGAGCATAAAAGAGGGAGTTTCATGATGGAAACTGGCTTCATGGAGTTTTAGCTTCCTGGCTGAAGGAAGCAACAGTGAAATAATTGCATTAATGTAGAAATACAAGCTGTGGAGGTACAACAAAGAACAAGGAAGAGGAGGTTAAAAGTGTTAAATACTAGTCTGGGGGTGGTGGTGGCTGGGTACAGGGGAGGGTGGCAGAAGAGAGGCATGGGACAGTCAGAAGGGCTCCCCTGAAGGAGAAATGGTAAAATTTTGAGGAAATTCTAATCACTTAAAATTTTTTTAAAAAGATCTTATTATTTATTAATGAGCGACACACAGAGAGAGGCAGAGACACAGGCAGAGGGAGTAGCAGTCTCCCTGCGGGGAGCCCCAAGTGGGACTCGATCCTGGGACCCCGAGATCACACCCTGAGCCAAAGGCAGACGCTCAACTGATGAGCCACCCAGGTGCCCCTAATCACTAAAAGTTTAAAATAAATTGGGGCACCTGGGTGGCTCAGTCGGTTAAGTGGCTTTAGCTCAGGTCATGATCCCAGGGTCCCAGGATCAAACCCCGAGCCCGGTGGGGTTACCTGCTCTGGGGGAGCCTGCTTTTCCCTCTCTCTCTACCTGCTGCTGTGCCTGTTTTTGCACGCATGCCCACCCGTTCTCTCTCTCTGACAAAATGTAATTTTAAAAAAGTTTGAAATAAATTACAGTGGGCACGCAACTTTTGACTCATTCATCCACATTTTGACCTTTTCGATTCGAAATATAATGCCAAGGCTGTATCCACACTTTAGTCTGCACAGGTTCAATGGCACAGCAATCATGTGATGTCAAAGGCCATGTTTGGGCTCTTAACTGAGAAGCAATGCCAGGCAATACTCTCATTGTTCCTTCTCCTAAATACGAATCCGAAATTTCACATATAGTCTGATATTTAAGATTCGAAGGGAAAATCCTCAAATTTATTTAAGAATAAGAAGTGGCATTTGTATAGCTCTTTCACATGCATTATCACATGTATTTTTTCATGAAGGATACATAGAAATATCTTATTTGCCCAAATATAATTCACTCCAAAGTGCTGTGACATAGAAATCATCATTATTCTGTTCTTAAAGGTGCGGAGAAATGTCCGAAGGCCCCTGGACCTAGAGCAGATCACAGAGCAGCAGATGGCAAAGCCAGATTCCAAGGCAGGGTGTGGTTTGAGACCCCTGCCTATCGCCTAGCCTATTCGCTACTCTGCAGAGTACCTTTGACATCCCATGAAAGCACCAAAAAAAGATGCCCTGGCAAAATACAAATACCACAATACAATTAAAATAAATGCAATTATGCATTGCCATAGCCTCTATTTAGGAATTAAGATATTTGATCAGGAAATTAAGCATTCTATTTTATCAGAATGCCTTTAATTGAAAAGTATGAGAAATACTAGGAAGGCTAGTGGAGACAAGGAGACCTTTCAGGTGACTCAGAGGCCTGGCCACAGGGCTCAGCTGGTTTCCCCTTGGCTGCTCTGAAGGGATGTGGGGAGGGCAGCTGCCCGGGGCAGGGACGCTGGGCCTTCCGGGGCAACCAGGCACCAAGGCCTTACTTAGCCTCCCTCGAGGCTTTGTAATACGAGCAAAAATTCCCCAGAAGTCCCTGGAATTCTGCTCCAGCCTCACCGCCCTGACTTCCTCTTGCCTAACCCCAATCACCGGCAAGATGACTGAGCTCGTGAGGAGCTCTCCCATGAGCCAGCCCGGCCCAGGACACGGCAGGTGGCCGGGCCCAGCGCCACCGCTCTCTCCCCAGGACAGGCCTGCGCCCGGGCCCTGGGGGGGCAACCAACAGGGCCTCTTTGCTAAAAGAGCATTTGGTTTTCATTTTGTTTGTTTTTGTTTGTTACCAGAAGTAAGGCACCAATATACGGCTAAGAAAATCCTTAAGGAAAAAAAATTCTAAAGAAGTTGAAAAAAGAGCAAGGTAGAAAATTTAAAAAGCTCCACAATTGTTAATTTCAAGACTTCTATCACCTGCTAATATACACGAATCACCCATTTCAGGCTGTGCTTTGTCTACCCTTCCCCAACCCACTCCTCACACTCTTCTCCTTATCTGAGGTTCTGTAACTAAGTCAATTGAGGCTCTTAATTCCTTTGTACTATTTGGTCAGCATATCAATACTATCCTAATTATACAGCCCTATCTCCCTCTGATCCCTCTTCTATGATATGGATACTAAGCTTATGTGGTAGATGGGCATTATTAATCAATCCATCAACCAACCAATCAATACATTAAGTCATATTTAAGCAGAAGACTTTTTCAAAATTGCAATAAAAAATATAAATGGGCTTTTACAGGTGTTGATTGTCCTCTAAAAAAAAAATAGTTAAACTACTGATTATTTACTAAAATTTCTGAATATAATTATGCCCAGAATTCAGACAATTATAATTCAGAATTCATGAGGATGGAGAATGTCACTGCCATGTCTGCCTTACTAAAGTGAACAAACTTAGTGTCAAAAATTATCCCATCAAATAAAACTCTTATTAAAACACAAATTGTGTTCATAACCCCCTGATAATTTCAGTCAAAAACTTTGAGTATTATTTTCAAGAATTTCATTTATAGGGGCGCCTGGGCAGCTTAGTGGGCTAAGTATCTGACTCTAGGTTTCAGCTCAGGTCATGATCTGATGGGTCGTGAGACAGAGCCCTGACAGGGGCTCTACACACAGCCAGGAGTCTGCTTGAGAGTCTCTCCCTCTGCCCCTCCCCCATCTCTCGTACTTGCCCTTCCTCTCTCTCTCTCTCTCTCTCTCTCTCAAATAAATAAATGCACCTCTTTTAAAATTTAGAGAAAAACCAACGCCTCATTAAATTTCCTCCCAGATACTCATTTGGAGTAATTTTCCCAGGCCTAATGGTATAGTACCATACTTTCCTACCAGGTTTCCTCTAAGACTTGAAGCACCATTTAAAAATAGAGAAATACTCCTCCCAAGAAAATTACATAGGTTAACTATAAGGTTTTATGCATGAATACATCTCTGGTGGAAAGGGGGAACAAAAATAGGAAAGAACATACATGAAGCAATGAGTCACTCTGGGACCTTTCCCCCCAAATATATTAATTTTATATAGCTCTGGCATATAATCATTTTTTAAAAAAAGAATTCATATTGTAAAAGATTTGGGATTTGTATGGGAATAGGGTTGAGGCTTAGAGAAGTTGCCAACAGTCTTCCAGCCTCTTTCCAGTGACCACAGTTCCTGAGGGAGTGCCATTACTCATCCCCCAAGCAAAGGTTTCACAGCCTGGGCACTGTCATTTTGGACCAGATAATTCTTCGTTGTGGGAGGCTGCCCTGTTCATTCAAGATGTTTAGCGGCACCCTGACCTTGTATGCCTTACCAGTAATGACAACCAACAATATGCCTGACATTTTCAAATATTTCCATGAGGCAAAATCAAAATCGCCTTCCTACCTAACCCACCACCCCCATTACACTGAAAATCATTGCCCTAAATCAAAAGAGTAGGATTTTCCCTGCTATTTCCAACAACCTTAATGGCATTATGCTACATGAAATAAGCCAGAGAAAGATAAATATCGTATGATATAACTATTTTGTGGAAAAAAACAAACAAAAAAAAACCTAGTCAAACCCACAGAAACAGCATTTTCTGGGGCTGGAAGGTAGGAGAAATAGGAAGAAAGGAAGAAGTAGGTAAAAGACTATAAACTTTCACTATAAGATGAGTAAGCTCTGGGGATCTAATGTAAAACCCGGTGAATATAGTTAATAACACAGTACTGGGTAATGGAAATATCCTAAGAGAGTAGAATTTAAATATCTTCTCTCTCACAAACACACAAAGCAGGATTCTCAGTCATCCAATATGTTATAACACTGTTACTACAATTTTTCCCCACAGTTTACATTTATATTTTAGTTAACTTACAAACAGATGCACTTCTTTAATTATGATTAATCAATTAAAACACTAACAAGTTCAATATTATTTCCAGCTATTACACGGCATTTTTTAATGGAATATCACAATATTTTTAACTGTTTCCTTTAAAAGGGAAACTATTTCCTTAAAAATAAAACAATCACAAAATTAATCCATTTTTGTCATACTGAAAATGGCAACGGTTAGGCAATAAAAATAATTAATTAAATCTAAAAGCATCAACAGCCGTAAAAGCAAGGATATTAAATCCCAAACCTTAATTGACTGCACAGTGCTTTTACTCAAGACTTTCATCAGTTTCTGAGGAAGAAATGAATATTAATCTAACATTTTTCAAACTAGTGCTTCTTATTTCCTCACGGACATTATGGTTAACACAATATAGGGATACAATTTAAAGCAAAAACACACCACATAGCGCCACAGGACAATAATTTGCCTCTCTACTCTGGTCTCTCTCTCTCTCTCTCTTTGTGCTCTGAGATCTCGGGGTATTATAAATATCAAGACCTCCTGGGGAGATTTTTGTTTTCTCCCTGCAAGTTTTACTGATAACTCAGAAAACTTGGTCAGCTGTGTTAGGCTATTTATGCCTCAGAAAGAGGAGAGACAGGGCTACAAGGAGATGCACCAGGATAGCAAAGAAGTGGAAGCCAAGCTCCTGAGGCTGGCTCTCTGAGGCAACAAAAAGCCAAAGGAGAAACTGAAAACTGTTTGCTGGTAAAACCATAAGAACTTGTAGACAAAATGAGGCAGGAAATTGGCCAAGAGATGGAAAAAGCCAAGAGGTGGATTGTCCTCAGTGGTGTCTCTTAAATGTAATGTGCTCAGGAATCACCTGGGGGCCATGGTAAGATGCAGATTCTGATACAGAAAGGCTGGGGCAGGTCCTGAGAGTCTGCATATCCAAGGATCTCTGGGGAACTAATATTGCAGGTTGGTACAGGTACTGCACCTCATGTAGTAGAATTCTGGAACATTCCTCCTCATCCCCAACTTGTGTCGGGATGCAGAAGTATCAACTTTGTTCCACCACAAAATCTACAAGACTAACATGGTAAGATGAATTCATTTATGCAGTATTCTCCCCAGATTCCTTAATATATAGAAATATGTTTTCTTTACACCTTCTTCAAAGGAAATCATGAAATAGACTGCTGCTTTGAAAGACAAGCTAATTTCTTGTTGATTTTTTTCAAAGCATTTACTAGTATCTATTCGTAAAATGTCACTGTGGTTTTTGCTTTTCATATATCCTGAGGCAGCCAGTTTCTATAGTAGATGATCTGACGGCGTAATGAAAAACTCTAATTTCTAAAATCAGAATTAAAATTAGTCTTGACTTTAGGATGATTAGTTTTAAATGAGTTTTCCAGCTCAATCTGGAGTTTTGATTCACTCTTTATGACTACCCAGGATGTGCTTTTATCCTAATCACTTGATTCCTTTTACACCTATGGGAAAACCAAACCCTGGCTTACTTCATACTCTCCTCTCCAAAGCAACTAACCAAGTCCTGATTATGTGATAGGTTTTGGCATTGTGTCAATGTCAAGGTGTACCAGGAAGAGAAACAGATTTAAGGATGACAGATAGATGAAGTATCCCTGATGTAAAACATCCGCTGGTGAAGAAGAAGCTGGTAGTACCGTAAAAATCAGTATGTTTAGGCACAAAAATCTAAAGACTGAATACCAAAATGAAGTGGAAATAACTATAACCTCTTTGAAAAGAGGATGAGAATATGAGAAAAAGAATACACAAATTTGTTCCTATCCTAAGTGTTTCAAAGTGGCATTTTGCATTTTCCAGGGGCTATACTTGGAAACAAGGGATATTTAGGCACTTATTACACAGTTTTGTAAGAACAAGACTTTTCCAAATGAGTAGAATTTTTCAGAAAAAAAAAAAGAAAGAAAAGAAACTTTATCATGCAAAGTCTTATCAGAAACATTAGGGTCACAAAAATACTGCACACTTTAACAATCTGTGTCTGGCTTGGTAAAGTATGAAAGATAAAAAAAGACTTTAAAATTTAAAGGTAGTCAAATTTTTTTTAAAATAAAATTCCCTAGTCTTAAGCTGATCTAGCCATGCTGCAGACATTTTAAGTGAAGAAATTAAGGCATTGGGAACAAATTAAGAAATAAGACAAATCAACAGTTTATACAGTTGCCAAATACACCCTACTTGGAATGACCATCAAGGCTGCCTTTGAGACCACAACCCTGCAGGTCCCCAAATATACACTTTCAATGTTACTTGAATTTGAAATGTCTTTTCAATGCATCTCTTTTGATCACATCACAAAAAAAGGTTAGATGACCATCTACATGATGCCAGTAATAATTAAAAGGCTTAATTAGTGCCATCAAGCAACTGATAAATTCAAAAGAAAAATTAGAACTTCAAAATTTTCAATAGTTCCATTGAACACAAATATCTGGCTCTTAATCCATGTCCAGGATGTACTGATCAACATAACATATCACCAAGAGTACAAGTGTTCATTTTAGAGAACAGACCAGTAATTCCTTCTGTTCCCTATGAGACAATGGACAGAATCACATTTCCCTTCAATAGTTTACCAAACTCACCCCGTGTGACGGGTAAGAGATCCAGCCCAGCTCCCCTTGAATTGTTTTTGAATCCAGTAGATTGACTAAAAAAAAAAATACAAATACACAAATGCAGTTAAGAGAAATAAATCATTTCTATTTGCCTCTGTCAAGTTAACATTGTCTGTTGTTAATGCAACAATATCATCATGTTCAAAACACAGGACTCTTTATTATCATGATAGGAGCATGAGAGTAAAAGGAGGAAATGGTGAAGGGAAAGCAATCCTGGGGAAAGTTAAGGAACCAAAGTTTCTCTGGCTTCCTTAACTGTGCTTGTTTATAATGATAGATCAATATTCAAAACACTGAGAATAATTTTTGACAAAATTATTATAAGCTTAAAGAAGAAATAGTAAAAAGGCAAACATGAAATATTAATGCTAATGTGATATCAAAATAACTTCAAAGATCATTAAATTTGCAAATTTACATATGGTTTCACTATGAAAGGGCTTCTTAAATACGCTTCCATAGCGAACCATTATTTCTGTTTGTGTCTGTCAGGACATCTTTATACTGTCTGTATCCAGCATGACTATTTTTTAATACCACATAAATTGTCTACTTATGTGTAACTAACAATTTCAGGAGAAACCAAAACAAAACCCTGTTTTACAAAAATCTCTGGAATAAGCTTTAGTTATTTAAAGAGAGTGTTGTTACCCAAAAGCTTTAATGATTTTACTCAGAACTTTGCACTAGTTATTAAAAAGTCTGCTGAATATTAGATATAACATGCATGCATTTTGAATATATTATTAAAAAAAAGACAAATCACTTTTTTTTAACACAGAGGGTATTCATTTGTAATGGATTAGAAATTAAAATATAAAAATATTCTTCAAGCTTAATTAATAATAAAAGGCTCACTTTGATTGTTGATCCATTAAACATTGGAAACTATGGTTTTTCCTCATCCTTCATCTAAATCGGAAAGCAGTCCCACAACTGACTAGTGGAGGAAGTGTCCACGAAATAGCCATGTATTATTAACACAAACCAGAGCAGGTGAGTCAATAAATACAATCAGAAATCATTGCCAGTCTCCATATATACAAAAATCAAAATACAATGTTAATACATGCACTGCATAAACAGGCCCATGTGGTGTTGATAAAGTATTCCTGAGACATAAAAGAGTACCACCTTATAATCACCCCAAATCAAGAAGCATAAATTTAATAAAGTGTTAAGTAAAAGAAATAATATATTTGACAGTTGTTAGAATTTTCGAACACTGCTTTTTAAATGAAGATATTTGGCGATCTAGATGAGTATGTAAAAATCCTCCTGATTGGGATGCCTGGGTGCCTCAGTGGTTGGGCATCTGCCTTTGGCTCAGGGCGTGATCCTGGGGTCCTGAGATTGAGTTCCATATCGGGCTCCCTGCATGGAGCCTGCTTCTCCTTCTCCCTGTGTCTCTTGCCTCTCTCTCTGTGTCTCTCATGAATAAATAAATAAAATCTTTTAAAAAAAATCCTCCTGATTATTAAATTAGAAGTCATAAAATTTTCAAAGTTAGAATCTCTAAGTTTTGCTAATAAAAGAAAAGCACATAAAGTTAATTACACTGGAATTCCTTAATGATTGAAGATTTTTTTCCTCACAATAAATTAATCCCAATGAGAAGTAATTATATTTAGATAAGAGAAGAAGACAGTTGCTGCATGGATTACACAGTGCAATTTCCATAATGGTATTATTTCCCAGGATATCAGTTTGGAAATGAACAGTATGCTTAATTGTATTGAAATTATCTGTCAAAAGTGATTTTTTAAAACCCTCTATCAATTAATCAATGTTACAGATAATATTTCAGATTAATCAATCTTAGAGAATTTTTGGAAACATGAGAATACATCTTCACCTTCAGCTGAAGGTATCTTACACATATTCATTCTGATAGATATGGTCCATTGATGAAGCCTAGTTGGATGGCTCTATCCGTCATGAGTTGATTTCTCTGAGTTTTACATAGGATTTGCAGGAGTTTACAAAGCCAGTATTCATAAATCATTACATCATAGTCACAATGCCTTTAGGTTCTAAATGGTTCGATGCATTTGTGTATGTCTGATAACTGAATACGATGACCACGTGTCACTCAACATGCTAAGACAAATGGCTGATTTAATTTCAATACTAGTAACCAGAGGAAAAAACTGTTTGAGACAAAGAAGATATGAACATTGTCTCCATTTACTAAATGACTCAGTGGGATGTAGGATGTTAACTAAAGAACTAAATACCCTTAAGTTTTTTTCTGATGATAATGAGGGGAAAAAGGACTGGACTAATCACATCAGCATTTGGTGTCTACTCAAAGGAAAAGAGCTAAGCCAAAGAGAATCATATCCCACTGTCGATTAAAATAAGTGTAATAGATTAATTAAATTCCATTTACTCAGCAGTGGAATTTTTAGTGCCCTCCATTTAGCACGAATGAGGAAAACACAATAGCGTCTTTACTCATGATTCTGATCCTGCTGTCTGTTGAACATAACTACATCTGGCCTGGTTACCTCCCAATATTGCGGCGGTGATCAAATAATATAAGTGCATTTAAAGCCACCGTAAGTTATTAACACGCTATACAGATTCAGTGTTCTTGTATGATCAATACCTTAACTAACAACCACACCATTCGGGTTTCTGAATTATATTTAAAATCTCCCATGGATATAGAACCTAACAGAACAGGATAGCAACATCTAAACACTTTTTAAAAGCATTTATTTTGAGTTTATATGGTGCCTTTTCTTTATAACACAGAATCTAAGAATACAAGCCACTTTAGAGTGAATGATTGCTAAACCAGGACTTCCCAGGATATAACCTCAAGTCTCCTGTGATCGGCTGTGCAGCAGTCTGAGCGTAGAATAATGGAAATAAGAAAAAGAGAAAGCTCATGGAATTTGAAAGTCAACGTGTTGCGAGTGATTTCTCTAGACACATCGACAAAATCCAACATTGCAATATAACATATTGAATCTGACACCGAATCACTCAAGAACTGGGGTTAGTAACGCTTTTCTCTCCTGAAATAGAGGGCGACCGGATTACTATCGTGGTCCTTCAGTGACGCCACCACACAAACGTCAGGGCACATATTTTGCCTTTTAAAGTTTCAATAGATCGAGTTAATATTGTATTTCGTAGACTAAAACTTATATGATTTTTTTAGATCATTAATGAAGTCAACTATAACTTGTGTGCAGATGCATCTTCCCGTAAACCCTGATAAGTTTTACAGGCATTTCGTCTCACGGAAATATTAGTCTACGATAATTTCTCCATCCGTTAGCCCTAAAATCATTATGTAAAAGTCAAAGAAATAATTCTCTAAGGGATCCCCGGGTGGCTCAGCAGTTTAGCGCCTGCCTTTGGCCCAGGCCATGACCCTGGAGTCCCAGGATCAAGTCCCACCTCAGGCTCCCTGCATGGAGCCTGCTTCTCCCTCTGCCTGTGTCTCTGCCTCTCTCTCTCTCTCTCTATCATGAATAAATAAATAAAATCTTTAAAAAATAATAATAATTCTCTAGTGGTGGTGGTTCTGTGAAAAAAAAAATCTCTCTTGAAACATGGCATTTTAATAGCTTATTTCCGTGATACACACAGATTTCTGGACAAGACGGCCTGCTACCAACTTGTTCTTCCTTACTCGCTTTTCCTCCTGAGCAATGATCTTGAATTCACGCCTGTACAGGTGGTGATCATAGGAGGAACGTAATCAGCCGCCCCTCTGGGTCTTTGCCCAGAGCAGGGGCACGTCCTTGGCCTCGACACCCAGCCTCCCGGGAGAGGTCTGTGTTTTAGTGACTAGAGGTGTGAAGGAAATAACAGGAACACAGGCCAGAATTCTGCTCGAAACCCGGGCACTTCAGTGAATGGAAACCCTGTGCTATTTCTGCTGTGTTAAAGCTTCCTCTTTTTTTCTCCTTCTTAATCTGAGAAACATCGAGGTCATCTAATAGCATCCTATTACAGAGAAAACCGCTCTCACACCGTCACGGGGAGTGCGTTCTCACAAAACAAGCCTTTCCACGAATGAGCATGAGCACGCACGGCCCACCTCGGCGGTCCCCCAGCGCCCGGGAGGGCGCGTCCCTGTTTCTGTGGATTGTCGACGGATACTACGAACCACTCGGACAAGCGAAATGTGTTCCCCAAAATGTAAAAGTTTCTCAGGGTAGAACACGAATGATCATATTAACATTGTAGTTTTTCAACATATTTTTAAAGCGTTCCGGGAAGAACAGCCCTTGTTCATTTCTAAGTCAGGAAGGCTTTTCTGACAGATTAAAAAGTGAAAAATGAAAAGATCTTAACATGATTATAAAAATAATCACTAAGGCAAACAGGTAGGCCAGCCTCAGTATACACATTTTGCCTTCGCACCATAAATCGAGGCTGCCTTGGAATGGATTTTTTTTTATCATAAAATCTTAATTATCAGCCTTCAACTACTAAATGAAAGCTACCTGTTCATGCAGGATGAATGATGGCTATGAAGCTGAAACAGAAGAAGCACAGCTGGCTCAGTAGAACATTCTACCACAGCATTTCTTTGAGAAATAAAGTATTCCTGGAAGCCCTTGGTTAAATTTGGTTCAAAATTTTAACATCGAGAATAAAAAGCATCGAGATAGAATTTAATTTCGATTTAAAGACTTTCTCTGGACATCTTTATGCCACAAACCGTGTTTTGTGTTTTTTTGTTTATTTTTTGTTTTTGTGTTTTTGTTTTAATTTCAGAAGATACCCATGGCAGAATAAATTGATTTAAATTTATGGGAAAGTAAAATCAAGGTATAGCGTTGGCTCTATCATATTCTGGAGGACAACTTCATCTGGACTTTATGTCACACACCATGACCGGTGTCTACAGACAAACACATACGCACATACAAACTCCTCAAGACATAAATATGGGTCTCAGTAAAGCTCCACGAAGGATCCAATGAGGGGCCACATGCTTATCAGTTTAATTCAAAACTTTCCACCCTAGAAGTATGGTGTCAAGGAAAACAAAGTATTAGTGCTGGTGATAGAAAACTTTTAATGTGTCACTGCAGGAGAAAGTAGAATTCAGAAAAACCTCAATGTGATTTTTCTCGGTAGTGTGGTCAATATGAGTAGCATAGAAAAGCTGCTGTTTGGGGATGGTTCTTTTTTGATATACGATCGTGTCTGTTTCTCATATATTCTTACACACATGAGTATGCACCTATTCACAATTTACATTGGACATAGATCTGTGCTTACTAAGAAGAGCTATTTCTGAATGTTAAGTACTTTTTTTTCTATAAAGATTGTATTTATTTATTCATGAGAAACACACACACAGAGAGAGAGAGAGAGAGAGAGGCAGAGACACAGGCAGAGGGAAAAGCAAACTCCATGCAGGGAGCCTGACGCAGAATTCAATCCCAGGACTCCAGGATCACACCCTGGGCCAAAGGCAGACGCTCAACCACTGAGCCACCCAGGGATCTCCTGTTCAGTACTTTCAAAGGTGCTTTGTGCTTGTATATGCTTACTTATGCATCCATTCCAATTATTTTTAAAGTTTTCTAGATATAGGCAGGAAAATAATTGGGATTATAATCATGCTACCACATGACATTAGACAAATCATTTAATCTTCTCTCCCTTGTTTTTAACTTATTAACTTTTATATTAAAAAAAAAATCTCTATATCCCAGGTGCTCTTTTCTGGGAAGTTAATTGCACCCTCCTCTGAAGAGTCATATTGCATTTTTCTTAATTTTTATATCTACGTGAAAACACAAAATCTTTATATAAATATTCATTCTGTGGTCACCTGTTCTACCTAAGTTGTCTTCAAGGGCAGAAAGTATACCCTTCCCTAAGACTTCTTTTCCAAAGTCCAATATGTAACTAATATTCCGGTGTGCTTGATAAATAAATAAATACAAACAACAAAACATAATATGGAACATAAGGGGTTTTTAAAAACATTTTTCTTGATTAATTTTAATGGCTTTTAGAATTGTGGCTTTGAAATCAAATTTGAGTTTCTAAGTTGTCACTATTAGGTTAGAGCAGTAAACCCACTGCTAACATGGGCAAACATAAGATAACCTTCATTAGTTTCCAAAGGATCATCTTTGGAAAGGGAGATTTAGAAGAATACAACTAATCTTACATATCTTTTAGGTTTTTTTTCTTTTCTAATTCTATATAGATTTTTAAAGGATATTAAACATTTGGGATAATTTTGGACATTGCTTGTAAGGAAAGATGAGAAAAAAAGTCCTAAAAAAAAGAAAAGAGAAAAGAAATGGGCTTATTCAACATGCAAATGTTTAAGAAAATCTGTTCATTCAGTTGAAATCATATAATTATGACTAAAAACCATTTTTCAAAAAACAAAGACTATCAAAGCATTAAATTTTCAGAACAGAAATGTTAAGAATACCACAATACAATCTGATTTTATCTTTTTTGAATTATCTAATGTAAATGAGCATTAACTTACCTATGGTAAACCAGATCATAAAAGTAAACCAAGGGAAAAATACTATTCCCTTTTATGCTGCTTCTTTAAAAACATTTTCAATATTTAGGAATAGCTATATTTGATGGAGTTTATATACCTAATAAAAGAATAACAACCTGATTTAACTTCTATTTATAATTTCTATGATTATAACAGTTATTTACACTCAGTTAAAATGCAAAACCAACCCTAAATAGTTCTGACATATGAAAGGGAAAAAAAATCACCATTTGTACATAACTCTAGCTTTATCCCATCTTTGAATATTATAGGTAGATTAAGGGATCCAGGTGGGGAAAATTTGTAAAATTAGATACTGACAAATAACTTAAAAATGGTTATTTTTATTTTTCCTCATCACCAATTTGTAATCCCAGGAAACAGAGTTGTATAACATGTTGATTCTAAAAGACATACATTCATTCATAAGATTCTGCCCACAGTGTGGGGACAGTTCTGTTCTGTACAACGACAATACTATTGGTGACACAGACACACACACATATAGACACAAGGTGCTGCAAACTGGCTTCCCAGCATAATTTCTCCTTAGTGTGAAGACTACCATTACACGCAATAAATAAATATATCTTTCCAAAACCTACAGATTTGTATTAATTGCTAAATTAGATTTGAAAATCAGGAAATCAATACATGTTAACTACTAACAAGCTGTTCTCTGTTGCCTTTAGTCGCCCTGAGGTAGATAGAGAACATCTAAAAAAAATTCATACTGATTGGAAGCCAACCAACTTGATCATTGACAAAGAGTTAATTTTAAAGCCTTATATTTTCATCAAGGGAGGGAAGGGAAGGGGGGTAAAGGGCAGGTATTACTCTTTACCGGGCCTGTAGAATCTGTTCATCTATCTTTATTATTTGGAAGAAGATAAACTAGCGTCACCTTAATGAACATATAGGAAATTCAAGATGAAACCATTTGAATATTGATATTGATTAATGAGCAATGAAATTAACTCGCTTATCTCTTCTTTGCTCCTGTACCTTTTGAGACTATTCAATGTACTTAGTCAAGTTTTTTTTTTTTTTTTAAAGATTCATTTATTTATTCATGAGAGACAGAGGCAGAGAGACACAGGCAGAGAGAGAAGCAAGCTCCCTGTGGGGGAGCCCAATGTGGGGTTCCATCCCAGGACCCCGGGGTCATAACCTGAGCCAAAGGCAGATGCCCAACCCCTGAGCCCCCCAAATGCCCCATTAGTCAAGAGTTTTGTTTTAAAACAAGAGGCAAGTAGTTTGGAGACTTTAAAGTTAAGTTTACATTTTCCTGAATGAGAGAGTTCCGCAAACTCAAAGATAAATTAAAAAAAAATTAAAAATAGCAAAGATAGTGTTGACTCTCATTATCCAGAAGCAAGAAAAAAAAGATTTGTCCTAAGCCCTTACTTTTGCTTCTGGCAAAATGTGCCAATAGATTGAGTGGCTGAATCATTGTTGGAAACATAAGGGATCACACATTAGTTTGTTTGTTTGTTTGTTTTTGTTTTTGGTTTTTTTTTTCTTTTTTGGTACATTACAGTGAAGAAAGCAAGATACTAAAAGCAGCTTCCTGATTTGAAAGACTAATGTCATCAATATGCTGTTTTTGCTCTTTGCCAGGTTAACAGAATTTATTGCAGCAATTAATGCAAAACATATGCGCTGAAGTACCCACATGAAAAATATAATTGCCCCCAACTTAATTTGCTACCTTTCAAAACCCTGTTTTAGCTACCTTTTCTCAATGCCTCCACTTAAATAGAGTACAAGTGTTTTTATGAAAGAGCAGATAAATCATTGTAATTTATTTTCTCATCTTAAGTAATTTATAAATTATCTTTCAAATAGGGAAAAGTTTCCACAGGGAATAAAAGGTAGACTATTTAGGCCACGTTCTGTTTTCCCCGGTGCTGATTTCTTTAACAATTCCAATAGTTAATTCCCACTCTGTTTTTATTACATAAAACTTCAAATAGTTTTATTTGCATTATACTGACAATTGCATCACAATCTGTGTATGGGATTCCTGACCAAAAAAAAAAAAATCTTTCCAGCTCCAGGCAGGGACTGTGTGAGTGTCAGGGAGGAAAGACAGAGGTAAGACTGTGTGAAGAACAGGACGCACAGACATTTTCTCCTATTCCTCTGTCCACAACAAATTTTCTTTGAATTATTTTCTTGGTGCGTCCCCACCCATGCAGATAATCATCAAACCTTAGAGGAGTGTATGAACCTGCGCAGTTTCTAAGTACTCTTTGAAGCAGTTTTTTAAGTACTTGGAAGCTCGGTTTTTCTTCCCATTACTCTGGGTATTTCTAGGTTATTCTTGTAAAGTCACAGGACAAATTAGCCAGTCAGTAGGATCAAGGTCCAAAAACCAGTGCTTTCCGTCACTCCTGGGCACCGGTGATCCTGAGCAAACACGAGGTTGGAATCCAGACAAAGAGGAGAGGACCCGGCTCGGTTGCTGCTTTACTGTGATTGGTTTCCTCGGTTTCTCCCCCGTGTCCGCAGAGGGGCCGTCGTACCCGCCGTGGGCTGCAGGCAGCACGGGCCCCGCGCCCAGGCCGCCTCAGCCTCCGCACCCCCTGGATCCAGCAATCCGGATCCGCCTTCACGAGAAGTACTCAAGGTCCAGCACAAGCACGGAAGCGTGGGCATCGGCCCCAGCCGCCCCACCTGGAAGGCAGCGCCCCGGAACCCTCCCGGCCCCCCGGGCGGCGGCGGCGAAGCGCAGGAGCCTGTGGCTCCCGAGGGGGCTCCCGGGCGGCCTCAGACAAAACGGGGCGTGGGGGCGCCTCTCTATTTTAAGCGACTGAAGAACCAAAGAAAAGGCGGTCCGGAAGAGCCACCAACAGCCGCGGGGGCGCGGGGGCGCGGGGGCGGCAGAGGGCGGGCGGGCGGGCGCCCCTGGCGGGGTCCCCGCAGAGCAGCTGGCTGCGCCGGCCGCCGACACCGCGGGGGCTCCGGAGGCGGCAGGACGGGCCCGCGGCACCTGCCGGGCCTGGCTCCGAGGTGCCGCGCGCAAGGCCGGGCTGAGGGCGGTGGGGGTGCGGGCGCCCCAACATCCCGGGCCCAGCCTCCTGCCGGAGTCAGGGCCCACCTGGCCGATCGAGAGCTCCGGACCCAGCTCGCGGTGCGGAGGACCCAGGTGTGGAGGCGGACCAGGTGGGGAGGCGGGGCCAGGTGGGCCGGCGGGCTGGCCAGGTGGGCAGGCGGATCAGGTGGGGAGGCGGCGCCAGGCGGGGAGGCGGGCCCAGGTGAGCAGGAGGATCAGGCGGGGAGGCGGGCCCAGGCGGGGAGGCGGGCCCAGGTGAGCAGGAGGATCAGGTGGGGAGGCGGGCCCAGGCGGGGAGGCGGGCCCAGGCGGGGAGGCGGGCCCAGGTGAGCAGGAGGATCAGGTGGGGAGGCGGGCCCAGGCGGGGAGGCGGGCCCAGGCGGGGAGGCGGGCCCAGGTGAGCAGGAGGATCAGGTGGGGAGGCGGGCCCAGGCGGGGAGGCGGGCCCAGGCGGGGAGGCGGGCCCAGGTGAGCAGGAGGATCAGGTGGGGAGGCGGGCCCAGGCGGGGAGGCGGGCCCAGGTGAGCAGGAGGATCAGGCGGGGAGGCGGGCCCAGGCGGGGAGGCGGGCCCAGGTGAGCAGGAGGATCAGGTGGGGAGGCGGGCCCAGGCGGGGAGGCGGGCCCAGGCGGGGAGGCGGGCCAGGTGCGCAGGAGGATCAGGTGGGGAGGCGGGCCCAGGCGGGGAGGCGGGCCAGGTGGGCAGGCGGTCTCCGCCCCTCGGCGCCCGCGGCTCGGCGGCAGCAGGCAGAGGGCGCACGTTGCCCGCGCCCGGGGTCCAGCCGGCGCCGGGTTGGGAGCCGCCCCGCGCCGCTCGCGGCGCCCTCCGCGGCTGACAGCGCCCGGCCCGCCCGGCGGGAGGCGGCGGCGGTGGGGGCTCGGCTGCGGGAGGCCGGGGGCGCCGGGGCGCTGGCAGGAGCGGCGGCCGCGTCCCGGAGGGCTGGGGCCGGGCGCACAGACCGGAGAGGAGCCTTCCCCCGCCGCCTTTCCGCCGGAGCGGGAGCCGGTGCGGCCCGCGAGGCCGCGGGCGGTGCAGGTGCGGGGGCGCTGCCAGGGGCGCCCCGAGTCCTGAGGGCACGTCCGGGCGTCCCCGGGACCGCGCGGCAGGCGGGGTCGCGAGGGAAGGGGCCGCGCCGCCCCGGCCCGCGTGGGATCTCGCGCGGCGACGGGCGGGGCCGGGACCTGGGGGAGGGGCCTGCGGGCGGGCGGTCCCCGCGCCCGCGCTCCCCGCCGTCCCGGCTGAAACAGTCTCTTCTGCCGAAGAACCGGGGTTGTGCGCGCCTAGGGAGGGCGCGACCACGCAGGCCTCCCCCTCTTTTTCTTCAGGGGCAGGTTTTTAGGGTTTTAATAAAAATGGATTAGCCAGATGTTTGAAGTGATAAATATTTTCTCCTTAAGCAAAATATTTAGTATCAACATTGGTTTTAGAACCTTTGCACATCTCCCTCCATCTTTCTAATGAACTTTTTATTTTCTTTCCACTTTCAAAGGCTTTTTTTTTTTCTTTGTAAACGACCACCCTTTTTTATTTCAAAGAAAGCTGATAGGAGGCAAACTGAAATCTGCTGACTTTCCTACTTTTCCAGGAGAAAACTTCCTGCCAGTTTTCAAGAACTACCTGATACCAGGCAGCTTGTAACAGACCCAGAGGGCAAAATGAAGGGGGGCTTATGCTCCCACGCCCCGATTCCCACCGGGGGTGTCTTCCCAGCTTGATTTGTGGCTTGAAAACCCTTTGCATTTTATAAAAGTTACGACGTTGCTTTTATTTCTTAAGTCATTAGGAAAGAATTGTCTAAGGTTTCCGATTTTCGAGAAGCAAATTTCAAGTCCTACTTTTTGGAATACCTGGATGAATGACATAATGAATGTTTCACACCACCAGTCATCCCTTTATTTGAACAATCTGTGGAAAGCTACTTGTCCACTTTGTAAAAGCCCTGCAGTGACCCTCCCTGCTGATAAAATCCAGATCTCTGAAAACAGAACCCAAGAAGGGGGGGGCGGGGGGACACCTGCATCTGTTTTTCTACATCTTTTATCAAACAGGAATTAAAAGAACAAGGTTTATTAAATGTTTTAAAGAAAAAGTGTGTATATTAGAGAATAAAGTTGAGGATCTTGACAGAAAATGATTTGTAAATCTAGTGTTCTTCCAAGTGATACATATTTTCCTTACATCTAGTATTTATGCCAAACAAAATCATGGGGAATGACTAATAAAATCAAAGGTAACCTACATCATAGATTTCTTAGTAAGTAAATGTCTGTAAAAACTTATCGAGTTTTGATGATTTGTGGAAAGCTTTATTAATATTTTCTTGAAGATTTTATGACTTGGAAAATGTAACTCTAAAGAACAGTTCTTGTTCTTTCCATTTGTGTTGAAGTTAGTAAATCAAATATACTGTGGAAATATGTTTTGCCTTTAAAAATCCTTTGCAGATGTAACTGATTATTTGATATTTAAAAATTGCATATATTTTATTTCAGGAAAATTCCAAAGCTTCAGAAACAATTCTAACATTTAGGGTACTTTATAAAGAAAGTTACTGTGAGAAGCTATTAGAAGTGGGGTATTAAAGAAAACACACCAAAATTTGAATATTGACATGTGGATAGTATAAAAATGCAATAAAGAATTTTACTAAATTTTTTCTTTAAAGATATTAAGTTTCTTAAGAGTGAAGGTGAAACTACTAAATTGTTTGTATGAGCAAGGCGCAAACCATAATTATATTCAATTTAAAAACTTCACATGAAACTTCCTAACAATGTTAAAAAAATGCCTTCAGGTTTTGATTGTGTACAATATTTTGTTTAAAATTTTTTACATTAATTTTCAGTGCCTTTCATTTTTGCTCCCAATTTCTAGCATTTCATGGAAAAGACAACTTTATGTAAAAACAACCATGATGTAACACGTGGCAATGGTGTATTATTATATGTGGTTTCCCTTTTATAGTTCCAGTTGTTTCTGAGTTATAAATATATCCAATTGACCTTAAATCTTAAAATAAGCAGAAAAGTGGTATCAACTAGAGTACCAATAATAAAAAAGTATAAAATTGAAAATTAGATACCTGGTTTGTTTTTATAAATCTATTGTTATTGCCATTGCCAGAATATTTATTATTTAAAAGAATTTTTAATTGCTCACTTATGACAAGGACTAGAATGGTGTAATATATGAAACATAAGAGTGAGGAGAATGGATATTTTTCCCAATTGAATTATTATCAATATTAGTTGTTGTTGGGAAGATACAGATTCAAAATGAATTAATTTCAGGATAGATTTTGAGAGGTTACAAGAAGTTTCTTTCCGGCACAATCAAAATATTATCATAGCAATTCAGGTTGTCAGTAAAAGCTTAAACAAATTTGCTGATAATCCTGTTAATGACCTAGGTCAAGTGTTAACTGTTGTGGGTTATAAAATAGTGAAATTAAGGTTTCTCCTACCTTCAGGCAAATAGCATAGTTATAACTATTGGGGGGTGGGGGTGCTATTAGGGAAGCTATTAAATTACAAAAATGTATAATGCATTCAATTATTTAGTCTAGCGTGATGAAATGCTATTAAGAGCAAATGTAAACCCTCTTCAAAAAAAAAAACCTATAAAGATATGACAGCTTAGTCTCTATAAATATTTCAATCACAATGTATTATTAGTTGAGGATAAGTGTTTATATATGAAAAGTGATGCCAATTTATAATAATTTTTAAAAAGAGGAATAATCCATTGTTTAAATGTTTGTCTCCAACATTGGCTTAAATGTCAAAGGAAAGCATACAGTGTTCATTTGCAAATTTTACCTTTAAGGTTCAAACAATCACATAGTCGCCTTTAGTACTTAGGAGATTTATGTTCAGTAAAATATACTTCATACATGCAGTGTCCCAGCCACTCCAATAAAAGTCTCCCAAAATAAGTAGTATAATTTATTTACTTTTATTTTGAAAACTCTGATTTCCAATGCTCTATGGGTAATTGTTAATCTGATTTACAAATGCTTTTGGATAGAAAAATGATTTAGTGTTTCTGTACTGAGAATAAGCAGTTCATTCTGCCTCAGACTCTTTCAAACGTAGGAAAGTATTTAAAGAGAGTACTTTATCCATTGCTAAAAAGATTGATATGTTACTCAAGTTCCTACCTCTTTTCAAAGTTCTTTTCATTTACCATTATTATCATCCATTTGGGATCGGAATAGGGAGCAAATAAATGAACTTTTTAAGGAACACATAGTGTAGCGATCCTACTTTGCCATGAGTAGTTCATTTCCCACTAGAAGTCTTTTATTGGTATATCATGTAAACAGAGAACTGATAAGATTTTTAACAAAGTTCTATGCAGCTTTAATACAGTTTCTGTTTAAGTATATAGGCCAATTGTTAGTTTAAGTGCTCCCAGAAACTACGAATAATCTATTATCATTGAGAAGGCCAGTGAATGAGTGTCACCTGGAGTCATTTTCTTGAAAGCATAATAAAAAGTTATTTGTAACTGGGTCAATAAGAGGAAAATTCAGATTGAACTTTTTCTAAGTTTGTTTTTAACTTTTCAATCATAGGCCCATGGGCATTTTAATACTGATTTTTGGTTATCAAATCTCAAATTTTAAAAAATCACACTAGGGAAAACAACTCAATGGCTTCATTTTGTTCCCTTTTAATTCCATCATGCCTAACTTCATAACAGATTATGAAATAGGTTCTAATAATTTTTACTAAATTTCCAAAGTGTTGAAACAAAATTTTAGCCTCGTATTTTAAATGCAACTTAGTATTTTATATCTCAGTTCTCAAAATCTATATCAGAAAGCTATATTAACCAGATTCATTTTATCAATATTACTTCCACCCAATATATGAATTTTCAGAAGCATTTTACTTTCTATTCAAGTGACGTTGTTAGAATTGCATGCAAAACTTGGCACAATTCCTGGATTTTTCACTTTTCATGTTGTTCAATTCAACTACTAAGATTTAAGCTATTGCATTAATATTTAAAATTTCACTCAAATATTACTCAAGTTAAATCATTCATTTTAAATTTTGTTTTCAAACTTCCTTTCATGACCTCAGGAGGGAAAGGAGACACTACCCATAGGACATGATCTGGAAAGAATAATCCCATGAACAATGGATAAACGTTTATCCAAACAAATTAAATGTAATTTTGCCAGTTTTCTGCAAATATTTCCCTTTCTATATACAACCCTGCCCACATAATAATATATACATTATATACTGAAACATACAGTCTGGCTTAAAAGCAATTTACATTTGATTACTCCTGTTTCATTAAATTAATATTCAGTAATTTTATGTGAGCATAAATAAGTTTAAAGGGTCTTCTCTTTCTCTTGCAGTATACTGAAAGGTTATGTTTTCCACACAAATATTGACTCTCAGCTCTATCCCTGTGCATTATTAATTCAGTAAAACCCATTATCCAAATAGTTTATAAATATTCCATCTGGAGAAATACAATTTATCATGGCGATACAGGAATAATATTACTTTACTTCTAGTTATCGTCAATTCTTAAATACCTTTAAAAAATAAGATTAAATAAATAATAATTTCAGCTTACTGATATGTTATTCATTATACAAATGATTACTCTTGCCTCTCATTCAATGAAAAATGATTGACCATTACTTTCAAATAAAGATGTTATTTTGATTTGTAAAAAAAAAAAAAAAAAAAAAGTCACTTAGAGGTGATTAGATGATTTTCTTGATCCTTATATTTTAGAATTTTTCACTTTCCCAGTTGAAAAAAAGAGAAACAGAAAAATTTAATGAAATCTGCCAAACTGATAAAGGCAGTCACTAAGGAAAGAACAAAGTTAAACTAGTCTATTAGAAATGAAAGTAGGTCACCAAATATGAGAGGCAGTTTTTAGATCTAATTAAGAAGTTTCTAAATATTTTGAGTATTTACGTGTCTTTAAAATAATCCATATCATATACATTGGCTTGCCAATGTACTTTTAGTGACAAAATATATGGTGACACATTTTGACATCGTTGTTCAGTATTGCTAAATCGCAAAATAAATTGTTCAATGTCATTGTTACCAGTCCAAAATGATTAAGAAGAAATCAAAGCTGTGTTGCTTTAAAGCAATCAATTATTTAGGGAACTTTGTCTTAAGAGTCAGTCATTGTATTCACAAATCATTAGGAATAGGTGACAAAAGGTATACATGAAAAAGGCAATGTATCCATCAAATACACAATCTTATAGGAAACATTGGTGTCGTCAAGATCACATTTGCACTTTAATCCATTGAAAAGGGATGAATGCCCATCAGGAGGAAAATGAATAACCCAACATCAGGAAATGCCATTTGTTCCATTTGGACATTCTTTCTTAATTTGCTATTCAGTTATTTACCGTACCTACCCAGGAGCTTGTCACTTTTCATCATATACGGTCCCTTATTCGTATGTATGCCCTTAAACAAAGAGAATCCAACCTAAGCTTATTGCAATTCCCGCAAATATTACTTATGTTAATGTGGCATATGCTGCTCATTAGAACCTGTACCACAGGGCAAGCCATCGCCTGGCGGGATACACAGCACTTGGTGCTGCAGATGCCACATAAACCCACACCCCCGCGTCCACAAACTCGGAGGTCCCCTTCGTCCCTTGCTCAACGCCCGGTCCCAAGGAGGAACAACCTGTCATCACCTGTACCCAAGGATCTGGCGAGGAGGGTCCAATTCTCCCTTGAACTTCTCAGAGAGTACTACGTGGTCATGAGGAGGAATAAAATACTGCCACGGCTGTTTGGCACATTCACATCTTGGGTTGTAAAGCTGGAGGATTTTCCTTTCTTTCGGCTTAAAATTGGCAAACAAGGTAATTGCTTGAATTGGTATCAGATTAAAACCACATTTTCGGTTCGGGCCATCCAAAATCCGCTGTCAAAGCTCGGGAGGCGGCGACCCCAAGAGCACGTTCCCGGTCCCCTCGCGGAGGACCCGGCCCGGGA
Organism: Vulpes lagopus; assembly: GCF_018345385.1. Taxonomy (NCBI): domain Eukaryota; kingdom Metazoa; phylum Chordata; class Mammalia; order Carnivora; family Canidae; genus Vulpes; species Vulpes lagopus. The sequence continues at coordinate 103,921,002 of NC_054824.1, forward strand.
AGGTGCGGCGGGCGCGGCCCGGGAAGGTGCGGACGACCCGGCCCGGGAAGGTGCGGCGGGCGCAGCCCGGGAAGGTGCGGCGGGCGCGGCCCGGGAAGGTGCGGACGACCCGGCCCGGGAAGGTGCGGCGGGCGCGGCCCGGGAAGGTGCGGACCACCCCGCCCGGGAAGGTGCAGCGGCGCACCTGCTTACCTTCGTTGGGGGGCGGCAGGGTCAGCGCGGCGCGGCAGCCGAGGACGGCGCAGCCGAGCAGGAGGAGGACGCAGGGGTGACAGCCCATGTTGCCGGCGCACCGGGCAGCGAGAGGCGCATATCTGCGCGGAGCGCGGCTGCGAGGGGGGCGCTCCGACCGCCGCCCGAGCTACCATGCTCAGCTCGCGGCCGCCGGCGGGTCCCCCTCGGAGGCGGGAGGAGCCTGGCGGCGGTCCCCGCGCGGCCGGGCTGCCGGGTCCTAGCGCCGCCGGGGGCGGGGGGCGGGGCGGGGGGAGAGGGGGCCGGGGGCGGGGGGCGGGGGATCCACAAGTGGCGGCGGCGCGGGGAGGCGCGGGAGGACGGGAGCGCGCGCGAGCCCCGGGGAGCAGCTCGGCGTTGCTCGCCGCCCGCAGGAACCAGCAGCCCCGGGGGCGCGGCCGCGAGAGCCCGGGACGCCGTGCGGAGCCGGGGCCCCTCGTTCAGACGGACTCGGAGCCGCTCGCGCGGCGGGACCGACCCCGGGCGCCAGTCCCGCGCCGCGTCCCGCCGGACGCTCAGGCGCCCTGGTGAGGCCCGGGGCGCGCGGCTCCCTCCCGGCCCGGCCCCCGCCAGGTGCTCTCCGGGCCTCGGAGCACAGGTGGCCCGGGGATTCGGGCACGGGGGCAGGGCTGCACGGTGGGTCCCCGCCGGGAGCGGGGCGAGCCCCCAGCCCGGGACTGCCCCGGGTACAGGGGCGGGTAAGGAGTCCAGCGGAGGTTCACACGCCCAGGCGTCGCCCCCCCACCCCCAAGTGAGCGGCCGGGTTCCAGGACGCAGGGCCCGGGGGCCGCCGCCGCAGCCGCAGCCGCAGCCGCAGCCGCGTGCGCTCCCAGCCCCTGCTGGGACCAGTCTGACGGGGGTGGGACTCGGATCGCGCCGTCCCTGACACCCGGGTCCGAGGGCTAAGCCGCGCCCGCGCCCTCACGACCCCGCGGCTGGAGGGGAGTTCCCTTAGTTCCGGTTCCCTTGGGGGACAGCACAGTCGCAATCGGGTTCAGCTGCGTGATTTTGTGATTTATATTTTGAGAACTGTCTTCAGTTACCTTAGCGCGCGCGCACACACACACAGAGAGGCCGGAAAATGCTCACTCAGGTACCCCCCCCCCCCCCCGCGCCCGGCCTGCCTCCGGCCCTCCCTATTCTCCACGGAAAACACAGGCTTGCCTTCCTGGCACGGCCAGGGAAGGAGGGTGGACGACGTCTTTTAAGATCAGCGATCAGTTTTAAGGCCCTGAATGGTGGAACCTGAGTAAGGGTTTGCAAAGGCCTCCTAATGGCATATGCATGTCACGAACACGACGCTCTCAATGAGGGAACGGGACTTTCACAGGAATTGAAGTTAGGGGTTCCGGGAGCAGCTCGCTTCGGGTGGGAGGTGGGCAGAGGCCAGAGGAGGAGGCCCGCGCCCTCCGGGCCCTCCTCGGCGTCCCAGACTCCTTCCCACGTGACGTCACCGGAGGCTGCAGGACCCTCTTGGAGTCCCAAGTCCGCCAGAGTTGAATATAATGACGGATACGAACACGGGACTCGGATAACGGTGACTCTGGCATTTTTTTTCTTAAGTTGCAACACAACTTTAGCTTTTCCACAAGGCACACTTCCATTGTTCCAGGGTTAGATAACATTTTTCTGGAACTCAAAAGAAAACAAAGCCGTATTTGGAATGACAATTTACGAACATTTCCTGAGAATATGCCAATGTGCTGATGCCCACAGGCGCGGCCTCCCCTCACGCTCCTCCTGTCTTCACAGCTAACCACTGTCACTGGGGAAAGATCCATGTTGGGAGGAAGCTACGATAGTGTGGAGGCGGGAGAAGGCGATCCTTGGCCTGGGGAGAGAATGGGAACCTCGGAGACCCCTCAGCGGTGGACTCTAGGTAGGAGGCGTCCCACAGTAAGGAGACTTTGGCGAGCTAAACCACAGTGGCGGGGCTCGGGGCCGGCGTGGCCACCGCAGGAAGAGTAAAGGACATAGGTGAGAACAGCTGTTTCAAGGAAGCCCCCGCGAAGAGAGTCAGGCTTGGGTGACAGCGGGCTGAGGAGGAGGCGCTGCCTGGCGGAAGGCGCGGGCGGGCCCACTAATCCGCCTGAGGGCCAGACTGAGCGGCTGACACGAGCAGGGGCCGCCGCTGCGCCAAGGCCAGGACGCGAGGGGCTGAGGTGGGCCCGAGGGTAGGATGCTCTTCCACCGGCAGGTTGGAAACTGCAGAAACTTCTGTGCCACATGCCTCTGATCGGACAATATATTCCAGACAAAGCAGAGACACCAGAAGCATTTCAACAGGTAATAACTCAATCCTGTCCAGGTTTTAGGAGGAAATTTCACTGACAGCATAGAGCAGAGCGTCTCTGCCTGTGGTATATGGACCCCATCCTGCTGATGTATCTGAAGTGCTTAACGTAGAGTGCCTATGTGGGGCGCCTGGGGGGCTCCATTGGTTAAGCATCTGCCTTCGGCTCAGGTCATGATCCTGGGGTCCTGGGATCGAGGCCCAGGCCGGCGCCCTGCTCAGCGGGGAGCCTGCTTCTCCTTCTCCTCCCTATGTTCTCTCTCTGTCTCCCTCTCTCTAAAATAAATACATAAATATTTTAAGAAAAATAAAATAAAAATTAAAAGATAATTTTGACATATTTACGTGGGGTGAGTAAAATGGAAGCAAAACCACGCAATTAGGTTCCCTTTGCAAGAGGATGGCTAATATCGTGTGGAGATAAGAGTGAATGGGGCTCCTGAGTCACAGTAACCTAGGTGGCTGCCCTTGCTGTTTTACTCTTAGTAAAATTCTAATAACAGAGCCTCCGTGATAGGGACACTGTGAGGATTAGATAAGATCTGGGCTGGTACAGATAGAGTCTGAGCCTGGGGCTTCACACATCAAAGCATTCCGTACATTTTTCATCTTGATGTAGAAGAGAGATCTAGAAGGTATGAGTCTGAGCAGAGACAGCAGAACAACCAGTCACACAAATATAAGTGGGAGAAATGGGCAAAACATCATAAGACACCGATTCCAAAGAATGCAGTGGAGGGAAGTGTCTAGGGAGATTTTCAGTCTCTGGCTGGAGTGAGGACATAACCAGGAATGCAAACGTGAGAATGGGCATGAGATACAATAATTCCTACTTCAGGTGTATCTACATGAAGTGGCCCAAGGGAAAGCCAAGGACAGACGAACTACTAGGAGATGAAAACCTGCACTGGAGTTCTTCTTTTGCAAATAATTTCCTTTGCAAATAATTAATATTTTAAAAAATTAAGTAAGTTTCATCCACATAAGCAAAGTGCTGGCAGAAAGATGAATTGACCAAGGATGAAACCCTAGCATATACCAGTACTTAAAAGACAGGCAGAAATAGAGAAGAACAAAGAACTAGAAGAGAGTAACACATTATTAAGACTTTTTAACGGTTTCACAAGGAATTCATGGTCAGCACTGCAGGCCAGAAAAATACTCAATAAAATATTGACTGAAGAGTGATAGTTGGATTTGACAGCTGAAGGTTTTGATGACTTGGTGGGTAGCAGTTCCAGGTGGAGGAGGGGCTAACTGGCTGCATGTAAGCATGAACTAAGAGAGAAAATGGAAAGTGAGGACGTAGAAATAGTAAATGTACGCCTCTTTCAGGAAGGTGAGCTTAGAGGAGAAGTCACGGCTAGAAAAGGAAAAAGCAAGAGGTGATGAGAGTTCTAAAAAATAGGAGAGGCTTGCAAGATAGGAATCTTGTGCTGGGCTGGCCTGTGATGCAAATAATTGACAAGGAATTCAGTGCACCAAATTTGGGGGTAGGGAGAAAAGGTGGGGAAATACTGGCTTCCCTGAAGGACATGGCAAGACACAAGTGTAGACGTCCAAGCCAGGAGTTAGAAAACAAGCCCAGAAAGGAGGGCAGGTTAGACGCGGCAAGTTCGACAGTCCTTAGTGAATTGGTAGTAGCTCAATCCACTGGAATGGTGAAGTTGTCCAGCAAGGTCATAAACAGCGGGGGGGGGGGGGGGGGGGACCAATTCTGTTAAATAAAATATTGAAAAGGCAGGCAGAAGATGTATAATTATCTGAATTAACTGAGTAGGAGGACATGTTATAAAAGAAAGGTAAAGAGAGAATGAGGTGGAGATGGCAAGAGAGACGAAAATCTCAGAGTCAGCAACAAGGTTTTTCCAGGGAATAGAAAGACCAAAGGACTGGGAATCCCCCTCCCACTAAAAACAAACAAACAAACAAAAAACAAATCATATTTAGAGTTGCAAAATCCTTTACAGCTTATCATTTTACAGTTAGAAAACGACTAAAACATTAGTGACTTCATTCTGTTGACAGGGTCAAAGGCAACAATGGGGGGAGTTATCCTGCCAGTATGGCAAAGAAGACATTAGAAAAAATACTTACGAGGAACTTTATAGGAAATCTTCCATGACCTTAGCGTTCGAGGGTGATTAGAATAGAATAACCCAAAGGCTTCTTGAAGGGTTCTGATTTTTCGGACAGTTACTAAATTTTGGACTTGAAAACAGTCACAGTAGGTTGCGCAAATTAATGTGCTGTACTTTAACGGATATCCACTTAATTAACATATCTCAAATTTAAACATGCAAGTTTAAGCAATCAATATAAAAATTAGCATGCCTGAATTAATTGAAAAATTCTGATTGTGAATTGAAAAGATTTCATTCAATTATTATAAAGTCAAAAGCAAAGCTAAAAAAAGAAAGATCAGAAATGTGATTTGCTTGTTAGGATCGACCAATGGTATTTAAAACATAGTCTTATATTGACTTTTATAACTACAGAAATGTCTGAAACATTTCTCCATTTCAAAAAACAGACTTTACTACTACCATTACTTACTTCTCAGTCTCCCATTTCTCATGCCAAAAGACAGTCAAGCAGAATTTTAAGTTCATCTTAAAATCTAAAGGAAACATCTGGAACCTCGGAGCAAGAGTATGTGGATCTTGAGGTGGTGGGGGAGAGAGGGAGCATTTGGCTGAAATACAACCAATTTCACAGTCCTTTTAAGTCCATTTTCAAAATAAAATAAGTAAAATAAAATAAAAAATAAAAAAGTAGGGGGACACCTGGGTGGCTCAGTGGTTGAGCATTTGCCTTCAGCTCAGGGTGTGATCCCAGGGGTCCTGGGATGGAGTCAAGGTTGGGCTCCCTGCAGGGAGCCTGCTTCTCCCTCTGCTTCTGTCTCTGTCTCTCTCTTTCTTTCTCTGTGTGTGTGTGTCTCTTATGAATAAATAAAATAAATAAAATGAAATGAAAACTAAGTCCATTTTCGAGAAATAATCATGTGTTTACCCACGTACACCTTCGGGTACATACATGCACTCACAGTCATGTGCCCCCGCGGAGGCAGCACTGCAGTGCCACCCTATCCAGTAATGTCCTCAGGAGTGGGTTGCACCGACCTTTAACGTGCAGCAGACTGGGGAGCTTGTAAAACTGCAGACTCCGATTTTGGGATTCGAGCTCAGGGCCTGAGATCTGCATTCCCCCAAGTTCCTGCGCTGCATCTTTTGCGGGTCTGACAGCACTTTGGACCACAGAGCCCTAGAATACATCAATCTTGTCTGGAACGTTAGTATGAATATATATATATATATATATATATACACACACACACACACACACAAGCTTAAGCATATTACAAAGTCAGATGGTAGAAATATAAGAAATACACGGCCCAGCAGATTCACCTTTATGTTTCTGTAAATTTCCAGATAACCCTAATGCTCCCACAAACTAGTGAGATAACATGATCGTACCTGCATCACTCTCTGCGTGAAGGTAAGTAGTCCAGACTAATTCACCATCACTGTGGACTCTTATTCTACTTTTATCTAAATCACTCCTGCAAGCTTTTTATAATAGATGGTTCTGCACTGTTAATTGAACTGTTTCAAGGGTATGGACTCTCTGCCCAGGATTTTAAGTTGTTAATGACAAAGTAAATACTAAACGTTATCTAGAAGAGAGAAGACAGTGGTCAACACAAGGATGTATAATGACCTCTTTCACCTTATTTCAGATATGTTGAATATGTGATCATTACAGTTTGATGATAATTTTTTAAGGTATTGAAGCCAAAGTTCAAGTATCCAAGGGGATTTGCAATGCTTAACAAGCATAAGAGAATCATTGTAAAAATAAACCTGTGACTTAATACAAAATTTGTGTTTACATGTTATTAGGACAAGTATCTAAAGATGAAAAAGTAATGTCCCTCAGTTCTAATGGATTAGTTTTAATTATAAAGTAGCGTTTTAATTTTCTTGATATACTGATAGGTAGCTCAGTAAAACAAGTAATAGGAATATCACTTATCAATGGAAGGGAGTTTTTAAATGATGTATATATAATTATGGCTCAGGTGAAAACAGAGGTGCAACCAGAGTATTTTTTTTAACAAAAAGCAAAAAATGATAAAGGATTATTAAATACTCCATAGAAGTATGGCTTCAATTTTGTTTCTCAAGGATCTTGTAAGCCTGAATATAAAATAGAAGTACTCAATACAGAAAATTAACTGATTATGTGCTTGTCTAACCATTGTTGTCAATTCAGCTGGGAACCAGAAAAATAATCCATATTAAGTCATAGGGATCTTATATTCAACATTTGTGATTTTCCACGGATGCTCTGGTTTCCACAAGCGCCCACATAACCTCACCTGCTTTTCCAATTTGTCTCCTAGACTGTGCTATGGGTCAGTGAGCCCTATCGGGTCACATCAATACAGTGGTTAACAAAAGATAAATAATTTAAAATGTGGCAGGCAATCCACATCTTAATGTCAATCATCTTTACCCCTACAATATTTCCCAAATTAAAACGGAAGCTATTTCCATTTTAAACTCTAGGTTTTTATACATCTAAATATATTTCCTTAAGTAAAAATGACATATTTTACATATTTATTTGAAGCTCAAAAGGTAACTGAATTTTAAAAATAAATCAAGGTAAAAGGGATTGCTCTAAAATATTTAAATACAGTTACACATATACTAATGACATCATTTTTCTTCTAGAAAAATAGGATACCCTCCTCCAGCTCCTAATTATGGCAATGAAAGTATTCAAAATATGCGTGTCCTATTCTTATTATTTCAAGTGTATTCACTTAGCAATTTCTATTATTTAGTTAGTTTGGACTCGAATATTCAACCGTTATTTTTTGAAACCTTTGGACAAGTAAAGAACCAATTAGAAGAGTGGACCTTTTTTTAACTCACTTTAGAGGAAGCCAGTCTGTTGGAGCTGGGTCACCTTGAAACACGTGAAGAAGTGATGTCATATCCAGCACTCACTTCACTCGATTTCATGAAAGACTTGGTGCAAAGCCTCCAGCTTAGGAAGATGCTATGGGCCGTGCACTCCACCAGAGGGCTCTGCAGAAGCAGTGGCTACTGCAGCCAAAGATTCAGGTGTGAAGATCAGCTCTTTGACAAAAAAGCACAGAGGTCTTCTCCAGAATTGGCATCACTTTATTTTTAGGTTTTGTTTGACTGGTTTCCTGATTAGTAGTAATTAAGAAAGGTTATGGAGGCCTATGTGTGAGTTTTATCTGATCATATAACCACCTTTGACTCACCGTATCTGGACTCTGTGATGAATTCATCCTAACCCCAAAGAATTCAGAAAACAAAGCATCACATTTAATTTCTGGTCCAAAGAAGGCTACATGTCTACACTACAAGGTGTTGAGATGAGTGACACTATTTCTTCTTTATCATCCTCTCTTCTACACAGTTTCCTCATTAAACTTCCCCATTGAAATGGATAATGAGAATGCATGAAGGTAAGATTTACAGTATATTTGAGATTCTTTCTCCAAAATATGAGATAGTAAAATTTACTGAACAAGTTAAAGGAATATGATGAAAGTGATGGTGATTCGGGATCTCCAGTGATGGTGATGCAGGATCTCCAAAATAGGTAGTCACGTGCATGGTGTGTCTGGTGTGCATGGTGGACAGAAGACAGGCTCACCGGTAGTATTTATGGTAAAGGTATTGCAGAGAGCAACAACTATAGTAAACACTGAATAGCTCGGTTTTAACACTCCAAATTTAAAAGTTTACATCTTCAAAAAGGGATCAAAATAAAAATGTATAGACCAAATGCCCTAATATCCTTCTTGAGCAACAACATACCTGATGTTCCCATGGAATGTCTCCAGCTCTCATTAGTAAAAGTGACACCCCATCATGCTTTTTCAAGAGAGACATGGTACACTCTTTGAACAAGTACAGAAAACTCTTGTAGGGATGAGCCTTTCCATTGGAAGACAACATGCCTAACTAAGAAATATGGATTTCTTTTCTATCTTTACTGTAAAAAACTTGAATTATGTATTTTTAATAAACTTCAGAGTGGAATTTTGAATGACTCTCACAATATTTAACAATGTCTTTGTTTCACAATCTTCTTAGAATTATATTTGATGGGTTGATGGAGACCTGTCATTGATGGAAGGACAAGCCAAACCTAACCAATACCACACTATATTATGACAAGCCTGATGAAGTCCAGGATACTGCATTGTTGGGAATATAAAGGTGTCTATGAGTGCTGATGGTCTATAGACCACCTGTCACCAGCATTTGAGCCTGCCAAAAGATGAGTTCATCCAAAACACTACGTAATTAGCAAATAAAATATAAATCCCAGGAGAGCAAAGACCTTGGTCTCCTTTGTTCACTGCTGTCTTCCCAGCATCTAGAATAGTACTTGGCTCATTATAGGTCCACAATCAATATTTGTTAAATGAATGAAAACATAATTCACATTCATGATAATATATCATGAATTAAGGGTTTTTTTTTTATTTTGCTTTGTCCCTTTTTCAGATTCATTTTATGTCAGACCTCAACACTCTACCTCATAGCTTCATTCTTTAGTTTTCCTTTTCAAATAGTTTAGCATAGCCCAGAAATGCAGACAGAGGAGTTACTCACATCTAACTCCAGTAGCACGGTGAATTAGTAAGATATATTCCATTATATTTAAATAAATTAATGCATTTGCCTTTATGATAGAAACTTAAACAGCAACCTTATACCTGCATCCCTCTAAAAGATAGATAACTAGGTTGACTAGACAATGTTAAGGGCTATTTAATTGAATTATTGACCCTAGAAAGAGATATCTGGAAATTATTCTTTTTTTTTTTTATTTTTGGAAATTATTCTTGAGGCAACCAATAACCAAACAGCAAAACCCTTTTTCTGTATATCAGTTGAATTTATTTATTTAACAATCTTTGTTAACTTATTTATTTTCATTTGTAATAAGTTAACTTTCTAGAGAGGAATTTAAAGAAGACAAAACTACAATTTAACAAAACAGTGCAGATACTTCGATCTATAAAATTGTTCTCTTTATTTTTAAAATTTAAAATACTCAAAATGCAATCAATATTTTATTTTGCAGTTTACCCCCAAAAGTAAGGAGAAGGACAATTTTATACCTTTAAACTCTCAACAAGGCAAATCACACAGTCAGAGATCTCTAGGCCTCATGCATGCATAAATAATATGAAAATAAGTATTAGGTATGAATATTTGAAATAACTGCCGGAGAAATCAATTGTCATATTCAGGCAAATTTCAAATTTTAGAATTCCCCAAAAAAGTCATTTAATGTCCATAAGTTTAATTTATATTTTTAATTAATTGTACCAACGAATAAGTGATCTTCATTTTAGAGCCATCAATATTTAGCAAGGTAGCAATACATTTTTTTTTATTTGCTAAATAACTCAGTGTGGAATAGAATAAATGTAGCATCTGATTTTAAAAGACACACTGGTAAGCAGGTGTGAGATTTAGAGTTCTTATTTGTTGTCAGGAGAAGCATATTACAGAAGAAGATAATGCCACTCGAGTTTCTCTATGTTCTACATGTCATAAGCCAGCTCATATCTCATATATGAGTCTATACTAGTCTTTTATTTGATATATTTTCTTCATCAACATATAATTACCTGAATATCCTTATGTAGCCACTTGCATTTTTTAAATCTTTAGACGATAAGGAAAGAACCTAGAGAAAAATTTTAATGCTCTAATCATGACATATTTTTGTATATTTAGTTATCTCATTTTTATTTGTATATTTAGTTATTCAAGAATTTAAGAAAAAAAAAGAATTTAAGAATAAGCAGCATTACCTTTGAGTGAAGAACATCTTCCTAGTAGGGCTAAAAACAGAAGTCAGCCTGTTGAACACAGTTGCCAAGAGAGGTAATTATAGAGAGGTTTCCCAACTCAGAAAAACTGAGTCTTTATTCCCTTGGATGCTTCTTTGTTTTATGGAGCATTGAAGTCCTAGAATTGAGGCAGTGAATAGTGTGTGGGTAAGACTTCCTACACTGAGAAATTCTCCAAAGCAATCTTAGGCCATGGAAATCGTGCAATGTATTTCAGCAGGTTATATTGCAATAGAATAAATAGAAAAATTATGAAGGAAAAAGAAAAAGGCAGTTGTAAACCAGGTATAGAAAATTCATAATATCCCCTACATCATGTTAACATACAGAATAGGACGTATTTTTGCTTAATAACAAACTCTCTAGAAAGATGTAAGTTCTTGGAGAAATAGGGTAAACATGATTTTAAGTAACAGAAACAATAATTCAATCTACTTGATTAAGACACACATTCTACCACTTCATGCTGTGTGCAGGGCCCTTTACAGATATTTAGAAATTCCTACGTGACTGGGGTGCCTGGGGGCTCCGCTGGTACGTGCCTGCCTCCCACTTAGGTCATGATCCCAGGGTCCTGGGATGTGGCCCCATTGGGTTCCCTGCTCAGTGGGGAGTTGGCCTGTCCTTCTCTCTCTCTTGCTCCTCCCAACCCCCTCCAGCACGGGTTCCCACCTGGTGGTGGGCTCTCTCCCTCTCTTAAATAAATAAATAAAATCTTAAAACAAAAAAAATTCCTCCATGATTTCATTTTAGGGCCTTTCCAAGATGTCTTCTTCCAAAGGACAGACTTTTCATTGGTACTGGCTTGCCCATCACCTGGCAAATTAGCTATAGCACACTTAGGGAGGAAGCTGTTAACCTTGTAGAAGTTTGTCCTGATGCTGGCGAGTGAATGGCTTCCAGGGGGAAGGCTGGGCTGGGTAAGGAAGCAGTGACAGGCGGAAACTGGAGCAAGAAGGGAAGGTGGCAGGGGATGTTCAAGCTCAGGACAGCAGAAGGCATGAACTCTAAAGCTAATTCGGTAACAGGCCGCAGTCAGAGATCAATAAGATGCAGTTAATTTGTGATTCATATAGAGTCATTTTCTTTTACAGATCTTATTTATTTTTTCATGAGAGACACAGAGAGGCAGAGACACAGGCAGAGGGAGAAGCAGGCTCCCTGGGGGGAGCCCAATGCAGGACTGGATCCCAGGACCCCGGGGTCATGACCTGAGCTGAAGGCAGACGCTCAACCACTGAGCCACCCAGGGATCCCTAGAGTCATTTTTTCTAAAGCTTAATGATCCTGTATTTTTCTTCTATGCAAATAAAAAAGGCAAGTGAAGTAAACTGAAAGTAAAAAGCAATAAAATATTACAAACTTAAAAGAATAGAAGCACAGGTACATCCCTTTTGCTGGTGATCACCTGTCTTAGCGGCTTTAACTTAAGCTATTTTCCTAAAAACAATTTGATTAAGAACTACTTTTTCCTTCAAAAGTTTTACAATTCCAGATATTAAGTATTTTAAAATTAAAATTTAAAAAATACAAACTGAAGGTAGATATTAAGAGAATGTGCTGATTAAATAGGTATTTTTTTGCTATTTGATATTATATTACCAATTTATCTTTCTTATTGAGCTTTTTAAAACAGCAAAATTGGATCAAAGATATATACTATGAAATACATTAGTTTAGAAAGTTGATAGAGAGTATATCTATAGTTTGGGGAAGAGAGCCAGCATGTCACATACACTCCTCCAAAGATATCTCTACCAGAAAATAGAAAGTCAGGATTTTCTTAAGCAGAAAAGTTCCCAGGAAAACTGTATAACTGAAATATTCCAGTTACATATATATATATACACATATATGGTACGTGGTCCTGGATATTTAATTCCATGATACATGTTCTAACATTTTGTCGTTATTGTTGTTGTTGTTGTTGCCTATGGGTCCTTTCATGGAAATTGGTAAGTGGAATACTTCAGATATATTTATAGATCATACATGTATTTATCTATAAAAATATATATAGTAGCCATAACCACCAGCTAAAATGATCTGTCTCTACCAATAGCAACATTTAATTTCAGACTCTTGGCCATAGTCAAAAACTCACTGCCATGTCATGAACAGAGTTCATCTGCTATAACTTGTCTGCAATTTCCCCACTTGCATCTAAAATATAAAATATTGTGAAAACATTGACACTTTATTTAGTGGGAGAAAGAGAGAATTCTTGTCATGAATCAGGACCTACAAGTTCACCCTGACCAGGGTAAACAAGTTAATTTTGTGCAGTGACATGAACTCCAAGGAGATTTAAGATCGACATGTTTGTCTAAGGGAATGATGACAACCACTCCGATGTGCTGATTACCATGTGGACACAAGACTGTTTTACTTAAAGCACATGTGAACACACACAAAAACTCTGTAGGTTATTTTTTCAATAGTGAATATCAAGGAGAAATAATTATTTTTGTCCTATAATGGCTGTGATACTACTAGAAAGAAAAGATTGAGAAATCTACAGGCTAACATTAAAAAGGATTTTTCCCCTCTTACATTTGGTAGGCTCAATTTATTCGAGTATATTATTGTGGTTGTGGGAGTCAGGTTACATACCTTAGATATATGATTTTACAGTAATACAGTCATTTAATTTGAATGAGAACTTTGGAAACAAGATTTCTTTTAGAATGTAAATATAAACTCCCAGTAATAACATAGAGTAATTTGATTTGTTGTCTTTAATTCAGGAATTAATAGGTGGATAATGGTCAGAATATTTATACTCTCCCAAACTTTTTGAGTGAAGAAAAACACAAAGGTTTACTCAAAATTAATACAGTAATGTTCCAGAGATGAATAAAACCTATGATTTGGGGGCACCCAGGTGGCTCTGTGGTTTAGCGTGGTTTAGCTCAGGTCATGACCCCGGGGTCCTGGGATGGAGTCCCGCATCAGGCTCCCTGCATGGAGCCTGCTTCTCGCTCTGCCTGTATCTCTGCCTCTCTGTGTGTCTCTCATAAATAAATAAATAAAATATTTAAAACAAAATTTTAAAAATCCTATGATTTAATAGAAAGAGTCAAGTTCTGAGAAGTATTTGTCTCATTTCTACCCAAACTTGATCTGTAATCCTAAAACAAGAGTCTCTGTTTACTGTCTTAATCGGCAAAATAAGTGGGATTTTTTTGGCCTGTGATTTCTAAGGTCCTCTCTAGCTTTAACACTACAAAGCGAATCCAAGCAAAATGAGCTTTTAGTGTGCTACACCATTTTCCTTAATTTATTTCCACCAGACATTATCCTAGTGGTCGCCCTACCTGGTGTGCTGGAACAGTAGTTGCAATAGGAAGATATTTGCCTGCCTTGCCAGAGTGCATTCATATCATTGTGTATTTTGTCATTTTTTTCTTTATAACTGCAGCTTCAAACACTCTTAGGTTGACAAGTGATGCCTGGGTTACCAATTGTCTTCTCCTCCTCGCCTGATTCCCAAGATGCAAAGCAGGTGGCTCATTAGATGGGTCTTTTCAGAAAAAAATACAACAATGCTAAGTAACATTGAAAGGGGCGTAGGCATCCCTGGGTCCTCGCCCACCCTACTCCCTGTCTCCTACCAACATGCCTTGAAGCTCGTGTTTGAACAAAGGGATATTTCTCTTATATATAGAATGTTTGGAATTTATAAAATGTAGGGAAAAAACCTAAAAGACACCTTAACATATATTCTTCCAATTTTGTTTGTTCTTTTGTTATGTATACATTTACCTGGTTCAGATCTTCTAGACAAACCAAAATTCATCAAGCTGTTCATTTTATGGCATTTTTAAATGTGAACATATCATACTTTGATGATTTACCTTTTTCCCAATTTTAAATCATTTTTATTATGTGCATATTTCATTATGTATAATTTTCATGAATGTATGTTTTCATTACATAAACTTACTTGAATTTTACCCAGTGTGTGTATCTGTGAAACACCCCCAAGGGTGTGCTGTACAATATTTCCATGACCCCCAAATGTATTTTCCTGCCTGTTCACATCCCATGCTGACTTTGCTGCTTGGCTGTAGACAACCATCGATCTAGTTTGAGTTATAACCCATTGGTTTGCATTTTCCAAAATTCTAATGGACTAGAGGCTTACTGTATGCATTACTTTGTGTCCTATTTTCTTTAAGTCGAGAAATCAGCTTCAGATCATCGATGTGGCATGTATATCAGCGGTCTGTTTGCTTTTGTCACTGAGAATTGTTCCATTACATGGATATGGCTTTTTCTAACCCGTGTACCCTGAATAGACATTTGGCTTCTTACCAGTTTTTACCTATTGTGAATAAAGTTGCTATAGAAATTCATGAAGTAACTTTCTGATTTCTCAAGAACTGTGTATGTGGGCCCCAGTTGTTCAAGACTCTCGTCCATACTTGATATTTGAATTCAGCGCTTCTAATGGTGAGCGGTGGTTGCTCACTGTGGTTTTGGTTGCCATTTCCCCACTGATGAACGCACCTTCTTGATGTTCTGCACCTTTTCTAGTGATTTTTGACCATTTTTTGTATCTTCTTTTGTCCACGTCCACTCAAATCCTCCACCCATTTTTTTAAAGATTTTTTAAAAAGATTTTTTATTTATTTATTCATGAGAGAGAGAGAGAGAGAGAGAGAGAGAGAGGCAGAGACACAGGCAGAGGGAGAAGCAGGCTCCATGCAGGGAGCCCGACGTGGGACTCGATACGGGGTCTCCAGGGTCACGCCCTGGGCCAAAGGCAGGCGCCAAACCACTGAGCCACCCAGGGATCCCCTTCCACCCATTTTTTAATTGGTTGTCTGCATATTATTGAGTTATGAAGATTGGTTGCATTTTATGAATAGAAATTCTTTGTAAGATAAATGTATTGTGAATATTTTCTCCTTTTTCTGGTTCCCCATTTTGTTGTCTTAATATTGTATTTTGAAATATAAAAGTTTTTAATCTTGACAAAGTCCAAAATATGATCTTTTTTTTCCATTTTATATTGTTTTTGTCCTACCTAAGCATGTTTTGTCCACTTCAAAGTGCCTAATGTTCTTCTGGGATTTTTTTTTCTAGATGTTTTGTAATTCCAGCTTTTCTATTTAAGTATTTGACTGATCGAGAACTAATTTTTGAGTGTGGTATGAGGTACAGTTAAATACTCCCTTCTCTCCTATGTGAATAGCCAGTTGTTCTAGTGCTATTTGTTCAGAAGACTTTCTTTTATCATCAAATTATTTTGATGTGTTTGTCGAAAACAATATAGCTTGTACATGTAGATCAATTTCTGGATTCTCTATTCTATTTCACTGATCTATAGACCTCTCATTTCACCAATACTACATTGTCTTGATTACCAAGACTGTTTTACTTAAAGCACATGTGAACACACACAAAAACTCTGTAGCTTATTTATTCAATAGTGAATATCAAGGATTTAGATAAAGTCTTAAGATTAGATTGTCCTATAATTTAGTTCTCCCTCTAAACATTACTTTGGCTCTTCTAGGTCATTTGCATTTATATATACAGTTTTGCATTATTTTTATAATTTCTGCAAAAATACTGTACTAAGACTGTGACTGAGATTGCAATTAAGGAAGAAGTGCTATCTTGAAAACATTGAGTCTTCCAACATATGAACTTTATATACTTACATTTATTGATGTCTAATTTCTCTTACCAGTGTTGTTAACTTTGAGTGTAGACGTCTTACACATCTTTTGTTAAACTTTTTCCTGTGTTTTAGGTGTTTTTGAGCTACTGCAGATTCCATTTTCCAATTTTGCAACCTTGATGAATTCACTTATCAGTGTTACTGGTGCTGTATGTTCCTTAAGATTTTCTATGAAATAACCTTGCTATGTCTAAACAGAGACAGTTTACTCCGTCCTTTTTGATCTTTTTGTATTTATTTTTATTATGTTATTGCAATGACCGAGGCCTTCAGTATGCTGTTGAATCTTCCTGACCTTGTAGAGGAGGCATTTAGTATATCATGCTGTTGGTCAGAATTCTCCAGAGCAACAGAAAAGTTCTCTCTCTCTCTCTTTCTCTCTGTCTCTCAGCAAGAGTTGTTACCATTTGACTACCATGCCTTTCTGAAAAATGCCTAATGGCTTTTATTGGATTTAGAAATCTCAGAAAGTTTCTCCTTAATGATGCTTACACTATATGAATAGCAATATATCTCTATCACTTTGTTACATCCATTTCTAAGATTCTATAACTAGTTAAAATTATAGAATCACAAAATATTTAATAGATGTAAAAAGGCATAGATAATTTAATATAAACTTGCCCTTTTGCTTTTCTAACTACGATAAAATTCTGTTCTTGCTAAACATATTATTATGCTTAATTAATACGCTGGCTCAGTAGGCTTACACTATGCTTGCCCATGGTCACTCAAAAGTAAATTATAGAGTAAGGGTAGGCAGAGAGGACATTACAATTCAAAGCAATGGTATATTTTAATCAACTTTCATATAAATGATAAACGAACACATGTAGCCAGAAAGTATATAAATTCCTTTGCATTTGCCTACTTCCAGTCCTTGTTAAAGTAAAATACACATGAATGACAGTAACTATAATTATTTTTAGACTGTCATTGATTCACTATGTTGAGGTTGAAAGGAGTTTAACCATTTTGTTTCAAATTTGTCCAAATAAAACATGTTTGTTTCTCAAATATTAATTTCTAAAAGGATAATAGCAAACATTTTTGAGAGAATATTACCCATATACACCTATGGGTATACGTTCAAAGACATACATGTATATGTAGTAAAGATTTCAAGTAAAGTTTTCACAAATATCCCTCTAAAACTAAACTCTGCCAAATAAATAAATTTCTCAGGTGAATATCCTGCCATTTGCAGAAACATATAGACTGAAGCTATGATGATAAATTTAAACATATAAAGCAAGTTCCCAGTTAGAGATACTTTAATTTTCATTCTCCTTGTCCAAACCAGAAAACAGATGTGAAATCACCAATGGTTGTGTCCCACTCTTCAAAAACGTGATTGTACAGGTGAGGCCCTGAGATCCCTAAGGATTGTTCCA
Organism: Vulpes lagopus; assembly: GCF_018345385.1. Taxonomy (NCBI): domain Eukaryota; kingdom Metazoa; phylum Chordata; class Mammalia; order Carnivora; family Canidae; genus Vulpes; species Vulpes lagopus. Next base: position 103,938,536 of record NC_054824.1, read on the forward strand.
CTGTCCCAAGAAAAGTGTCTACAGTAAGAGTGATGTCTCCTAACAACCTCAAAGAATCTAATCTTACTATATAACAGGACAGGGCTTTTTATTTGCAATCCATCAGTGTGTTTGTGAACAAAGTGAACAAAGTATGAACTTAACCCCATCTGTGACTTAACCCCTGGGGTCCAAAGTAGATCTTTTTGCATCTTGAATCTAGAAATCTCTTAAAAGGATTGCATCAGTTTCTGCCCTGTCCTTTAATCAAGAATTTTATATGAATTTTCTCTTAAAAATCTTATTTTGAGGGGTGCCTGGTGGCTCAGTCAGTTGAGCATCTGCCTTCGGCTAGGTCACAATCCTAGGGTTCTGGGATCGAGCCCTATAAGGGGCTCTCTTTCAGTGAGGAGTTTGCTTCTCCCTCTCCCCCTGCCCCTCCCCTGGCTTGTGAGCTCTCACACTCTCTCTCGCTCTCTCCTCTCAAATAAATAAATAACATATTTTTAAAAACCCTAATTTTGGGGATCCCTGGGTGGCTCAGTGGTTTAGCATCTGCCTTCAGCCCAGGGTGTGATCCTGGAGTCCCGGGATCAAGACCCACATCAGTCTCCCTGCATGGAGCTTGCTTCTCCCTCTGCCTGTGTCTCTGCCCCTCTCTCTCTCTCTCTCTCTCTCTCTGTCTCTCATGAATAAATAAATAAAATATTTAAAAAACCCTAATTTGAGATTCTGACACTCATTTTTTAAAATACTTTATTGAGACACATAATTCCCATATTATAAAATTCACCAATTTAAAGTGTGTAATTCAATTTTAGTATACCCATAGAATTGTGCAACCCTTACCACATCTAAATTTGGCACATTTTGATCACCACAAAAGAAAACCTCATACCTATTAGCAATCAATACTTAATTCTACTTCTCCCTCCCCTACCCCCACCTCCCCGCTCCCAACTCTAGACAACCACTTAGATACTCCTGCCTCAATAGATGAGCCTATTCTGGAGATTGTCTAAAATGAAATTATACAAAGGATGGTCTTTGATGAGTGGCTTCTTTGACTTAGCGTGATAATTTCCATCTATATTGTAGCATGCATTAATACTTAATTCATAAATGATATTTTTTCCTTTTTATTCATAAATGATATTCCATTGTAAGGATATATCACATTTTATTTATCCATTCTTCTGTTGATAAACATTGAGGTTATTTCCACTTTTTAGCTATTTTGAACAATGCTGCTAGAAACATGCAAAAGTTTTTGGTGGACCTTTGTTCTTGTTTTGCTTGGACACATTCCTAGAAGTGAAATTGCTGAGTCATATAGCAACTCTGCGCTTAACTTTTTGAGGAACTGAAAACTGTTTTCCAAAAAAGACTACACCTTTTTACATCTTCCTCCGCAATTAAGAAGTCCAGTATTTCCACATCCTCCTTAGGACTTGTTATTATCTGTCTTTTTAATTATAGCCATCCCAGTGGGTGTGAAGTGGTATCTCACTGTAGTTTTAATTTGCATTTACCTAATGGTTTATGTTGAACATCATTTTATGTGCTCATTAGCTTTTTGTATATCTTCTTTGAAGAAACATCTCAAATTTCTTGACAATATTTTGAATTATTTTCCTTTTTATGGTTAAGTTGTAACTTTTCTTTACATATTTAGAATACCAGTCCCTTATCAAATATATTAATATTTTCTTCTAATCTGTAATATTTTTATTTAATGTTATAAAAATGGTGTTACATATGTGTGTGACATTACATCATATGTCTAAGAAGTCCTAGAAATTATTGCCTAATTCAAGGACATAAAGTATACACTTGTGTTTTAATGTAATCCTTTGTGTTTTATTGTAATCCTATGGTTTTTAACTCTTGCATTTAGATCTGTGATTATTTCTAATTATTTGTGTGTGTGTATGGGGTAAGAAAAAGATCTAACTTCATTTTTTTTTTTCATCTGGACATTCAGTTGTCCTAACATCATTTGTTGAAAAGAACTGTTTTCAGTCTTTTGACTGAAATGTATTGTCCCCAATGTATTGCCTTACACTCTTTTTAGTATCATCTTGATTCTTCTTTTTAAAAATCATTTGATACCGGTCCAGGGGTTGGCTACCATGACATCCCCTCTATTACCTTTCTTTCCCTTAGCTCAAAGCCAAAAATAACTTATTCTCTTACAGAAAAGCAGGCCTTTAAGGTCGTAAAAGAAATAGCATCTGCCATCTTTAACTATTTCTGTAAATAAAAATGATTTCCTTCGAAGGTAAACAAACAAGTAAAGAGGCTGTAAGTCCAATACAAGTTTTTTACAAAGCTGAAAATGGTCAGCATATTTGCAATCTTAATTTACTTTTAAGCTGTACACTGTGATTTCTCACTTTAGATTGCATTCTTCTTGAAACACTACTCAAGCTACTTTCTACTTCCCCTCACCCTTGCTATGCCTGAGATTTCTGCAGAAATCAGGTTGCTCAGCTCTGAGATGACAGCAGTGGATACATCTGTATTCTGGAGTCACCAACTTATTCCTTATTATATCACTGAAATATTTTGTGCCTATGGGATGGATGGAGAGATAGTTTCCCTAGAAGAAAATTATAGGATTTAGAAACCTTTGTAAACTACATGTGTCTTTAGCTAGAAGGTAAGTGATCCACATGAAAGGATCAGATTTCTTAAAGTTTTTTTGTTTTTGTTTTTGTTTTTGTTTTGCCTTCACCCTACGATGCTCTAAGAAGAGCTTTTTAAGTTTCAGTAAGAAACACAAACAAAAGAAACTAAATTCTACCTGTATGCTAGCACTGTGCTGTGATTTGGTGACAGAAGTGATAAGAACAGCTGCTCAGTCTTCCTGTCTTTTCTTACTCATATCTGAAACAAAGTCCATTTTATTTTAAATAGATCTTCATCATAGAAATACAGTTGCCATGTTAGTTGAAATGGTCTGTCCCTAAAAGCCTGCCATTTATCACCTCAGGAATGTTAGAAGATTTACAGTAAAGTCAGCCTTTTAAGTATGAAAGATGTGTGATATCGATTGTGGTGGGCACGGCAAAAAGTCTGCATTTTAAGCAACTTTGTCTGCCTTGAACATCAGCAGATACCATTGATGAATTCCAAATAGAAACATTTGGGATTCTACTTGAGATTTATCCTCCTTTATGCTTTTTTCTCAACCAACATTATCCATTCACTTATGTTCCTGGAACAAGAACAACAAAAAGAAATGGCTATTGAAACGCAACAGGGCAGGATATTTCTATCCAGGGAAAAGAAATCTTTCACATAAATGTATTTCATTTAATAAGGTATATTCTGAAAGACTTATAATGTCTGCTTTAATACTATCGGGGAATTTTCAAAGTAACTCCCAGTGTCCAAATATTGGTCTTGATGACAATATTATCCACTATTTGTAACAAAATTTATAATAATATAGTTCCCCAGGACGATTATAAAAAGTCTGATCTAAATACATAATTTACTACTATTTCTAACTCAGTGTATACAGGAACACATATGGCATCACAGTTATTTGTTTTTGCTTTACTAAGTTTAACATGCATGATACAAAACAGGATACAAATTCATGACAATTTACAACTATGAATACTTGGTTAACATAACATAATAACCCCAAATGCAGCTTTTTTGGCACTATCAGCATTAATATACGAATATGAAATTATGTATTAGTGTCCCATGTTCTCCTTGATATACTGGTTTAAAAACAAACTCTAATAGCAGTTATGATGATAATTGTTCACAGAAACAATGATAATGCATTTAAAATTTTTAAACTCATGCCCTTAAATAAGCAATTTATGTAGAAAGCATTCTGTAATAATATTATAACAAAAAGAAAGAAAACAAAGAAATTCCAAATAGGACAGTGGTTGAATAAATGCCATGTGCTAGAATATTACACAGCTGTAAAAAACTACCCCTTCCAAGAGTGTTTAATTATCTGACAAAATGCTAATGATAGAAAGTATGACAAAAATAATCAGGCAGTGGACCTGCATACATAATTAGATGGAACTTTGAAAAACTGGACATATAAACAGAGCAGTAGTTTAAAAATAAAACACCAATAAAAAATTGTCCAGCAATAACACTGGGCAGTAAAATCAGTGAGAATTTTTATGTCCTTTGTAATATGTTCTCCCTTTTCTTTAATGTGCATGTACTGCTCTGTAGACAGAGAAAGAAAAAAAAAACATTGTTGTCATTTGCTTTCTAATGTCAGAGTTGTTAAAAAAAAAAAAAAAAGAACGACAATATCTAGTAAAGCAGCTGATCATCAGAGGGGGATAAATATTCCGTGGTCTCTTCTGTTAACACTTAAACAACAGCTTTCATTCTTAACAGATGATGATGGTTTCTGCCAGCAATCAACTGGAAAATTCAGTTTCAAGATAGAAAGATACTAAATTCTTGCAAGTTGACTAGATAATTATAAGAAAACCAAAGGCCAGTTAATTTGATCTTGTATACTGAAGACACACACACATTTACATATATACATGCATATATTTACATATATGCACATAGTCACATGTGTACATATCCAAAATATATACATATATAGTTACATATATGCACATACATACATATACACATACAGGATATATGTATGTATATATATCAGGGTATATATATATATATATATATTACATGCATATATTTATTTTGGTGAGTAAAATATACTGACATCACATATTAGCCTATCTTAAAAAATAATAGACTATCTTTGAAGAACTTAGTGGAGTAAAATTTTATCTTAAACAATGCAAATGGAAGGATGATCAATCACACTGAAAACAATTTGCAAGGCAAGTATGATGAAGAGAAAAGAATTGTGCCCTGGACTGACCTCCAGAAAATCTACAAGTCTTCTATTTTCACTCCAAGCAGCATGGCCAATGTGCCTTTCTTCCAGCTCTTGTCAAGCCTCTCTCTTCCCTCTAGCCTAAGAATTCTTCTTCACCGTTGAAGAACCAATGGTTCCTATTGTCTTTTTCAAATTTTATTTTCATTACTATCTATGCTTTCCATTCTCTAAAGTTTCAGATGGAGGAATCCTCATTTTTCTTTCTGGGGTTTATGCGCGACCTGTTGCCTTGCTATAATCCCCTTCTGCATCCCCCCCCCTTACGGTATATTGCCCCAGGGCCCATTTACACTGTCTCCTTCTAAGGTATCATCAGTTTATTCCTCCATGTTGACACAAATAGTCCTCCACACAAATACTGTCAAGATCACCTTTATTTACCCCAATTCCTCTTTCTACATAGAGGCCCACACACGCACTTCACCGACATTCATTGAACATCTAGTATCCGCAGGCACTATTCTACATATAAGAATACAGCATTGAACAAAACGGAGGAAATTCCTGCTGTGCTGTAGCTCATATTTGGGGGGAGGGAGGATAAAAAATACATTTTTAATATGTCAGGTTGTAGTAAGTACTCAAAAGAAAGAGCAGGATGGGATAGCAAGTCACGGGAGAAAGAGTAGGCTCTTTGAAATCAGGTGGCCATGGAAAGTCTACTTGTGAAGGTGACGTTTATGTGAAAGATCATGGGAAGAGTGGAGAAGATGAGTTCAAAAAATTAGCAGAAGGCTGACTGAGGCAGAGGCACGCAGGCTATCATAAGAACTTCTTATTACATTGGGAGTTAGATGGAAATACCTGGAGGGCTTAGAGCAATGGAGAAATGTGTTAATGTCTCTTTCTGCCAAACGTCTTTGATTTATAATCTGCTTTCGTCATCATCCCCAATTTAGTCATCTCGTGTTTTCATTGCAAGTGGCTTCTGCTCTCACTATTCACCTAAGCCCACACTAAGAAATGGCCAATAATTTTCTAATTGCCTCTTCATAAACTTAGCTTGTACGTGACATGGCTGCAGCTTTTGACCTAATTTTCATCCATTTTCTTAACATATACAATCTCTCTTGACTTGCCTTTTGTTTTTTTTTAAATTTTTTTCTTCATTCCTGTTTTTTTTTTTTGGTGGTCTCTTTATGCTAGGACTGCTAGATAATTTCTAAACAACTCCATGTGCAATTCCCACAAGTACTACTAATTCATATTTTGCAAGGCAATCTCACTTCTTCATTACAACTTCCTTACAACTTCATTCCGACTTTCAAGTGACCTCAATTATTGGTACCACCAGTTACCTCTTCTTCTCTACTAAGACTGCTGCTGCCATATCCAACTGGTTTCCTTCTTCTCAATAATTACACTCTACTGCTCACATTCCTATGAGTTCTACAGCTATACTGACTTTTTAATTTTTTAAAAATATTTCTCCTTTCCATTTCTAATGTGTCTTCTTATCCTTTTGGAGAAAATTCATGTCTGTATTCCTGCATCCAGAAACTTCTTGTTTCCCTCAGGAAAAAAGAAAAAAAATCACATTCATACATCCATCTCTTCAAAATATAAACGTGATCATTCACATCCCTGATATAAATTCAGTTAGTTCCACATTTCCCAATGAATAAAACCAGGCTTCCTTAGCATGGTATCCATAGTTCTCAACACGGTCCAGCTCCACCTTCTGACATGGGATAAACTATGGTCATGAGGCACTTTCACACTGCTCTTTGTTCTTCACGTCCCCTTAGTGGTGTGAGTATGCATTCCCCATTTCCTTCACCTTTTTCTAACACATGGCAGTCATCTGTTATAATTTACTTGGGCTTCATTTGTGTAGACCTTTTTTCTCAGTTTTTCAGTTAGAATTTATTAGTGCATTTTCTGTGCCTCAAGATTATTTTATTTATTAAAGAATCCTACCAATTTTTATCTTCCAAGCACATGGCAGGATTGAAATAAACCCAACCTCTTGTTGATAGTCAAAGCTATGTGATGTGATGTACTTTAACTCACATATGTAAATACAGAGATGTACTTCCAGGAAGTAACTTAAAAGCTGGTCCATAATTCCTTAGCTTCTCTTTGTCCTCCTTGGTGACCTATAACATTCCAGTTTGTAGATCCTTCATCCACCTGGCTTCTATAATGAACATTATATCATGAGCAGGAAATAAACTTTTTATTTTAAGCAACTGAGATATTGGTGTTTTTGGTTAATACAGAATAACTAAGCTTATAAAAAATAATGCAGCTATTTATTATACCTCTTTTAAGTACCTACTATGTGCCACTTACTCTGCTGTTTCTGTAATGCTCCTGTAATATTTTATTGTTGTTGTTGGAACAAGAAGGAATTTCAGAAGCTCAGTATTTTACAGACTCAGACAAGGCTTCACCCCTTTGGAGACAGAATGTAAGCAAAAAGTTAGATTTCCTGATTTCTTGCTCTGTGTCCATTCTTCACCAAAATATATCATAAGTAACAAAATATAAACTCTTAAAACTTGTAAAAATAGTTTATAAAGTATTTCCACTGTTACTGTAGCAGTGGGAAGATCTGTGATATAGGCAGGTAAGAACAAGAGAAACGTCCTCTCTGGATGGCACTGGTCTAGCCCCAGAGCATCCTGAGATTTCCTCAGCAGTGAGCAGAGCAAGGTGAGAGTGAAGGTTACAAACAATGGGGACATATTGCTGATTTGAAAAGCTGTTATTTGCTTCATGGTGATAAATATAGGAAGATAATTAAGTGTAAAGAATTCCTCAATGAACAAATATTTAGAAGCGTTTACCCTGTGCACTCTTCCAGGTGCTGCAAAGTGATGATCAAGAGATTAGATTTCAACTCTTCTAGAACTCAAATTCTAGTGGGAGAAAAAGACATCGCAAGGAAATAAATACAACCAACTCAGTATTGTCTTACAGCATTAGAAGTGCCATGAAGACAAGGTGGTATTGTGAAAGCGAGTGGCTCATGGACTGTTTGATTGGGTGAATCTGCCTTAGGAAGTTAAAAATAACCTAAGACCTAAAGGGCTAGGAGAATGCAAATACCTGGTGACCTGGGGGAAGAGTCTCCCAGGTGTAGGTATAGGTATGATGCAAATATCATAAGAAGAGAACAAACTCAGACTATGACAAGCACTGGCCAGAGCCAACGTGGCTGAAACAAACTGGACCCGTGGGAGGGTTGCAAGAGGTAAGATCAGGGTGGTAGACAAGGTTGTGACCTCACAAGGATTTATGCTTGAGGCTATAGGCTTACGATACAGGTTTGTAGTTTATTCTGGGTAGACATAACATCATATAAGGTTTTTACTAATGGATAAACATGATCTGTTTGGAGGTTTTTTTTAACAGCTATACCAAGACATAGTTTAGATATCGTATATTTCCCCCATTTTATTTTATTTTATTATTTTATTTATTTATGATAGTCACAGAGAGAGAAAGAGAGGCAAAGACACAGGCAGAGGGAGAAGCAGGCTCCATGCACCCGGAGCCTGATGTGGGATTCGATCCCGGGTCTCCAGGATCGCGCCCTGGGCCAAAGGCAGGCGCCAAACCGCTGCGCCACCCAGGGATCCCTATTTCCCCCATTTAAAATATACACCTCCAGATGGATTTCCAGGGGAATGCTACCAGACATTTAAAGAAGAGTTAAAACCTATTCTTAAGCTGTTCCAAAAAACAGAAGTGGAAGGAAAATTTCCAAACTCATTCTATGAAGCCACCATTGCCTTCATTCCAAAACCAAAGACTCTACTAAAAAGGAGAATTACAGACCAATATCCCTGATGAACATGGATGAAAAACTTCTCAATAAAATTCCAGCAAAATGAATCCAACAGTACATTAAAAGAATTATTCACCACGATCAAGTGGTATTTATTCCTGGGCTGCAGGGGTGGTTCGATATTCTCAAATCAATCAACATGATACACCGCACTCATAAAACAAAGGACCAGGGATCCCTGGGTGGCGCAGCGGTTCGGCGCCTGCCTTTGGCCCAGGGCGCGATCCTGGAGACCCGGGATCGAATCCCACGTCGGGCTCCCGGTGCATGGAGCCTGCTTCTCCCTCTGCCTGTGTCTCTGCCTCTCTCTCTCTCTCTCTCTGTGTGTGTGACTATCATAAATAAATTAAAAAAAAAATTAAAAAAAAATAAAACAAAGGACCAGAATCATATGATCCTCTCAGTAAACGCAGGAAAAGCATTTAACAAAATACAGCGTCCCTTCTTGATAAAAGCCCTCAACAAAGTAGAAATAGAGGGAACACATTTCGACATCATAAAGGCCTTATGGGAAAGACCCACCGCTAATAACATCCTTTCTCGGGAAAAACTGAGAGCCTTTCCCCTAAGGTCAGGAGCACGACAAGGATGTCCACTCCCATTACTACTCACTTGGCTCGGCTGGAAGTCCTAGCCTCAGCGAGCAGACAATGAAAGAAATAAAAGGCATCCAAACTGGTAAGGAAGAGGTCAAAGTTTCACCATTTGCAGACATTAGACTCTATGTAGAAAACCCAAAAGAACTCTACTAAAAAGGGTCGGAGGGAGGTGTCAAGGCCCTGCAGCGGGGTGGGGGTGGCGTCGAGGCCCCGGCGGCGGGGGCGGGCGGGGGAGAGGGGTGGTGTGGAGCCGCGGCTGGGAGCGGGGCCTGGCAGAGCCCGGCGGGAGGACGGGGCGGGAGGACGGGGCGGGAGGACCGAGCGGGAGGACGGAGCGGGGGGACGGGGCGGGAGGACCGGGCGGGAGGACGGAGAGGGGGGACGCGGCGGGAGGATGGGGCGGGAGGACGGGGTGGGAGGACGGAGAGGGGGGACGGGGCGGGAGGACGGAGAGGGGGGACGGGGCGGGAGGACGGAGAAGGGGGACGGGGCGGGAGGATGGAGAGGGGGGACGGGGCGGGAGGACCGGGCGGGAGGACGGAGAGGGGGGACGCGGCGGGAGGATGGGGCGGGAGGACGGGGCGGGAGGACGGAGAGGGGGGACGGGGCGGGAGGACGGAGAGGGGGGACGGGGCGGGAGGACGGAGAAGGGGGACGGGGCGGGAGGATGGAGAGGGGGGACAGGGCGGGAGGACCGGGCGGGAGGACGGAGAGGGGGGGACGCGGCGGGAGGATGGGGCGGGAGGACGGGGCGGGAGGACGGAGAGGGGGGACGGGGCGGGAGGACGGAGAAGGGGGACGGGGCGGGAGGATGGAGAGGGGGGACGGGGCGGGAAGACGGAGAGGGGGGACCGAGCGGGAGGACGGAGAGGGGGGACGGGGCGGGAGGACCGGGCGGGAGGACGGAGAAGGGGGACGGGGCGGGAGGACCGGGCGGGAGGACGGGGCGGGGCGGCCGCGGCGTCGAGGCGGGCGCGCAGGGCAGCAACCCCTTTGTAAGAATTCCGCCGTGTTGTATCTCAGGGAGATTTTCGTTTACTTACGAGGCTATGGGAAGGTGAAACTCGGCTTTGTGAGGCGCCGCCGGCGCCGTGAGCACGGAGGGAAGGCCTGCAGTGTCCCCGGGAGGCCGCAGTCTTCGGGCGGCGCTGTGGGAACCCCAGGAGCACGCGACCTACAGGTGTTCACTTGAGAGGTGACCTGCACCCGTGCATCGCCGTGAAGCGGCCCTGCTGGCACTGCCGCCTTCTTCCTTATCCAGAGAAGTAGCATCATCTGTACCTTTTTTTCCCTGATCAAAACATACCCTTGGCTCATGATGCGGCGCAATCAGAGCTGTTGGTACAAGAAAAACCTAATTATATCAGGTTTTCCTAAGAATATTTTGCTCAAATCATAGTTTACCTATAGGTTGTATTGAAAGTGTATTCTCAAAAAAATAAACAAATAAATAAGTGTATGTTTATTTTCAGATCTCATGGTTTTCTACAGCGTATTTTCATACTTGAAACATTATTTTCTGTATAACCAGGAGGGCTGCAGGGATTCTAAGAGCCATTTGAAACAAAGTACAATCTGGCTTAAGATACTATTTGCAGAGAAATTCCTACTGTAAAACCGCATATTGAAAAGCAAAAAGTTAAAATGGATTTTTCCCATGGCAAGTAGATGCAAGAGGCCTCTTAAGTGTTTAGGGTTTGAATAAAATAACAGTATTCCATCAACAAGTTTCTTTTGTTAACAAGTTGTCTAACTTAAGAGTTTTCACTGAATTGAAATAAATTACTGCATCATAGACTTACTAATTTAGTACCTCTCTATATGTACTATGGCTAATCATGTGTTTCAACAATTTTTAGTCATTTTCTTTACTTATTCAAATATCAATTTAAATAGTATTTACTATACCGATCATAGTAACTTTTTTCTGTATACCTGGCTGCTCAGTAAACTACAATCATAGTGAAAATAAAAAAAGCAAAATAAGAAATTTATTGCATACTAAGTTCAAATAACCCCATGTGCACCGAACATCTTATCCTCAATATGTCTGTATTATAGTGTTGAGACAGTTTGTGGATGCAACTAAAAATTCCTAAAATTCTTCATGCCATTGTACCTCAAAATTCAAATCAATTGTAATAGAAGGGGTGTTTGAATAAAAAGTAAGTTTATTTAGAGTGTTCATTTGTACCGCCATATTCTGAGAGAGAAGTACTAATGTTGAAAAGATAGAAGTCGTGTGTCTATAGTTTAGTATTTTTTCTCTATTCTTAATCAAAAGAAAAACAGGAGAAAGTGATAAATATTAGCATATACATATTCTAAAAAGGCACATGTTTTATAGATGAATTCGAGTCTCTTAACTGTGAATAACTGGCCTAAGACTGGAAAAGGCTTAATTTCAATCACTATCAACTTACTTAAGGCCAAAAAAAAAAAAAAAAAGTATTATTAATGTATTTTAGTTAATCAGAGTGGGATTCCTTTCACAAAGTGAACTTTATGGAAACAACATGTCACTATTAGGGGGAAAAGTTAATGTTTTAACAAAACTATTCTAATTTTTATAATCATAGACTTTTAAAAAAGTTTTGTCAAAGTCTACAGTTTATATTTTAAATACATTTTAAAAAAATTATTACTCAGGTAACACATGCTTCTGTTCAAAAAGGGATAAACAGTTGAGAAGATGTGCTTTTCCCCAAAAGAAGAGTTTGACTTGCAGAAGATTTGTGAGAATAATATGGAAAGTAATTGGTCTTGGATTAATTCCAAATGGTACAACATAGAACAGATTGACTTCTTCATTCATTATGGAAAACATCAAACCTCTTTTAGGCTAAATATAGATGGTATAGAACGTATGTATATATCATATGGTACACTTAGATTTTTGCAGAGTGGTATTTTATTATTTTGTGTCTGGAGATTAAAAAAAAAAACCAACCTGGGAAACAAACTGTTTCTCTTTATTTTTCACAAACTTCTGTGAAGTCCATATCTTTAATTCCTTACTCACACATCATTGGAACAGTTGACCCCCGAGTATGGTAGATTAATGGCACAGCACCAAGCGGGCATCAAACAAATGTGGCACTTCTGAAGCTGCGGCACCAAACTGCAAATTGGAAGTACACCCCTGGTTGTACTGTCAACAAAGGAGGCCCTCGATGTGTGATTCCACTCATCATTCCTCTTAAGCCGTTATCAGACAGCTGAGATCAGACAACAATAAAAAAACATGTGCTTGATTGTTAGCATGTCAGACGTACATTATTAAAAACAGTAGGGACAAGAGGAGAGACGAGAGGAAAGGCATTGGCTTCTTTGTTCCTTGCGTGAGGGCTTGTTTGAGAAGAAAAGAAATCTAAGAGGCCTTGTCACGTAACTCCCTCTCATGAAGGCCTTGCTTTTCCCTCTGTTCATTTGATAATGACATTTATGGTCTATTTTTTCTTTTTTTTAACTTCATAATGAAAATGATTAAGAGCTTGTTTTAATTGCATGCCCATTCTTATCAATCCCAATTGAAAACTCATTTTTATCTTATTGAATCTCTCATCTTGAAAGATCTGTATGTAAATTACTGGGTTTGGATAAGAACTTTTCCAATCCCTAACCCCCCAAGTGTAGTAAAGGAGAAGAGTCAGGGATTGTCATTCAGATCTTGCAACTAAAAGTCAGCAATGATCGTTTTATTTTTGTATATCATATTATACATGGTTTAACTAAAGTAAGGGCTTAAAGTGCAGAAGAAATAAATGAGAATGGATCAATATTTTATAGTTTCCCTTGAGACATTTCCTGAAGAGAATTTGGAATTTTCCCCCTAAAAAATTGCCACCATAGCGTCAAATATATCCACAGGATAGCCACAAAATAGAATTTATAAATTTATAAAACATAAATGAAATTTATTAAAAAGAACTTTCTTTCCAGACTCTCCGTAACTGCAGGAACAAATTAAAATTATATATATTGTAATATGGAAATCTGCTTTTTTCCCCCCATTTCTCCAAATTTATTATTTTGGGCAATACTTTTCTTAAGTATTCTTAATCCTTTTTTGAAGTACATTATTTTTCACAATGACAATGTATATCTATTCAATAATGTATATAAATAGTTATTTTTAAAATTATAGTACTACTTGTCTTATCTCTTGTTGAGAAGGAAACTCATAGTTTCATTTTCTTTTATTATGAATTATCATACTACTCTACCAATGTCATCAAAAAAGTGCTCTGTGAAAACCACAGATCGTTATCTTTAACTTATCTCTTTTAATCTACTTTCCCAAATAATGAATAATTGAGGCTTAAATATTGTATTTGTATTAAAATCCATTAAGTTGTTATATTTCAGAGTTCTTATAGCTTCATTGAAATATAATTTCTTTACATTATAAAAGTTTAAAACATTCTGTATCATATTCAAAGAGATTCACAGACTAACAAGAATAAAATTATAAATACTTGTCATGATATTACTTAATTATAAAGGGAAATATAACTTCACTAAAATATTTCTAACCAAGTTTCAAAAGTAACAAACAACTGAAAACTCTAACTTTTTTTGCTAGCTACAATCTCAAATATTTATCTGAAAAGCCTAAATTTAGAATAGATGGAATTAAAGTTTTGATAAATCCTAAATATTTATTTGCAGATTTCCAAGGTCATTATAGTAATAAAATTTCCTTCCTGGAATCTAAAAATTACCAAGTGTATTGTGCCCATAATCACTTAAATACCATAATATCAACTGTATTCCAGTGTGCATTGGGAACAGATACAAATGTGTGCAATATTTATATTTAAATGTGGAAATATTTGCTTATGTTATGTATTTGTGGAGGGATAAGGGACAAATGCAAATATTTCCACATTTTTTCAGCATTTATTGTAAGGACATCCCGAAATACTTAGAACATATTATTTACTTTTTGAGTAGTAAGATTTATGTATATATTGTTGATTTGGAAATCTTTCAGCGTGAAAACAAGAGTTGTTGAAAGGACATTAACTGTTTTCAATTACTCAGTAACATTTTTACCAATCACAATAATTATAAATATTGTTTTTCATCTAGAAATATTATCTGTTGAAGGATTTATTTCTTTTTTTTAAAAGACTTTATTTATTTATTCATGAGACATACAGAGAAAGAGGCAGAGACACAGGCAGAGGCAGAGGGAGAAGCAGACTCCCTGTGGGGAGCCCAATGTGGGACTCGATCCCAGGACTTCGGGGTCACGCCCTGAGCTGAAGGCAGATGCTTAAGCACTGAGCCACTCAGGCGTCCCTGAAGGATGTATTTCTGAACATATTTCATCTGTCTGTCCTTCAATTATTTTTATGTAACAAAATCATTTCTATGTATAAATATAGAATGCTTGCAAATATCTCAGAAATATAAAATGTACTTGGTAAAATGTACTTGGACAAAGTACATTGTCTCACTTTTAAAAGTGCTTTCTGATAATGAAAAAATTATAGGCTAACTTTTGAAAGGTAGAGAAAAAAATAGCACTTGCTTTCCTGATTTAAGATTATTGATAGGTTGACATGTGGGTCACACATCCTCGCTTGTTACTGTACTTTGAAAACTCTTTGAGAATCACCACTGAACAGTGCATTCAGCTGCAAGGAACTAAAATTGTGCATAAAGTGTCTTAGATCATAAGACATTTATCATTTTCCTAACCAGAAATCTAGAAATAAACAGTCTAAGGGTTACTTCAAAACCTTTATATTGTCATCAAAACTCTTTCTTCATAAGGTGATTTGCAGGATTTTTTTCTTTATACAATTTTGCTTCAACACTAGGTATCATATCCATGTTTAAGGCAAAAAGAATGAGAAAGCGGCAATGCTGACTTTTGAGAAACTTTCAGCATGATTTTCTTGTATCTCAGTGTCCAGGAATGTGTCATATGGACACTCCTGACTCCAGGGAAGCCTGGAAAAGTAAACAACTGACGAAAAAGAAACACACATGGTTGGGTATGTTGTTTCTCCAAACAGAAGTACGACTCAGTTTATTAAAAAAAAAATACATAGAGGGAAAAGACTATTCATACCAAACATTATTTTTATTTAATTTTTAAATGTCTTTTATTTGGTTAGACTGAGAAGCTGGAAAGAAGGTGTTTAGATTTTTTTTTTAAGTGATCTTTTTACCCTATCAAGAGTAATCTCTACCATCTTTGCTGACAGAGAAATATGGATTATTGATGAGTTCTTTGGGATAAAATTAAATTTTAAAGATATAAGTTGTAAGATATCATATCAATGGAAAGTTAATCATTATCTTTTAAATACAATATAGGTTTTATTTCTGAAAGCAAAAAGTTATTTCTTTCTTTTAAAGATTTATTTTATTTATTTACTTGAGAGAGAGAAAGAGAGGGTTGGGGTGGGGGGAGAGGCAACAGGAGAGGGAGAAGGACAATCTCAATCAGACTCCCGCTGAGCTCAGAGACAGTTGGGGGCTCGATCCCAGGACCCTAAGATCACGACCTGAGGCAACACTAAGAGCCAGATGCTTAACCATGCAGGTGACCCACAAAAAGTTATTTCTAACACTTACCTAATATCCAAGATGCCTTTAAGACACCATAAGTTTTTGACACCATCCTTTCTTTGTAATTTACATTGTGTTGCACCTCTACAGGACATAGCAAGTAAAGGGTGGGCTGGGGGCTGGCATTCCTTAAATCAATCAAGCTCAGGGGTTTTTGTTTCCTGAAACAAACAATTTATTATATTATATTTATATTATAATTAAAGTTCATTTTAAATTAATAAACTAACTTTTAATTATTTCTCCTTCTATTAATTTTTTTTCCTTCAGGGAACTAATCTCAATAAGGAGAAAGAGAGGCAGAGACACAGGCAGAGGGAGAAGCAGGCTCCATGCGCCGGGAGCCCGACGTGGGATTCGATCCCGGGTCTCCAGGACCGCGCCCCGGGCCAAAGGCAGGCGCCAAACCGCTGCGCCACCCAGGGATCCCCAATCAATAAGGTTTCTATTTAAGATCTCAGAAAATTGTAGCATAAACTTTTCCAAATGCGGCTTTTTTAACCCAGGCAGGAAGGATTACTTCTAAAACATTCTTTGCGTGTCCCACCCTTTTTAACTTCCACTATCCTGAGAAAGAAAATAATTGGTAATGAATGAGATGAAGAGTAAAAGAGAAGAGGATCATGGGAAACAAATCTATGTTTAATTCAGGGAGAGCTCCCTAATGACATCTCCTCGGTTAATTTAAAACTAACTGAAAAAAAGAAAATATTCAATTGAATTTTTGATTTAAGGATTGATAGGTATAGGATGCATTCTAAGAGGCCACTTGCACTACTTTTTTCTCTATTCAAGGAGTTCCAATTGGAAAATCTTACTGTAATACAGTTACAAGTCTCCTTTAAATCATAAACACAGACACATACATGACAACAACGAAATTACAATGGTTGTCGGTCTTCGGTCTCAGGAATTTATTTTTGATTTCAAAGTAAATAATTCATCTCCATCTATTTCCTCTCATTCTGTCCTCAACGGAGATGAGGAACACCTGGACAAGTGCTCTATGTAATTACCCTTGATATTGCTGAAAGAGTTGTAGTACCTTTCATTCAAGTCGTCCAAAAGCAAAATTAACTTTTTTCTATTACCATTCTGCATACATCCTATTTCCTAAGCCTTTGCTATTTATTTTCAACTTTGGAGTTACCCCAACTCCATCCTATAGAGTAATGACTCTCAGAACCCAAGAGAATAAGCCAAGAGAATACCCAGAGGAAAATAAAATCCCATCAAAAGTTTCTGAGCCTTTTAAAATTTAGAAAGAGAAAAGGAAGTTCTTGACATATATAAGACAATTGAAAACATTAATCAGAACCATTCTTTTCCTCTCCTCCCTTATATTGATAATCTTAAGGGAAAATATGCTTTCACATGCTTCCTTTGAATTCTCCACCCTCCAAAGTATCAACAGCATGTTTAAAACAAAACAAAATGCAAAACCTAAGTAAATTAGTTTATTATCTTGTGGTATGTGTGCTCTGTCTCCCTCATACACACAGACACACACACACAATTTCTGTCCCTCCTCCTCCCTTCTTATACACAAGTTTCCAAATACTCAGAACTCTTCCCAAATCAAGGGTACCCTCTTCCAAGATCTTGAGCTTGCTTTATTTGATATATTTTACCTTGTTCTTTATCATAACAATATTTAGTTTACTTTTTCTTCTCCTTTTTGTTTCTCTACTAGATTTCTATTCTGATATTCCTTAGGTTGTTGCAGGAAATATATTCTATTTTTAGGTAAAAGCCAAAAAAATTACTATTGCTTATTATATTTCTGGTTTCTTGAGATATGGGGAAAAAATTCAATCAGTACAAAAAGAGTAAGTTGGTATAGAAAAGCTGCATACTTAAAATGGCAGCTGAGCAGAGTCTATGTGTGTTCATCTTATTTCCTGCCACAACTAGGTTTTTATAATATATTTTACAGAAATACCTAAATCATGATTTTACATAGAAAATTATTTGCGAGCCTTAAGAATGTGATTATTTCCAGAATTGTCCATTACCCTTAGAGTATTTTTTTCCCTCAAAGTATATTATAAAGGTCAACTGAATTAAAATGTTGAGGTAGGTAGGTACTATTTAACATGCAGATTCTGGGACACATGCCAGATTCACTCAGTCAGAATATTTGTGCCAGGGCCCAGGGACGCCAATGTTCCAAGATCAACAGTTGGCTTTAAACTCATGTTAATATGAAAACCACTACTGTAGAAGCCATAGAACCCAAGAAAAAATACTCCCTGTAGTTCTCATTCTAACTCCAGACCCAGTGCCAAAATGTTTAAAGCAGATGCAATCAGTTTAAAATGAACATCAAGGGCAAATTTGAATAAAAAATAAAAATTGATGTAAATCATAAAAGATGAGCCGTTCCCCTCCTTTAGCTGGTTGGGAAGTCATCAGTGACTCTTCGTTTAGCACAGGTGGGGGATGTGATCTCTCTTTATCCCAAAGACAGTTCTTTGAGTCCATATCGTGCTACCACTTGTCACGCGGCAAAATGGTGCCCTTAAGACGTTGAACTGAGGACGGGAAGGCCCCAGCGTGTTACATTCCGGGGGGGCCTGATGGAACTGAAGATGTTCGAATCCTAAATTCTCACAGTCTTCATCCTGCAACTCATACAAAGTTGTCGCTTTGCTGGCCAATGTCTGGCACCTGCGAAGATGATCCAGGAACGTCCCTGGACTTCTTTTACCATGTTGCAGTCGCTTGCCCCCCTCACCCCCTCACGCCGAAGTGCCCCAGTGATGACACGGCCTTGTGTTTGGATCATGCTCGACCTCATTTTCCAAAATGCTATCATGTTCCTTGATCACTTTGAGATCCAGAGAAATATTATGAGGAAGGTTGGATACATTTTTAGGTCCACAGTTAACCAAGGGACAGGTGGAGCTCAAGAAGGTAAATAACCGATCCGAGTGTTTGGTGTATTTCAGACTCCAGATTAACCCTCAGAGCTTTGGATTTAACCGGGATGCGTCCTCTCCACTCTATAAGGCAACATACTGTAGAGGAACATGGTATTTGCCTACAGCTTATATATCTTTAAACAAAATAGACATAATTTTATTCCTTTAGCTCATCTCCTTCACTAAAATATGAGCACTGACATAGCAGGTTTTGCCTCTGTTTTATTTCTTTAAATTTATTAGCTAAATCAGTGAATGGCAAATAGTGGGTGCTAAATAAATAAAGTTTGAATATAAATGCCCACCCTAAATAATTGTCTTTAATTTGTCTGACTCAAAGGAACTTTGACTTTTTTTCCCCCTAAAACATACCTAGATTAATTTGAGATGGCTGGAGTATCTTCCTAATGGAAGTTCATAAAATACTATTTATTTATGGGTTTCTGTTCAGTTGTTTCATTGTTGTTTTTCTGCTCAGGTTCAACATTAATTGTCAATGGAAAATGAACCAGATGACCTTCTAGGTGTGATGTGAGCTCTAACAAATGAAATCTTCATGACTTAAAGATTAACTGATGTCAAAATTTAGATATAAAAGTTTAACTGCAATAATTTCCAACAGAATTAAAAAAAAATAATAATAATTTCCAACAGAATCTGCAAACCCCACAGTTAGAGAAGCTAGAGAAATGTGTGGGGGCAAAACATCCAATGAGGTCTGTAAGGTTGATATGCAAGAGAAATGTTTTAGTTTATTGGAAGATGTCTTATTTTTCTCATGCCAAAGTAAAGCCCAGTGATCTCTAATGACTCTCCATGTTTTGCTGTTATTGTTGTTGTTTTTGGTCTCTTGCATTTCATACTGTGTTTGCAAACAATTACATCAGCCCGTGGGGAAATAGTTTAGAGACCTAACAGCCTTCTCTGAGCCAAAGCCATTTGTGCACAGAACAAATAAACAACAATCAAATGAATATCAACATGTAGGAATATAGCATAGATGGAAGATAAATCTAAAACCACTAGTGCAAACTGCCAGTCCAGTCAATACATATGGCAAACATATACATCAAGTGTACTGTCTGTCATGCACATGCATTGCTTTTGTAGTTTCTATTTCCCCTTTTATTATGGAAAGTATATATTATTGTGACTAAACACTTCTACTTGGGGAATACAATGGTTTCCAGGTCAATGAAAATGTGAATTTGAATTATTGATCCACCAATTAAGGGTGGAGTAATTTAACCCTGCTTTGACCTTTATCCCTTCAGGTGAATTGATATATTAGAACTGTATATTTTGAGGGAAAAATATTATGGTAAAAAGTCCATCTGTATAATACTGTGCTCAATCTAACAATAGTATTCTTAATGTGTTAATTTGAAACAGTGTGTAAGGATGTGTGTACATTGTGTTCTTGTATGTGTGGTGTGATCTTTCAAAAAATGGGATGCTTGGGTGGCTCAATGGGGTGGCTGGGTCGCTCAGTGGTTGAGCATCTGCCTTCAGCTCATGTCGTGACTCTGGAGTCCTGGGATGGAGTCCCACGTCCGGCTCCCTGCATGGAGCCTGCTTCTTCCTCTTCCTGTGTCTCTGCCTCTCTCTGTGTCTCTCATGAATAAATAAATAAAATCTTTTAATTTTTTTTTAAAGAAATGGCTTGCTTTTTCTACCAAAGCATTAGGCCCGCTTTATATTACATGAACATAAACTTCAAGAGTAAATACATTGAGGAACAGTGTCATTAAAGCCAGAAAGAAAGTTTCTAAAGATTCACTTATAGATTCTCATTTGTCAATTCTAATAGGACACCTTTCTTAATAGGATTTTCAGAAAATGACAAGGGCTGAGAATTTCCTATTTCCTGCTTTCTTGACCCTATGCTTCAGTAAGAGCTGAATGTGTGCGTGTGTGTGCATGTGTGTGTGTGGTGTGTGAAAAGTCTTCTGCTTACCCCAAGTGTGTAAAGACCTAGAGCTGTGAAACATGATCTTTCAACCACCATGCATGTCTTTGGATAAAGGAGGAACTGGTATACCTACAGGAACCAGGCATTTTTCATAAATATATGAGTTAAGATAGCACAACAGGGTGCATTAGGCTTTGCGCTAATCTATCTGTATGTGTCTATACAGCACTATACCTAGTCTATATCTATGTCTAGACCCACATCTTCTTTTTTTTTTAAGATGATATTTATTTGAGACAGAAAGAGAGAGACAGCAGAGCAGAGAGGAGGGGTAGAGGGGGAAACAGACTTCTTGAGGAGCAGGGAATTGAACATGGGGCTTGATCCCAGGACCCAGAGATCATGACCTGAGCCGAAGGCAGACACTTTACTGACTGAGCCACCCAGGAGACCCCTTTCTTTTTTTTCAGACCCACATCTATATCTATATTTATATGTAGACCTATAGAAACATCTCTAGGTCTACATGCACCTATCTATCCTCTATCTCTACCGTCTATCCACCCATCATCAGTCCTCTTCAGCCACACAGGATGACACAGAAGCCACTCAAGCCAGAGTCACAAAGCTACTTTGCTGCAGAGTTGATAGCCACCGCCCCCCCCCCAAAAAAACCCAAACGTACTTTTTCCAATGTGTCACAAGTGCACCAAAAAGATACAAATCAGGCTTTTAAAACGTTTGAAATAGACTCAGTTTCTTTGTATTTAAGAGCACTAAAACAAAACTTACGCTGGCTGATTTTTATTGTTGTTAATTCTGTACTGAATGACCAGATAATTGCGGCACAATTTACTTAATATGAGTAACAGTGTGACAATCTCCATTACACAATATTGTGAATTAAAGAATTTTGCTGACAACGTGGAGAGCAAACAGTAGTATAAACAATACTCGGTTGAACAACATCAAGATAATCAATCATTTTAACTGAGTTTTCTGTTAAATGGCTGTTTTTTCTCCACAGTTTAGCCCTTGAAACGAGGAACTGGAGGCCATGCGCTACAGGGTGGGGGTGGTTTTAGGGATCTATGGATCTTTCCTAAGGAGGAGCCAACTCATATTAAGTCACGAGGCCCAGCCAGTGGTTGACAGAGGCACAGGAGCACATATATTTTAGGTAGTAAAATTTGACATATTAAAGAGGGAAAGATGCTTTTACAGAAATCCTTAAAATAACATGGAAGAAATAAGTATTGAGGACAAAGAGAGTGTTGATGGAGTATTTTGACTGAAGTTCTTTCAGAGTATAAGAGAAGGTTTCTGTATTGTAGCCAAAAGAAGAGACGACCGCGATGCGGCTATGACCGAGCAGTAAATTCGGATGGAGAGGTCCTCATTGGTTGAGACGGCTGTGTGTGTGCCACTGAAGCACTTAGTGAATTATCTTCTGATTTCCCTCAATACTATCGTAAGCCGAAGTTTTCAAATGAACACCAGGAAATTGGTTTGAAGAAAACAGACACGATGTTATTATTTTTGAAGGTTTTTTTTCTTCCATCGTTTTTTTTTTCTTTGAATATTTTTCCTATAGGGTCTGAAATGCCTTGACAGTTGTAAAAACAGTTGATTATTGACCCCATGTCTTATACTGTTGTTTAGACAACAGAATAGTTAGCATTCAGAGTAAGTTTGTTCTGATAATCTCTCAACCGAGTTCCTAAGACAAATGCAGCCCCTGGGAACTCGCAGCAGCGTCATACAGACAGAGGAGGGGCCCGTCCATGCCCGGGGACGTGCTCCCGCACACCAGGCCCTGACGTGCCATCAGACGGTACCTTGGATGCTTTCACGTGTATTTTAAACTTCTTGGCCTTTCAGGAAGATAAAACTACAGAATTTGGGGAACTCAAGCATATTAACGTTCCATTCCACTGTCCCCAGCATTTTCACAATTTATTTACTTTTTTCTTTCAATAGTCTAATCCTCACAGCTAGAAATGATCCATGGCTTATTCATTTATATGATAAAGCCGTATACTCCCCCACCCAAAATTATTCATTGTTATTGGTAGAATGTAGAGTAATGTACTTTAAACACTATAAAGTGCTATATAAATAAAGATGTGGTGAATTCCAGGGGAACAAAAGAGGAAAGTGGAAATAAATTCCAGAGCGAATTCATAAAGATGATATATGATTTGAATTAATACCTTTTATAAAGAATTTAAATACATGTGTGTTTTTAAATCCTGTACATCTATATTCAGACAATATATTCTCTCTTCTGAGCCACTGATTTTTCAATAAAAAGGCATTTCCCCTCAGGGGACAATAGAGAAATTTTATCTGAATAAAACTATTAGGAATTAATATAATACAGAGGGGAAGACCAGCTACTTGTGGAAACCTTCCAGACATTAGCCTAGAATTTAGAGTGATTGATAGATATTTCTGCAGAAGCCACATATGAAACCTTAGGATATACAAGCATCTAAGGTGAGATCATTCCATCATCTCTAACGTGAGGGCACTGGATTAGAGGGTGGCCCCCCAGAATTGTATCCTCACACTGACACCAAGTGCAAAGAGAGAGGAACACAGGCGGGGCTTAGCAATGGAATGCAGGAGGCAGAGGCCCATCTGAGGTGAGCGCTAAGGGCAGTGTGTGCAGTGTGTGCACTGCAGTGTGTGCAGTGTGTGTTGCAGTGTGCACAGTGTTGTGTGCATGCTGCAGTGTGTGTGCTGCAGTGTGTGCAGTGTGCATGCTGCAGTGTGCAGTGTTGTGTGCTGCAGTGTGTGCAGTGTGCACCCAGCTTGCGGGTGTGAGAGGTGAAGAGCGTGTGCTCCAGGCTGAAGGCAACTGGGTGAGGGCAACAGGCCGCGTGAAATGAGACGGGTG
Source organism: Vulpes lagopus (assembly GCF_018345385.1). NCBI lineage: Eukaryota > Metazoa > Chordata > Mammalia > Carnivora > Canidae > Vulpes > Vulpes lagopus. The sequence goes on from NC_054824.1 coordinate 103,962,148, forward strand.
AGCCACGGCCAAGTGGGCCCCAGAGAGGAAGCAGCAGGACCACGCTGGCTTCACAGCACGTTGTGTAATCGTTGGCACGCGCATTGTTTGTGATCCGTGTGAGAGTGCGCCCACGTGGGGAAGCCCTGGACTTACCCAACAGGCAGATTTTGTGGCTTCTGGGTTGGGGTTTGGCTGAGACAAGTGTTACAGGCGCCTGTGGTACAGGGTTACACAGACTCACCCTTTTTCGTTTCCAGTTATAGCAGAGCACCCCAGAATAACACGAGCGCTGAGCCGTGGCTCTATGGTTATGTTTCTTCGCTACTAAATCCTGTGACTATTTTTCCTCCCATTTAAACTTTTGTAAGCTACTTAATAGTGTTCTGCAACCACGCCAACTCTTTTGACCCACCGTGGCATGTGGGAATAATTTATACAAAGATAACACATCATTTCTTGCTAATAAATGTGTGAGGATTTTCTTAAAAAATAAACCACAGATCTATCTCTGAAGATGTCTTTGAAAATTTGTTGACACTCTTTAGGAAGCCGCCGTCAGATTTTGATGCAGTGAGCAGATTTCAGTTTCGATAAGGACATTACAACTCGTAAACATTATGACTAGCTCCCATTTGCAAGACTCTTTATAAATACTCTAATAGTGGCCAAATTAACCCAACGGATTGATTTTATACGTGCTGTTGTACTAAATACTGCCGCCTTCCATCCATCTATGATAATATTGTAAACCTGAGATTTATAACCATTTGTGTTAAGTGATAACGTGTGGCAGGATGCCCCCCACCCCGCCCCATGTACTTAACGTTAATTATTTCATTCAATTATGAGAATATTTTGCACAGGGACTCTAACATTATTATTCCAATTTTGCAGAAATGGCAACTGAGTTTTTAAGACGTTATGTAGCTTGCCCAAGGCCACAATGCTAAGGATCTTCACCTGTGGGATTGAAGACTTTAGAATTTGAAGTCAGACCCTGATACTTTGTCTTCTGTAAATGCCATTCCCCTAGATTCTCATATTCACCGAGCTCTACTACTGAATTATTTTTTTAAAAAAATTAAAAGCAGTACTTTCTTGTTTGACTGTAATGATGGGTATGGTATCTCAACAGAGGCCTTTCCACACCGCCGACAGTAGAACCCTCTGGATAGCAGAGGGGAAGCGCTGCTAATTTCGATGAAGCCGACCTGAGGCTGTGACCCTGCTACCTGAGGTCAGTATCTGAGCAGCCTCCAGTGGGAAGAATAACAGGTGGGAACCCTGGGGGCCAGCTTATATTATTGGAGCAGAATATCGTAGAAGGGCAGCTAACCTCTGCTAAATACACATTAAATAACTTTGAGCCCCTCATAATGAACCCCGCTGGGTTGCTCACCTCGCTCAGTCACTTCTTCCCTCCTGCCCCTGCTCTGCAGCACCCTGCGGACCATCACAGAGCTTCCACATCTTCATGCCTCTCATCTGTAGTGTCCCCTCTGTCTGTAAGCCTTCTTCTCTTCCGTTGTAAGTCTCATCATTTGTTATGAGAGCTCAAATGGCATTTTCTCATAAGAATTGAGAGACCTCCCTGAATCATGATGCCATTATCCTTTTTTCATACTTCTTTTCTTGGGCTTTCCATCTTGCACTCTCTCCTATTGACCACTAGTGCCGTGCCGTCAAGTAGGGGGAAGTATTATGCCATCTAGTGCTTGATGTTCCAGTGTGAGCTAGGCTAGTATATAAGGGCAGGCCCTGTGTGAGAAGTGGAAAGACCTTTTGAGCCTCATCTCAGTTTCCTGGAGAATGGGTACATGAGAAGTAAGAGAATATAAACCAGGACACTGTGGGGAGAGGTGATTTGTCATGGGCTCTGTGTCCTGTGGGTCCCTGCTGGGTGTACCAAGAATATAAGACTATGCTGTCTCTTTGCTTGGGCCAATTTGCAGGATGTCATTTGAAGTGAAAGCAGGTATGCTTGCCCCTCATGATAAGATAATCAAGTCTCCAAGTTTAGTATCCTCGGTCATGGCACAAATCTATTGTGTATCCGGTATTCATACGGGTCCTCTGCACCCCCTTTCTGGAGCCTGGAGGGAGGGATGGCAAGGAGAGCTGACACATGGAGCTCATGTGGCCTGCTGTGCTGTGAGTAATGAAGTTCTTTGGCTGTGACCTAGGAGTCCCATGTCTTGTGCCAATAACCATGAAACAGAAATAGCCTAACTTATTAGATCACAAGCAACTAAAATCCAAGAATTTTCACAGCTCTTGATAGATTTCAGTGAATGTATATAACTTGATTCTTTCCTAATTCCTCAACAAAATAAACCTAAGTTATCTTATTTGGCTTCCCCCACAAGCAGGCCTTAAATCAAGGATGTGAGCACCAGTAACTTATTTGCGATTAGCAGAAAACACTGTTAAGTGAATAAAGAAATGAGACAAAAAAAAAAAAGAACAATCAACAAAGGGTAGTTACATAAAGCCAGTGGTCACTGTGGGTGATGGTGCTTAAACCCAATGGAAAAACACTGGAAGTCAGTGTAAAGCACATCCTTCAGCGTTTTCCCATCTAAGAGAGAGGGTGATGGGATATTTATATACCAATTCCCATCAGTCACCAGTTGGAAACTACTCTTAACGGGTGTTAAGTACTTGGCATTTCCAGGATGTCAGGCATGTGGGGGGAATGGTCTCTGGATTTGGAGAACGGCATCAGGCATTGAAAAATACAGATACTGGAGTTGGCATCAACTTGTGTCCACTGAAATTATGAGGCTAAAGGGATGTGGTTGGGCAGCAAAATATCAAATAAGTGCTAAAAATGGCCCTCCTGGAACGAAGAAATCACAAGTTAGAGGAGCTCATGGTCATGAGTTTCTAGCCATCGGTGCCAACAGATAAAAGAACAGGGCATGGAAGCACAGGTTCTGTCTACTAACAGCATATTCTGCTTTGTTTCATATGCGTATTCTGAATTACTTGTATTTTTCTGACTGCCATGTTATCCTTACATAATATCCTAGTATTGAGGTCTACTGTGTCATTGTGACCCACCACAACCTGCCCAATACATGTTTGTTGAAAGAAAAAATTGAGTGATAAAAGTGTACATGGTGAGCATCCTGAAAATGCATAGCCAAAAAGATCATTGGTTGACAAAGACTAAGTAGAAAGTTTCAAATATACTTTTTTATGGTATAAAGGTACATCATGGAGAGAACAACCTTGCATAATCCAATTTAATATGTGATTAAATTGGTTGGTTTGGCTCATACCTTTCCCTAACACGAAGAATACTGGCCAGCTGAAATGGATGCTGGGAAACTCCTGGGGCATCACATTATCCCCAAGGAGGACAACTCACTTGTGAATAATCAGGAATTGGCTATGCAGGAAAACCTTACCATTGCCAGGCTTTCCATTCAGAAATAAACAGAAGTTACTGAATGTCTAAGGAACAGCGGTGGAACTAGCATGAAGAATACCTACCATATGCCGAGAAACAGGCCATACAATTCACGTGAATTCGCATTGACCTCTTCCCCCCAGCGGTTCTTAGAGGTTTCTGTTTTCCATGGCCGAAAAAACTGGGAAGTCTAAGTTTCCAGAAGCTCAGACTAAAGTTCAGGTTCATCTGAGTAAAGTGCATGCAATTTCTACACCACCCTTGACTCTCTGTGAATTCCTAGGTCGTGCTGGGTCCAAATCAAATCTTTTTGATTCCAAATCAAATATTTTCTTCTAACATACATAACACACACACACACACACACACACACACACACACACACACACAAGTAATAAAATATAAGAGCCCATTTTGGTGATGTTTGACTGCAGACAACTTTCAAGTCCCAGCAGTTTCCTTTCCCCTGCGCACATATAGGCAAGCTGTCAGAAAGTCGAGGCGCTCCCTCCTTTGGTACGCATGGAAAGTTCAGACCTTCCAAGTCCCAGCCTTTATGGAGAAACTCCCTTACTGGCTCCGCTCCTAACTCCCCGTAAACATCTCAAAGCTAGTCTCCCCTCCCCACTCTCCTGGCACATGTTTGGACATGTTAGGCCCGATCCTGCGCTCCCTAGAAAGTCCTATTGTATAGTAATGCATTGTCAGTCTTGACACCTGAACCGAATATTGGGTAGAGGGCCCATTTCTTTATTATGAATGTTGACAACACTTGGCACAGGGAAGAGAGAGATTGGATAATGGCCACCATCACCAGGGAGCTTCCTTTGCTTACATTGGCCCAATAATACATCGTGCTTGCTGGCCATCTTATATTTTGAACTGTGCTGCTTTTGTGCTGCAATTGCCAAGTCCTACCTGATGCAACCAACCTGAGTTTCAAGTTTCAATTATTAGCATTGAAAGATAGAAGTATGTGATTGGGACTCTCTTTATATAATAATTAAAGAAAGAGAGCTGATTGGCTTTGGTATCTCTGTAGTACAGGCCCTGAAATAACTTGTAGCATCTGCTGAAATTCGCCCCTTGGCAAACTTTCATGACTATAATCAATACCGGAGCTCAAATTACAGTTCGACCTGGAATCCTACTACATTTAGTCGTGGTGTTCCCCAGAACCTTAGAGATTTTCCTGAATATAAAACAGAGGACAAAAAGACATGTCTTAACCATGGGACTATTGCCTTGCCAAAATTCCCCAGAGCCATAGCGACCATTGTCCTAAAATATCCCATAGTGGGCAGAGGGGATCTTAGTCGACGAATAAAAAAATGAAATTAATTAATTTTTCGACATTTATAAATGGCTTGACAAAATGGGAGTCCATGGTCCTTTTCCTCCCTAGTTAAAACAGTTAATACAGACCAATGTAAGTTAAAACAGGGCCTTCACAGATTGAAACCCATTATGGAAGACCTAATGAGGCAAAGGATGATTATTCCCACTGCTTCTCTATTTAACAGCCCAATTTAATCTATTCTTAAACTTGGAAAGAATGGATGGTGCCTTTTGGTGCATTCCCCCCAACTTAATGCCCTGGTCCCATTCATTAAGGCTCATACCCAATATTATTAAAATATTATTCAAATTACTGTCTCCATCCAATTAGCAACTGGTAATAGATTTGGCTAATATTTTCTGATTGGTTTCTATTTCAACAGCCTCTCCAGCTGCAGTTGGTTTTTGCCTCTGAAGAGACCAATACACCATTATCTGGCTGCACAAGGAGTGCTACAGCAGTCCCACCGTCACACGTGACCCCCGCAGGCAAGTTCTTACTTACATTTGACGCTCTCTGTCAGCACAGGTATGATATTGTTTGGATGACATCACTTCCCAAGGAGGCCTGCTTGACATTTTCACTCAGGCCATACAAATGCTTAACAAAAGAGCTCACAAAAAAAGACTGAGCTGTTGTACCACAAATAGTACATGGCTGCACAATTTCAGCTAAATTCCTGAAAATGATTAGGTAAACTGAGGCCACTCTGGCACTGTCAAGAAACAACTGTCGATTTGCTCATCACCCATAATTTAAAACAAGCCAAACATCTTTTAGGCTTTTTTGAATTCTGAAGGCAACATTTTCTTAAATTAGAAATTTAACTTAATAAGCCCTTTATATTGTTACTTGAAAATCAACCCACTTTGAATGGGGCATCCAGGATGGCCATATGTTTCCCATGGACTTCTAGTAAAAGAGAACAACCCCCTTGACTCCATACCATTAGAGTGGCTACTGCTGGTTGCATACTGGGCTCTCCCAGAAACACAGGTCTTCACAGGCCCTAGGGCCACAGCTCTCCATATCCACTGTTCTTATGTCTTGGGTCATAGAAGCAGCACTCCACAAGTTCAGCACAACTAGGGAGCCTTCCTTCTAGAGAATAGAGTCAAAAGTGGGTGCTAGCATATCTCATCAACAAGGATGGGTGCTGCGTCCATCCTCTAATGTATTGCCAAGTGTCACAGTTCTAGAGGAGGACACCTCAGTCCTGAATGCCCTGGCCACTTGGGTGATCCCTTGTGTACATCTGTGTGAACAGAAAAGGAAATTCATGGTTTTGGACAGCAATAGCACATCACATACAATGGAGCTCACTGAGAGGTTGTGCCTCACTATTCCTTTCCTGGAATGTCCCTGATCAAGGATAGCATCCCCAAAGATCAGCATGACTGGTTGTACATTAGGCAGCCATCTTAACATTGGATACCTTGGCCAATAATTGGCCCCATCTGCCATTTACAAACTCTTGGTCATTACCAATGGTTTGACCATCTGGCCTGGCAAGGGCAATAACAACAATTGTTTATCCAAGGTTAACCTCTTTTAACATGAGAACTCTGGTGATCTCTTGCTTCATGAATATGCAAAAACTAAGTCAGGATCACACAGTTCCTGCATATATTAAGGACACAATAAAAGGCACCACCAAAATATTCCTTACCCCTGTCTGAGTTCCAGACTCTATTACTGATAGTGACCAAAGCACTTATTTCACTTCCAAAGCTGCATAATCCTGGACTCTTGAGCAACACATTCAATGGAACATTTATTTTCCTTACCAGCCTCAGGCTGTGGAGCCTCAGGACTCATAGAGAATGGTGATGGCCTATTTAAATAAGTTCAAACTCAGTTCACTGAAATATTGCACACTTCAGCCATCAGTCAAATATCAGAGGTGAATTGTAATAGAGTCAGATTCAATTTTCAGTGTTTGTTTGACAGCTGACAAATTTCAATCCCCACCACTCTTTTTCTCCCTCTGCTTTATATCTGGGCAAGCTAGTGGGAATTCCAAACCACACAAGCCACATCCTGTGTGAAAGAATACTCACCCTCCTATCTACCAGAAAAACCCTCGGACAATCTTTGTTCTCTGCTTTTTCAAGGTATTCTTGGACCTGCTTTGGGAGCACATTCTAGTTTATCCCAAGAAAGCCTCATTATGTCAGTAATAAACCATTTCATACTCTCCTGGTGTATCTGTGGCATCATCAATCTTGATATCTAAACTAGATTTTGAGTTTGGGAGTATTAATTTCACCTCTGTCAGGTGACCACCCAAAAGTATTTCAGTTATTTTGGTACAGGACACCTGCATAATAATGACTCTTGGCATTATGATATAGTTCAGTTGCGTTACCATTACCTAAGAACCTTAAATCTTTTATGAAAATGTACCTTTTCTTTTCCCTTTTTTAAAGATTCTATTTATTTATTTGAGAGAGAGAGAAAGATAGCATAAGCTAGGAAAGGGACAGAGGGAGAAGCAGACTCTCCACTGAGCAGAGAGCCAGATGCGGGCCTCCATCCCAGGATCCTGAGATCATGACCTGAACTGAAAGCAGACTCTTAACCAGTTGAGCCATCCAGGTGCCCCTGAAAGTGTACCTTTTCATATAAAGTATATAAAATACAAAATTCTAACAAAAACTTTTCTTACAAATAAAACATGGTCTTTATGATATGTCTGGCTAAGCCTTACCAAAGAAGAAGAAAAGGTTTTCCTTTTCCTGTGTGTATTATACAAAATTTAAGTCCCCAAACATTTACAAATGCCCATCTAAGTCAAAACAGCAATGTTCTAACTGGTTCTGCATTCAGTTAAAAAAAAAAAATCTTCAGTGGTTTATGTGCCAAGGCGGAATTGCCATTCCATGCTGTATTTAGTATGTATTTCATGGAAATTTTTTTCCAGGATTTATACTTCCTGAATATTTACATTTAACTAACTTGAATATACTTTAGAAAAGTTATCCAGTATTCAAAAAAATTAAATTTGTTCTTCACTTATTTTTATAAACCTTTGTTAATTTTGTTGAGGAATAAATCCTACTCAGTTGTCTTTGTGAACAGTGACGCCTGTGAGAGTGTTGAGACAGGAACATTTTGACGAAGGCATGTCTGATGGTGAGATACCTATAAGGATGAAATTCTGGTTGTGAGTGTTAAAGAGTCACTAGAATTCAGGAGCTATGTTTATGCATAGTACCCTAAGTCAAGGAGCCTTAGTCTAGAAAAAAATACAAATTGCAAGGGGTTTGAAAAGAGTTACCAGTAAATTCAGAAAAGAGTTTCAATTGTCTTGAATTGTCTGAATTGTCTTTCAGAAAAGAGTTTCAATCATTAAAAAGAAACTTGAAGTTGAAAAGAAATTAAAATGGTAGAAAGAGCAGCAGGATTAGTAGGTGAGATCATCAAATACAAAAAGAACTGGGTTCATATGTCCAGGAAAACTGTTACAGGGAACCAGCCCTGCATCAAGCAAGTATCTGCTGAAGCTTCTCTTTCATACAGGGCCTCACTGGTGTCACACCCATGCTGGTGACACATGAAGATGTGTTGTTGGCCACTGAAGACAGGCAGAGTGAGCAGCAACTCTTCAAAATAAATCCATCTCCTTTGTTTCCTGAGACTGACTTTTGAGTTTAGATTCCCTTTGGTTTTGGGTAAAAATCAGTTCGTACTGTAGCAGAGTCTGCTTTAGTAAAAATCATCATTGATTTTCTCTTTCTACATCTCCCAACTTTCCTCAACAGAGTTGGGCATTTTGTATGAACCTCGATTTCAAAAACACACACCTACACACACACACACACACACACACACACACACACTCAGACATGCTCCATGGGAATAATCTCCATAAATGTCTATTGCTCCCATTGAGTTATAGCCTTTGTGAAGTTAGGAACTAGATTATATTCATCTCTGGATTCTTTACCTCTGGCATATAATTTGATATATGAGAGCCTCAGTGTGGTGCTGCCTTATTCAAAAGGCAAGCAGACTTATCTGAGACTATTGAACAGCTGTTACTAAGACCTCACTCATAGCCCTTGACAGAGCTCTCGCCTCTGTTGGTGGCACTATCTCACTGTAACTGGATGCTCGGAGCTTTTTGTCATATTTTCTTACATATGATTTTATGTCATAATTAATCGCTGAATGGTGAGCTCCTGTTATTCTGGACAACATTACACAAGGTCATGCTTGCATCTCATACAATGTATTGTGCAGAGATTCGTTCAATACATGTTTCACTTAATATTTCTTTGGCATATATTTTTAATACTATGAATTTACTGGTAACTATGTGAGATAAAATTACTAAACACTGTTCACTTAGGGAATGCAATGTTCTCTTGTACATAGTAGACATTCAGCAAGTATTTTTTGAATGAAAGGATAAATAGATTTGTGGGTCTAGCAGAGTGTCAGAATATTTATGGTTTAAAGTAGAGAAGTTGACCATGAAAGCAGAAGCTAATTATACGGCTCACCCCTTGTAAACTTTCTCCTTGTATAGTCAGGAAGGGTCAATTCCCTGATGTTAAACTTTTCTTGTCAAGAGTTACCCACTAGCTTCTCAGGATCTGGAGGAAATATGTAAAGCTGGCTCAGCGATTGCCGTAGAGACCTTTTTCTCTGCTTACTTGGAGGCAGACAGAAAGTGTCTCCTGTTCTGTGCATGCCCCTGACCTGAGAAGAATCCTCAGGTTTTTTTTTAATCTGTTCAACTTCCTTCGAGAGGTAACGCAGCTCTAATAGAGCCTGTACCGTGCCCTGCAATGGTGCGCTGGCTCCTCATTCTAAACTACCTCTCATAATTTTGGCATTTCTGGATGTCTGTGAAACTGGAAATTTAAGGAAACGTGAGCCATAATGAACCCTGTGTAACGCACTTGGATAAGGCCCAATGGCACCTAGAGGCTCTTCTCCTGGCCTAGAGTCTCTAGGCTGATGGGCTACTAATCTATTTCCACCTTCTCATAAACTCTGATATGCATCTTACCATTAACCCAAGGCCTGCCTTTGAAATGTGCCTGGTTCCTAGAGGCAGGTTAAGGCCTTGCACGCATAGTACTGACACCGCACAGGCTCAGCATGGCAGAGAGGATGTCCTTTCCGCTTAGACCACTCTGTTTCCTGATGGAGACTGAAAATCTCTCTCATTATAGATTTGAAGATAAAGATTTACTGAGTGTAATATATAAACCAAGGGACAGACAGATGGGGACTCCTATTGCATTGGGTGGCCTGAGATCTTTTTTTTGTTTTTTAATTTTTTAATAGGAATGTTTGTCAACACAACCTTCAGTTCAAGCGTATGAAGAAGCCGTTCTGGACATAAGGAACAGCAAAGAAGATGATAGAAAAGGAAATATAAACTGAGATGGTTTCCAGAAATGTGTGAACAGCCAAGAAAGGACAGAACCACAGCAGCAGGAAAACCCTAATGTAATAGTTAAAACCCAGTGTAAACCACAATAAATACGCTGCCCTCCAGATTTCAGTTGGGCAACAGGCCCTTTGATACTTAGATAAAATCAGCTCAAGCCTTTATCCCACGTCCTGTGGGAGTCCTGTCCGAGTGTATCCCGGGATTAAAATTCCCGAGGCCACTTCTGACAGGCGTTTTCTCTTCTGCGAACCTCAGCTTCTCCCACCAGGCTTGGTTTTTGAGGCGCTGTCGGCCGAAGCCTTGGAGGACGCACGCGGGTCTGCGAGGGGCCCTGGAAGCTGCTGGGCGCGGGGGGGGGGGGGGGGGGGGCGGGGTGCAGGCCACTGCCCCCCCCCCCCCCCCCCGCCTCCGGCCCTCTGTGAGCTCACAAATCCTCCCCAGGGACCCGAGGGCCGGCACAGGGATGGGGAGGGGCTTGAGAAGACGACAGCTCTGCATCACAAGCTCCCTTCGAAGAGGAGGCCCCCCCAGACCCCCGGGGGGGGGGAGCACGGCGGCGGGGCTCCGCGCAGGGCCCAGCTTAGTCCCGCGCAGGCCTGAGCCGGCGGTTGTGAGTTCAGGCCCCGCGGGGCCCCACGTGGAGGTGCGGCGCCCCAGACAAGCCACGGCCAGGCGTGGGGTCTCCCGAGCAGAGGGCGCGGCCCCGGCAACGCGGGACTTCAGCACGGTGACCTCAGTTTTGGATTTCCGGCTTCCAGAATTGTGAGGCAATCCGTTCCCGTCGCGTTATGCCACCAAGGAGGAGGTAATTTGCTGCAGCTGCCACAGGGGACTAGTGCTCACCCTTCCCCTCCTCCGCACACCTGTGTTCCCTGCTCTTTCCCCCCACCGTCCGGGGCTCCTCCCGCAGGGCAGTCGGCTGCCCCCGGGGAGCCCTGGGTCCCGGGATCCCCCCCTTGGGTCCACCCCGGCTGCATGGGAGCAGGGGGCAGGCGGCCGTCCGGCCGGGCCGCATAAGAATGTGGCCAGCGCTTGCACTCACCGCTTTGGGAAGCGTGGGCTCCGCCGGCGCAGCAGGGCTCTCCTGCCTATGCAGCCCCACCTCCCGGGCCGGAGCAGGGGCCGTGCAAGGGGCCTGAGGAAGCGGAGGCTTTCCTTGTAGTCACAGCAACGCAGGGACGGGGAAGCAGGGCCATGATTCCCCACCCTCCCACCCCCCACCACGGAAATAAACCTTGGAAAATGCTTTGAAGGGTCTGACCAAACAAGTACCCACGAGACACTGAAAGACAAAGTCGGAGGCAGAGGAGACACACACTCGTGAGCTTTGATGGGGACGTGACGCTGATGCTACAGCGCCACGATCCCTCCACCGGAGGAGAGACGAGTCGCAAGCTGGCCTGACTCGGTACCCTAGCGCCAGGCCAGGCATGATGTTTGCGGATTGGTTGAATTATTTGTATATTTTGGGGACATTTAGCATATTGTGGAGGTTCTCAGAAGCAGCAGAGACACCTGTGAAACATTGAGACATCGCCTAGACCCGAGTCAGACTCTGTCGGAGACAACTGACAATTGGTATTTACAAGAAACTAAATTGGAGAAACGCTAATCTTCAGAAGGCCACAAAAATATCCCTGTTTTGTTCCATATCTCAGCTTAAGACGCCTGATATCTACCCCAGCTAGACCTAGGGGAAGTGGATTGCTGTTTCTCTCCGCAGGGAACAAATAGCACTTAAGATAGGTATCTCTGGTTTAATTGGCCTGGATTCCTATCCATGTGGCAGAAAAAAGAAGTTGGAGATTATTTTTTAAGCCATGGTGAGAGACAAGGCAACATCATTTGTGTAGAGCTGAACTGCCTGAATTTAAGCGGCAAAGTGTACCAGTAGGATCAGATCTAAAAAACTGGAAAGATATAGATCCCAAAAAGCTTTTGCTCTTGACTTTTTTTTTTTTTTTCCTTTCAAAAGCCTCAGACCAACGAACAGGGCCTTGAGTTCTCGGGATGAATCTGAGACTCCTGGGCTGTAGGACAGGCAGTCACCTCCAAGGTAACTAGGCCTGGGAGCGCACAGGGGCAAAGAAGCAGGTTGTCACCTCTGAGTCGGTGGGTTGTTTTACAGACTAAAACTGCATAACATAACCCAGTTTTTCTGACCTCAGAAAAAAATAGGTTGTCTCATTCAGTATAATTCTTTTTCTCTGATTCAAGTAAGTTTAAAAGGACAAATTGTTGGTTAGTATCCTTTTCCTGAATAGGGTATTTGCTTTAAGGATGATCAACATTAAGTGTTGGTAGAAACAAAAGCACTCAGGGTTTATTTTCGGGCTCATCATATTAAAACAGATTTGTTTTTATTTTTAAGAGAAGAACTTTTATGTGGCATATGTACTCAGAATTTTAATGTCTACTAATTTTCACAGTTATCTGAAACCCATGCACAAGGCAGTAACATTAATTAACTGGTAAACGGCACTTCTGTAACTTGTGGATGTTTTGCAAACTGCTCTGTTTGCAGAAGGATGGGCTTTCGGGTCCCTAGGAATCATCATCCAAATGATCTTTCTCGTCATGGCTTCCGAGGAATGAAAATCATCTTAAATTGAGGGGATTCATTAACTTTCACAAGGTAAACAGACTGTCCCCCTTGGGTGGGGAGGCGTCAGTGACCTCGGAAGCCTGAGTCTCCTTCCCTCAGGGACCCGGGCTTCGCTCCAGCAGGTGTCGCCACAGCGGACGGTGGGCCGGGCACCAAGGTGCCTTGCTGGCGGCCTGTCGCCTGGGAGGCTCCAGGAAGTCAGGGTCCGCCTCCGGGAGAGGACGCGCAGGCAGCCGGCCTGCAGGACGCTCTGCGGCCGCAGCTCCCCCGCCCTGGGCCGCGATGTGACGCCGCGTCCCGCCTCTGGTCCGCGTGAGTCCCCGAAGCCGGCAGACCCCGCGGCCCTGGGAGGGAGCGCTCGGAGAAGGGCCGCGCCTGACACGGGACGGGAACTCGAGGCCTGGTGGGGGCGGTGTGGCCGCCTCCAGCGCAGGAACATCAGCCGACGGCCTGCAGGCACCGCTCAGCAGGAGGAGAGCGCAGAAACTTTGTTTTCTTCTTCCACCTTAAAAATCATAGTAAAGAACTTTTAAAAAATAATTTACTTTGTGTATGGTGAAAGAGAGTGGTCTAGTTTCATTCTTCTGCATGTGGATGTCCAATTTTCCCAGCACCATTTATTGAAGAGACTGTCCTTTTTCCAGTGGATAGTCTTTCCTCCTTTATCGAATATTAGATGACCGTACATTTCAGGGTCCACTTCTGGGTTCTCTATTCTGTTCCATTGATCTATGTGTCTGTTTTTGTGCCAGTACCACACTGTCTTGATGACCACAGCTTTGTAGTACAACCTGAAATCTGGCATTGTGATGCCCCCAGCTATAGTTTTCTTTTTTAAAATTCCCCTAGCTATTCGGGGTCTTTTCTGATTCCACACAAATCTTAAAATAATTTTTTCTAACTCTCTGAAGAAAGTCCATGGTATTTTGATAGGGATTGCATTAAACGTATAAATTGCCCTGGGTAACATTGACATTTTTACAATATTAATTCTGCCAATCCATGAGCATGGAATATTTTTCCATCTCTTTGTGTCTTCCTCAATTTCTTTCAGAAGTGTTCTATAGTTTTTAGGGTATAGATCTTTTACCTCTTTGGTTAGGTTTATTCCTAGGTATCTTATGCTTTTGGGTGCAATTGTAAATGGGATTGACTCCTTAATTTCTCTTTCTTCAGTCTCATTGTTAGTGTATAGAAATGCCATTGATTTCTGGGCATTGATTTTGTATCCTGCCACGCTACCAAACTGCTGTATGAGTTCTAGCAATCTTGGGGTGGAGGCTTTTGGGTTTTCTATGAAACTGGACCACTCTCACCATACACAAAGATAAACTCAAAATGGATGAGAGATCTAAATGTGAGACAAGATTCCATCAAAATCCTAGAGGAGAACACAGGCAACACCCTTTTTGAACTCGGCCACAGTAACTTCTTGCAAGATACATCCACAAAGGCAAAAGAAACAAAAGCAAAAATGAACTATTGGGACTTCATCAAGATAAGAAGCTTTTGCACAGCAAAGGATACAGTCAACAAAACTAAAAGACAACCTACAGAATGGGAGAAGATATTTGCAAATGACCTATCAGATAAAGGGCTAGTTTCCAAAATCTATAAAGAACTTATTAAACTCAACACCAAAGAAACAAACAATCCAATCATGAAATGGGCAAAAGACATGAACAGAAATCTCACAGAGGAAGACATGGACATGGCCAACAAGCACATGAGAAAATGCTCTGCATCACTTGCCATCAGGGAAATACAAATCAAAACCACAATGAGATACCACCTCACACCAGTGAGAATGGGGAAAATTAACAAGGCAGGAAACCACAAATGTTGGAGAGGATGCGGAGAAAAGGGAACCCTCTTACACTGTTGGTGGGACTGTGAACTGGTGCAGCCACTCTGGAAAACTGTGTGGAGGTTCCTCAAAGAGTTAAAAATAGACCTGCCTTACGACCCAGCAATTGCACTGTTGGGGATTTACCCCAAAGATTCAGAAGCAATGAAACGTCGGGACACCTGCACCCCGATGTTTCTATCAGCAATGGCCACAATAGCCAAACTGTGGAAGGAGCCTCGGTGTCCATCGAAAGATGAATGGATAAAGATGTGGTTTATGTATACAATGGAATATTACTCAGCAATTAGAAACGACAAATACCCACCATTTGCTTCAACGTGGATGGAACTAGAGGGTATTATGCTGAGTGAAATAAGTCAATCGGAGAAGGACAAACAGTGTATGTTCTCATTCATTTGGGGAATATGAATAATAGTGAAAGGGAATATAAAGGAAGGGAAAAGAAATGTTGGGAAATATCAGGAAGGGAGACAGAACATAAAGACTCCTATCCTAACTCGGGGAAATGAACTGGGGGTGGTGGAAGGGGAGGAGGGCGGGTGTTGGAGGGGAAGGGGTGACGGGCACTGAGGTGGACACTTGACGGGATGAGCACTGGGTGTTTTTCTGTATGTTGGTAAATTGAACACCAATAAAAGTTAATTTAAAATAAAATAAAATAAAATAATTTACTGGGGTCAAAATAAAAAGATAAGGAAAAATTAAAAATCATAAAGATGGCAAGTTGACACTTCAGTTTCTCCTGAGAATAGATTAATATGAATCTGTAGAGAAATAATAATATAATTAATTGGTTTAAAAGCACCAGACTCCTTCTTTTACACAATGTATGCTCAATGCTAGAAAATAAAAGCAAACAGCCTTGGATTTTATTAGTAATTATTCTGATGACATTTATTTAGTGAAGGGTCCCCTGGCATTTATGTGCACATCTTGTAGCCATTTCTTGCTTGGTTACACCTTGGATTCTAACAGTATCTACTGATTAAAATAGTGTGTATGGTACTGGATTTTTCGCCATCATAGTAGTAACACCAAACTAACCACGCATGGCCGAGATAATTATTCAGAGTATTTGGTATGCCAAGTCTCCCTTTAAAAAATTAAAGTCGTTTTTAGTTTGACAATGTATTCAGTTAACACTTTTTTTTTCCTTTAAATGAATTCAGTGCCTCATAAAAGTGCAGGATTGACAGACTTTTGGGAGAGAAGGCTTTTGTTTATCCCTCAAATGAGGACAGAATGGGCAGCAGCAGGGGAAGCTTCCACTTTTAGGCAGGTGGAACTCTCAAAAAAGAAAATTCACACTCCTGTCAATACCATTTAAAGTTCTCACTTACACCAGTTTCACATGAGATAAAGCATTTTGTGGTTGTGACTCACATATCACCCCCCTTCCCGCGCTTGACTGAAGTTTTCCAGCCAATTTTGGAATTAATATAAATCTGCCCATGTCACTGGCTCAGGGTAAGTGCCTGCAACACTAATACCACCGTTTCTAAACTCCAAGAACTCATCTTTTTTTTTTTTTTTTTTTTTTATCTGTGGAATTCATCCTTAGTCTCACTGGAAATGGATTAAAATAAACTGGATCTAGGAGGGTCAGTAGGAATCTGGCTTGTTTCATTTATTATGTGTGGACATAACAAGTATTTGTTTAATTCAATGAAAATATTTAGCCTTCAACTTAAAGACTCTTTTCAGTTGAAATTCCCGTGTTCGAGGTAGGGAACACTTCCTTCTAACTTTAGCTGTGGCCTCACTAGGGCAAAAAAATCTCCCTGAGATTCTGATGTTGAGATTTTTTTTTCTAAATTAAAATACTAACTAATACTAAATGTTTTGTCATAGCATCTGCTTATAAATTATTATCGGTAAAATTTCTGGAGTATATTAATTAAATGATTAACTTTGGCAACTGATTTTTGGGTTTTTCAGATGCTTAAGCTCTGAATATATGCCATGTAAGTTTTCAGAGGGATAAATATTTTTTCAATTATAAAAATGTAAGAATGCAAGCTCTGGTGAAAATACATACAGAAAACAGTTTTGATAATAGCTGTTTATATTAAAACCTGTTAGTAAAATAGTATAAAAGTCTGACAAAGTCCCACAGACTTTAGTAAATTATTAATTTCTGCAGACAATAGGCAGCATGTTAAGTGTAGATAAGTATAGGTAATGTATATTCATTTTCCAGAAAGAAAATATCATAAGGCTCTTTCCATTCTTAATATGAATGGTATGATCTTTTCTAGGCTTTGAAGAAGAAATATTAATTTGAGCAATTGACACTAAATAGACTACAGGTGTATCTTGGAGTTATAATGGGTTCAGTTCCAGACTGCCACAATGAAATAAATACGGCAATAAAATGAGTCAAATACATATTCTGGTTTCCCAGCACATGTAGAAATTGTGTATACACCATACTATCGCCTAATAAGTGTGCAATAACATCATGTACAAAAAATGATGTATGTAACAACTAAAAAATACTTTATTTCTAAAAATTGCTATCATCTGAGCTTTCAGCGAGTTGTAATCTATGCTGGTGGAGGGTCTTGCCTCAATGCTGCTGGCTGCTGACTAATGGGTGGTGGTTGCTGCAGGTGGAGGTCGTCCTGGCAATTTCTTAAAATAGGAAATTATCCATATCAATTGACTTTTTCTTTACCCATGATTTGTCTGCAGCATATGATGCTGTTAAATAGCATTTTGTCTGTAGTAGAACTTCTTTCAAAATTGACATCAGTCTTCTCAAAGCCTGCCACTGCTTTGTCAACTGAATCTATGTAATGGTGAAAATCCTCTGTGGTCATTTCAAAAATCTTCACTAGGAGTGGACACCATCTCAGGAAACCACTTTCTTTGCTCATCTGCAAGAAGCAACTCCTCACTCCTTAAGGTTTTATCATGAGATCACAGCAAGTTAGTCACTTCCTCGGCTTCTACTTCTCATTCTGGTTCTCTTGCTGTTTCCATTCCATCTGCAGTTATCTTCTCTGCTGAAGTCTTGATGAAGTCTCAATGTCATCCATGAAAGTTGGAATCAACTTATGTCAAACTTCTGTTCATGTTGACATTTTGACCTTTTCCCATGAATCATGCATATTCACAATGGCATCTAGAATGGTGAATTCTTCCCAGGTTTTCAAAATGCTTTGCCCAGATCCACCAGAGGAATAACTATCTGTGGCAGCTATAGGCTCACACAATGTATTTCTTAAATAATAAGACCTGAAAGTTGAAATTACTCCTTGATCCATGGGCTGCAGGATAGATGTCATGTTGGCAAGCAGGAAAAAGACATTCATCTCGTTGCACATCTCCATCCAATCTCTTGCGTGACCAGGTCTATTGTTAATGAACAGCAATAATATTTGGAAAGGAACCTTTTTTTTTTTTTTTTTCTGAGCAGCAGATCTCTTTAAATATTTAGTTAACCGAGTTGTAGGCAGAGGTGCTGTCATTCAGGCTCTATTGTTTTATTTACAGAGCCCAGGCAAAGTAGGTTTAATATAATTTTGGGACGCCCTACAACTTTTGGAATGCTGAACGAGCATTGGCTTCGATTAAAAGTCACCAGCTGTATCAGCCCCTAGCGAGAAAGTCAGCCTGTCTTCTGAGGCTTGAAGCCAGGCATTGACTTCTCTCTAGCTATGAAGCGCTAGATGCTGTCTTCTTCCAAGAGAAGGAAGTTTCCCCTACATGGACAATCTGTTGTTTAGTGTCACTACCTTCATTAATTATCTTAACTAGACCTTCCGGACAACCTGCTGCAGCTTCTACGTCAGCATTGGCTACTTCACCTTGTACTTTTTTATGTTATGGAGATGCCTTCTCTCCTTAAATCTCATGAACCAGCCCCTGCCAGCTTTATTTTTTTATTTTTTATTTTTCCAATATTAACTTTTAATATGCCAGCTTCTGTTTCATCTCTCCCATCTGGGTCCACAGCTAGCTTCATTAAAATATTTCAATACAGTACTTGTTAATCATTTGCTCTTATCCACTTCTGGAAAAAATATATATAAGGAAGGTTTTTTTTTTTTTTTTTTTTTTTTGTTGTTGTTGTTGTTTTGTTTTGTTTTTAACATCCTGAAAGCCTGGAAAGAAAGGTAATTTTCCAAATGACATATTTTAAGCTTCAGTAATTTATGAGATGTGTTTTAAATGTTTAAAGAAGAAACCATACCTATTCTACTAAAGCCCTGCTGGCTTTAAACTTTTCTTCTGTAGTGTCCTTGCCTCTCTCAGCCTTCACAGAATTAAGGACAGGGCCTTGCTCTGAATCAGCTTCCGCTTTAGGGAATGCTGTGGCTAGTTTGATCTTCAATCCAGACCACTGAAACTTTCTCCATCTCAGCAATAATGCTGTTACACTTCCTTATCATTTGCGTGTGTTCCCTAGAGTAGCATTTTTAATTTCCTTCAAAACTTTTTCTTTTGAACTCACAACTTGACTAAACGTTGGCACAAATGGCCTAGCTTTTGGCCCATTTCAACTTTCAACATGCTTTCTTCAGTAAGCTTAATCATTTCTGGCTTTCAATTTGAAAGTGAGGGATGGGAGATTCTTCCTTTAACTTCAACACTCAGAGGTTATCGTAGGGTTGTTAATTCACCTAACTTTAATATTGTTGTGGCCCAAGAAATAGGGAGTCCTGGGAAGAGGGAAAGAGATGAGGGAGCAGCGCATCATAGAGCAGTCCGAGCACACACAACGCCTCTTGGTTAACTTTGCAGTCTTTTGTGGACACAGTTCACGGTGACCCAAAACAACTCCAATGGTAACACCAGAGATCACTGATCACAGATTCCATAACAGGCATAATAGTAATAGGAAAGTAGGAAGTATGGCTCTATTTACCAGAATGTGACACAGAGACACAAAATGAACAAATGCTATTGGAAAGAAAATGGCACTAAAGACTTGCTTGATGCAGGGTTACTACACACCTTCAATTTGTAAAAAATACGATATCCACAAGGCACAACAGAGGAAAGTGCAATGACATAATAAATGCCTGTACTCTTCAGGATTTGAGAGTAATCAGCCATAACATCCAATATCATATAGGTCATAGATATTGATTTGGATGGCCTAATTTATTATTTATTGAACCATTCTTTCTTCCATCATTGATATGTATTGTCTACCTAAGTAGTATAGACTTAAAGGTAAATGAGGCCCTTTTCCTAACTCTAAGCATAATAAGCATGTACACCAAGTTGGTAATAAAAGACAGTAATTAAATGAAGAACTCTGTGCTTAATCATTGCCCTGTGATTCTATATACATAAAAATGTAAAAAGCATTACTTTGGATTATTTAAGTGGCCCATCAGGACCATGATTATTTTTAATAATGGTACCAAGATACATTTTATAAAAAGAAAAGTTGTTTTGTGGCTGTCATTTTTAATTTCCAATCAATTAAGCGCCACCAGTCATTCTACCTGTGCTTGAGGAATTCTTCCTTAAGGAGACCTTACTTATCTCCCATTTGAGATGCTGAGAATGACTTGCTGTTCACTCTCCACTCCTCACTTGTAGCTAAAGCATTGGCAGACTTTCTCACTTAGGTTCTTGCCAAGCATATGAAGCTGCCACAACTTTTGAAGTTAGTGAGATATAGAAGCAGGAACCAGAGTGAGCTTTTTCTGGTGAGCCCAGTGTCAGGAGTGGCAGCTATGGCAAGTTTTCAGAATCAGCAGCATCAGGGTTATAATATCGTTATTCGGTGTCCAGCAGGGGTGGAAATAGTGGTCCACACTGTGGTCTGCCTAGAGACAGCAGCCTGGAGCAATGTGTTTTCAACTTGAATCAATGTAAAGGGCTGCCCTTTTGTAAGTAGCACTTCTTTCTGGAAAAAGAAAAACAAAAGAAAGCAGGGATCCTGGGTGGCTCAGTCGGTTAAGCACCCAACTCTTGATTTCATCTCAGGTCATGATCTCAGGGTCTTGACATCAAGTCCCACATCAGGCTCTGTGCTGGGTGAGGAGTCTGCTTGGGATTCTCTCTCTCCGTCTTCCCACCCCCAACCCCAGGCTTGCACTCTAGCTCCCTTTCTCTTAAGAATAGAAGAAAGAAAAGAAAAGACAGGAACAGAACCTTTTACTATGTGAGAAATTCTCTGTCACAAAACGGAATCATTAACAGAGTGAAAGACTGATCTATCAAAGGAGAAAAAATATATGTAAATCGTATATCTAATAAGGGATTACTATCCAGAATATATAAGAAACTCCTATACCCAACAACAACGAAACAAATACCCCAAATATTTAAATAGGAAAATAAATTGAATAGACAGTTCTCTGAAGAAGACATACCAATGGCCAATAAGCACATGAAAAGATGCTCACCATCACTAATCAGTAGGGAAATGCATTCAAAACTCTAGTGAGATACCACCTCACACTCACGAGGATGGCCACTATCAAAAGAACATAAAACAAGTCCTCACTAAGACGTGGAGAAATTGGAATCCTTGGGCACTGTGGTGGGAATGTAAAGTGGTATAGTTGCTATGGAAAACAGTATGCAAGTTTTAAAAAAAATATTAAAAATAGGATTACCATATGATCCAGCCATCCCCCTTCAGGATATATATCCAAGATAATTCAAAGAAAGATCTTGAAGAGAGGTACTTGTATACCCATGTTCATCATAGCATTTTTCGTAATAGTCAAGGGGTGGAGGTAACCCAATACCCGTCAATGATGAATGGACAAACAAAATGTGATACATACTTACAACAGATATTATTCAGCTTTTCAAATAAAAGGAGATCCTGTGTTCCAGTGTGGATGAACCTCAAGGACAGCACACAAAGCGATACAAGCCAGTCACATGAGGACACAGACTGTTTGAGTCTATACACATAAAGTATCTAACATAATCAATATCATAGAAACACTATGTAGAAAAGTGGCTGCCAAGGGCTGGGTGGGGAGGGGGAGTTTGTATTTAATAAATATAGAGTTTCAATTCTGCAGGATGGAAAAAATTCTAAAGATCTGTTATACAACGTCAACATATGTAGGGTTACTGAATTGTCCACCTAAAAATGGTCGATTTAATGTTAGGTGTTCGTAATCACAATTACAATTACATTTTAAATTGAAATATTCTTTAGGGCAGCCCAGGTGGCTCAGCAGTTTAGCGCCACCTTCAGCCCAAGGCGTGATCCTGGAGACCAGGGATGGAGTCCCACGTTGGGCTCCCCTGCAGGGAGCCTGCTTCTCCCTCTGCCTGTGTCTCTGCCTCTCTCTGTGTGTCTCTCGTGAATAAATAAATAAAATCTTAAAACAAATATTCTTTAAAAAGTTTTTTCAGTCATTTTTGTGTTCCAGGGTTCATCCTCAAATCCACATCTTATTTAGTTTACCTGGTCAACTCTGATTATGACTAGTTTTCTGCCCCTGAAACTTTTCTCTCCTCCTAGATGTGGCCACTTCACAAACACTATCATGCTTGTTCTTCTCTAGATCTTGAAAAACAAATATCAGGAAAAATTCTATAAAAATTCCCACTACTTAATTACTCTCAAATATTAAAATTCTTAGAAGTCTGCTCTCTGAATTTTGCCTGCTGTTAGGCTCCTGGACATGGCTCTACTTATGTAAAAATGCATGTTATCTCTTTCTACATTTCAGTGATGTCTGGATGCTGTCCGAATTTTCCCCACCTAAATTTCTGCTAAGTTTAGCTGCATTTCCTGTGTACAGTTTTCAACAGCTTTATTGAAATATAATTCACAACTCATTCCATCTGTTAAAAATTGCGTAATCTAATGGGTTTTAACGTAGTCACAGACATGTGACACCATCATGTCACCATCATCACAATTTAATTTTGAATATTGTCATCATCCTGAAAAGAAATGTGGGACAATGTATGAGGATCCTAATTTCTCCATTTCCTTGCCAACACTCGTGATTTGTAGGTTTTCTTTGGAGAAATGTTAATTCAGATTCTATGCCCATTTTTAAATTTGTCTTTTTAAGTTCTAAGAGTTCTTTATATATGCTGCACACAAAGCCCCCCTTACCAGATTTATGGTTTGCAAATATATTTCCCATTCTGTGAGTTTGCAGGAAAAAAAAGGTTTTAATTTTGATGAAGTCCAAATTATCTATTTATTTATTTTGTTCCTTGTGTTTTGTTAGCTTGTCAAGGCATCTTTCCCTAATCTGAAGTAAAGAAAACTTACTCTATGTTTTGTTTTAAGACTTATAATTCTAGACCATATATTTGGTCTTGAATTAATTCTTCATTATGGTGTAAGAAAGGAATTGAGCTTCATGCTTTTGCATGTGGACACCCAGCATTCACTGCACCATTACTTGAAAAGATTACCCTCTCCCCATTGAATTTTCTTAGCAAAAATCAAATAACCATAAATATAAATGGTTATTTTAGAATTCCCAATACTATTCTAATTATTTTGGGTCTATCTTAGGCCAGTATCAATCTGTTTGATCCAGTAGCTTTGTAATAAGTTTAGAATCAGAAAATGCAAGCCCCCCAAATTTGTCTTTCTTTAAGATTATGATAACTATTTTGGGTATCTCAATTTTCCATATGTATTTTAGGATGAGCTTGTCAATTTTAAAAAATGTAGTTGGAGGGGGACCTGAGTGGCTCAGTCAGTAAAGAGAACAGCTCTTGGTTTTGACTCAGGTTGTGATCTCAGGATCGTGATATCAAGCCCCATATTGGGCTCCATGCTCAGTATGGAGTCTGTTTTGGCTTCTCTCTCCCTCTCCCTCTGCTCCTCCCACTTCTCTCTCTCTCTCTCCCTCTCTCAAATAAATAAATAAATAAATAAATAAATAAATAAATAACTTTAAAAAATGTAGTTGGGATTTTGATAGGCTTGCATGAAATCCAGATCAATTGGAAGTACTGAAATTTTAATTCTAATATATGTTCCAAGCTATGAATGTGGAATGTCCATCTATTTATTAGGTCTTCTTTAGGTCTTTATTAGGTCTTTATGTCTTTATTATTTATTAGGTCTTCTTTAAGTCTCTCAAAATGATTTGTATTATTCAGACTGCAAGTATTACACTTATTTTGTTATATTAATTCCATTTTATTTTATTATTTTTAAAAATTATTTAAGTTGAATTGTTTTTTAAATTTTATTTGATGATTGTTCATTTAGTGTATAGAAATGCAATTGACTTTTAAATATTGATATTGAAAACTGCAACCTTGCCAAAGTAGTTTATTAGTTGTCATAGATTTTTAATAGATTCCTTCAGATTTTCTATATACAAGATCATACCATATTAAAAAAGAGAGATTTTAAAATTTCCTTTTTCTAAGATTCTTCTTTCCTCTATGTACTTCTTTCTTCTTTCTTCTATGTTTCTATTGTTCTTTCTAGAATCAAGTAAAATATTGGAAAGCAGTGCTGAGAGTGGACTTACTGTCTTCTTCCTGGTCTTAGAGGGAAATCTTTCAATCTTTTACCACCAAGTATGATGTTATCTGTGTGTTTTTCACACATTCTCTTTATCAGGTTGAGTAATTTCCCTTTTATTTCTAGTTTTTCAAGTGATTTTTATCATCAAAGAGTGCTGGATTTTAAAAATAATTTGTGTCTATTGCGACTATTGTGGATTTTTTTATCCTTTAGTCTATTAATGGTTAATTCCATTAATTGACTATTGTATGGTTTCATCCTTGCATTTCTGGGGTAAATCCCACTTGGCCATGGGATGTATAATTTATAGATAATCTCTTTTATATGTTGGTAGATATGGGCTATTGGGGTTTTGTTGAAGATTTTTGCATCTTTAGTCATGAGAGATACTGATCTGTAGTTTTCCATTTTCTTTTTTGTGATGTTTTTGTTTGGCATTGGTCTCAGGGTGATACTGACCTCATAGCATGAATTGGGAAAGAAGAAAACAGTAATATGCAATTATGTTGTATTTTATGATTGCCTACATAATTATCTTTACCAGCATTCCCAAGTGTATATTTCAAATTACTACTGATGGTACTTGATTTTAGCCTGGAATAATTCATTGGTATTTTTTGTGTGGCATGTTTACTTGCAAGAAATTTTTATTTTTAAAAAATCTGGATGGGTGCCTGGATAGTGCAGTGGATTAAGCGTCTGACTCTTGGTTTTGGCTGTGGCTGTGATCTCAGAGTCCTGAGATGGAGCCCTCCATCAGGCTCCGTGCTCAGTGTGGAGTCTGCTTAGGACTCTCTCTCTCTCTCCCTCTGCCTGCCCCTTGAACACATGCTCTCTCTCTCTCTCTCTCTCTTTTTCTCTCTCAAATAATAAATCTTTTTTAAAAATCTGGAAATGTTGTGTTTTCACCTTAATTTTTAAGTGACTTTTTGGGGAAAGTTTTCTGATTATGAGATTTTAGTTTGAGAGTTTTATTTTTTTCTTTCAGCACCTCAAATACATCATACCACTGTCTCCTGACATCCATTGTTTCTGATGATAAGTCAGATTTAGTCTTATTGGCATTCCCTTTATGACAAGTTAGTTCTATTTGCTGCTAACAGAATTTTTGTCTTTGTCCTTGACTTTGAACATTTTGATCATGATGTGCCCACTGTTGATCTGTTCACATTTATCCTACTAGATTTCATTGAACTTCTTGGATGTGTAGAAAAATGTATTTGATGAAGTTTGGGAAGTTTTTAGCCATTATTTTTTACACTACTTTTTTCTTTTTCATTTTCTCTTCTCCTTTAATGTACTTCCATTATGCAGATAGTACTTCATTTAAAATGGTAGCCTACATTTCTCTGAAGCTATACTTATTTTTTCTAATTCTCTTTTCTCTCTGTTCTTCACATTACATACTTTTTCTCAATCCAGCTTCAACACTACTAATTTTTTTTCTGCCAGCTCAAATCTACTGCTGATCTTCTTGAGCAAGTTCTTCATCTTGGTTACCACACTCTTGGACTCCAGAATTTTCATTTGATTCTTTTAAAAAAATAATTTCTGTCTGTTTATTGATAGTCACTATTTGATGAGATATTATTATCATAACTTCTTTAATTCATTAATCATGGTCATTTTTATTTCTTTGAAGATACTACTAGGAGCTGCTTTGAAGTCTTTGCCTTCTACGTACATCATTTGTGCTCTCTCAAAAGCAATCTCTATTGCCTGTTTTTTTCTAATAGATCACACTTTTCTGTTTCTTTGCATGACTCAGTTTCTGTGTCAAATTATTTTAGATAATATATTGTAGCACTTCTAGATCCTGACACCTCATTCCCCAGCCCTATCGTTTCCTTGTTTATTTGTTTAATGACTTGGTTGGACTAATTCAGTAAAGTCTATTTCTGTCTCAATGTGCAGCTTCTGATGTTGCTTTTGGAGTGTATGGCCTTGAGTGTCGCTCTAAGCTATACAGAAGTAACAGTGGTTTTAGTTTGGGCTCTTTGTCTCTTTACCTGATCTCTCTGCTAAGCTCTGGGTGGTCTGTCTTTAGGGGTATCCTATTTAGCTACCCTCCTCTAACTACTAGCTGATTAATATATTGTTTTCAACCACTCTCTGGGCATAGATATTCCCATAGTCTTATCCAAATAAAGTGTGGCTGCCCCACTCAAACTTCTTTCAGGGGTACACTCAAACTTCTCTCAGGTCAGTCTTTGAAACTTGCTTTACCCCCAGGATGGCTCCTCTTATTCAATTATTTCCATGGCTCTTCTGTTAAACTTCTATCTGGCCTGCTTGTGGCTATCATGAAGCCTGCTACTGTCATAGAAATCTCTTATTTGCTTTGCACCAAGATATCCACTGATTTTAACTCTGTCCATGGGCATGAATGTCCCTCCCTGTGTTTCAAATAAAATCAATCCCTTTATGGAGAACCGTTGCACCTTGTATTCTTGTAGACCGTATCTCTGCCTGCACAGAAGCTCTGTGTCACTGCTCCAGAGCTGGAGGCAGGGACAGTGGCCTGCTTCTCTGGGACTGAAACTCTATTTTAGGACTGGGCACTGCAGTTATGGTGGTGTATGCTAGCATTGTCTTCTTGTGTGCTTCTACTGGCCTATAACTTCCACGCTGTAAGCAAACCAGGGGGAAGGGAAATGGGCCCCCATCTTCTCAGCCAGACACTTCTGAGTTAGGGTTTCCATAACACAAGCAGGGACTAGATGAAGGAAACTCCAGATCTCTTAGCTATGTTTATCTGGAATACAGCTTTTGCAACATGAGCTGGAGGAAGAGGATAAGTAATGTTCACAGTGTGTTCTTCTCAAGGAGAACTTATCACCTTAGACTGGGGTCTGGCAGGAGAGTGAATTCCATCTTCTTGGTGGTACCAGCCCAGAGTAGAGCTTTCACTACTCTGAGCTAAGAGAGGAGAAGGACCTGGGTTTAGATGTAATAGTACAGACTGAGATTGCACAGAATTTTTTTAAAAGATTTTATTTATTTGAGGCAGAGAGTGCACAAGGTAGGAAGGGGCAAAGGAAGCGAGACAATCTCAAGGAGATTCTACACTGAGCACAGTGCCCAACACAGGGCTCTATCTCATGACCCTGAGATCATGACCTGAGCTGAAACCAAGCATCAGAAGCTTAACTGACTGAGCCACCCAGGTGCCCCAAGATGGCACAGATTTTTTTGAATAAATATTTCTCCATTTGCTGTTTATAAATTCCTGGAGAACCATTCCCAGAGGTTTAAAGTTTTTTTTTTTTTAATTACTTTCATGAGTTATGGTTGTTTTGCTGGAAAGAAGTTCCAAGGAGATCCTCACAGCACCATTTCACAAGTGTTTCTAGCCTTTTGTACAGTTGTACAGTCTGGTAAATTTATCTGAAGGTATTTATATGTTTCCCAGTTCCACCACTTGCACGTTTGTTTTTGGAAAGCAGATCCTATGTTGATGAGTTTTTCACACTGTTCTCAATGGTTGTTTGTTAAATAAGTATGCCATACTCTCCATATCCAATAGTCTGGCTAAACTTCCCTCCATTCAATATATGGTTTTTTTTCTCTAACTATCGTCTTTTCCTGCCTTATAAACTAGTCTACTTTGTGCATTTATTTCTTGTCTCTTCTAACATATTTCAAAGTCCATGTAGCTCAATGAATCAAAGCAACAATTCTTAAAACCACTCTGTCTCTTCAATTAGTTCTGTTGCACTACCTCGTATTCTCTACGAGTTGTTTAATCATGTTGATGTATAGTGATGTGAATTTTCAAATTACAGGCCTACACCACATAATTGTATAAGGACAGGAATGGATTTATTGTGTTTCCAACAATAGTCCCAATGATAAATATAGCTATCTTTTATTGAGTACATACTACGTGTTAAGCACTCTGTTAAATTTTTCACATGCATTTCTCCATTCACAAAAATCTCTGCCAGTTACTTATTATTAGAAGCACAGTTTTACAAATAAAAAATAAAAAAAAGGTAAGTAACTTTTCCAATATCATACAGCTGGATTATATATTCTTAAAAAAGAACTATGCAATATTTATTTTATATTAAAGCTCATGAGATTATACTTCACATTTAGTTGGGACCAGGTAACAACAACAACAAAAAAATCTGATGCAGTATTAAGGGAGGCAACTCAAGCTATTGCCAGTGATCTGATTAAGTGACTTAGCCCAAATGCATAACTTTCCACTAGCTCACAGAAATAAATGTAAAACTGTTTACTTAGAAAAAAATCAAAATTAATAGACAATAGGTCTTTATTCATGGTGTTCTGCATTAAATATGGTAATAAGTAAAGTTACCATTTTTTCCAGTCTTTTTTTTTTTCCCAAAATCTACCATGCCCATGGTCTCGATTGATATTTTCTCCTTCATTATGTACACAGGGACCATACTACATGGTTTACAGTAAAGAAACATTTTGATCTGAAATGCCAAACCCAACATCATATTTCTTGGTTCTAATATCATTAGACAGTCATATTTTATGGCTGTGACAGCAAGGCTATGACAGATGACACTTTGAGAGTGTTGGAAGAGAAAGCTCATATAGCACTTAATCAAATGGTTGCAATGTCTAAAAGGATTAAAGTCAAGTAGGCTATGACTCATAAAATTATGTTTCCTATTATTATCTTAAAACTGACAATGAAATACTGTCTATCTTAAGTGTGTGTGTGTTTCCTTATTCTTTTTAGAAAAATAATTCCACAGGACAAAGCCATAGGACATATTTTTCCAAAAAGCTTTACATATTTGAATAAAATAAAAATATGTACACATATTTACATACCTTTTATGCTTTATGAACATTTGAGATGGTGATGTTGGTAAAATAGATGTCAACATCATTTCCTAACTAATAAGCACTAGTTTGTTGCATGACTTTACAAACAGCATGAACACAAGAATCAAAATAAGAAAAAATTTCATTAGTATTAAGATTCAAAGGTATTTATTAACACACCCTTGAGTGTTGTCTTCTGTAAAGTGGAGATGAGTAGTTATAGCCTCTATTCATTGTCTATGGTAAGAAGAGTATTTTCTCTTTGTTGCCATTTAAAAGTATGATGTCTGTTTGCCATGGCTTAGAAAAAGCAAACTTGGTGGGAGGCTTATATGACCATTGAGAAGTCTTTCAGCAAAGGAGCTTAAAGTGATTTTTCTTTCAGAATTAAATCTCCAAAACTATACATGGCCACACTATAGTGTTTTCTCCCCAAATGTTTCCTCAAAATATAAAGGTTCAGATTTTGCTTCTTGTGATAACCATGAATTTTCCAGTATAAAATTATGGGCATAAAAAAATAAATAATACGATAGGCATGATTGACCATGGTATCTCCAAAATATCTCTTTCATTGTCCCTTTGTCTTTTATAATCTTCATAGTCTGTCGTAATGAAGACCTACTTTGGGTTACAGTAATATCACCTCCAGTGAATTTAACTACCCAGCAATTTCATCTGTTAGAAATAAGTTACTGAAACAAAAACTTCCTTTAAAAAAATTTACTCATAAACAGTGAAGATTTATGTCACAAACTTTGCATAATGACTCATGTAACTATTGAGACCCCTCGGGTCTTACGATTTCTCACATGTCCAATGAGATGAAATAGGCTCCAGGTTAGAGCATTCACGAAGGATGTCTGATTTTCAGGCCTTTGTGTAAAAAATGTTGGAATTTGTATAACCATAACTAAAATTGAATAGTTTTTGACCCTATATATATTGAACAATTTCATAAATTCTCTATTCATAGTGCTTCTGGAGTGCTAATAACTTACTGTATATGTCAAAAAGACAAGGAATCTTTGAGTTGGTCCAAAACTGTGCTTCAAACTCAAATGTTTATAGGTCTCAAATAAATGTAAATGAGTGCCAAAACAGAAGCTTATGTCCAGCTCCTTATCATTCTTGGTTTTCAAAAAGTGAGTAATACCTGGATTATTATATAAATATTTCTGATTTTTAATCTGGCCCCCCAAATTTAAAACTCTGTGATTAGAACACACACATACACATACACACACAAACACACACACACACACACACACACACATCATCATCATCATCATCATCATCCTGCCAAGACCTGTTCACAAGTCCGTGGAGCTTCAGTTACTTGATCAATCCTCAGACATTTTAATCTATATACCTGCAAAACTTAATTTTCAAGAGTGAACATCTGGACTTTGACATCTATATTTAATTACATCCTTATTGACTATATTTGATTTAGCTGCCCTAAATCTTGCATTCCTATTCAATGCAAACAATGACAATTATAATGCTTGATTGCAGAGATTGTGAAAACATTTATGTTTGCTAAAGTGAGGATAACTTGGTAAGTGTACAAAACCAAAAGGGCTCATATTTTGTATGAAAAACATGACCTTTTCCAGGGCACATTCATATATTTGAGATGCACATTAATCCTTGGCTCTAAGGATCACAAAAAAAATATTTAATTTATCTTAGCTGTGATCCTAGCTGTCATTGACTCTCAAAGGCTTTATTCTAGTGTTATTGAAACACGTAAATTGTTCAGCTACT
Source organism: Vulpes lagopus (assembly GCF_018345385.1). Lineage (NCBI taxonomy): Eukaryota > Metazoa > Chordata > Mammalia > Carnivora > Canidae > Vulpes > Vulpes lagopus. The sequence goes on from NC_054824.1 coordinate 103,992,793, forward strand.
GGGAAAATCCTTATATCTGGACAGAATCTATGCAAGCATACAGCTTGCTAATGCTGTGGGATACCTAGTAGCTGTCTAGAAGAAATTTCATATAAAGCTCTTATATTTTACAAGCCTGTGGCTACTAGCAAGTCTTATGGCATTTTCCATTATAAGTAGTCTATATATTTATGAAGGTATACATGATTGAAATCCAAAAACTCATAGTAATCCAGAACTAGAAAGAATTTTAAATATTATCTAATGCAATTAAGATGCAAAAGCACTCGTGAAGCACAGTACACGTTGTGTGTATATATATAGGCGGCTTGGTAACTGGCCTCAAATGCAAGGCTCTTATCATTATGTAGTTTGCAGTATATTACAGTGCAGCAGGCATCCCTTTGTAGGAGGGCAATAGCATAAAAATCTAGCTGGGACTTCAAACTTTCCTGGTAATTAGCTCATTAAGCTCTCTAATCAAGAAAGAGATGATACTGGGGCACCTGGGTGAAGCATCAGTGAAGCGTCTGCCTTGGGCTCAAGTCATCATCTCAGGGTCCTGGGATGGAGCCCGTGTCAGGCTCCCTGCTCAGTGGGGGAGGGGGGGCAGGGGGAGGGGGGGGCTGCTTCTCTCTCTGCCCCTCCCCTCCCCCTCATGCTATCTTGTTCCCTCAAATAAAATCATTTAAAAAAATCCTATCTGAGGTCCCCAAAAGATGAGCATATTATGATATACTATCAACAAAAGAAACCAAAGCTCTAACCCACATATTTTGATTTTAATAAGCTCTTTCATTATTTAATATGGCCCACCTATAATATAAAATTTAGAACTATTGATTTTAGTATAAAGCAAACTAACAGAAGTCAGGGTTTCCATTACTCTCTAGCAGTAACATTTTCATTTCTTATTAACAGCATGCTAGATATTTGGGTTTTTTTTTTTTTTTGATATTCTATAAATGTCCATTTCAATGTCTTTATTTTTTAAAATAATTTTATTTCAGCATATAAAGGTTCTAGTACAGAAAATCTGTTAAGCAATGGTAGATGTAGAAACAGGAAAGTTGAGCTTTTGGCTAATGTAATATTGATGTAAAAGTGGTCAACTCACCTATGCAATGGAAGCGCAGGCCACAAAAGCATGAGTCCTTCGGTATGCTTGGTAAGTAAGCACTGGTTTAGAAGGAAAATTTCTCACAAAATCTCACTCTTGAAATAAATTATAAAAAGATGTTTAGAATATGACACTCCACTTATGAATTTCCTGTTTACTTAATATAAACTTATTTGGTGAAGACATATTCTCTTAATTAAGGCTTATCCATATCTGACAGAGTCCATTGCAGTCTGTCCAGGAATCATGAGTTAATTTAAAGCAAAAAAAAGGAAAATCACACTTTCTTAAGTTTAAAAGGGAGCAGTCGAGCCTATCAAGTAATGAGCATGATATTTAAGTAAACATGAGAAGTTATGGAATGAGGCATAATCTACACTGTCTCTACTCTGAAAAGATGTAATCGTTGCCCTTTCTCCTGACCTTACCACCCACACAACTGGTTTCCTGACCCTTAATCTTGCTCCCCTCCAGAAATTGTCTTCACTGTGCTTGAAAGAATCTTCTTAAAAGGCAGATCCGCAGAAGGTATTACCTCTCTACTAGAAACTCTCCAGTGGTTTGCTATTGGCTGGAGGAAAAATTTCGAGTATATATTGAGGCCATTAAGTACCCCTCGGGGTCTGATGGCTGAGGCCTTCTTGCACACTCTGATTCTAAAATTTCAGACTCTTCATTCTTCATTTCTAGGCTTTGCAGCTCCTGCTCCTTAGAACATCCTGATCTTTCCTCCTCTTTCCCTTTGTCTTTCATTACTGTTGAGGAGCCCCGGCTGCCTGAGATCTAACCAATCCCCTTAGTCTATGTTACATGGACCTTCCGTATGTTCCCCAGACCCCTTGCGGGGACTGTTCAGGGACCCATTTCTCTCTTTAGGTAGAATCTAACAGCCTCCTAGATATCAAGATTCACATCTTGTAATAGGTGACACGTGACAATCACCCAATAATTAATTTTATGGTAGAAGCATGAAAAGATGGATATATTAACCCCCAAATCATCCCCCTTAAAAAAATTCACGTGCAAAGCCATGTAGGAATCTTGGTGGTGTTTCCACTGGAGGCCAAGGAAAGCCTGACTGGCCAGAATGCAAAGGCCCAGGTGACTGAGCAGAACAACTAAGCTCCGAGGTTGCCTCTGCTGACCTGTGACCTCAGCTTCTTATCACAGCTCCCTGTCCCACAGCAAGCCGGGACATCCTATCCATGCTTCTTCATGGCCACTCCTAGCAACCAACCCATCTCACTCTTCAACTAATACTTTGGAAATTTTTTGAGCAACAAAACCAATAAGTTCCACCCTGCCAATGTTTTATCCGATGCAGATTTTATTTTTTAATCCCTGTTCTCTTTTACAACCCACTTGTGTCACTCTCTAACTTGATCATGGGATAGTTAATTATATCTTCCACTCTATTCTTCAGTGACTCAGATTACTCCAGCCTTATTTAAACCAAATTAGATGATGGTCTCAGTAATATCAACCCTGAAGCCAGATGTTGCCTTTCCCTTGCTTTAGATCAAGTATGTGGCTGCCTGCCTCCCATGTGCAAAAGGAAAAATCTGTGTCAAAACATTCTCCAACAAGAACACTCAGAGCCTGAAAGTTCTCACATTTTTGAGAGCTCCCTATCTTCTAAGGCAGAAAGCCTTCCTTCCTCTCTCTAAAGAGGCAATTTACTAACTGCAGGTATTCACCAATGCATTAACAGATAAATTCCTTGGAGAAAATAGCGAAAACAAAACACTGAGCAATTTACTATGAAGGAATGGTAGCATTTGAGAAAGAGGAAACAGGATTTTTAATGTCCTAAGGAAAGAGCTAATGGTGATGCATTCCAGTGAGAGCTAGATGCAGTATGCTCACAGGCAAATTGAAAACAAAAATTTCAAAACTAGTCTGTGCTCACAATGTTTCCTTATTTCCTCCATTTTTCTTCTTGCAACTTCATGGGTATCTTTCCAAATTCAAATTTCATAAAATGCTTTTGAGGTTATATAAGTAACTCAAGTAACCACACTCAGTTGCTATCAACCAGAAAATACTTATGATCCTCCATCAAAGGAAAAACAAATGCCTCATCAAAAATCGTATCAGAAATACTAATTGCAGCATACCTTGAGGTTCTCTCAATATTTATGTTTTTATATATCTGATTGTGGTCAAGTTTACATGTGCTAGTTATGATAATGAAAACTTTACAGGAGAAATATCAAAGGAGGAATTTTCTGGGTAACTGACAAGCAGTAAGACCATGTAAGACTCAGTATTATTTACATAAAAGCCTTTCGACAGTATATTGATATCAAGGATAAGGGTAGTCATGACTTTATGGCATCTATTTAAATGCATGATTTTACATTTTATACTTTTATCTGGATTCCTAATTGCTCCAACTGGAACATATTAGTGTGAAACAATAAATGCTGTGATCATAGGGCAGGGGATAATTAGAAATATTTTTATTAATTGATTAGTTGACCTTGTATTGTTTCCTCTTCAAGATTTTTACTCTCATATCTCACTTGGAAAAATAAAAATTTCAAAACCAAACCATATGTACTAAGAAGATACAAGGAAACTTCCTTGTTTCTTCCAGTATATTTACAGCCACTTAGTGGCTCTTCAATACATTTTTTAAATCTAGATACATGTTTGACCATTAATTTAAAATTGAATTTTGTGTCAGAAGTTAGGGCAGTTCTACAGCATTTCTAAATAAATCATTTCTAACTAAAAGTGTTTTAAAAAAAACTGTGTTGGGATGCCTGGGTGGCTCAGAGGTTGAGTGTCTGCCTTTGGCTCAAGTTGTGATCCCGGGGTCCTGGGATCAAGTCCCTCATTGGGCTCCCAGCAGGGAGCCTGCCTCTCCATCTTTCTGTATCTCTGCCTCTCTCTCTGTGTCTCTAATGAATAAATAAATAAAATTTTTTAAAAAAATAAAAAAACTGTGTTACTTATAATTTAAAGAATAAAACATTAAATTATATTTGACTATTGCATATTATATTTTATAGCACTTATTACATTATGCATTATGCATTATTTCAAAATAACAAATTGTTACTAAATTATTTATTTAAAAAAGTAGATTTTTATGTTTTAGGGTTTTGGGGTAAGGTTTGAAGAAAATATCTCTAAATTATTGTATCTTGTCACTAATGTTTTGAAGTGAAGCAATGAAAAAACTTCAAAAAATGAATATGGGGGAAACAAGATACCATCTGACATGAATTCTTTTCAGATTTGGAAGGAGAATTTATTTTGGATTTTTGTCGGGACACCAAAAAAAGCAGGCAGATCTCTTCAATCCTACAATTTAGGGAAAATCTTATTGGAATGAGTGCTTTGGTTATGCCGTTCATTCCTTCGGTGTTGGATTCTGAAGCCAGTGGTTTAATTGTGTCGATGACTAACTTCCATTGTGCAAAGAACTTAATTACATACTGTGGTTAAGTTTCTATTTTGCCAGGCAGTCGTTCATCCATAAAAGAATGCTGTAGAAAGTAAGTGGTAAAATGCAAAAGAAATTGAAAGCACATGATTGTAGTCAAGAAGCAAATAAGTAGTTTTCAAAGAAAAGCCAGAACACTTTAACTGGGAACTGGATTGTGCTCCTAAAACAAAGAAAAAGTTGGCAGCCAAGAAGAAATACTTTGTGATTTCACTTATTGTTCAACATTATAAAATCATTTGAACTCATTTTTATACTTTTGTTTACTGGTCAATTAGTGAAATTCATCAAATGAAAATAGTTGTTTTTTTTTTAAACCCATAAAGTTTTTAAGAGAATAATATTTCCCTTTGGAAACTTAGGATAATTCTCCATCTCCTCTCTTGTACGATAATTATTCCCACTTTAAATTTATAATAGTGGCTCCTTTGGAATTAACAGGACAGTTTTGCAATAACCCTGGACTATTAAAGCATGCAGGGTTGAAAGATCTGGATAGTTTCTATAGCTTCATATTGCTTTACTGCTACTTTGGGTCTAGCTTAAAAGTATCAAGATACAATCTTGAAAATATTATGTGTTTTGTCTGTGACAGTAGTGGCTTCAAATAATTAACTTTGAAATATCTTTATAAGTAAAAATGGTTACTGTAAACAGAATATTTTAATCTGAGCATGATGCACTCTTCTAGTTAAAGTAGACCTCATGAGGGCAGGAGATCCAATGTTCCCTGCAACTGATAATTACTTTATGGTTTTCATTATTTTTTGTTCTAGTAAAGACGCTACAGTTTAGCATAATTGCGTTTCAGGTGTTTTATTTCAGTACTTGATATTTGCCATTTAAATTTGTGCTAATTATAGTTTAGAGGATTAAAAAAATTGTTTAGTTTATTTTTGTGCAAAGTCTTTTGTCTTCAGTTTAAAACGTGCTAAAATTTAGCAAATAAAGATGCTTAATAATAAACTCCCCGGAACTGTTGCTTAGTCTGAGTGGGGAGAGGACATCATAAAAGGTACAAATTGGCATGACCCTGGAAGTATTCACAAAGCACAGGCAATACAGCATAAAAAGTCAAGGTATTCACTTAGCAGTCAAATAGGCCAGGCTGTGAATTCTGACTCTGCCACGAACGGGCCACATGACCTCAAACAATGCAATGCCTCTACACTTTTATATCCTAAGGTGTGAATTTAGGATTATGAGGATATATTATTGTTCAGGGCTAACGTAGGCATTAGGTGAGATAAGGTGCATAAATGCTTGACACATAGTAGATACTCAGTGTGCCTGGGCTAGGCTAGTTCCAGCGGTGGGCTGAGTGAGAAGGGTTACTTCTGGCGGCTTTTGTGCTGCACTGTGCCGTGACCCTCCTCACAAAGGCTCTTTGGAAGGAAACCCTTGCCAAGGACTCTAAACAACACCTCGTATTCAAACAACTTCCAGACTCAAGGAACTTCCTAAGCCTGAACTCATTTCTTCTGTTATTCGTGCATTTGCACATTCACCTGTTGAGTACAAGATTCCTGGGAGAGCATAGCCTTGATATGTAATCTCAAGAATCAAGTTTATTATACATTTTCTCCATAATGTTAAGAAAGCTTTCTAAGTGGGATGATCAAAATATTACCTGTTCCTTTTGTTAGATTTTCCCTGGAGGTGAAATGGCAGGGGGGGGTGGGAATATTTACAATCTAGTGAACTAAAGGCAGTGTAGAAGAGGCTAAGCAGGCGTAAATCAGGATATTGGAGTACTGCAACCAAGTATTTGCTGTGAGGTCGTCTCTTTTATCCTAGCATTGACCCAGGATTGAAGTTTACGAGTTAAGAAGAAAGCAGAAAAACTGAAAATGGCATGACAAAGCATTTTGTTGACCATCTAAATAATGGAAATTAAGAAATTAAAATTATTTTGCTTGAAAATGAGAAACGATGTATATGGAGGCTAAAGATCTTAAAATTTATTTATGACTTAGTATTTGGTTGAATAATGCAAAATAATGAGGTATTTGAATTTGAGTAATTTAGATCATTAGTGAGGAATAACCTACCTAAAAACAAAGAAGATCTATAGTCAAGAAAGTTTCCTAAGGATCATAAAGGAATCATCTGTTTTACAAATCACAGAATATAAAATTTAAGAGTCTGGGGACAGGAACCAGCTAACTAATAGGAATCAACTAAACCTTTGATTTTATCTATGAATTCTTATATGTTTAAGAAATCAACATACCTCTCCATTATACCTAAATTATAATCCAGCCCAGAGGTAAATAGGTGAATTTCATGTAGAAAACATCAAAATTTCATGATAAGCTTATGAGATTTTAAAGAACACATTATTCATTTAAAAATCTATCTTAGACATACAGCAAGGTAACCTTAGAAAACATTTCATAATATATTGCTGTTAACCTCCAGATGATTTTACTGAAGAATGTGAAACTTGCTTCTAAAATAAAAAAGAATAGAAATGGAAAAGGTCTGTTTGCTCTAGTATAGACCTAAATTGCTGTGAAAGACACAGGGTGGAAGGAAACTCTCCAGGGAAAATTTGCTGAAGTCATCATTGAATCATATAATCAGTATAAGTAGGTCAGACAATACTCAAGATACTTGCCCTCTAGAAAGTCTGACCTAGAAGAATCTTTCTTTCTTTTTCTCTTTCTTTCTTTCTTTCTTTCTTTCTTTCTTTCTTTCTTTCTTTCTTTCTTCTTTCTTTCTTTCTTTCTTTCTTTCTTTCTTTCTTTCTTTCTTTCTTTCTTTCTTTCTCTTTTTTCTTGGATGATAATTACTTAGAGCTGGGAACATATTCTCACTGATGATAACAAGTGGAATTTGGGGACTGGATGAACAAGTAAATGCAATGGACTTGTTATTGCCCAGATGAAAGGCCTTCAGGTGACATGAGTGTGGCTTCTTTAACTCCCTATGAATAATTCCAGTTGTGATCTTAGCTTCACCATTATAGATTGTGTAGCATTGACAAAAAATGAATATAAAATAAGCTTGATAATAATGAAAAGTTTCAAGTACTTCTGTCCACTTTCCCTTAAAACCCCTCTGTATGCCCCTATTTAATCAATCTTCAATTGTCAAAAAAAACCAAACCACACAACAGAATAAGTCATCAGAGGAGTGCTTTAAGTGCTTATAGCATAGGAAAAAGATGTTCTCCCTTTTTCCCCAAGAATGCATTATTAAAAATTCTGTAAGATGTGTTTTAGATGTACACCAATGCAGCCAGACAACCACTGCCACCACAAGGAAGGCAAATGGCCCAAAAGGGACTTGAGCAGAGATCTTTGTACATCCTGCAGAAGGCTACAGACTTTCAACATATTTGTGGCTTCACTGCAGGAAGCAGACTCTTATTTGTTGATGAAGCTATTATGTAGTTATGAAGCACCACTCTTTCACCAAGGCTAGGCAATATTTTTTTAACTGTTGGTTAAAATAGAACAAATTTAAATTCTTCATCATAAAAAGGAAAACCAAAGAATGAGATCAATCTCCTACCCAGTTATGTAGCAAAAGCTGCCACCTCCAAGATCAGAGGACACAATATGTTTTCATTTACAATTTCCTCATACTTAAAAACTTGGCTGTGAAAAGCCAAGACCCCTTAAACTGATGGAATTTGGCATAGAAACCAGTACATTGTCTGTATTAAAAAAATACTAATTTAAATACCTCAGTTGCTTCTGTAGAACAGGAGTGCTAAAATTCTAAATTTTCTTATGATCAAATTTCCTCTCTTCTAACTTAATTCTAACTTCTAATATAATATGATCATAATGTGGAAGATAAATAGTTTTCAAGTATTTGTACATAATGCCAAATAGACTGGAAAGGAATATTTTTATCTTCTTTTTATTTAGTGATTTGATATGTTATATAAAAAGATGATTTTCAAATAAATATAGGCTAGCAGAAATATAAGCTACTCTAACTTATAGGCTATAACTTCATAATATGGTATTTTAATTAAAAGATGGACATCCTGATTTTTCACTATAATGTAAATATATACATCTCTATGATCAGTATTGAAAATGTGTGCATAGCATATATGTGTGTGTGTACATTTATAATATTTGAATTATATAAACTGTATTACAATTTAGATCTGTTTTTAATGAATGTGGTGGATATTTGATTTGCTTACCAATATTTCTCATTTATGACAGAATTCATGGCCTTATGGCCTTAAAATTAGGCATAAACGGGGCTTTGTTTTGCTGATAAATGATAAAAGATTTTATGCACACTTATCTCCTTTCTCTTTCCCTACTGCTCAAATCTAGAAGACCGTGTGTTTACGGTGAAGTAGTTATAGAATGCTAGACTCTCCCCCACTGGTTCACACTAGATGGAGTACTGTTGCCTTGGAGAGTAGTCACCCAGACCCCCAGGACACACTGGGTAACGCAGAAATAGCACTTTGTGGTGTTAAGGATCAAAATCTGTGTATCGTTTATTATGGAAGCATAATCTAAACTCATATAATATACAGTAACAGTTTCCAGACATTTGAAACTAGTCTTAGCATCCATAAAATTTCTGAGTATGCACTTTTAACATGTTTATTTACAAATATTATAGTTTATTATTTTATTTATACAACTTGTGAGTTATAAAACATAGTTAAAAAGGACAAGTTAGTCTACGGCCATACCACCCTGAACGCGCCCGATCTCGTCTGATCTCGGAAGCTAAGCAGGGTCGGGCCTGGTTAGTACTTGGATGGGAGACCGCCTGGGAATACCGGGTGCTGCAGGCTTTAAAAAAAAAAAAAAAAAAAAAAAAGGACAAGTTAAAAAGTGAAATCAAGTTCTCTAATACATTTCCTACATTCCAAATCTATCCTCTATTTTGCCCTTGATTGCTTGCACCCCACTTTGGTGATCAATGATCCAGAATTTAGTGAGACCAATGAAACTGATATAAAGATAATCAATCATGGGAAAAATTTGCTGCCAAATATAAAAAGACACTGTAATTTTATATTCTATTCATTGTCTCCTTTCTAGAGAATAGCGTGTCTACATTATGACTCAGAATCATTAGTATCTTCTTAGTGTTATATTAAGCCCACTGCTTGATTCCTATATGTTTTCAGATGTGAAAACTTTTGCCTTAACGTGCTGTAATAAAGAATTCAGTTTTTTACTCTCTGTAGCAAATACTTGAAGGTGATAATATCAATGCCATTGGTATTTTTGTGTGTTGAATCCCTACACTTGTCAGTAACTGCTAATTTAAAGCTGAAGTTCAAAGACAGTATTCATGTAACCATACTTCCTTGTAGAAACAAAATTAAAACATCATTGAGAGGGGAAGCCAAAAGACATCCCAAATCCAGGCTAGCGGAATCCTTTTATGAAGTGACAGCATAACATGAAGTTCTATGAAACTTGAAGTCTATAAATATTTGTCACATATGAGATATATGTGGAAAAACAAAGAAAGTCGCTATCAGAATACATAGGTTTAAAAAATGATAATTGACCATTTAAAAAAAGACTTAATCACTAACCATTCTTAACTGATCCCATATTTTATCGGATTAAAGAAATGACATCCTCAATATTTTGGCCACCATGTTTTTGTTATCCCACACGGTTGAAATGGATTAAAGGTCTACTCTTTTTTTTCCTTTTTTTTTTTTTTTTTTTAGATTTTCTTTATTTATTCATGAGAGACACACAGAGAAAGGCAGAGACACAGGCAGAGGGAGAAGCAGGCCCCCTGCTGGGAGCCTAATGTGGGACTCAATCCCAGGTCTCCAGCATCATGACCTGAGCTGAAGGCAGTCGCTTAACCACTGGGCCACCAGGCATCCCTAAAGGTCTACCCTTTTGTAACATGATTCATCACCAGTCCAATGTTTCAAAGGCTCTTCAAGAAAAAGTCTCTAAATTCAATGCAATTAAATTTTTCATGTCATATCAGCTGTTCTCTAGACTAAATTCATCACCCACAGAAGTAATGACTTTTGAACACTCAGATCTCATGGAGTAAGCAACTCAAAGTAGACTATCATCATAGATTTTGGGGGCAGTTTATTAGTCTCTGAAAGCGGCAGCATTTCTTCTTACTATTATTGCCAACATTCGATTCAGCAGCTGTAAAGGTACCCCCTGAACTTAATATCACAGTTACAAGAGAATTATTCCTTCTAACGACAAGATGAGGCTGGTACACACACCCCAACAGCATCTTGAGTTTGAGTATTAGGACATCCCACTGCTAGCATTCAATGGAGAGGCTTGCTATGAAGTATGATGACAAAATATACTGAGAAACTGGATGTACATGGATGGCAACATAACTGGATTCTCATCACTAGGATTATTTGCAGCCTTTATGCTGAGGAACTTATCAGTCAAACGGGGATCGATTCTTAATGAACACACTTTGTGTAGGTTGTAATTAGGGGGAGTATAACTCAAGAAAAGGCTCTAAATAAGGGGTCTTACCCCAGTAAGGGCTTGAGATAAATGACGATTAAAAAGAAAGATTCAGAAACATTCCATTGTCCTTTCATTTATTCAGCAATCCTTACAAAAATTATTGCTCTCATCTCTAACAGATGAGGAAGACGTGCCAGAGAAAGACCACAGCCTAAGGACGGTTCATTTATCATTCAACTTGCTTCAGCTTGAAACTTGGTGTCATTCACACTATTCTTTGACAATTGCCTCCATCTTCAGCGACTGGGTGTAATGTCTGGCGCAGCACAAGCACACACAAAAATATTTACTGCTTGAATGAATGAAGACTTCCTTAAAAACATATTCTGGTTTGATTTAAATCGAATCTGGGCAGGATTAACTGCTTATTCTTTTATGTTTCTGTGGTGATTCATACTTCTTACAGTTATGGGAGTTACCACAATAACTTTTATTCATTTATCTTATGTGTCCATCACATGCTGTGATTTCCTTAAGAATAGGGGTCATGACTCAACTGAGCCTTATATTCCCAAACCTTGCACCATGTCTGGATCACTTAACAATCCACTTAACAAATATTTGTTTAGCTGAAATACTAGAAATCGTGGGAGCTTCCATCCTTCCCCTGGCATAGCTTCAGACTGACCTAGGAGGCGGGAGTGACCACATTAATCAGAGGGAAGAAAGGGTATCAATGAGCACAGCCCCTTGGCAGGGCAGAGTAAGGGGGGCCACCTGTGAAAGCCTTCTGACCCATCGCCCGGAAGCAGCAGGGGCCATGGGCAAACCTTGGATTTCAGGTGTGAACGGCATCCAGGGTGCCTCCCACAGGCCCCCGCATCAGGTGCTTCTGAGCAGAGGGTGCACTGCCGTGGACGTCAGCTCGCCGGGGAACAAGTGTCAGTGGGAGGGCAGGAGCCAACACAGGTTATCCGTGGCTCAAGGTCCTCGTGTCTACGTGTTGGTGCACCCGAGGCCTGACCTTGGGGCGTGTCCCATGTAACTGAGGCACCTGCAATCAGTGTGCCAGCTCTATTGAAACCGCCCAAGCTAAGGCGATTGCGTGGAAGAAATACTGGGGCCGGGAGACAGCCCCACTGATGCTGCAATACCAGCCCTGCAGCTCCCGGGGTGTGTTGACCCCACGGACTGTAGGGGATTGAAGAGGATCCTGAAAGAGAGAGGCCGGAGCCCACGTGGCTCCAAGTGTGTGCAATGCTGCAGCGCAGCCGAGGGAGCTTGGAAATGTCAGAGGAGGACCCTCGAGGCATGAGGGCCCTTGGGGGGTGCCTGCAGCAGGGGCCCCGCAGACGGGTCTGGGGTGGTGTTCTGGGCCCACAGCTCTTAAGGTGCTTGCTAAATACGCAGAATTCTTAGTCCACCCCAATCATGCTGAATCAGGAACTGTTTGGACGTGTAACCAGCTCCCGGGGGGACCTCAGTGTGCGAGAGGCGCTGGCCCCCTGGCAAGCCTCTAGCCTCCTAGAGCTCCACGGTGGCCAGGCCCACTTACCACTCGGAATCTTCTTTGAATACACTGATCGCAGACCAACCAGATCAGATGGACCATGTTTTTCTTTTTCTTTTTTTTTTCTTTAAGATTTATTTATTTATTTGAAAGAGAGAGGGCGAGCACACCAGCAGGGAGAGGGGGTGAAGGAGAGGGAGACGGAGAATCCCACACAGACTCCCTGCTGCGCGCAGGGCCCAACGCGGGGCTCGATGTCACGACCCTGCGATCCTGACCTGAGCCAAAACCCAGAGTTGGAGGCTTAACCGGAGGAGCTACCCAGGCGCCCCAGATGGGCCGTTTTCTATGTGCCAAACACTCCATACACATTCATATAGTCACACCTTTCAGTCTCTTCCTTCCAGTGGATTATTTATCCCATTGTATATGGTTGCTGTGGTCCTGCTCACGCTTGATGACACATCCTCTGTAAACGCCTATTCGTGTGTGTGTGTGTCTTCCATATATTGTCTTTTTAATTACTGCTTTTATGTCAATTTTTCTGTTCAGATTTGAACTTTGAATGCAGGGAAGACATGATTTATTTTGTAACTCAATGGTCTTGTCACGTTGTAGGTGCTCAACTAATGGACCTCATATAATCCCAATTATGATGCCAAAGCATCATGTCACAAAGGCTTAGCTGCGCCTTGTCCTTTTGGATCTGGTCTTACAGAAGGAGTTCAGGAACACTTTACCCAAGTCATTTTCTTCTAAAACCAAGCTCATTCCTAGAACAGTCTTTAGGCAGAGCATCTGCAGGCTAACCATTAGAATTAACATAATGGGTCCAGTTTTAGAGTCAGGGACTATCGACCTCGCAGAGTGATTTAGTTTGAGAAAAGAAAGCAGATCTAGATGTCCCATTAGTGCCACTAAATAAACGGTGTTCTGATGGTAGGGATTGATCTCAGACAGGGAAAGTGGCTGATGTAGAGCCGATCCAAGCCTGGAGTGAGCATCGCTCGGTTCTGAATGCATTTTTTCAGATGCATTTATCACACCACATAAAAAAAGAGCAGAGCATGGAATGGACACTTGCGGTTCCTATTCTCACAAGTTGGGGATAAGAAAAGTGAGCTCATGTGGGCGAAACCTGGAGCAAAAGCACAGATCAAACATCACCCGCTGCAAAGTTGGCCAGAATTTTCTAAGTCCCACAAAAGGAAAGCTGGCTGTTTTGAGTGTCACAGGAAATTATTTTGAAAATCCTCAATCCCTAAAGGTTTGGAAATGTGACCAAAGGCTGCACTAAGAGAGCCCTGGATGCAGCTGCATGCACCTTAGGAAACAAAACAGCCGGAGTAGGATGTGGCCTGCAGGTCACGTAGTTTACAGCAGGTGTGACTTGGATCTGAGGGGTGTGTAGTAACAGGCATGTGTTCTAGTGATTGGAACTGATTTTTAAATTTTGTTTATTTATTTATTTATTTATTTATTTATTTATTTATTTATACTGTATTTTTAAATTGAAAAAAAAATCCCTTCAAGACTGCCTCAAGTGTGTCAGACGCAGAATATGAGAGATCCAGAGAAACAAGATTTCTTTTTCTTTGACCCATGAAAGTTATTAGAGCCCTGGACAAAGTCAAAAGTAAAATGGAATTTTTCTTTTCTTTCTTTTTTTTCTTTCTTTTCTTTTCTTTCTTTTCTTTTCTTTTCTTTTCTTTCTTTTCTTTTCTTTTTCTTCTCTCTTTCTTTTCTTTCTCTTCTTTTCTTTCTTTCTTCTTTCTTTCTTTTTTCTTTCTTTCTTTCTTTCTTTCTTTCTTTCTTTCTTTCTTTCTCTTTCTTTTTTTGTATTCGGTGCTAGTTTGATAAAAGCTTAGAAAGGAGATTCTGAATTAGGGTCTCACATGTATTTTCGTCTTGAGTTTATTTTCCTCTTCGGTAAAGAATTTCACCCATAGCGTCTGAAAATTGAGCAGCTGCTTTCGGGTGATTGACGGGTGTTTTAGGAAAACAACGAAGCGCAGGGGAGCGAGCTCGCTGCGGCGATGGCAGTTCAGTCACACGCGTGACTGTGCGGCTGCACCTGCGCCTCCGCGGCCCCCGGCGCCCGCGCTCACCGCAGAGGGGACCGCGCACGTGGGGGGGAGGCCCTTCTGCGCCTGCGCAGCGCACGGCCGCCGCGTCGCTGTCCACCCAGGACAAGCCGTGCGGGCAAGAAGGGCCCCGTGTCGCGAAGCAGGAGCAGCCGGGGATAGTCACCCCCCGTCCCCGCCCCCCCCCCCCCCCCCCCCCGCCCAGCGCGCCCGGAGCCATCCCCTGGCCTAAGGGTCACGGGAGCCCCGCTGTCCCCGCGGCAGGGAGCCCCCGCCTCCCGGATGCTGTGCAGCCTCTGCCTGGGGCCTGGGTACGAGAGAGCCCCCAGGGTCACGCGGTCACGTGCTTTCACTCCGACTGTCGGGGACTAAGCAGAAGGCCGCGGCGGCCCTGCAGGTGACGGGGACAGGCCCGGAGAGGCCCCTCCCGCGGCGGCCCTGCAGGTGACGGGGACAGGCCTCACACAGCCAGCGTCTCAGTAACTCACGTTTGTGTGAAACATCAAGACACACATCAAAGTGACATGAACGTAAAACCCCGATCACACCTTAGAGCATAATGACTTTAAAAGGACGTTTGTTTTCGTCTTGGGCCCCTTTCCCCCGATTTGGGTCCTTACAAACTACTCCTTGCGGCCAACGGCCGCGTTTGGCAGGCGGCTGGCCCCGGGGCCGTGGGCGCACCCACACTGCGGCCCGGGCTCTGCCCCAGGGCAGCCCTGAAACGCAGCCCCCGGCCGGCCGCGACCACCGGCGCTGCGCGCGCCCCTCTGCTCGCGTCCCCATGTTCATGCGAGGGACTCCAGGCCCGCGCGGCCCGCCGTGGCTTCACGTGGCACCCAGGCCCATCCCAACAGGTGTCAAGTAATAGCTCGTTGTGATTTTGCTTGGCCTTTCCCCAAAGATTAGGGCTGCCGGGCGCCCTTTCATCTGCCTGTTGACCACTTGCATATTTTCTTTGCGTGAATGTCTACTCTTTGCCTTTCTCTTAATCAGGTTGTTTGTTCCTTTGTCTTTGAGTTTTAGGAGTTCTCTCTATACTCTAGATATTCATCTGTCATTACATATGTGATTCGCAAATATTTACTACTATTTTTCAGATTGCTTTTTACTCTTTTGATATTGTCTTTTGATGTATGATTTTTGTCGATGGTTGTGAAATCCAATTTGTCTGTTTTTTTCTTGTGTTGCCTCTGTCTTCAGGGCTGTAACAAAGAAATCATTACCAAGTGTGATGTTGTGAAGATTCTACCCTATATTTCTTATAAGAGTTTTAGGTCTTTGATCCATTTGAAGTTAATTTTTGTACATGGTGTTAAATAAGGCTGTAGTGCCATTCTTTTTTAAAAAAATATTTTATTTACTTATGAGAGAGACAGAGAGAGGGAGAGACACAGGCAGAGGGAGAAGCAGGCTCCCTGTGGGGACCCTGGGGTCACGCCTTGGGCTGAAGGCAGATGCTCAACCACTGAGCCACCCAGGTGGCCCTAATGTCATGGTTTTGCAGGTGGAATTCAGTTTTCCTGGCACAAATTGTTGAAAAGACAGCCTTTTCCTCATTGAATGGTCTTAGTGCCCTTATCAAAAATCATTTAACAATACATGCAAGGTTTAGGTATGGGATTCCTATCCTATCCTATCCTATCCTATCCTATCCTATCCTATCCTATCCTACTCTATTGTTCAATATGTCTGTATTCATTCCAGTTCCTCACTGCTTTGATTACTGTAGCTTTGTAGTAAATTCTGGGGTAAGGACATTGGATGCCTCTAGCTCTGTTTTCCTTTTTCTAAATCGTTTCGAGGTTTGCATGAAAGAGTTCTGAATTTTTTTAAGCACTAATAGAGCTGACATGATCATTAAGGGTCTTCCCCTTCACTGTGTTAATATGGTATCTTACATTTATCAATTTTTATATATTGAACCATCTTTGCATTTCACCTAGATGCAGTATATTATCTTTAAATATGCTGAGGAATTGCATTTGCTAGTGTTCTCTGGAGCATTTTTGTATCAGTGTTCCTAAGGAAAATGTTTATAAGTTCCCTATAGTATCTGACTTTAGCATTAAAACAATGCAGGTCTCATAGAATGAGTTAAGATGCATTTCCTACTCTTCAATTTTTTTGAAAAAGTTTAAGAAGAAACTTTTGGTTGTAGTTCTTTTTTAAATGTTTAGTACAACCCACCAGTAAAGCCATTAGGTCCAGGGCTCTATTGTTTGACAGGATATTACTGATGACTGATTCAGTTTCTTTACTAATTATAAGTCTGTTCAGGTTTTCTATTTCTTCATGATTGAGTTCTAATAAGTATTTTGATTTTAGGCATTTATCCATTTCATCCAAGTCATCCAATTTGTTGATGTAAAACTGTTCATAATATTGTCTTATCTTTTTTATTTATGTAGAATTGGTATTAATACCCCAACTTTCATTTCTTACTTTACAAGTTTGAGTCTTCTTCTTCTTCTTCTTCTTTTTTTTTTTTTTTATTTTTGTTTAATCAATCTAGCTAAAGTTTGGTCAATTTTTTTGATATTTTCAAGAACCAACTTTTGGTTTCATTGATTTTTTTTCTGTTGTTTTTGTATTTTCTCTCATGTATCTCTGCTGTAGTCTTTATTATTTTCTTCCTTCTCCCAATTTTGGGTTTTTGTTTTTTTCTAGATCCATAAGTTTAAAGACAGGTTGTTGATTTTGGTTCTTTTGTTAAGTATTTAAGTATTTAAATCTACAAATTTCCCCTGTAAATTCTCTAAGTTTTAGTATGTTATTCTTTTGTTTTCACTTGTCTCTAAGTATTTGCTGAATTCCCTCATGGTTTCTTATTTGATCCATTCATTGTTTAAGAGTGTTTTCTTTAATTTCCAAAAAAAAAAAAACAAAACCTATGAATTTTCCAGTTTTTTTTTCTATTTTTAATTTCTGGCTTCATTCCCTGTAGTCAGGTAAGATACCTTGTATGATAATTATCTTTTTGCATCTACTGAGACTTAATTTGTAGCCTACTGTAGGATTTATCCTAGAAAATGCCCCCTGTGCATTTGAGAAGAATATAATTCTGCTGTTGTTGGGTAGTATGTCCTGTACGCATCTGTTAGATCTCCTGGTGTTACTGTGTTATCCAAGTCCTCTAATTCCTTACTATCTCCTGTGTGGTGTTCTACCCATTATCGAGAGAGTTAGGTATTGAGATCTCCAGTTATTATAGTAGAGTCTATTTCTTCAAATCTGTCAGTTTTGCTCCATATATTTTGATGGTCTATTAGGTGTATGAATGTTTATAATTGTTATATTTAAGCTTTTATTAGTATTTATTAATGTCTTTGTCTTTTCACCTTTACTAACTTAAAGCCTATTTTTGTGTGCTATTAACATAGCTATATCTGCTGTCTATTGATCACTATTTGCATGAGGTATCTTTTTTCCTTTCTTTCACTTTCAATCTATTTGTGTTTTGGGATCTAACATGCATCTCTTATAAACAGTATATAGTTGAGTCATTTTTTATAAATCTTTTCTGCCAATTTTTGTGTTTTGATTGGAGAATTTAATTTACTTCCCTTTAAAGTAATTACTGACAAAGAGGACTTTACTTTGGGTATTTTGCTATTTGTTCTCCATATATGATATGTTTTCCAATTGAGATTTTTGTTCCTCATTTCCTCCATTACTGTCTTCTGTTGTGTTTAATTTTGTTTTGTTTTGTTTATAATTGCAACAGAAACTGTATGGCCCACATGTCCTATGGTGCTTATTATTTAGGCCTTACAGAAAAGTTTGCCTACCTGTTTTCTAGATACAAACCAGTGTTCTGAGAAAAAATAAATGAGAAGAAGAAGTTCCACCACTGGATTGCATTTAATTTTCTTTTGTAATGAAATATTTTAATTCTCTTCTCATTTCCTTTTTTAAATATCCTATAGTTATTTTCTTTGTGGTTACCATGGAAATTAAATTTAAAATCCTAAGGTTATAACACATTAATTTTAATTTATGCCATCTTGACTTTAATAACAACAAAACCTCTGCTCCTTCATAGCTCCATCCCTACCTTTTCAGTTGTTGGTGTCACAGAATTACATTTTTATGCATTATGTATCCAAAAATAAGCTAATACAATGTTAATGCATTATGTGTCTTGACTCATGTGTCCTTTTTTTTTTTAATTTTTATTTTATTTTTTTATTTTATTTTTTTTTTGACTCATGTGTCCTAAACCATGTAAAAGACAAAATGTGGAGTTACCAAAGTTAAAAAATACTGATTTTTGTATGCCCATATATTTACCTTTCCTGTGTTCTTTATTTCTTCATACAGCTTAAAGTTACTGTCTACAGCTCCTTCCTTTCAAATTGCAAGACTCCCTTAGCAGGTCATACAGAGTAGGTCCAGTGGCAAAGAATCCCTCAGCTCTTGTGTATCTGAGAAAGTCTTAATTTCTCCCTGGGCTTTGGTGGACAGTTTTGCTAGATGTAGGGTTTTTAGTGATAGTTTTTCTTTTTTCTTTTCTAAGACTTTATAATTAAAATTGTCAGTCAAGTTTGCTGAGTCTTTCTTCTATCTCCTCAAATCTGCCTTTGTACCCTTCTAGTGAATCTTTTATTTCAGTTATTATACTTTTAAGCTCCAGAATTTCTCCTCCCCCCCTCTTTTTTAGGTTTTCTGTATCTTTGTTGGGTCCATTTTATTTAGACATAATTTTCTTGATTTTTTTCCCCATGCCTTTCTTTAGTTTTTGAGCATCTTCAGGACAGCTGATGTTACAGTCTTTGTCTAGTAGATCTATGTCAGTTCTCTCTAAGGAGCAGCTTCTGTTGCTTTTTTCTTCTTTGAAGTGGCCATACTTTTCCTGTTTCTTTGTATGCCTTGTGCTTTTCTGTTGTTGAAAACCAGACATTTAAATCTAATAATGTGGTAATGATGGAAGTGAAATTCTCCTCTTGATCCAGGTTTTGCTGTTTTTTCTTTGTTTGTTTTGTTTCGTTTATTGCTATAAGCTGTTCTGTGCTGAAAATCAACCTGAAGTGTAAGGTAAAGATCTTTCTAGGTCTTTTCTGGGCCTATGTTTTTCTCTGAGTAGGTGTGGTGACTTTTAAATTTTCTCCATGTATACACTTGCTTTTGAATATCCTAGTATCTAGTATCAGACCCCCAAGGTGGCAATAGCAAAAAAATGAAGAGGTGATCAAAGTGCCAGTTCTTTAAATTCCCTAGAAGTTACTTTTGTTGGAGGAGAGGGACTTGCAACAAGATAAGGAGGTACAACAACAATGGCTGCCTGCCTCTGTTTCTGTACCTCTCTCATCAGAAGCAGCAACCAGAACACAGGTCCCGGACATCTGGAGAACAGAATCCTTGTTGCCCATCCCAGCTCCCATGAGCTGCATGGAAATTGCTGTAGGAACATGTGCATAGAGCTGGGGGTTGTGGGGTAAGGAGCCACTACCTAAACAAGAGCTAAATTGAGCAGAATCAACCACAATTTAACAGCTAAGCCTTCCCTAGTATTTATAAATCTTCAATAGATTCCAGAGTTCCAAAATAGTTCTATCAGACACACCAGCCCTGTGGAACTGTTGTCTAGGTGGAGAAACTTGATTCCTTGTACTTCTTACTCTGCCATCTTTCCAGAATTCCATTCCTCCGGTACTCTAACTGAAGTTTGGTTTTACTTCCCTAACCCCATAAAACCTGTGAAGATTATTATATAATGAGGCTCTTCCCTTCATCCCTTTTCTGATATCAAAAAGGAAATAATTTAGTAATAGAAGCATCCTCAGTGTGGAGGCCAGAGTGGCCATTCCACTTTAAGTTCAGCCTTAGCACAAGTACAGCCATCCCAGGCCCCTGTGAATAAGAGCTGAACTTTACCTTATTTCAGTTACAGGAAGAAAACAGCTTGCAGCTTAACGTCCTAGAAAGCCCCTATTAGAATAAGAACAGAGCTCAATGCCCTTGAAGGCCTCATATCAAAATGTAAACAGAACTTGAGAAATTGCTCCAGCCTTTCTGAAGATCCCCTAGACCAGCCCATAAAATCTAAGCTGAAACCCACCTCGGGGTCCAAGTCCCTGCTTGGCTCTGTCGGGTATACTTGGACCCAAGCTCGAGCTTGTAAATAAACCCTTGTGTGTTTGCATCGGTGTCGGCTCCTTGCCGTTTTCTCAGATTCGCAATCTTGGGCACAACATCAGCTCTTGTGTCCCACTTACCAGGAAGTGGCAAATTACTTCTCATTCTACAGACCATGCAGTTTGAGCTCAGTTTTAACTCTGCAAAGACTTCAATGCATACTTGCTTCTTCTAGAAATTGTGTTGAAAAGACTAAGAAAAGCACAACCCAATGCTTCATTATAGCCTCTGTAATGATTTAATAAATAAAAAATGAATCAGAAACATATGCAATGCATTTCATTGAAACTCCCACAGGATTGAAATTTAAGGGAAGAAAGTTTTTGGCAAAGCTCATTTGCATTTTTTCTGAATATAATTAATTTAAATTGTGAAAGTTTCAAGGCAAAACACAGTTGGCTTCACACATTCTTAAAAATTACTATGGACGTATTTTAAAGAACTTCCTCATAAAGATATGGCTCAGGTATATCCTTCTCCCTGTCTGGTGTTTACCTCCTTAGAAATCTTTGCTGAAGTCATTACTGCTACTGACTCATCCATCTGATTCTGAAAAGCTTCTCATTTGTGTTCTTTTTTAATGGATATACCCCTGAAGGTAGAAATTATAAGTTCTGCAAAATTTTAAAGTTAAGTGTGTAGTGCCAAGCTCCCAGGATAACTACTTACCATGAATCAATGGTGATGACAAATCACTTTTATTAAATTTATCCTGGGAATCCACTGCTTTAGAATGAAGCAAATAATCCCTTCCAAAATATTTTATAGACTGTGTTCATATACCAAAGGGAAATGGAGATTTGGGACAATTATCTAGTTGAGTTGGCTTTAAAATTTCCCTTGCTTGAATCATGATGGATAACTGAGCCAAAGTGCACTTCAGACTTCACTTGTTCTAGAAACAGAGTGAGTAAGCCTTTTTTGAGTAGATATTGGCAAATCGTTTTCTGTAGCCCATAGAAGAAAGTAGAAATTTGAAGGAAACTCACATCCTACTTTCATCTCAGATGAAACCACTTAGATAAATGAAACCTATTCCATTGCCCTGTTCTAAGTCTTAAACCACCTGCAGTCTCAGAGTCCTGTTGATGCTAATACCCTCAGGAGTCACAGGATTTTGTTAACAAAATTTGCATTAGCAATATAAGTAAAGTAGAAAATGTCCCCAAAGCTGTTTAGAAAATACACTTAAGGATTAAAGAAGAAAAACAGAATGAGTTTCCTAATTTTTTAATGAATATATTTCCCCCAAATATGTTGACAAGTATGTCATTTTTATAATTGGTAAGAAATATCTTGTACCTATTTTTGAAAAATCGGGCTTTGTTGATGCTAACATTATGAGAATGCAGGGCCTGGATGAAGAATATCGGAAGAAGACTGAGCCTCAGATCTCAGTGTCTGAGAAGGCAGAAAGCATGAAATAGAGGATGTGCCTCTTAAAGACTTGCAAAGCAGACCAGATCCACAGAAAGACAGGAAAAGGGAATGAAGTCAAGTAGAGAAAACAGGGGAGGATAAAGGTAGCAAGTAGAAGTAAGTAAATCTGTGCACGTAAGGATGTATAAAAAGAAGTTCCAAAGATCCTGAGTGTTATCCATCATGTGAAGCAGCCCATTTAGAGGAGTCATCTGCAGCCTTAACCCGAGAGTTGTATTTGGAGTCCTGCCAAGGATAACAGCAAAGGAAGATTGCCCAGCCTGCTGGGGACTACGACAGGCTGAAGCGGGAGAGAGCTACAGTCATGCTACGTTAAATCGGAAGTCTCAACTCTCATGAAAGTACATTCATGTATTAGCGTTTCTGAAGAGTTTGTATTCCATGAATCCCTGTAATTTAGAAAATTGCTCCGTGTCTGATGAATCGTTGGTGGCTGGAGAATATTCTTTGGGAAGCAGCTTTGGGGAAATGGTTTAGGGAGGCTGAGTCACAGAGAGGATGGAGGGACCAGCTTTGGCCCTGACCTCTGCCCAGGTCGAGAAGCTAGGTGGAACCCAGTTAGTTACGAGGAACGGTAGTAAAACAGCTCTTCTTTAGCTCATCACAACCAGGAAGGTGTAGGGTGCAAACCACAGCCGGAGTGTTTTCTTCTTTTCTTCATTCATTTCCTCATATTCACTTGTTCATTCACTTACTCATCCTGAAAATACGTATTGAGAATTTACTCTGTGCTCCCCACGTGTTAGGTGCTGAAAATGGAATGGCAAACGAAACTTGATATATGTTCCCTGACGTCTTGGATATTTAATTTCAAAGAAAGAGAGCGCCAACTAACAAAGAAACGGAGTATTGTTTTCACTGTGGTAAGCGTTTTCTTCGGGTGGGGAGAGAAGTGAGAGCAAGCAGAGCAGGAGAGACTAATAGGAAGGGCCAACTTTGAGCAGCATGGTCATGGGAATGAGATGTTCAGTTTGGGATCTCTGAGATTAGCAATTTGGATTGCAAGGAACAATAAAGCTCAGAAACATGTCGGGTCTTATAAATGCACAATTTGGGTCACAAACAGTGTTATGTCCTCTGTGTTGTATTTTCTTCAAAACTACTTCAGCATGAATCATCAGATGTAATCCTAACTCCACTTAAATCTAACTCTTTGCCAACTCCACAGTTTCGACCATGGAGCCGAAAGTGTCAGAAAAAGCACATGCCACTAAAGTGATCACCTTGACATTATGACCAAGAATCGCAAATAGACTCCTAATGCTGCAAAACGATAAAAGTCCATTTCCCAATCTTCCCATTTTCCCATTAGCTTAGATTTCATATCCCTCTTCTTTCCTCAACCTCTGACGCTTCTTCCTTATCTTCACTCTCCATTGATGACCTCATTTCTTTTGTCACTGACAAAACTAAAGGAACCAGAAGAGAACTTCCGTAAGTTCCAAGCACATTTATTCAGCGTCTGTGTCTCCAAGGTACGTTAGAAGTGACTGTTCACGGGTGGAAATGATAGTGTCCAAGACAGGGATTTAGAGGCGTGCCGTGGGCCTTACTCTGCATGAATGGCCTACATTTGTCATTCAAATGTCAAAGTCTAGGTCTCTCACATTCCTCCAAATCATTTGATTCTTGGCAAATCCTGTCACCTAACCGAACGACAAGGTGGCTGCTCCAGACCCTCAGAACAGTCATCTATCTTGGAGCCCTGGAGGGCAGAGAGGGGAGATCTCCCCAGGCCACAAGCAGAGACGGAATCACTCAATGCACCCAAGTGCTGATGGCTTCTGGGCAGCATTGAGTCCAATACTTGTTTCCATTGTGTAATACCTAGAGCCTCGCATGGCGAGAAGAGAGGGTCCTACAGAACAGACAGACAGTGGTCCTCCTACTAGGAAGCTGCTGGAGAAGGTGGATCCCAGAACACGCAGCGCTCTACCTAACGCCTAGTGCGAAGAGTGGGGAAAGGAGCCCAAAGAGCTGCTACGATGGTATCAAAGGCCAGAGTCAATGTTTTAAAGAAGATGTGCGCACAGTTTCCTCTGGGTATCAGCGGGCTCACAAAGGACCGTGTTCTTCTCGTTTCAAACAAAATTTCCACTGATGCAGCTCATATTATGTTGTCCCATTCTCTGCTCGCTCCTCTCCCCCAACACACACACACACGCACACGCACACGCACACGCACACGCACACACACTTTAAAAGAAGTGGAATTGTACTCTTAGCCTATCGGGGTTTGCCTCCTCATACACACAGGTCGTCCTTACTGAGACCGTCTTCGGTGAGGCGGTCACATCTGCCGGAGAGTAGTTCTCAGCCGGAGCAAACACGGAAAGGCTGGCTTGTGTCTCTCAGACCACATAGCTGGCAATTCACTTATTTTTCTTTCCGTTTAAGCTTTTGATTCTTCAAGCAGTTAGGCCACCATGAGTCCGGAACTCCAGTTCCACAAACACGCCTACCAGCCAGGCCTGAGCTGGCTGCCACTTCAGGCAGGACGGGCTCTCTGGGCACCTCACCGTAGCAAGGGACAGAGTGAGGATGAGACGGCGCACTGGGCAGGTCCAGCGGGGACTGAGGGCTGTTCCCGGGTTGAGGGTTCCTGGCTCAAAGCATCCCTGTGTAAGCAAGTATTGTATCCCTTCAACAACAACAGCACAACAACAACCTTCTATTTCCACAATGTAATTCTTCTGGGCATTTTGGGCAAATGAAAATTTTTGTACAAGTGTCAATTTAACCTTTGTCCATTATCTCTTCTATGGGAAAGCACATTCTATGGAACACGTCCTCCATGTCATCTGTAGGTCAGGTTTTTTCTAAGTTTGCACAGCTAATCCAGCTGCATTTATCTGGTAGTTCTGGTGTTTGTTTAGTCATGATATGCCAACAAGGAAAACTAAAAACTGGTGGAGAAAACTGCAAAGTGACAGAGAAGGAGGATAGAGAGATTCTTGGACTGAACCGTAATAACCCACGACAGAGCGTTTCCCAGGGACGCCAGGGACTCTTTCTTTCCCAACAGTGACAAACTGAGGAGCTCTGGGCTCGTGGGGGTGACTTACTACTTGCACACTAAGTGTATTGCCTGTCTCTGGTGCAGCTCTCGGCAGAGGTGTCAGGCAGAGAGAATACTCTGTCTCTTTTGCTCTCTCTCGCATTGTGTTTATCTCTATTGTATTCCCACATGTGCTGTTAGTAGAGAAAATATAATTATCACTGTAATTTTGCTTCCAGAAAGTTCTAATTATAGCACTTGAGCAGAGTGAATCCTGACAGGGTTTTGTTGTTGAACAGTACATGGAAGGAGCTGACTTATTCTTATTTCATCAACTATTGTATAAAAGTTCAGAAGAGAGAAGACTGAAACTTCTCCCAGGAAGTACAAGTTATTAGTTGATGCAAGGTGATAGGAGTCATTTTTCTCATGTTTCTATCGTACATTGTATGTTGCTTCATTGTAGACTTGGGTATGGTTATGCGTTTGAAATGAATTCATAAATTCTGAACGCTATTGTTTGCTTATCCATTGAAATGAAAGGTTAAAACAATTTAGTTTAAAACATAGAAATTTTTTTATTTTGTGGATTAAATGCCTTGGAAGGAAAATCAACTTGACATTTTGCTGATGATGTTTAATTGTTCTCTCCTCATTACTATCTTTAATTTATAAAATTGTTGTGTGTGCTACAGTAATCTCTGCTAAAGGCTAGAGATGATAGTGGAACATCCCATTATTTCTTGAGATTATTATACCAAATTACTTACAGTATATGAGAGGGGCTGATATGAAAACATCTTAAATACAAAAATAATAAGTGAGAAGAGAGTTGAACCTGTATTTGGAATACTGAATGTAAAACCTAATGCAACTGAGCAAACCAAAAATCTCAATGAAAGATAGCCCTTAAATGACAACTGTTATTTCTACTGGGTTTCCTGTAGATGTTTGTCTTTCTCTAATTGTTTATTGAATTCTAACTATGAATGTGCTCATAGATAACCTGGTCTGTTTTTGCTTTTTTTTGGGGGGGGGGGGCAAGAAAGAAATAATGAAGTTATTTTGGATTTCAGTTGAATGCATTTCCTTCCCAGAATAGAGTGGCCAAGTCTGGGCTTGACAGAGAGATTATACAGAGTCACGGGGTGGGAGAAATAAGGTTTTAATAAGCAAGAATTTAGCAATGGTCTTTTGATATAGAATTTGCTATAGGCAGCCATCAAGAATTTTAGTTACCTGCTCTCACTAAGGGCTTTTTCTGGGAACCAAAATTAGCTACCAACTGAAATTTCTGAGAGATTTGTTTTTGAGGTAAAGCAGTTGCTTTCTTTGATTATATTTGATTTTATCACAAACTGTTAGATCAAGATGAATCATTCTTCATGTCTCTGTTTTGCTGATATTGGTTAACATTTCCCAACTCTTTGAAATCCAACAATGGACTACCATACCCTATCCTAAATTCTCATTCATTTACATTTTCTTTTATTATTTTACATAAAAATTCAAGATTGCACTTTGTTCAGTTTATTCTGACTTTACTCATGAAACCAGTCCTGCATCATTTATATAGAAATTCTAAGAATATTTGTTGGCTCATCAATGTGCAATATTTTTAAATGTCAGGAATTTATAAACTAATAAAGAATATGAAAGCATGTAAATATTGAAACAATGTTATAATCTCTACAAATCCTTATGTTATTATTTGATGTATTAGCTCTTATTTAATATAAATTATTTATTTCTATAAAATTATTTAGAGTGTATGAAGAAGATGAAGAAATCAAATTTTATTTGTGATAAAAGGTCGGGAATCTGGGATGTCCTCATGAACAAACGGGAATTTCAATCATGCCTTGACACATGAGTAGCATCTCAAGCAGTTAGGTGGACAAGTATTCCACTCAGAGCAAAAAGTGTGAAAAACAGTGTGACACTAGAAAGATGAAGAGATGTGAAGAAAATGGGAGCAGTGTAGAGCCTTCCATATCTCAGACTAGCCAAAGAGAACTTTGAGAGGTTCCAGATCATGAAGGATGAACTATAAAGTTTGTGATTGATTTAGGAGATCATGGGAGAGAGCTGAATGTGTTTCTGAGAGGAGTGGGGTCACAGTTCTGTGAGCAAGAGTGTACTATCAGAGCACGTTCCAGAAAGTTTATGAAAAGAACATTGGAGGGCAAGTTATTGCCTTTGAAAACAAAGTGCTCTTCCTCTTTCTCAAAGTGGCCACGCAGTGTATGTATCACCGTTTCTCTAGACACAGTCCTATGAGCCAGGAACAAGAAACGGTGTCTGTCACCTACACATATGCTTCTGGTCACTGTGGCCCTGTTGTTGTTGCTCAGAAACCATTCTTCCTCCCACCCCCAGGACCAATCTTTTGTAACTTGTAGCATTTTAGGAGCTGTTGTGTTGGTACTTTGTTGTGTAGAGTGAAGGGATTGTGGTGAATAAATAGAATCAGAATGAAAAAAAAAATTCCTCATGTGTCATCTATACTTCCAGATACTTCTTCCTCCTAGTCCTCAATTCATTCCCATTTAAAAATACTCATTTCAAAAGGACTGTAAGATACATTTCATTATCCTAGATATTCTCTATGTGACAAAGTCAATAGAGACAAATATCTTACATATTAGACTAATTTAATCTAGTCAGAGAGAAAGGTGCATGGAGAAATAAACTAAAACTAAGACCATATAATTGCCATAAGATGTGTGCACGTGTGAGTGTATATAGTCTTACGTGGAAATTCAGAGCAAAAGAAATCCTTTTTCCGAGGCTCACGAGGGAAATAGTTCTATAAGACATCACATTTGACCTGGATTATGAGGGATGCACAGAATTCCGACAAACAGACGACAAGCAGGGAAAGAGGTTGTTCTGAGGGGAGGTGTTTATTTTATACAGAAAGTTTGGCTTCAACAAAAGAGTGTAGGGAACCCCAAGACATGTTTGGAGAAGGAAATCAGCTGAATTTGGCTGAAAAACAAGGTGTGTGATAGGAATATCTGGAAATAAGGGTTAGGAGTCGAAAGCCACATGCTGAAAGGGAAAGGACATTCAGAGATAGTCTGTGGAAGCTGAGGAGCCTTTAAAGATGTTTGAACAGAGAATTCCAAATTCACTGTTGAACTTTACAATATTAACAACAGCAACGTAAGATGGATTGCAGAGGACTGGCTACAGCCATATTTAGATAAAAAGAGATTTGAGAATCTGAAGTGGTTGGCAATAGGAATACAAAAGAATTTAATGCAAGAGATATAAAACTTCTAACACTATAGTGAGCATTAAATTTTGTCTGTTGTTACATAGGAAATGTTTTTGAGAGCCATCAAAGTGCATTTTGCATATTTCAAAAGATCGCTGATGATTAACAGATACCAAAATCACATTACTTTTACAAATACTTGTGAACTCATGTACCAGGCATTTTAAATGCCCAGTTTGTTTCTGCTATACCTTGAATGGATATTTGCTTTTTGAGTGAAAAAGAATCAGTATTTACGGGGTACTACTAGACATTTAGCTTTCATATATATTATTTCATTTGATTCTTAAAATTCCTTGGTGAGAAACCTATTAATCTAATTGCTAGATATGAAAACAGAAACTCCGGGAAATAAAATGAACAGCCAATGTTACACAGATATGAAGTGGCCTGGATGGGATTTAAAACCATATAAAATACCTCCACCAAGAGGGTGGTGACAGTCTTACTTGATGCAAAGAAAAAAAAAGTATTTCAGTATGCAAATTTTTGGGTTCAGGAAAAATATAGTATAAAATGTGAGGCCTCTTGGAATTGATTTCTGTGTATCTATTATGAATCAAATGGTCAAATGTAAATATTGGAAAGTGAATAAATTCATATTAAGTTTAATGTTTCCATCACATAATAAAAATTTGGGGGGGGGGGGTTTACAATTATCTCTCTTTTTTTTTTTTAATTTTCCCTTTAGCTCAGGTATAACTTTTGCCTCCTCTCTGGGACTGTCCCAGAGTTTTTGAGTGCCTCTTGGTCCTATTCCTGATTAACTGGACAACATTCTTGGCCCCGTTTTGATGTCATGCCTGCCACAAACAGCGTGTCCCTCTTGTCAGCACACCACAAAGCACTCCCGTGGCAGCCTACTGAGAATTTCTGTTCTAATTTCAAAACGTTCATGATAAGATGATGGCTCCGTCTTCCATGAGAGCCAGTGCAAGGGTCCATCACAACAGCATGGCATAAAAGGCTGACAGCCCTTGCACTCTTGCGTGAAGGAAGGGGGACCCTGTGGAGCCCAGAGCCGGAGGCGGGCGCGCAGGGCCGCGGGCCGCCCGGGAAGCCGAGCCCTGCACGCCGGGGTCCTTCCGCGGGACCAGGCCTCTGAGCCACCTCAGGGGGCAGGGCTCGGCGTCGCCGCCCTTCGGCTGTCCCTGGAGGGTGACACAAGAGAGGGGGGAGCACAGGGTGCTTCTCTGCGCGTCGCCCGTGAGCTCGTGGCCCCGAAGGCCAGTAGGGCCAACACCAAGCCGAGGCGCTTGGCGATGCTCACGATTAAACGATGCATCCGCCACCACGCGCTGGAGCGCGAGGTCGACTGGAAGGACAGCAGCGGCGGGGCCGGGCGCTGGGGGGCCCGCCTGCCGCTGGGCCCGGCACCCGGAGGGCACCCGCACGGCACCGGGACGGCACCCGCACGGCACCCGCACGGCACCCGGACGGCACCCGGACCGCACCCGGACGGCACCCGCACGGCACCCGCACGGCACCCGGTCGGCACCCGGACGGCAGCGAAACGGCACCTGCACGGCACCCGCACGGCACCCAGAGGGCACCCGGAGGGCACCCGCACGGCACCCGGTCGGCACCCGGACGGCACCCGGACGGCAGCGGAACGGCACCCGCACAGCACCCGGACGGCACCCGGACGGCAGCGGAACGGCACCTGCACGGCACCCGCACGGCACCCGGACGGCAGCGGAACGGCACCTGCACGGCACCCGCACGGCACCCGGACGGCACCCGGAGGGCACCCGGTCGGCACCCGGATGGCAGCTGAACGGCACCTGCACGGCACCCGCACGGCACCCAGAGGGCACCCGGAGGGCACCCGGACGGCACCCGGTCGGCACCCGGACGGCACCCAGAGGGGACCCGGACGGCACCCGATCGGCACCCGGACGGCACCCACAGGGCACCCCGACGGCGGGCAGGTGGCCTGCGGGGAGAAAGCGCTGCCTCCGCGGCAAGGGCCGAGGCACCATGCATTCTTGAATAACTGTGAAAAATCGATTTTTATTTTGTAAAGAGAATTGCTTTAGGAACTTGATTGTTAGTCAGTCTAACCGCACCTCCCGAGGTCTGAGGATGGTGGGGACTTGGAAGAAGCTAGAATGTGTGTGACCGGGGGAGGGGGGTGGGATTTTTCCTGCAATTCAATAAGCCTACAAGTCAAAGCTAAATTCAAAATTTACCCAGAACCTTTACAAAAAAAGAGCTAGTCAAGAGCAGAGGTTGGCTTCATCACAGACTGTAAAACCTTCCTCAGTGTTATTTAAGGAAACTTTGAAGAGCCTTGTGCCAACCGAGAGCTGATGCCAAGACCTACATCAGGAACGTCTGTATCTTGCCGGCATCCCTCTGTGGAAAAGCGGCAGCTCATCCATCTTACCTCCTGTCTCATCCTATGGGGAAAATGTAAGAAAAATGCCTGGGATGACTAGACATAGATTCATTCCTGTGCTCAAAACACGTAACAGCACAGCTATACCAAAGCATAACGGCGGGCCGGCAGGTAGGACTTTATGGATTAATACATAATCCGTTTTCTACTCGAAATGGAAAACTTTTTCCTCTCAAAGCCATATAATTTGATCCCTTGACAACAACTATGAGGATACATTCCAGACCATATAGCTGGCCACTGATTCACACACAAAACAAAAAGTAACAACAGCACCAACCCAAGACCAGACGGAAAAGAGTCAACTGGCAGTTGCTGGGTCATCACAGCTTCATCAACACTTTGAACTGCACTGAGCATCATGAGGTACTTATGGTCTGGTTGCTGAATGTCATAAAAACTCCTTCCTGGTGCGATGCGGTGACTAATTTTTCTTGTCATCCACAGGCTACCCTTCTGAAGACGAGTAGCAAGATGAAGATGAAGTTTTCTCAGAATTATTTGGACTGAAACTGGTAATTTTCCAAATGACACCAAGTTATACTACAAAATTATTCTCTCTTGAGGTAAAGACACCACAAAATGTACAAATGATAGCTCACTAATGATGTTAATTAGACCGTATTATCAAGCAAGGCCAACATGCCAAACCCAATTAATATATGTACAGTATACTCTACATAGTGATTTTAATTTGTATTTTAACTGTATTGGCTGTTTCTCAAAGCCTACTGCAAATGCTAATTGGTCTAGACTAAATAAGAACTAATTTTGAATGACCTCCATTACAGAGAAAAATAAACCAAATATTTCCTTATGGTCCTGGATAATTGCTATTATTTTTGTGGTAATTGTACTTTTAAGTACTTCAGTGCAAATGAGCAGGTTGACTGTAGCCATGTTTTCAAATAACAATTTCCACCCACCATGGGAGAAATATTTATGAACGGTGTAATGTTACCTATTGCTTCATTGACACAGATTATTTGCTCTGCAATCACTGAAAAAATAAAACAAAAACAAAAACACTGTACAAAATTAAAAGCCAAAATATAAACGGATTTAGCTTTGTGTTTCAGATCAATTGAAAACCTAAACCAGCTCAGTTTGGTTTGAGAAGTTATTTATTGATAAAAGACTTCTAAGAGAAGAGTCAAATGGGAACAGATTTGGATCCATGTGAGAAAATATTTATTTTTATTTTTTTGAGAAAATATTTTAATATTGAAAAAATAAAAATAGAAATAATTTTAAAAAATAGTAATAAAAAATGAGGTTAAGGAGACTTAGTTGGTAGTCTGGCTTACCAAGTTTGTTTATTTTTTTCTTATCATTATGGCTTTATTTTCTCTTTCATTTCCTTCAAAAAATTATCTTCAGTGGAAAAAATGAGGAGGGATAGGGATACTACTTTTTAGATCTAGTGTGTCAATGAAAGAAAGAGATCCCACGAGTGGTTTACTCTGATGAAGTTAAAGGTTTTAACAAAAGCTTAAATTGAATTGCTATGCTGGGTATGTGAGGATCTAAGTTAATATTCAGACTGGTTAAAACTGGATTTAGTACAGGCAGCTTCTATTAAAATCTGCTTTATGTTAAGGAAGAATGTTGGCTGCTCACTGGGAATTGCAATATTTATGGTAAGATAGGAGGACCTAACAGTGCCTAATACAATACTTATTATTTAAGGTAAAAATAATGCACAGGTAGCTCTGAATAGTTATAGTCTCATCAAAAGTACTTTCTAAATAATTTTTTGAATATACAAACACGTACAGTCAGTTTTGTCAAATTAAGTAGAATGAAATTTTGGGGCAAAAAGCTGATCTCCCCGATGTGACAAAGACATATTAAGGAAATAGGAACAGAATTAAAGAGTCTAGGTTAGTAAAGCTAAAAAAAAAACAAACAAACAAAAAAAAAACAACTAGGGTAAACTAAAGGCCGTGGAAAAAAGATTGAGTGAAAAAAGAAACTAAAATGTGGTATGACTTTAAGAGTAGAGTAAGAAGAGAAAATCCGTTTGACTTTAAAACTAGGAATGTTTCACTGACTCAGTGTCATGGCCTTATCGTCACAGCACATCATCTGACATGACGGTAAACATTTCCATAAACATAGCAGTATTATACATGTGTCTTAGATTACAGCTCTAAGAGTAAACATAAGCATGAAACAAACATGTTGATTTTTGCCTATTAGGTATATATTAATATTCAGATGGGTATTTATGTTTCTCTATGTGTATTTATATTAATTCATATTAATCAACTGAGAAACAGTTACGTGCATGTAATTAAAAGTGACGAAAGTAAGCAATAGATATACTTTATAAGTTAAATTTATATAATAAAATTGTGGAGTGAGAAGGGCACAGTGGAAACGAGTGAAATATACTTTTATAACAAATAATCAAATGGTATTGTGTTTCAGAAGTTTTCAAATCTGTATAAGATGTGCAAAAATATATTTAAGTTTTTCCCTTAATCTCTATTCTCATTCTCTTTCTTAAAAGTTGTCCCCTTTAAGATGGATTATTTATAATTGAATAAAACTTGCTTAAATTGGATAAAATTCATAAATTTAGTATGAATCTTTGGAAAACTTTTTCTTTTTAAACCTAGACGTGCTATGTTAATATACCTTAATGTATTGAGTTATATTATTTGTTTGCTTCATTTTTATTCAACATTATGTTCTTAAAGATACATCTATGCTATGAGTAGATTTGTTAACTGTTTGGATAGTTGCAGTTGGTTGTCATTTATGTCTTAGATAAATAATGAAATTAAACAAATCAATGAAATTCAAAGAGAAACCTTTTGCTTTGAGTGCGGTGAAATATATACCTTCAGGTAGTATTGACTTCAGGTATCAACCAACAAACTTCCCATTAGCCGAGACTGTTAGCTGGATGACATACTTTCTAGAATTTGGAGTATCCATAGTACAGTGTCTGCTAAGTAGTGGGCTGGGTCATGTTCCTATTATTTACAGAAACCAGATTTTATTTAAATAAAATTAAAAAGATATGTTTACATTCCTTAATTTTAAAAAAAGTTGATTTTATCCACTATTTATGCTTGAAAACAGTGACCTAATACCCAGGACTTTGATAAGCTTTAATTATACAAAATAGTTCATGGTTAGAATGTTTGCTATAGCAGGATTTGACTTGTAATAACAACCACACACTTATAAACTTCATGTCGTGTATTTTCATGAACTAAATACCCAAATTTTTAAGTATCACTATAGATACAGAATGTACTAATAAAATCTGAGTCCCTGGCTTATACTTAAAGATTTTCTGTGTCTTTTGTATTGTTTTCAAGGGTACCCATAGGAACATTCCTGGGCGGCGATTCAACCCTACTTAATTCCAAACCAAGAAAGATGACATTTTGGTGGTTATGAGACGATTTATCAGAGTTTCAATGTTTCCTTCTTCACCTCCTCCCTAATTTGGGTGGCAGTGGGGCAGTAAGAATGTTGTCTGGAAATGATGAGCTGATTTAATTTTGGAAGGCTTCTCTTCCCACCCAATCTGTTTGTGTAGGACATGGTACAAAACTTGTTGATGTTAGCTATTCATTCAATGTGGGTTTCAACCATGTTTATCTTCTGAGGACCTCACAGCAACAACTAATGTCTCCTGACCACAAGATTTGATTATTGTAATTCCCAGTGCTTAGATCCTCCCACTCAAACCATCTCCTTCTTTGAAGAATCTTCAAGGTTTATTGCATGCCAATTGCTCAATAATTACCTCTAGGGATTTAGTAAAATGTTTTAAATACTGGAGCTGACTTACATAAAAATGTTGAGCACTTTTACTGAGTAATAATGTACTATATAGAATAGACAATTCCTTTGGTAACAATTCCTTATGATTAAAATTATGGATTTGTGGGTGGGAAAGGATGCCAAAAAGTCATTTGGACAAGCACCCTGGCTTCAGCTGAGCCATCCCAGACACATGTGATTAATTGCATCAAAAGATAGCTTTGCTTTTACAACTGGTAAGCCAAAGACTTTACCATTCTAAGCATCCAAAATTTGAACAAATTTGTTTTTAATTCCCAATTCACTGACTCAAATCCCAGTAGCTTGACTAAAAGACACCTTCACCCTCCAGAATACCCCAAAGGGTTGACTTACATATTTCAACAAATCAATCTACCTGTTAATATCTCAAGCAGGATGTACCATGTCTTCCTTGCTAGGTAGTTCCTAATAGCAGATGCCTTTTGACCTTGAAGCTGCCTGAAGGAGCTTCCCTGTTGCTGATGCTTTGTGCCCTGGATGGATTTGCCAGGATCTATAATCAGATACGGTCTACTGATGCATTCAGAGTTTCCGGTTCCTGAGACGCTAGAGAGAGTAGGGTCGGTTTTCTAAGGGCATTAATGTTAGGCTTTAAAAATCTCTCAAGAAAATCATCTGTATCAATTGACTATTACTAGGTATCAAGTTACTCTCAGATTAAATGGCTTAAAACAATAAGCATTCTTAATGCTCGTGAGAGTCTGTGGATCAGCTAAGAAGTTGTTTTGCTCTCATCTGTGCTCACGCATCTCTCATGGTGACATGCAGATGGAGGCGGAGTATGTGGACTTGCTGGCCTGGTCTGGTCTATTGCACATTCCGGGGCGGGGGGGGGGCATCTTGGTATAGACTGGATCAGGGTGGCCTTGGCTAGGCTACTGGGCTCTGGGCCACATGGTGTTTCACTATCTCACAGCTAGTCCAGGCTCATCCTCATAAAGGTAGCAGAGTCTAAAGAAGAAACACAAGGGATAAGGAAGATGCAGCTTCTATTGGCCGAAGCAAGTCACCAGGCCAGCTCAGAGTCAACGCAGGAGGGCACCGCAAGGTAATAAGGCTAACAGCTCAGCTATGAAGGGACCAATAATTGAGGCCAACAACGCCTTCAACTAAACTACCACACCATCACATCAGCTTTACCTGTTACTCCTTAGCACACTAGTTTTCCAGATCCTCTAAAAGAATAAAATAACGCTTCAAACATATATTATTGCTATTAAGAATGGTAATATTATCGGCCCCCAATTTCTTTACCTAAGCCCTGAGACTGAAAACAAGTTTGTGATGGAAGTATTAACATTCATCCATAGTACTTGCAAATTCATACAAATAAATTGATTACATCAGATGCTGCAGCAGTGCTTTGAAGTCTTGCCACTGCAGGGGAAAGGATGTGAACACTGAAGTTCAATACAACTGTGTTGGAGCCCTAGCGCTGGCGTTCACTAATATATTGCATTTTTATGAATTATTCAACCCTCTCTCCACCTTATTTTTCTCAGTGGCCAAATGAAACTTGCTGCATTAAATGTAAAAGTATAAAAAGGCCACCTATGTGTGTTTTTGGAACAGAACGGGCAATTTCTCCACACTGTTCTGCCTTCCCACTTCTTCAACAGCAGTCAGCGTACCTTCTTGATTCAATAGTGTTGATTGTAGAATATCCTTGTTTGGATCCTCCACTGCCCTACGGATAGGTGCCCTCCACTATATCTCTAACAGGGGCATTGTTAGCATTTTAGGTAGAACATTTTTTTCTCAGTGCAACATTTCCCTAACATTTGAAGAACATCCAGCAAGGCTGGGTATGCCATCTATTAGTGCCAGCCCTACTCAAAGTATGTATTCCTTCTAAAATACCCCCACATTTCTAAACATCCCTATAGGAGGCTGCTAATAACCCTAGTTGAGAATAATACCCT
Organism: Vulpes lagopus; assembly: GCF_018345385.1. Lineage (NCBI taxonomy): Eukaryota > Metazoa > Chordata > Mammalia > Carnivora > Canidae > Vulpes > Vulpes lagopus. Next base: position 104,029,366 of record NC_054824.1, read on the forward strand.
TTACACTCTAATTTCCATACTATTGATCCACTAAAACTGTTGTATAAAATACCCCAACTTATTGGAGGTGGGTATTTTTTCTCTACTACAATTCAAATTTCCAGGAGTGATAGATAGAAAAAAAAATGAAGAGGGAACTATTTCTGACAGAATGGGACCTAGGGAGTGCTGCCTTTATGTTCTGGCCAGAGCTACAATTTGAAGCACATTTGATTTCAAAAATATCCCAGTGTATCTGTTATTGTCCACTGTATCTATCTAGATTAAGGCATGCAAGACCCTGGCAAAAATCTGAACATGCCATTTACACCAAGTATTCTTATATATATTACTTTTGTGCAAAAAAAAATTAATAATCTATCAAATTAGTACCTGAACTAGCATAGACCCAAGATCAATCTACAAAGGTGACAGGTGAAGAGATTTATTTTTTATTTTTATATTTTTTAAAGATTTGATTTATTAATTTGAGAGAGAGAGAGAGAGAGAATGAGCAGTGGGGAGGGAGAAGCAGATTCCCTAATAAGCAAGGACTGCCTTACACCACAGAGCTCGATCCCAGGACCCTGAGATCATGACCTGGGCCAAAGGCAGGTATTTAACCATCTAAGTCACCCAGCCACCCCTGGTGAAGAGGTGATTTAAACCTTCAAACCTGGGGCAGTTTGGGAGGCGGAATTAACTATCACGGAGACCCTAGAAACAAATGCATTAGGCGTCCAGAGATTGTATCCAGATGGAGCCATGAAAAGATATAAAAAATCAACACTGATTAAATTAAAATTATGCCTAAGGTAGCACTTTCTATTTTACACCAAATAAATCAATAGCCATTCTAGAAGCCCAGCTGGATGTAAAGGCAATTTCTATACCTTTGATCACCAAAATTGATCATTGGCTATTGTCACTGGTAACTGGGGTAAAGCTTTTCCCTCAGTCCTGCTGAAGCCTCTACACTTTTCCCAAGTCTACCCTCTCTTTAGTATAAGATACCCTTCCCAGAAAAAAAAAAAAAAAAAAAAGGAGTTCTATTTTAACCAACAAAAAACTAAATTTTCAAGAACAGAATTGATTGGACAGAACTCAGAAAAAGGCGAAATAGCTTGAATAAATGTAGAGCTTGTCATAATCTAAGGAAAAAAATCCGTTTGCACAGTGACTTTTAATACATAGCAGGAACTGAAAGCTACCATTAGAAATATGTCAAAAGACATAAGATTTTGTAACATAGTTTAACAAAATACATCATTAGTTTATAAACTATTTAATGAACATATTTTAAGGGCAGCCCCAGTGGCCCAGTGGTTTAGCGCCGCCTTCAGCCCAGGGCCTGACCCTGGAGACCTGGGATCGAGTCCCACGTTGGGCCCCATGGGGAGCCTGCTTCTCCCTCTGCCTGGGTCTCTGCCTCTCTCTCTCTGTGTCTCTCATGAATGGATAAATAAAATCTTTTAAAAATATTTTAATATTTTATACTGTGTTTAATGTCTCAAAAACTTTACACTTGCATTACAACTTAACATTAAGAGTTAAATCTGTGATTTGAACACAGAAAGTCTTTGCTCAAATATCACTTGAGATGAACTTTAAATACCTGTTTAAACTTGTACCCCAGTCACACTCCCAATCACCATTACTCTACTTCACATTTTTCTTTCTTTCTCTTTCACAGGGTTTATCAATTTCTGAGACTATCATTTACTTGTTATATTTATTGCATAGTTTGTCTCTCTTTATACTGTCTGCACTCAATACTATGTGTCTCTTTATTACATATATTGTTGGCTGTTTAAATTCCTTGAGAGCAGTGATCTTTGCTAAATACAGATTTCTACCTATTTCATTCACTGCTGCGACTCCGTCACCTGGAACACCTGCTAAATGCATGAGAGAATGGAGAAAGGGAAATAAAGAAGAAACAACGGTGCCTGGCATCTGTAAAAGCTGAGAAAAGATTTGTTGTTTTTTTTTTTTTAAATCCATCTTCTTTGTCCTGATTTAAAATAAAAATGAAAAACGAGGAAATTAACATGTCCCTTTAAACACGAAGATTTCAGTGGCTTCCTTTCTCTTTTTTAAATCTCCGTAACTAGAGGCTTCCTATAACCCCTGGGTCAGTCACTTCTGATTAACCTACACACCGTCAGAATGTAAATGATCTTCACTAGAGGACTGTTTTTCTGGTCTGACTCTTTATGACTCAAGTATACAGGCCTTGTCCTATTGGCGCCCCAAATTCCGCTAACGACCGTCCACCTGCCTTGCGTTGCATTCTCATAAAAAAACAGGATATGAATTCTTGGTTACATAACAATTCCGCAGCAAATTCCACGAAGCTCTCAGCTTCCTGCCCACCTCCCTGCCCTCCTGCCGGCGAATGCACTGTGCCTGGGGGGGGGCATCGTGAGGCCCATCGTGAGGCCCAGTCACCCTTTTGACTCTGGGCTACAAACACCCTCTGCCCTATATTCCTACCTGGCTGTAGACAAGCTTCGAGAAAGAATGAGGTCCCGGACTAGATACGTACAGGACTATAAGCAATACATTCTGTACAATGGGCAGCCCAGGTGGCTCAGCGGTTTAGCGCCGCCTTCCGCCCTGGTCGTGACCTCGTGACCCTGGGTACCGGGATCGAGTCCCGCGTCGGGCTCCCCGCGTGGAGCCTGCTTGTCCCTCGGCCTGGGGCTCGGCCTCTCTCTCTGTGCGTGTCTCTCATGAATAAATAATAATAAAATAAAATCTTTTTTTAAAAAAAATGCTGTACGCCGCTCAACAATACTTTTCAAATAAATGCTGCCAGGCTATTCAGCGAGGCCACGGTGCGGCCCGTTGAGTCATCATCCTTCCCTATCACTTAATTAAACACAGTGTCGCAGACCGATGACACATTCTCCATTTCAGGGGCTCCCAACTCAGGATAAGCAGTGGTAGGTACTGGGCTTCATGTAGGAAGCCAGAGTGAAATACCCCTCAACCCATAAACCCAGGAGGTGAGCCTTGGCAGAAAGGGGCTCGCCATAGGTCGAAGGGGCACCTGGCAAAGAGCATACAACAGAACTGTGCAGAGGGAAGAGTGAGGAGTGGGCCTCTGGGGATTTTCAGCCTGGGCCCCTTAGAGCCTGCAGGACTGGGCCTGAGAAGGGAGGAGGGCGAAGGCCGGCATCTGATTTAGAGCGCTCTAAATTCTGCAGCTCCGACTCCTGCGGAAGAGGAGCACCAGCTGAAACCCAAGCAAGGAGATCATATATTGTTTCTACGTTCTGCTGTGCTAGTGAATTCATCCCTGGTCTGAATGGTAAGAGCAAATTCAGGAGGAATGAATAATAGTGTGACATAGCTAATTAATGCCAGTTCAATCCAGGCCTCTTAGGCAATCATGCCAAATTGTACAGTGCAATGGGCTGTTCTTTATGTGACAGTGGTGTGCGGGGGATTGATCTGCGAATGGAAAGATGGCATCAAACTACGGAGTCAGAACTAACTGCTCAGCACTATTGTCGTCGCTGAATTACAGCTTTTTGATCCAGCAAAACTGCCACAAGACTTAACATTTCTGAAATACTATCATAAAATGGAATTCTGAAATAACTAGCTCATCAATCACTGACATTCCATGCTGCTTCCCAGAACTTGAAGCACATATGCAAGTGTTTTTGAATCTCCTCTGCAGAAAAAAAAAAAAAAAATCCGTTTTAAATGCTTCATTTTATACAGTCACACACAGCAGGTCTAAAAGGCCAGGTATGAATGTCCTATTTTTTAAGGCATTAATATGATAACTGAGTGAGATGATCACGCATAGGAAGGAGACAAATGAGGGCTTTCTTTTAGAAGGGTTGTTCAGGTAACATATAGGCAAGACACCTCAGTCATATATTTATTAACCGTTTCTGAGAAACACATTATTTCTCTATGCTACCAATTTCAAGCTAAACCTATTTAGTATATGTTTCATGGATTCTTGAGAGGTGTATTCTCCACTGGTCGCATGGAGTTTCTTTTAGATCAACCGTATTAAGACATTCAAATCCTTACCTGTTTTTGTGTTTGTCCCAAGAACTGGTAGAAATGCATTCTTCTATGTATGTAGAATATATACATATGTTCTGTATTATATTCTATATACATCCATTCTTGTATATCTGACAAATTTTCTTTTTATTTCCAAAATTAAAAAAAAACTTGATACTATATATTTTGGGACATATTTGTGACAGTTATATAAATATTTTTATTAAAGATACACTTATATATTATACGGAGGGAAGTTCAACAGAAATGCGATAAGGCGATGAAAGCCAGAAATCATGTAATATGTCTCCCGAATCCCGGACAATCTGACTGTATCTTTTTGGCTTTTTTACACCTAATGGTGAATTGACTAGGAATGAAACTTAATTCACTCTGCTTTTCCTTAGAAATATCAGAGATTTGACTCCAATAAACGATTGCCTTAAAGAAGTCTGAGGCTCTTTTTTCTTTTCTTTTCTTTTCTTTTCTTTTCTTTTCTTTTCTTTTCTTTTCTTTTCTTTTCTTTTTTCTTTTTTTTCTTTTTTTTTTTATTAAAGAGTCATTGGCAGGGTAGTTAGAGTCCCCTCTGCTCCCTGGTCTGGGAGGTTTCACGCACTAACTTGGTCCAAGGTCTAGTGCATCTCCAGGAGGGCAGCCGCTGTCTCTTCTGTGACTCGTCCTGGGGGCACTCTCAACTGGGGAGCTTGGTGGACCATATGTTGCATGATCTTTTTCTTTACCTCCCGAACAGATCTCAAGACTATCAGCTTCTGATCCCCACTTTGCTGTGGGGCTTTGCTGTGGGGTCGGGCCTGTGCCGAGTGCTGGCCAGGCTCCGCGGGCAGGTACGGGGTAGGGCTTTCCAGAGCTTTCTTTCCCCAGCCACGGCCGTTTTGGAAGCAGGTTGTTGGAATGTCACCCCGCCTGGGGTCGGTCAGAGGGTTTCAAAGTAGAAGCAGCCGTGGCTAGCACCCGGCTCTAACATTAGATACCTGGATGCCCCGGGGCCTTTTAGCCTCTGAACGTTCCAGGAGTATTGCTTACCTAGAAATAAACTCTGGCTTCAGAAAGCTTTGTTGCCTGAATGTGAGATGTTTCTGTCCCAGCTCACGTACATGAACCCTCCTAAGAAGTCCTCTCTCTCTGGCAGTCCCGGTGGCTCAGCGGTTTAGCGCCGCCTTCAGCCCAGGGCCTGATCCTGGAGACTAGTCCCTGCATGGAGCCTGCTTCTCCCTCTGCCTGTGTCTCCGCCTCTCTCTCTCTCTCTGTGCCTTTGAATAAATAAATAAAATATTAAAAAAAAAAAAGAGCCTCAGACTTCTTTATTTTTTTTGTCTTCATAGGTGAGTTGTGGGTTTTTTTTGCCCAAATGCCTTTGGCATGACTTGTTTTTAGCTCCATAATTCAATAATTTCAACAGGATATGTTTTGGTTTTGAATGTTCTCTATTAACTTTTCTGGGAACAAAATGAACCTTGTCAATGTGTAAATTTAGCTATTTTCTCATTTCAGGGAAGTATTTATCTTTAATTTTCCCCCTATTCTATTTGTTCTGCTTTCTGCATCAGGGAGGCTCCAATTTTCCATGTTTCTGTTCTCAAAATGTAGCATTTATCCACAACCTTTTCCCTGCTTTGTCTTTCCTTCCTTCACTCTTGTGTAATAATTTCCAGCCAGATACCCCCCTATTGTTAGAAACCCTCCTTCCTGTTTCTAAAGTACCGGTTATTACTGCAACAGTACCGTTCTCCTCACTTTGTTTTCTAACTTGCTACAAGGTCTCCTGCAACCTCACCTTTTTACTGATTATCTCCTCCTGAATCCCTTGTTTTCACAGATCCCATGCTCTACATGACTTCCTTGGTACCTGATGCATTGGTTTTCTATGAGTTTCACCCACTTCTGTTCACTCATTGCTGCTGCATTCCTTTCTATGGTTCATTTCTCTGTAGAATAACTATTTGAAACTCGTGAATTCTCTTTTTGTCTCTCCTCCAAACTGCGGAAGGTCTTATCTAATACTAGTTTTCAGAAATAGAGTGAATAGGCTCTTGCGAGCCCCTACATGGATGGCCAGGTCTGGACAGCTTGGATATTTTTTTCCGTTGTATTTCAGGCACCAGCAAGCAGTGGGGTATGAACTTGGAGCTGTCTTTAAGAGACTTCTTTCATACTTTCTAGGTCTTTTTTTAATCGGGGGACAAACTCCTGTTCACTCAAACCCAGCCCATAAGGAGGCTTCAGTGCACACACCCAATGTAGGAAGAGCCGTACTAGACTGCTACAAGCTTCTGGTTTTAGGCTCTGTGATTTAGCAAGCCCTGGGATCTTTCTTCCTTTTTTGTTCCTCCTTCTCTTCTTATTCTTGTCTCTTCCTTAGTCAACTGAACTTTTCTGCCAACAAACAAAACAAAACAAAACAAAACAAAACAAAACAAATAGCCCTTGTTAAAATAACTAAAGACAATGTAGATGATACAAATTTTAACATGTCACGAAGCAGGCAATTCTTTGAGCTGGAAACTGCCCCTTCTAGAAGTGGTAAATAAAGTTTTTTTGGGAATGTTAATTGATCTCCCATTAACCTTGACTGGGTAGTCTCAATGCCAGTGATCCTGGGAAACGACCTCAGCAAAGTCAACTCAAGTCTTAGATTTCGTGTTCTTACACGTGGCCTACCGACTGAGAAGTCATATCATCCAGGTAACCAACCCACGGCCACCGAGTAACATAGGTGATCCTCCTATTCCAAAGGTACTTCAAATCAGGCCAGATATGTAACCCAACTAATCAGATGTTTTCATTCCTTCTCTTCCTTGTTTCCTACTCTTTATTCTATAAAAGCATCCTGCCTTCTCTCCCTACGTTCCACTGTTAAGTTCTCTTGAAGGTAGGGACTGCTCACTTCATCAAGTGTTAAATAAAGTTCATTGATATCACTGAAATAGTCTTCTTTTGTCATTCCAAACCCTAGATTATCTCTGAGATCCTTACTACTCTTCCTGCCCAGGAGAGAAAATCAACAATCATAAAAAATAGAGTGAACTTGGGGCGCCTGGGGGGCTCAGTCTGTTGAGCATCTGCCTTCGGCTCAGGTCATAATCTCCAGGTCCTGGGATCGAGTCCTGGGTCAGGCTCTCTGCTCAGTGGGGAGTCCTCTTCTCCCTCTATTCCACACTTGTGTTCTTTCTCTCTCCCTCAAATAAGTAAATATAGTCTTAAAAAAAGAGAGTAAACCTATGTTTATGTCCTAATACTTGGGAATATCAGTGAGATGTTTCATAATCATGTTACTTTTGAGAGGAGGATGTCTGCAGGTGTCAGGTGGGGGTATTTGTAGCATGCAGCATCATGATAAAGAATGATATTTCCACGAGCTCAAATCCTAGATCAATCTCATGCTGTCTGTGGGGAAACGGGAAGCTATTTAACCATTTAACTTTACTTTCATGTGAAAAAATCTGAGGAATCCTATACCTTAACTTCTAGGGTTTTTGTTAGGCCAAGTTTTCTGGAAAAACTTATTTTGTTAGGCCCAGGAAGTGACTGGTGTCTGTAAAGCATTTTGGCATAAGCCCTCACAAAAGGTATAATTTTCTTGGTAATGTCTGTTTATATACTTAATAGAGAACTAGAGAATCATTCTACCAGGTGTCATCTTTAAAATACTCTTTATGCATATTCACATGATTGATCATATCGTAAAGACTAAAAATGACATTCCATTTAATTTGGAAAGACATAACACAACATGACATAGTGAAACATTCCAGAGAAGCGTCATGGAATCTCACTGCACACAATCCGTAGTGATTGGATTTCTTTGGGTTATTGTTTTCTAAGCTGTGAATACCCAGGTGCATCTAATAGGAATGTTCATTTTCTCTGCTTATTATTCAGCACCTGCTAAGTTGTATCTATTTTTTTGAATAGCGTAAAATGAATTAAAATAAACATGAATACAATGTTCTTCTACCTTATAATTCCACATTCAGTGTATTTGAAATGACTACGGATCATTTATGTTTCTTTTGTTTACGGATGATTGTTGTAATGACACCATTGTTTAAGATGTGGTTTTCATAAATTGTTCCTTGGATACATGATCACTATTTTCCAACAGCAGTTTTTTTCATGGTGATAAAATATAACCTACATATTTCCCCTGCCAGAATTGATTTTTACAAATGAGTTTGGTCTAAAGACCCAATCAGCTTTGCGAATATTTCACTTTTAACTGTTCAATGGACAATCTATTTAGCTGAACTGCCACAATCATGCATGTTAAAAAGACTTCACGTTAGTAAATGAAATGGGGGGAAAATGTTACAATCTTTTAACAAGGGTGCCAATCTTTCTATAATCCTCTTAGGAGACTTGATCTTTCTGGGATAAGTTTAACACCAATCTCATCTGTTAGGGCTCATGGTTGGAATGCCAATTACATGGCAAAAAAATTTAACATTCTTATTGTACTTTTTAAACATGCTGTGGATAACTTATAATTATGCAAAATGCACTGTGCGCACATGGAGAGGGGAGGGACATGAACTTCAATGAAATTTTATAAATCAATACCTTAATTATGTATTAAAACCTGCCATTATGCCCCTCCGTTTTTATTTTCCCTTGAGGCTCCCATGAACTCCTAATATTTTTTTCTTGATTTGATTCTCTAAGGCCATCTTACCACATTAGATTGGTTTAAATGGTTTTTTTAAAAAACTATTTTGAGCTCTGTGTGTATAAAAAATCTGAAGTAATTTTATGAAATTTTAATTATCAACTGGTAAAGTTCGTAAGGTACATTTCTTATCCAGAACTTTTTGAAGTGCCTTCTAGAAGATGTAATAAATAAATAAATAAATAAGTAGAAGATGTAATAATAGTTCAAGAATAATCAATGCTTTCATCCTTTAAAAAATTCAGATAAATTATTTGAATAGCTACTGATTTAGTTCAACTAAATGGTGAGCTTAATTTTTCTAAGAATCTGTTTTGAAAACTATATAATTCATACATAGAGGCCAAACTTTATAAAAATAACATATTACCATGAACATGTTATAAATTGGAATATAAATACATCTATTATGTGAGTAGCCATTTTGGATTTAAATTAAGTGTAATGAAGACCGTAGACAGAAAAATTATTTTCGATTGCCATAAACCTGCAACCTGTATGTCATTAAACACATGTCTACTCACAACTCACTCCCATATGTATATAAACATTTAAATGCAACTGGAATACTTGGAGACACACAGAAGAAAGACATAGCATATATGTTTCTTTATTTTTTATTGGTAAAATGGAATATTATGGTTAAAATATTGTTTTAAGCTTTCTGGTATAATCTACTTTAAAAATACTTATAGTTGTAATAGAATGACTCAAAAAGAAAAAAAGAAAACATCTGGGACACATTTGAGATTTTGTCTTACATTTTTTTAAAGATTTTATTTATTCATGAGAGACACAGAGAGAGAGGCAGAGACACAGGCAGAGGGAGAAGCAGGCTCCACGCAGGGAGCCTGATGTGGGACTTGATCCTAGGACCCTGTGATCCTGCCCTGAGCTGAAGGCAGACACACAACTGGCTGTCTTACATTTCTGAGATGCTGATTGGAATACCACCAACTTGAAAGGAAACCTCAGGCATGGTCCAAATAACTAAAAGGGAAAATAGAAACTGACCTCTTCTCAAAATGGCTCTCACATAATCACTTCTACCCTTGCAGAGTGACGTCAAAATTTTGTAAGAACATAGAATAAGAAGCAAATAAATAAGGACTATTTTAATTCACTTTATGAATATGGGCATACGTAACATTTTCTAAAGCTTGCTTGTAGCTAAGAAAAAATAACCTCCCCTTTTTGTTCCTGTTCCCTCTTCAAATAGGTTTATTTGAACTATTATTTTTGTATTGTAATTAAGTCTATTTTAGTTCATTGTTTCCACATTATCCTTCCCCACTCAGCTGTGAACAACGTGAGCATAGAGACTCTATCTAATTCATATTTGAATAGAGCTTTGCAAGTATTGCAAACTGCGTGTGTTGGGAATAGAGTGATGTAAAAAATAAGAGATCTCTCCTGGATCACTTTTTATTTTGTCATTCATGTTGTGTCCTCTTCACTCTTGGTTGGTGATGGATAGTGTTGGGTAAAGATTTGCTTGCATTTGTAAAATAGTTTGGACAAGTGGATAAGTCTAGGTGGTGTTTCTAGTCAGAGCTTATGTAGTTGCTTTCTGCTTTCACCCTAGAAAATAGGACAAAATTATTTCTTACCTAGAGTCCCCCAAACAATTCTTCTCTCGACTCTTAGCTGATCCTAAGACCTACGTTGATTTTGGTTAGCACAGTAAGTGATTCTCTATATCAGCCTGGGTTCACATTTAATCATCTGAAGTTTGCTGTAAATTTTACTAATATATTGAAAAACTTTGCTTGGGACTTTGGTAATTTTTGTTGCTCAGCAAGAGATAAGATTGCATTGTCCTGAAAGTGCTTTTCAAAACCACCTAGAGGTAGTTTGCATTCAAGATAAATAATTAAATATTATATAAAGTACATTTCTCTGCATCTCTGAAAACATTTATGCTCAGTATTTGATCTGAGTATTTTGTTGCTACTGCTAATGTGAATTTCTAAGCTAAAAATACCTGCCACTGCCCCGGACTTCTCACGGTGCCATTCAACACTCAGGACTGCTGTCGAGTTACTCTGATGATTCCTCACAATGGAGACCTGCTATGAGCCTTACTCATTTCTGCTGTAAAATTGCATGTTTGTGGTTTTCTTGGACGTGTCCCCATATGGTGTAATTAAGTAACATTGCTCACCAGATAAGAAATACTAATTCAATTTGACTCTCACAGCTGAGAATTGTGTGTTCCCTTAGAATTCTTATTTTGAAGAGCTGGCTAAGCCTGGTCTTGTTCCACTACATTTTTGTCTATTGCCTTTCAAGCATGACTTTTATATCAAATCCCTTCCTCTCTACTTGGTATGTGACAGCAACCTTGGTATAGTGTTATGTTTCCTTGCTGGAGTTCACCTTCTAATTTCTTTGAGTTTCAGGGAAATGTCACTGCATTTTCACATTTCATTTGGAGTTTGAACATGCACCAGGAAAGATAAGATCACAAACTTGCCCTGTGGTCTCTTGTGAGTGAGCCACCACGAGAGGTTGGGACCATAGAATCTTAGTGCCAAGTGCTGTTTCATGGCAATATGGACATACATGTGACAATTTGTATGACATCTGATTTCAAAGATCTGGAATATTTTCTTGATAGAATTTTTATAAGTGTGATGGATATTCTGGCAGAAATACCAATTTTCTTCTTCATATTTAACTCTTGTGTTATTCTGCATCAGGATATCGAAGTCGGAGACACATTTTTTTCTTCCATTCTAATCCTATTTAATCTTGGTCCTATTTTCATCACTTCTTCCTGACATTTGTAGGCTCCCCGTTTTCCTTCAGGCAAGACTACAAGGAGTAGCTAATCAATTAATGGCAAATTCATTGTCACATACATTATTACTGAATTTTTACTGACTTAAACATTTTAAAAAGTCTAGGAAATTTAAAAATGCCCTCTACATACCTCAATGGTAGTATTTATTGGTCTTTATAAAAAATTCTATTTATAGTAAAGAGAGAGCGTGCGAGAGAGCATGAGTGCGGGGAGAGAGAGAAGGAGGAACAAGCTCCTCACCAAGCAGGAAGCCTGATGTGGGGCTCAGCCCCAGGACCCCGGGATCATGACCTGAGTCAAAGGCAGACACTTAGCCAAGTGAGTCACCCAGGTGCCCCTGGTTTTTCTTTTCTTTTTTTTTTTTTTTTTTGAGCAGATTGTAAGGTTCTTGGGAGGAGAGCACGCCATTCAATGATTTTTTGGCACTCCAATACTCACTGCTTGGTAACAAAATAAATTTTAAAATATTTATTAATTGAATCAGTAGTTTCTAACCCATGGTGATTTTGTCCCTAAGGGGATATTTGATGACATTGTTCATCATCAAAACTAAGGGAGGTTGCTATTAGCATCCAATGGGTAAGAGTCAGGGAAACTGCTTAATACTCTAGGGTGTACAGAATAATTTCTGCCTGCAACAACAAATTGTTGGGCCCAAATGTCATTAGTGCCTAGACTGAAAAACTATAATTTAAAATTTGTGCTCACATTCTTAAGAAATTCAAGGAATTCAAGTTTTATTTATCTCTAGTTACCAATTTTCATAAATTACCATCAGTTCAATGAGAATATCCAAAACAGTGTAGGGTTAGGGTTTGATTTGTGATATCTTTGTGATATGAAAAAAAATAAATCATCCTTTAAGCTTGAATTTTTAAGTAATTTTCAATTTATGGAGTGATTGGATTCTTGCTTGAGCAGTTTAGAACTAATAGAAAATGCTATCCTGAACTTGGATGAAGTTAATAATGCTTAGTAGCGACTTGGCCTTAATTTGTTCTACAGCCACAGAAGTGTCTGTTCCTAATCTTGACCTGGCTTGAGTGTCATTGATCACAAGAGGCAGTGATCAAAAGAAGGTGAATAGATTCTTTTAAAACTGTCATCACTATTGTATCAACAGTCTCAATGGCAGCCCCGTTTTGCCAGCAGGTCAGTATCAGTGTCTTTATTCTGGAAGGACAGCTCATAAATTAAGCAGTTGACCTTCATGTCAGTCAATCAACATTGGGCCATCCAGGGCTGCCAAAACCATTAACTTTGAGCAATGGCCACTTCACCAAAGTACAAATGCAGTATTTATAAACCTTAAGTTGTTGTCTTTGCCAAAATCTCAATGACACTGTCTATTTCTCGTTTTCTCCCCATCCATTAAAAGGTGGGAAATGATAATCAATAGCCTAGAACATTATCTGCAAAAAATTCAATGACTCGGAAGTTAAAAAGCATACACAATAAAAATTCCAAGTAACATGCTTATTTTACAACTTACATCAGAGAACTAAAAAAGACTACAGCTCCAAAGAATTTAGTGATATCTTACCCCTTTCAGTTATTGTGTAGATGATGAAACAAGGCCTCGAGAAACCAAGCAAACTTCTACTAGGTCATACAAATAGTGGACTATCTTGAGTGACTCTAACTTCTCATGATCCAATTGATCTCTGCATCCCCTAATAAGGCCTACGTGACTAAGAATCCAATATTTATTTACAGCTAAAATACGCAGGAAATGTGGGCACATTTAAGATTTTCTTTCCACATTTGACAAATAGGAAGTAATCAGAACCTCAAATGATATGAGTGTTGCCATAAATAAAAATCCTATGTATATGTTTGAAAAGATTGGCTAACTTAATACACTTACTGCATGCCCATAGAACACTTCGAATGCCTAGAGACACAAAGACAAAACAGACACAAATGTAGCCCTAAGGGAATTTACAGACCACTGATATCACTAGGAAAGATGTTTGTGTAAATCAGGCTCCCGATAAGAAGCAAGGGTACACTCAAGATAGAATAACGCGAGAAGAAATTATCTGCAGGTGAGTTTCTGGAGTGGGAGCAATAGAGAAAGAAAACAAATATAGGGCAGAATTAGCAGTGTGTAGGGGCAGGCATCAGCTCTGCTTGCAATGTCCGTGCAGCAGGAACGTCGTTTCAACCGAGAAAGTGAAAGAACCATTAGACTTGGTTGCCTTACAAAGATCAGTGATTTGCAGGAGGGAACGAAGAGAATTAACAGGAACAAATTATTGTTTGCTCCTTTTTTCAACTTCCACCTGAGGTCCCCTTTGACTAACTACAACCAGAAACTAAATGACTTTAGATGAACAGAAAGAGACTATTTGGCATGAATTTCTCTCTCTCTCTCTCTTTTTTTTTTTATACATCTTTGAGGATTTTCTGAGGTTTTCTTGCCTTAAAATTGAGTAACAATGTCACATCACAGTTTGTTGGACATTGTGATAGCACCATCCAGATTCTCTTATAAGAATGAATAGTTCATTCTGTACCTCCTGTCTTTAGACCTCAGCTGTCAGCCTCTTTTGGGGATTGCCATAACTGAAGACTGCCATGTTGCCAAGAGTTATACCCCCTATGCAAGGTGCATATTAATCAATGATTGATAAAGACCTGGCCCTCTTTCCTTAAACTTAAGACAATTCTGAAAAGTCATCCCAGCTTCGTTTTCCACGTATGGTCAACTGAAGTCTCTGTTGAGACTGTGTCAGATCTTAACTTCTTCCTCTCACCAACTCTGCTTCCTTCACTTCCAATTCCATTGGAATTCATCTCAAGAGCACTCCTGCATGGGAATTTCCAGCTCAGAGTCTGACTCCTGTGGAGCCCAACCAGAGATAAGTGAGGCCAATAATCATCTGAGAAAACAGACTGGAGATGAGCTTTTGTTTTTTTTTTTTTTTTTTTTTTTTTTTTTTTTTTTAATTAACTTTTATTGGTGTTTAATTTACCAACATACAGAAAAACACCCAGTGCTCAGGAGATGAGCTTTTGAAACCGAATTGCCTGCTTCTGGTCTGGCAGTGACCCCAAATGGTCACTCCTCCGTTGAGCCACCTCCACTGAGACTGCATCATATCTCTTCTCCCTCTGCTGAGTCTGCTTCATTTATTTCCAAAGGAGTTGAATCCCTTGGATTCTCCCTAATAAAACTCTTGCACTCTAATCTCCATCTCAGGATTTTTCCCATGCAACAGATGATGAGATGTATATAGTAGATGGTAGTAGGTAGAGAAGAGACAGCCCCTGGTACAAAGTAACATGACAATTGTTACAACTTTTACCTGGGGTGATGAACTGGGAAAAAGGGATTACACTAGTTGGTTCCATATATTAGGTGTATGAGAAATAGAGAGCAAAAGGTAGCTATAAAGGACCTGTAATTGGGTGGAGTGTTAAACGTTATTGCCTTAGGAAGAGTGATGGAAAGGTTCAGAGTGGTAATTAATTGACATTTGAAAGCCAAATGTGAAAGGTAGGGGATTTTTTTTTTTTTTTTTTTTTTAGCATATAAAAAGGCTTTCACTTCTTGTAGCTTTTATCAGACAAAGCTGCAGGCTAGCTAGCTCCAGCACTCATTCAAAGGAGTAACAGAGCTCCAAAGTTAGTTTAACTCTCAATCTAATCATTCTGTTATGTGCTAAATCCTAGGCCCTGATTAGGAAAGGAGTCCGTTCTGACACATGGGATGGGATATGTGGATTAATTTGACCTGGAAACGTTGAGTCCCCAAATTCCCATGAACACTCAAAGCTGAAGAAATGACTCACTCCCTATTTAGGGATTTCAGTCTCTTTTGTTTCAAAATAGTGGAGAGTCTTCCTTCATACAGGTTAACAAGATCTGCTCCCAGTTCCGCCCCTGGCCCCCGGGGTTAAGTCAGGAAATAACTCAGCTGGTGGCAGGTGGAGGCCAGATAAGGAAGAAAATGAACAATGCCCCAGAGGAACTATAAGGCCTACTGGGCATGAGTGCATAGGATGGTAATAGAAGAGCATGTGATCAAGGGGTTGGGTCAGGGGAAGAAAGGAGGCAAGAAACACAGTCATAATTTTGGCAGAGGTAATTGAATCCAGTCATCAGGCGTCTCTAGTGGGTCTGTTGTGATGCAGCGGGGGCAAGAAGGAGTATATTTAATATCCGGGTGTTATGCTTGGGCTTTCCTGGTACTGCCTTGGTCAGGTCTCATCGTGTATGAAATACACATATGAAATACATACATACATATTTTTAAAAAATTTTTCAAACATACTAAAAAGTTGGAAACATCCTACAGTGAACACTCCTATTCACCACCTAAATTCTATAGTGTTTGGCATTGTGCTTTATCACATGTCCATCTGTCCATCTACGGCCCTGCGGCCCTGCTGGATAAGGTATGAGCAACACGGGCTCCAGCCTCCCAGGCGTTGGGCTCTGGGTGCCCCAGGCCCCCTGACATGAGCACAAAGGCCACCTGATGGAATAGGGAGCGGCAGGTAGAGGAGGAGAGCACAGGTGGGTTCGTAGGCCCAGTTCTACAGGGAGCAGCCCCGCTGTGCTGCTGCTCCCCAGCCCTCTCCGTCTTTCTCCAGGGAGAGGGGTCACCAGAACCTGGGCTCCCTGCTCCCCTACTTGGTAGAAGAAGCAGCTCCTGGTGCTGGGAGGACCAGACCCCGGGTCGATCCCGGCCGCCTCATCCCCTGCTGACTCCACCCAGGTCAGGGTGGAGGCCGGGGTGGAGGCTGGGTCAGGCCGCAGCTGGGACAGCTCGGGCTGTGCAGGGCAGCTCCCCCTGCGAGCCGGGCCCCAGCCTGATAGAGCCCCTTCCTCAGCTCCATCTCAGAACCCTTTCTCTCCTTTCCCACCGCAGCCCATGACGCATCTGTGCCCTCGGGGGCAAATGTCAGAGACACGGGTACATTTTATTGAAACATGTACCGGACAATGTTTACAAAGCTGATATACAAATAATTGCTACTCTGCATAGTTTTCAAGTCCTGTACTATTTTTGCTTTTTATTTCCTCATAATGAACACTTAACATCCTGATCCTAGTTTGTTTTCTATGGTTTCTTTTTCTGCTTTACTTAATGGAATATATTTGAATTCATAACTTTTGTGTTGTGTATACGGATATTTTTATTCATATTGCCCAACTGTGACTAAATTAGAGATGTGAATCTACTCAATAACCGTGTTTGTCTGTCAGCCTTCCTCCCCTCTCAATCTATTTCCAAAGTGAAAAAGGATCAGTTTTCATTGCTTTCTTCAAAAATATCATAACTGAATTTCAAACAGATGCACCAGAGTTTAATAGGAATGCTGTGGATGACCTGAACAAAAAATGAGAACAAAGCAAGTCAACCGAGTCCTGGTTGGACCCTTATTTAACTCTCTTGTCTGGACATGAGTAAACTAACTTATGGAGTTAGTCAAAATTTTACTATTTATCTCTTCGGAAGTCAGTCTGACCTCTATGCCTATTTCATTGCAGACTATGTTCTCACTAACTTTTATTTTCTCTTCTCGCATAATCTGTCTCTGTCTCTCTCTTTTCCTCTGTTGGCATTTGATATTTTGGTTGTTTTAGAAGTGAGCTTTTCATGTCTGTTATCAGCATATTAAGCATAAGGGCAATAGTTCTGTTAGTACTGGCATATATATATCGACAAGCGTTTCAAGACTTAAAAATTTGATCACTGTAGCCGTTAACGAATTGTGATGATCTGAAATGATTGCTCTTATGGATACAATTCTTCCTGCCTGATTTCTTAAAATTTGGTACGTTTGTTTCATGAAAATATCTAAGTAAGTTTGTGTAAGACCCTGTGCCTAGGACAGCAGCTATTTATAACCTGAGGGTCATAATGAAAATATTCACCTTACTGTTATAATGCACTCAATGTTATACGTTTCCTTCTAATCACCAATCCTACAGATTTTAAGTTGTATTTTCATTTTAACTTAATCAAAATATTTTTAAGTTTGTTATGAAACTTTTTTGATCCCATGTTATGTTGAAGTACATTTTTACTCTAGAAGTATTTTGGAATTTTTCCAACTATCATTCTATTATTGATTTCTAGTTTTATTGTGGCCTGAGAACACAGTTTGTAAGATTTCTGTTCTTTATATTTGTTCAGATGTGTTGTATGGCCCAGGATGCAGTCTATCTTGATAAATGTTCTACATAACCTTGAGAAGAATGTATATTCTGCTGTTATTGGATGAAGTATTCTATAAATGTCAAGCAGGTCCAGTTGATTCATGGTGTTTTTGAGTTCTATTATGTCCTTACTGATATTTTGCCTGCTGGATCTGTCCATGACAGAGGAACATGTGACACAGAGAGGATAAGGAACTTGCTCATGATCCCATGGCTACAAGTTTAGATTTTAAGATGAGGAAGGGAGAAGTAATTTATTGACCTAATGATACTTGTTTACATGAATAAAACTCTGATTTACAAGCACAGTGGGTAAAACAGTGTCCTCCCAAAAATATGTTTACTTGGAACCTCAGAATTTGACCGAATCTAACCTTTGCATATGTAATTAAAGAAGGATCGAATTAAGATGCATAAGCCCAATGACTGTTGTTTCTAAAAGAGTGAACAAAGAGAGGTTTGAGATACAGAGACACAGAAGGAAGGGCAAGTGATGCTATCTGGAGGTGGAGATTGAATTGGAGTCATGTATCCACAAGCCAGGGAACACCAAGGATTGCCCACAGTTGCCAGGAGCTAGAAGAGAGGCATGGAACTAATTCTCTCTGGTTCTGGACTTCTGGCTTCTAGAAATGTAACAGAATACATGTTTTAAGCCACCTAGTTTGTGGTCACTTGTTAGGATGGGCCTAGGAAGCAAAAACAAACATATGTTTCACAAGTCGGATAGCTCAGTGGAGCTAAATTCATTCAGCATTTCTTATCAGAATGGTGACCTGAGGAAGCCACAGAGAAAAACAAAGCGGACCAAAATGGGTTTATATTAGTTAAATGAAACATAATCAAGAACATTTATTACTGATTTTTGAAAGTCCATATTATATTATATATATTACATCATATTGGGCTTTAGAAAACAACTAGATTTCAATGACAGTAACAGAAATAACAAGTCAATCACTCATATTTGGAATGTATAGCATTCTTAATACTTATAATCTATAATTATCCCATTTATGTTGGTTTATTACTAGTGTTTTCCACTAGAATATAAGCTCCATGACATATTGGTGACATTGCCAATCTTATTTATTGCTCTACCTCAAATACCCAGCACAGTTTCTGGCACATAGCAATTGTTCAATAAATATTTGTTGGATGAGAGAAGAGTTGATACCTAAAGAATCAGCCCTGTGCCTATGATACAGCTATTTGTAGAAACAAGAGTTCTTTCGTACCATCCCAGCAAGAGAGCCTAGAAAGCAATCTATCCGTTAAAATACATCATAGGTTACAAGGTAACCCTATCCACATAGTTGTCATGGCCATTTACCGTCACTTGGCCACTAGAATTCATAACTTGCAATTAAAATAACTGGGCAACTTTCTATCTTGTACTACTTCTTTGTGATGATGCCATTACATCTCACAGAACTTTTCTCTAGATTTAGCAAAAGAAATATAAGCTAAGAGCAGCTGACTATTTTGGTAAAGAACCTTATACCGCTATGTGAGGAGAATGTACCACTGATTGTTAATATTCATGAAAAATGAATCATTTATTTGCCTTGATTTCATGCACAAAATTCACCATGACATCAGTGGGAGCTTTTTACAACAATAAATCTGTGCCAAATAATAAATTACATTCCCTCGGATTAAATTAAAATGTGCACATTGAAGAAGTTCAATTTTAAGTTTTCATGACAAATGGAAATCTGGACACTAAAAAAACTGAAAGTTCCGTAGAAGAAACCTCTGCTGTTGACTTTCCTAGGGTTTTCTTTCTCTTTCCTCTCTTTGTCCTCTAGCAAGCTGTTTGTAAACCTTCAAAATCAGGTGCTGCTGTCAGAGTGATGCTTTACGCTTTCTCAACTGAGTCTTATCTTGGCAATGCGGCTTTACCTTATTTTTGATAACTGAATACATACACAGGATTTCCCCACATTCAAAAGACTTACTAGAAAAATAATCACATAAAACAAATGAAATTAAACATTCTTTCCACCACATGTGGATGTAACTCAAAATTTCAGAACTAGTATATTTTCTCGTGAATGCTATCATGTTATCTAAGCTGAATTAAGACAGCAATCTCTTAGATTCTGGAATACTAAATCACATACCTACCCACAGATGTCTTGTGAGCTCAAGAGTTCTGAAAAGGGTTAGATAAAACCTCTAGATATTCCTTTATCACCGTCAAAAAACACCAGCTAAGGGGACCAAATGTCATGTATCTATTCTTCTCTTATCAGTGCGAAGTGCTCCAAATAATCTCCCCAGCACAGGAAGCATCATGAAAAAAGCACACGCTCTCATTTCCACTCCTAATAAGAATGGAACACGTCAGGTGTTTCGCACATCCTATGCTGAGCCACTGCTGTAGGCATCATGATGATTGATTTCACCCTGCAGTCTTCAGTTTACAGGAAATCCATATAAATCAACCAGAATATGGAAATTCATACCTCCCCAGAGTAACAGATTAACTGATTCTAAATTGGAGGAAAAAAGAAAGGTCAATAAGAAAGCATCAATGAGAATCACAGGAAAAATATGCCAGGTATTGAGTACTTTGGGGGGCCACACTGTGGGCTGTTGTTCCTGACTCAACAGTACATCCGGGAGCTTGCAGCGCAAACATGAATGCTTAGGGCCGCTCAGTTTACTGCTGTGGGGGAGTCTTTAATGCTTTTTGATTCGGATGTGAAGAAAAGCAAGGAAACTCTCCCTCCAGAAATCTCTGTCCTCAGGTGGTTTTCCATATAACTTTAGAGAGACTTCTACTCCTGAGACGGTAGTCACTGCCAAGTTAGAATGGCTTCCTCCAGAGACAGAACTCCAAGAGGGGGGCTCCAAAGAATCAGAGGGGTCCAGCCAGAGAGGACTAGAACGGAGTTCTTGTTTGTACTATGGTGAGGTCAAAACTCGTTCACTCTTTTAAGAATATTCCCTAAAGACACAGTGTCTCCGAATGGCCCCTTTGGCCCTACGCTCTACCTGAGAAGGTGAAGCAGCGCCTCCTGAAAACTGCGAACCCAACAAGAATTCGAAACGTATGATACCCTTGAAATAATCCGCTCTTTGCTCTCTGGGGTTGGAGTTGGTGCGACTAGAGGTGGAAGGTAGAAAAGAATGTGTGCAGGCAAAGGGCCTCAGGGTCTTGCAGGGCACCCGGGGGCCCACCTTGTTGGCGAAGCAGCAGGGCCCCTGGCAGAGGGGCCCCCACCCAGTCATCGGAGGGACCGGGAGAAGCTTCCAGGAAGCTGCCTTCTTACCGAGGTACCAGCGACGCCCTCTGTGAGAGGAGAGCTCGTTGTAAGGCCCTGAGCACTGGTGTGTGTCCGACTCGATCCCAGCTCTCACTGGGTGACGATGGCGGGTTAACCGATTGAGGAAGACATCTGGCAGAAAATAGCAACGTGGGCTCTGGCTTGTTTGGGGGGCTGGGGCTGAAGGCAGGTCCCCCAGGAAGAGACCGGAGAGAAGACAGCGGTACTGTGGGCGAGTCTCCGACAGGGAAGAACAGCAGCTGATGGGTCCTAAGAGGTCCCTACGATCTACAGGATACTTCACGTTAATGCATAAGACCAAATCGTTGTGCATCTTTTCTGTAATTCGAGGATGCCCTAGATGTTCATTTTACGAGCATAACTTGTTTTTTTGTTTTTTGTTTTTTTTTTTCCTAACGAGCAGGGCTTCCCTATAAGTGAAAATGCTGGAGAATTTGCACTAATAAGTAGAATCAATATACGTTGGGCCTTGTTTACATATAAGAAGCTATTCTGGGTACCTCAAAATAAAATAATGCCTTTGCTTCTTACAAACATTTTCAAGGTTAAGTTATTAATATCTTCTTTTTTAAGATGAATGAACATTTTTTTAATGCACAGGGTTTAAATATCTTGCCAAGAAGCACAGAGCTATGAAGTGTTAGAGGCGCGGCTGGAGCTCAGGTCAGTTTGAGTTCAACGTCACAGGAAGTCCATTCTGCTAAGCCACTTCTTCTAGCAGGTTATGCCTAAACGTAATCACAAAATATTAAGGATTTCTGTCATAAAGCTAAAATATAAAGCTTTTTGACATGAAGACAAAGTAAAATCGAAAAGAGCAAGTTGCACAACAGTGAATTTCCAAGTCCAAAAAATTGTTCAGGTAGTAAAATCGGTCACTGGCTTCACAATCGGTTGAAGTGATGACAAGGTTGAAGGAGTTGCTTTTATAAAATTTGTTTCCTGAGACAGGGGAGCCTCCTGGAAGGATGCTTGTCTGTGCACCTGGGTTGTGAGTTAACAAAGAACTCTTATCTCTGTGGCTTTCAGAACAAATCATTTTATCTGAAGGTAAAAAAGAACAGCCACGTGTATCAATGAAGAATGTTAAGAAAGAAAAAATGAATATCTGTGTCTATTCAGAGAACGAAAAGTCTGAAAATCATTTGAAGCCTTGAAGCTCAATATCCAGTGTTCGGAAAAGCTCCTGTCTATATATTTCTTTTTCTCCCCAGAGCAGTAGCCCGAGATCATTGAACGTGCCGTCAGCGCGGGTAGGGTGCTTCGCCGGAAGAGGGGAACCCCCACGGCCCACTGAGGGGGCAATGCTGGACTTAATGGGGCCATTTGAGCAGGAAGGGGCAACCGCCACGTCACTGCAGTAACAAGAAATCCTAATTACCTGAAGGCGGGAGCCGGTTCTCGGCCTCCAGAGAGCAGCCTACGGGGGCGGGGCTCGGTCGGACGGCGCGAGGCCGCCCCTTCCCCAATCCATCTTCTGGCTCGTATCTTCATTTTGTCATCAGCGATTTCACGTAGCAATACCCAGAAAGAGCCGTCGAAGGAAAGGAATTCTGAACTCTAACCACTTTATTTCAGCATTCATTCTGTTCTTACCTGGTGATCATTACAATCTCTAAATAAGAGTTTGGTGTTTTGTTTTGTTTTGTTTTGTTTTGTTTTGTTTTGTTTTGTTTTCCAAGTAATAGATGATTTCATTCACGAAATTAACTTTATGGTGCCATTTTCACCAATACAGCTGTGCACTTTAGCATTTTAGGCTCAACAAGTTATTTTAGCGTTTTCAGGTAGGTAATCCATAGGAGCAGGGTATATTTTATATTTGATTCTTTGAAGCCAGTATCAACTGCAAGACTAGTAAAATCTGTTATTTATAGGTAAATGTAAAATTTTCCTCCAACAAAGCTTTGTTTTTAATAAAATAAAATCAACTAAAATATGTAAATAGTTGTACAAACATTCAACATTTAGCTTCTAAGTGATATTAGTAATAATATTACTGGCCAATCGTGACGAATATTTATTGAAAGCCTACTATGTACCAGACATGAGATCAGGCAAATGACATGCAGGACACAGAGATGTTTCCCCCCACTGTTTTCTCCCCAAGGCGGTCTCTCAGTCCCAGGGACGCCCCCAGTACAGTCCTGTCATGGAAGGAGTAGACGAAGAGGGTCTGGTCAGCATCTGCGTCATCAGTATCCTCGGGACGCACAGATTCATTCTACCCCGGAAGGCCAACCCCTCCAGCGGGCACCTGCTGGCATGTCTGTTCTCATCCAGCAGCCAGTCTAAAGCATATTTTTTGTGAACTACCTAGACCCCACGGCAAGACTTCACCCACAGAAAGTTCATTAACTTCCTTCCTGGGGTGGGGTGGGGGGATCTTGTGTCCATCCACAGGGTATGGTGAGAAAACCCCCAACGTCCTTCTAGTTTGTTCACGAGCCATGGGACACTGACTGGGGCTGTGTCCCCAGCCCTTGGCAACCAATGTAGCTGTCGATCCTTTACTGCTCCTCTGTCCATGTGGAAACTTCTGCTCTCAGGTACCAGAGGGCCAAGTCCAACAGAAGTCTCCACTTGTTGCCAAAAATTTATGCAGGGTTCTGTAGGCATTAGGGGATGTGACAAAAGACAACAGACCCTGGACATCTAACTGCCTGCTTTCTCCTGCTCTAAAAACACAGGATGCTGCTATTTCTTCTGTGATGCAAAATGCACATATGTGTACATAGGGCCTAGGCGTGTAAATGTGTAAATAAAAAAAAAAAAAAAACCCTGTTCTGCAGGTCATCTTTCAAATGTTATACTTTGACCCAGTTTATCAGATTTCTCTGGCTGTCATCAAAATTTCCCCTGTGACTATAGTCAACTGATGAACTCTCCAGGGGTGTAAGGAGCCTTTTTAGTAAAAATGGGAGAGGAGGAGCAATGTCGTGGAAGCATGTTGATTATTGAGTCACAGCATTGTCTTAACACAGAAAATGGAGAGACAGGGAAAGAAGACATTTTTAAATGGAAACTGTCTTTTCGGGTCTGTTTCTCGGGATACATCCTATAATAAAATACTTGTCATATCATCCAACACCCAAAACTTTTTAGGTAGGGGGGAGAAGGTCCAGAGAAGCTGGGTAACTTTTCCAAGGTCATACACCTCCTCCTGTCAAAGTTCGTTTTAGAAGGTGGTTCTCCACTTCCCGGTCCAACGCTTTGTCAAACTGTTACCAGTGAAGAGTTTGAGGTGTTCCTGTGTGTTCCCGGACACACGCTGGCCAGATTTTCCCAGATTGGCCTGCTGTTCCTTTCTAGTTTACTCTCTAAACCTACTCAAGAATATAACTCAGTGATCATGTAACATAGTCCAGTGTTCCCTTTTCCTCTTACGGAATTAAACCCTGAGGGACTGAGACCTTCTCTCATATGCTCTGGTAATAGTAATAAATACTACGTAGGAGCGTTCAAGAGGGGAAAATGACCCCCTAAGTCTTTTAGAGGTTGATTTAATGTTGCAAATACAGTATGTTTCATCATAATGGTGGTTGAATTGACTATTAAAAGATTTTACAGAGGTATAAAAATTGTGATATGATGTAATAGCCTTTGAAACAATCACATAATTTCAAGCTGTTACTAAAAACATTATACTCATTCAGTGAAAGCAATCATTAACATCTGAAATATGAAAGTAAAATATTTAATATTCAAGGCCCGAGGCCCAATAGCCTTACAGAAGTTTTCATTTTTACAATGAAGAATGAGAGAATTTATGTTATGACTGTCTGTCCTCAGAAGAATGTGGTATCATGAAATGAGTATTTTCAATATATTCAACTAAGATGACCCATCCAGAAGGTTGAATTCAAAAAGATTTTTAAGTTCCTTTTAAAAATTACAACATACAGCATATCTGCTGTTACCTGAAAAATGTTTCAAAACTTCTCATCATTGATTTTAGAAAGTTTCTTTCCTAGTGTGCTTGTGGTGGTGGTGGTGGTGGTGAGGTGCTCCATGCAACACCTAAGAAGGATATTAGCCTAGTTTATTTTGACAATAAATTCTTAAACGTTTACATTTTCCTTGTGATGGTATCCTGACATAATACTAATTCTATGCATGGTGTAAAGGAGACTCCTAGATGTCAGTATCATTAAAGTTTTTGTTGGTTGATAGATTTTCCCCTTTGGATATAACTCTTATTGATGTTTAAGAGCTTCGAATAAAAATTCATTGAGTGAGTTTCTCTGCTGTCTATGGGAACCTGCTGCGAAACCATTGATCTCTTCTCCTGCAACGCACAGCCCTGTTTGATTCACTGTTTTTTAATATCTAGGGAGCGGGAGCACAGGGCGTGCGGAGTGTACATGAAAGGTTAGCAATTTGCTTTTACAAGGCATGCCCTGCTCATCTGTCATACTAACGCCTCTCTTTGCCTCACCCCATGAGATAAGAACCTCCAGCCAGGGGATCCCTGGGTGGCGCAGCGGTTTGGCGCCTGCCTTTGGCCCAGGGCGCGATCCTGGAGACCCGGGATTGGATCCCACGTCGGGCTCCTGGTGCATGGGGCCTGCTTCTCCCTCTGCCTATGTCTCTGCCTCTCTCTCTTTCTCTCTCTCTCTGTGACTATCATAAATAAATAAAAATTAAAAAAAAAAAAGAACCGTCCAGCCACATTTTAGTTATGCAGGCTCATTGAAAATTCTAAAGGAAATCCCAAGTTGGAGTTGTGGAGAGAAAATTGGATAATATCTGGGGTCAATAAAATCGGAATTAACTATTTCAAAAGAGAGTTTGAAGTCACAGATTTGTGTCTCATGCATACCTCGTTTCCCGCTGTGGTTGAAGAAGAGGGAAGGTCTTTCTGTGTTCCAGGCACGTAAATACAACCTCAGCCATTCACGGTGCAAAAGTAATCATCGTGGGTCCCCCTGGCAGCAGCATTCGCCACCCGTGGCTGTTGTCATAGTCAATTATACTTGGACCACGGGTACAAGGGTTTCCACGCCAGCCTTTTTTTTTGTGGTCGAAAAACATTGACCCAATGAGTCACTTTGGAAATAATATTATTTGCCTCCCCCCCCCCCCCGGCCCCACCCCTACCCCCCGCTGTTTATTTCCCGCCGCACATGGCAAGCAGCGGTCTACGGCAGCGCGGGGCTGGGTGCTAGAACCGCCTCGGAAGGCAGCCCTCGGCTCACGGGGTGACAGCAGCGCTGGGCCGCCAGGGGCCCCGAGCTCCCGCAGGTGCCCCGCACCCCGCGCCGTGGGAGGCAGGTGCTCGTGGGGGAGGGAAGCAGACACAAACACAGCGATGGGGGGTGGGGGGATGGGGGATGGGGGCCCTGGGGTTGCTTGCCCTCCGCCGCGTTCGCAGGGCCGCGTCCCACGGAACCCGCGGCCCTGCACGTCCCGCATCCCTGTGACCGCAGGTGTCCGCCCCCCGCCCCCCGCGTCCTCAGGGCACGTCCCACGCACCCCGCGGCCCTGGCGTCCGCGTCCCTCCGCCCGCAGGTGTCCGCCCGCTTCCAGAGGAGCGGTTGGGCCGCGGTCGGGCCGCGGGGCACAGGGGCCGCCAGGCCGAGGTCGGGGCTGTGGGGACGGCTCGGGGCGCAGCGGGGCTGCACGTGGTTGACGCGCTTCGCTCCCACCTCCTGCTGCGGGCGGACCACAGCGGCGGCGGCCGTGACCTCGGCGGTCAGCCGACCCGTGAGGGTGATGGCACGACTAGGTGAGGAGCAGGAGCCTCGGGCAGGGCTGTCCCCGTGGCCTAGGAGAGCACAGTCGAGACACTCTGATAAGGACACCGAGGCACCGAGACTAGATACTGTGCCTGCAGCCTAATAGATTATGGGAATGTGCATTTAAACGCGGAATGACGACCTTTTTGCTTCCTCGTCCCTTATCCGCGTGGGATTCATTTGGCCGCCCCGGGGGTCTGCCTGCTGCTGGGCGTGTCGGAGCGCCGCCCCCCCCCCAGGGCCGGCGGGGCACAGCCGGGGCCCTTCCACCCACGGCGGCCCTGCAGGGCCCTGGCGCCCGCGTCCCGCCCTCGGCTGCTCCCCCCCCCCCGGCCGCCGGTGGGTCCCCGTCCCCAGGCACCACGTTCAGCGGGCCTCGCAACGCGGCGACGGCGAGCTGTGCCCAGGGCCCGGGCGGGCTGCAGAGCGCAGGGGCGGCCCGGCCCCAGGGAAGTCACCCTTGTGCCTCCGGGGCCGCTTCCGGAGGTCCTTCGGGCTGCAGTGGATCTTAATGTGATGTCCCCACACTCCCGTCTGCACCCCTCACCCCTCACCCCACATTGGGGGCGCTGAGGCGGCTCCTGTGTCTCTGGAGCACCCCACGTTCCCCCGTCTGTTTCCGTTACACTCTTACTTTCTACTCTGCATCTTTTCTCATAAAACTTTTTTTGTTTTTTGTTTTTTGTTTTTTTTCTGTGCCACTACTATTCCTCATTTTGGACCCAAGCCCATTCCTTCTGTATCTCAAAATACCACTTCTCTAAAATATGTCACTTAATTGCAAAGAGCCATTGTTGGGATAAGCATGTTTAGCTGATGTTCCGATACAGTGACGCGGACCACACACTAAAATTAGTGCTGGTGATAACTTGTGCTGTGATATTTGACATTAGTGCACCAAACATTGCTAGGCATTCCCACATCTGGGGTCTCCTTATGTCCCCTGGATTCTTGCTATAATTTTGAAATTCCATTCCAAATAATTTCTTCATTTCTTCAGACTTTCCCCCCCTCTCCAAAAGTGCCCTGAAAAATCATTAAATTCTTTCCACACATTTAAACAAACCGTTGTCTTGATTCAGTAAACCTGGACTGGGAACCAGGGATCTACATTTTTACTAAGTTAACAATAAGGGATTCCTGGCTCAGGCCTGCTTTCCTGGTATTGAAACCTTCTGTTCCTCTCTCAGAAGGGCCCTGGTTTAGAAATGCATTACGTGGTCACCCTAAATTAACAAATTTTCCTGCTTATTCTGAAGCAGTTGGTCCATGAACCGCTGTCTAACGCTCATCCTTACCAAAGAAAAAGAATGGATCACAGCCTTTCCTCCTCAAATGAGGCAGTGCGTGGCTATCATGAAATAGAAAAACAGATGGCATAATGGAAAATATGAGGATGGAGTGGAGGATGCAAAATATGTTCTTTATCTCACTAGCATTCTTATTCCCATGCATTTCACTCTTTTCATTCTTTTTTTAAATTTTTATTTATTTATTTTCTTTTCATTCTTTTGTAAGCCCCTATATCTACAAAGGGCTTCATGGATCGGTATTAGAACCTATTACCTAAGGCCATGAGAGGGGGTGGCTGCCGAAACTCCTGTTAGGTGCAGTTGCCATGTTCGTTGTCTCCAGGTACATGACACATAGATGTCCAGAGATCATTTTCATGACCATACGTGAGCACTTAGATTTCAAATGACCTCTGAATATGTGTGGTCAGCATTACATGACACATGTGCTAACCCATGCTAATAAGGAACTATCTCAACTCCTTTCTTCTCCAATTTGTTAATTGATTGTAAAAACTGAAAATTCGGAACCTAAAAATAATTTGCAGGTTTCGAAGATTAATCCCCCTTCAGTGGTTTCAAGGAAAAGAAATATACACATACGGGAAGTGTAAGACACTTTCTGTTTTTAAATCAATTATCTTGCTATGGATTTTCATTTTAATCGAATGATGCAGTTAATATATTTCTGGTAAACCTAAGTTGACCTACTAAAGTGGTAGTGAACCCCGGGGGGTAATGCTGGTGTTGGTAAGACTGTCTTGGTGATGGGGGGTGGGGGGAACAATAGTTTTAACTGGTATTTTCATGAGTCTCTATAGCATCTGGACATTGTCTTAAAAAAAATTCCGTTCCTGTGATTTGTCTCAATAATAAATTCCAACAAATATCTCTTTGTTTATCAGCTTAGATAAAACCTTAACTGGGAAGAATGGGGACAGTGTTAATTGGAAAAGTATTTCATGGGGCTCCTAGATACCAGTTCACCACATGGTTTCACAAGCACAGGGCTGTTCCTTACATGGACATGATGCAGATTCGGAACCTGGAGTTGCATAAATACTGGAAACCTTCCCCAGGAGGGAAGGTCACAATTTACTGCTTTGCTTTTCCTTTAGAGTTCACTTCAGTGCTTGGAGGGACGCTGACCTGCTGCCTTGTGCCTGCTCCGAATCCATCTCCAGCTGTTGATCTATGGGGTAATAACACCCAGGGGAAATCTGGCCCACGGCTGAATATTCTAACGTTCACTGAAAACCAGTATTGGCATTTTCAATTTCTTTATTATGCAAACCTTTAATGTCCACCCACAAGTTTAGGTAGGACATCTTATGTAAATCATCTCCATGGCCGTGCCTTGTAGCATATGGCCACAAAAGGACATCCTGTTTGTACGCAGATATTTGTCATATTGATAGTTTCTATCGTGGCTATGACATAAATATCCATACCCTGAAGTATTTAAACAAGAAATAAACATACATCTAGAAGTCACACTAACGCTGATTTTGTCATGGGTTCA
This sequence comes from Vulpes lagopus, assembly GCF_018345385.1. Classification (NCBI taxonomy): domain Eukaryota; kingdom Metazoa; phylum Chordata; class Mammalia; order Carnivora; family Canidae; genus Vulpes; species Vulpes lagopus. The sequence continues at coordinate 104,058,889 of NC_054824.1, forward strand.
GGAGACAGTGAAGTGTTATAAAGAGAAATTATATTTTGAACCAAACCCTGAGTTCTCTGTTTAGCTGTATACTTTTCTCAAGGTGCGAACATTCTCCTGTCTCTGACATGAAGGGCATTACACCTACTGCTAAATATTACGGCAGTTCCCTACTCCATCAAAACACAGAGCAGCCTCAACATTCTAGAAGCAGATTTAGCTTCTCAGATGTCAACAGAGTCCAGTGAGAGCTGCAGGTTTAGGACTGTTCTTCCTCACTGGCCGTCAGCAGACATCAAGAGGGGATCCCACATGCTTAGAGTACGACTGTCCCTCCCTTCTGTTTGCAGCAATTAAAATGATTCCTAGACATGTAATCCCCCCTTCAAGCCCTTCATAGTCAAATCCTCACCAGCATTTTATGCCTTAGATTCATCAGCACTGAACATCACTTATGCCTTTTATCTCTGTCTCTACCAATTACCAAATGAGACTCTACATTCCGAAATAGCTCCTGGTCTCCATACCACAACCGCCATATAATTAGGCCCATCTGCTCCATTAGTCCTGTCTCCTGGGAACCGTGTGCTGTATCCTCTGGAACTCAGTCCCTCGTCAGCAAAAACCCTTTTATCATTCAGCATCTTCTCTGCAAGTGTGCCTTCCCCCAGTCTCTCACTGAGATGTGGACACTGATTTCCCTGCATTCTTTCAAAGACGGTTGCGCTGCTTTCTGCCACGGTCCCCAAAACTCCGGGCCTGAAACTCCACTTCTCTGTTCCTAAAATCATACCTGGCATCTCATGTCCTTACATCGCCCGTCTCCCAACCCCCCATCCCTGCAGTCACCTACCAGACCATCTACCTCCTTTGCTCCCCATGATCCCTCGATTCTATTAACTCCTTAAACTTTCACTGTTCTTAATTATTGGTGATTTGAATAAACAGATCAATAATCTTTGTACTCTATTAGCCCTTTCAGCCCCTTGCATTGTGTTATCCCGGTAACACTGGCTTTCAGCTTCTTCCATCAGCTTTTCATGCGCAGGACAGGCTGGTCATGTTGTTGTCATGGACGATAACCACAGTCGGAACACACCTGTCGCCCCGGGTCGGTCAGGCGTGGACACAAACGATGCCTAAGCTTCATGCTAGAACAACGCTCGTTTACTTGTTGCTCACGCCGGGCCTGTCGTGCTCCGGGCGCCTCTCCACGGCCGCCCTCCACGTGTGCTTGCTCCGCCTCGCGCTTCTGCTACCCTGTGCCTGGGGGACAGAGGCTCACACGGAGAACGAGACCTTCCCTCCGGCTCGCGGGCCACCCGCAGCCGCCGCGCCCCTGGTCTCCCACCACGCCCCCGGGCTTCACAGCCTGCTCCGAGGACAGCCAAACCTCATCATTCCTTCAGATCCAGTGGGACTGACCCCCGATGATGTCACATCAGCACGGGATCTTCAGCTTTCCCGCCAGCCCTTCTTGGTCTCCCGAAGCCAGCTTGAAACCCGGGTAGGGGGGCCGCGCTTCCTTCCGCGCACCCCGACCCTTTTCGGCTTCTCCTAATAGCCACAGTTGTCTGTACTCTCAGTCCTGCTTAAACACGTGTCTTTATATGCTGCATACTTTTTCGAGGTCTAGAGAATACTAATAGCCACTCCTATTGGCTTAACTTTGAATTTATCACTGGAAAAATCAAGTGGACGTGCAATGCTGCCTGGTAATAAAATTGTATTTCTTTAATCTGTTGACTCTTCTGTTCACCTAAAATACTATTTGACTCCAGTTCTCCTCCCTCAAGACACTAAGCATTGGGCAGCTGGCTGGCCCAGTCGGTTAAGCATCTGACTTCTGATTTTGGCTCAGCTCTCGGGCTCCACCCTGGGCGTGGGGCCTGCATGCGATTCTCTCTCCCTCCCGCTGCCCCTCCGCCTCCTCATCCTCAAATAACAACTGCTTCCGTTTCACAAAGGGAGGTGGCCTGGTCCTACAGAACTGCCTCAAATTCACACAATCCCGCTTGTCCTACCGCCGTCATCACTCGCCCTCCCGCCTCCCGATCCATCTCTACAGGTGACAATTGTCTGCCTTCGTCTGATACAAGGCTCCGCTCCTACGCACGAGGCTCGCCCAGACGCGGGGGACAAGCTTTTTTCTCTCTCGTCCCTTCGTCCTGAAACCCCTAATGCGGTCCCCGCCGTAGCTTCACATCAGGGTACGGAGCTGTTTCCCGACTTCCTCTCTAACTGCAAATCCTGTTGGCTCTACTTGCAATACGATTTTAAAATAACTATTTATTCCACACCTACCTTGGGCCGCACCATCTGCTCCCTGAACCGTGGCCTTGCCTGCTGCGGGGACTCCGGTCCGGGGCGGCCTTCGGGACCACGACGCAACCTCGACTGCTTGCCGCGGCCTTGAGGGTCCCACCGCCTGGCCCCCGGGGCCCCCGGCCTGCTCTGGGGTCGATGAACTCCTAACCTCCGGATCCCAGAATGACCCGAGACATCCTGTGCGCACCTACTTTCCACTGAACCAGAGGTGAGAGCCGCGGAGGCTGCAGGTTTGGTTCCCTTTGTTAACTGGCCTGCTATCTTCGTGGCGCTGCACCGTTAACTCAGGTACGTGAAACTGCGCCCCATGTCAGGAGCTTCCTTCCTAGCTTACCGGCCACACATGAGCAATCCTTAGATTCTTTTTCCTAAAAATAATATTATCCTCCGTACTTCACCTTAACATACAAATTTCCTTCTAAAATAGTTGTGATGATGTCTGGACTCATCTCTGGTCCTCATCACACCTCCTTTCATGGCTACAGAGTGATCCTCCAAAGAGATTTTATCCAATTGCCCGTCTACTTAAATTCAAGGATCGCCATCACCATTGCCCACCAGGTACATTTACCTGCGCTCTGTCCTCCCCAGCCTCCTCCACTCCCAGGCTCCCCGCCACACACCGAGCCAGCCTTGGCCATCGCCAGCTGTGCCGGTGTCCTGCACACCCGCCTGCTCCTTCTGTGGGGGCGGCCACTGAAGCCCAAGAGCCTGCTTCTGGAAGCATAAGTGATTGTCTCGCTCATGTGAGCTGCAAGGACAGCACAACGCACACTGGGTGGCTTCCACACAGTACAAGTTACTGCTCATGGTTCCGGAGGCTGGACGTCCAAGGTGAGGGTGCCGGCAGGGTGGGATGCCAGCCTTGCTCAAGGTTGAAAACTGGCTGGACTTTCACGCGGCAGAAGGAGCTGGAGAGATTTGTGAGATTTCTTTTCAGAGAGCACCAATTTCATTCGCGGGGGGGTGCCAGCCACATGACCTAATCCCCCTCACCAGCCAACTGCTCCCATCTCATTTAGGAGCTAGGATTACGACAGATGAAGGCAAATGTTCAGACCATAGAGATAATCTATGGACTATATCTGTGGAGAAACCTCTTTTCTGCATGCGTCGTGTTCTCTGGCCACGGTTTGGGTGTCTGCTCTCTGCCCGGGATCCATTCTAGCTTTCTCCACCTGGAGACTCGGTGTCTTTCAAATTCAGCTCATCTACCAAACTCCCTCCAAGGATCTTCTCATCCTAAAGGTACCACCTACTCCTCATATGTTTTATTCCAGCATCTACGATGTCCTTCTGTGTAATAATATCAAGATTCTTATTCACATATTAATTCGTATGACAATCCCTGTGTTAGTAATACCTGGCTGCCTGTGCATCTTCTCCACTGGGCCCTGAGTTCTCTGGGTGCAGCAATCATGTTTTTCTCAGACTATTTCAGCAGAGTGGAGCGTAGTGCTCAATGTATCACATAATCAGCTCATGTTTGTAGGATGAACGAAATCAAATCAAATGATATATCACATGGAAACGATGGAATAGCCATGAAGAGTGTTGGTGCTGCTCTTGAATGCAACCTCCAGTGGAAACTATGGACAACAGATAGCAGTGACTTTCCCAAGACACAAAGTCAGTCAGCAACATGGAGTAAATTGGTCCCAGATTATCTGACTCCAAGGCCAGTGGTGGCAAGTGGGATGTTTCCCTGTTTCCTGCACACCAGGAGGGTCACCACACAACCGGCCCCTTGGGGAGCACACTACACAGTGAAAGGAAACAAGGATTAGCCCCAGTATGGGTGAGGAATTGTTACATGCCCTCCTCTAGCTTCAACATAACCAGCCAATTTCAATGGGTAGAAATGCAGTTTTTGTGTATCTGTTAAAAAATGTTAGTTGATTCCCCTATATGACAAACAGAATATAAGTACAAAAATGTGAATATGGTATCTTTGACTGATTTCACTGAAAAACACATCCATTCTGTCTCATTCTTCTAAATGGTTCCAGGAATGGGCAAAAAGCATTAAGACAACATTAGGAATTTAATTCCTTTATAATTCAAAAGAATTTACAGCCCGTCAGAATGAAAGACTCAGAACAGTACTGCACAGAGGCACACCCGGGGCTCTCACAGACATAGAACAATGAAAGTTGAGGAGTCAGAAGACCCAACATAAAGACGATGCAAGGAATCACCAGAAAAGCAAGTATGAGTAGAAATCATATATAGAATCTAGTATTTAAGAATAAAAGTCAAAGAAAAGGAGTGATTTGGATAAAGAGCCAAAGAATGGAAATGTAGCTTCGAGAGGAGAATTGATACTTTCAAGTCATTCTGTGATCAAATATTTACATAACAGTTTATAAAAGGAATGCTGGGGCTGGGGAAGGCGTCCAATACGATTTATTTCCTAAATTAATTTGTGGTCTAGTTAAGTTTGAACAATTGGCATTTTAACAGATCATGAAGGTTAACAAGAAATGAACATGAAATGATGGCAAGAAGGGCACCGCGAACTAAATGAACAGCTTAAAAGAACTCAGAGTGCAAGAGTGCTGGGCTTACATACGCAATGTCAAATGGTTCACTTTAATAATCAAGGATCTATGAAAGGAAATAGACAGGTGGGATCAAATTTGAAGACAGAACTGTGCTCATTGGCACATCTGAATGCCCCCCCCCCACAAAAAAAAAGATACATTCATGTCCTAATCAGCACAACCTTTGGATATTACCTTGTATGCTTAAAGAGTAAATATTACTTTATGTAGCAAAAGGCGTGATAAAGTTAAGGATTTTGGGAGGAGGAACCCATATTGGATTAACCTTGTGAGCAGTAAAAATAATTATAAGTGTCGTTATTAGAGGCAGACAGTGAGATGAGACATGAGACAAACACACACAGAGGAGGATACACACACAGAGAGGAGATGATATGAAACAGAGAAAGACACGCAGCCCTAAACCAAGGGATGTTGATGTCTACAAGAAACCAAGAGAGGCAAGGAGCAGAATCTTTCTGGAGCCTCCGGGGAGAGGTCAGCAACCCTGTTGACATCCTACTTAAGACTCCTGCCCTCCAGATCTGTAAGGAAAAAAAAAATCTGTTGTTTTAAGCCACCAAATTTGTGGTAGTTTGCTACAGAAGCCTTAGGAAGCTAACATATAAGACAGAAGTGCCTATTTTTTTTTCCTCCCTTAGGTTAGAAGATTTGGGGCACAAGAAAATATGTCATTTTGCTAAATGCTGAATGAATATTATTGTGACATAGCATTAATATTTATCAGGATATCTACTGAGCAAGAATATTACATATGATTTGAAAGGGAAATGAAAATGACTTCTTGGACTGCAAGGGCTAATAGTCCATGATCTTACCATTTAGACATGATTCATAATTTGAAATTACTGAAAATGTCTACCTACTTGTGGTCAGGTGCATTTTCCTTATAAGATTTTGTCTCCGTTGTGGCCACTGTAGAATTAGACTGGGAACCCCTCACACTATAGTTTGGATGTCAAAACTATTGTTGCTGCATACACACTGAGAGCATGTGAGAAAGTTCATTACTTCCATAATGAGGCTCTGTGGGGAAGTCAGCACAGGCCCCCAAGCTCAACCACATTGGTCGAGAGAACAGAGAGGATGCTGGCTTCAGAGTTTTTATGGTAATTAGGTGGTGGGTCAGGGACTTGTGTTGTTTAGACATCCTGTCATCATCAAAAGAGGAGACCAGGATTTCTCATCAGTTTGCCTGGATGCAGAGCAGCTGAGATAGAGGAAGGAGTGAGACTGGAAAGTTGTCAGCTGCCAAATATCTTTAAAATATGGAATCAGGTCATTACAGTGTCCATAAAGTTAATTATTAAACATAGTAAGTACTGGATGTTATGTTTTCTCTATTCCTTCTTCTGTGGTAGTTGATTGTTTATCTTGCTCCATTTTATCTTCAGTTTATTTTCTTCTGCTTTCCTCTGACTATGGAATAAGCAGTCCACAACCACTGGCATTCTAATTATGTAATTGAAGTACGGAGATCTGGATTTACCTTATAAATGATGAGCACCACTCCCCCGGAATCAGGTGGTCTTTGGCGTTCTCATATTTGCACATGAATGTTTATACTCAGCCTTATGCATTCATCAAAAACTCAACTAATCTGGTAATCTGTAATTATCTGGAAGACTAAACCTTTCTGTCCTAAATTGAATGTAGGTATTGCAAGGTGGCATAAATATATACATGATCGAGTGAGAGGTCTCTGGGGTGTAGGATTCCAATTTTATATAATGATGTTCAGTCACTATCTGATGCCACTTTATGTTTTATCAGCCTCAGAAGATACCTGAAGCACTTTGCTAACTCCTCTAATAACTGTCCCATCAGACAAGTGATTGTATCTCATTGGGGAAGTAGGAATGAAGGCACTGACTCTGTATTCCTCGAAGATTCTGAACTTGTCTGATTTAAAGCAAAATGCATGGTTAGACTATGTCGCTCTCTGTAAGGATGCCGTAGCAGGACTTTGTCAAGGGATGGGAGTTAAATAGATTGCTCACGGAGTAGTTTCTGTAATTACATGGTGTGCATATCAAAATGGGTTTATACATTGAACTTCATATCACTATTCATGTTCCTATGAAAACATTTTATTAACCTAAAAGCAAATAACTGACATTTTAATGCCCAACATCACAGTCAAATGACATTTATAATAATACCCAGTAAATCTATAAAATTCTTCACTACACTAACATAATTAAATTAGGAGGTAACAGCAACAATGGAATACAGGATGCCTGTGATTTCATCCATTTACAGGCCGAGGCACACCCCCATTTATACAATATATGTATATGTTTCAGATCTAACATGTAAATATACATACATATGTTTATTTACATCTTTATCCTTTAAAACATTCACTTTTATAGTAAAAAAGTTATATTTAATCATTTCTCAAGATTCAGAAAAAGGGGGAAGGACATCAGTAACATATTTTTAAAATTTTGTATTTTCTTTTTTAGTAAATTGTAGATCTGCCCTTTTTTGTCATTTTGTATTGTTTACATAGGTAGAACTTCCATTTGGCTTTTTTCTTTTAATCTTATTTTTTTTTTGTATTTTATTTTGTAACATTTATATTCTCATGTTAGTGACTCTTGATGTTTACCCCTAAGTATGCTTTTTTTTTCCCAGAAAGAAAATTAGAAAAGATGAATAACATGAACCCACAGTGAATATTCAGAAAGCTTAATAATTACACATCATTGAGAGAAAATCTAGAAACTTCATAAATAGAACTGAAAATATTGGCCAATGAACAGACAAAATATCATAATTCATTGGAGGTGTAATCATTCAGAAAATCTTACATAGTTTGGGAGACTCTGTTGTATAGACAGAGTATCTTTACTCTCTTACTTCTTGTGGACTGAACTTGAAATGACTGTGTAAAATAAGTACTATACTCTTTGATTCCATTTTGTCTAAGCACAGACACCTTTACATAAGGTGTAAGGTGTTCTTCTTACATAGAAGGAAGAATATTGTTAATAATATATTAAACATCCTAGACTTATATATTCACAGAATTTTAGAACCAGAAAAGAATTAGCAGTCATGCAGTTTAGGAGACCAATTCACAAAACAGGTACAGTGACTTAGTAAATGGCACATATTGATTTGGTGGCACAGCTAGGGTTTAAAATCTTGTGGTTTAACTTTATTGATCTTTCAGTAACATAGAGCTATCTACTTAAACATGTTTAATTTCTATGCTATTACATTTCATTTATCAAGAAGTAAATCAAGGTCCAAATACTGTTTATACACACACCATTTGAAGAATGTTGAGGACTGGAATATATTTGAAGATAGACTGTCTTACTGGAGATCAATATATAACGTAAGACAATTATATACAGAACTTAGTTCAAAAGGCTAAATGTTATTCAAATTATTTCGTTTGCCTTTTTTCTACATATGTGCCATATACCCATTTTCTTCCTGATCTTATCTAAATCAAGCAGGAATATGGTTTAGAAAGTGGATTAAAAAAATAAAGAATGGGGGCACCTGGGGGGCTCAGCAATTGGGCATCTGCCTTTGGCTCAAGTCGTCATCCCGGGGTCCTGGGATCGAGTCCCACATCGGGCTCCCCGCAGGGAACCTGCTTCTCCCTCTGCCTGGGTCTCTGCCTTTCTCTCTCTTTCTCTCTCTCCGTGTGTCTCTCATGAATAAATAAATAAGATCTTTAAAAAAAAAATGAAGAATGGGAAGAAGGAAGGAAAGAAAGGAAGGATGAAAAGGAGGAAGAGAGAGGGAGGAAGAGAAGATGGGAAAATATGTAGAAATCTTTGACATCACTTCTAGGAAACATGCACCTCCACATGCACACACATGCACACATATGAACATTTGAATAAAATTAAGACAGTTCTGATAAACCCATAAATCACAGAAAAAAAGACTCTTTCATTTTACTTCATTGATCCAAGATCCCAATGATTCAAATGTCTAATAAATATATAATAATTTAGAGTGCATAAACCATTCCCCACCCATTCAAGTCTGAATTCCTTGTTTCAACATTCAAGATTCTCCACATTTGTCCTGATTCTTTCTGCCTAGTCCTAGTTGTGATTGCATGAGATTTTATATTAATTAAAAAGTGAGATTCTGAAAGAATGTTCCTCTTTCTCACTTTCCACTATTATTCATCATATTACTATCTTTGGCCTCAACATTTCTTAGCGTTTAGAGTACCTGACACATAGTAACTACCCAGCAAATATTTTCTGGATAATCAGATAAGTGAATAAATACATAACCAATAAAGCTGTATCAGGGACTACTTTAAATTGTGTAGAACATTTCAAATCCATCTCAAAGTCCCTCTGGGTTAGAATATTTGAACCTGAGTTTAACCTTTACCATCTTTAACCATATTGCCAAATGATCCACGTGGCTTCTTTGTGCTTTTGTTTTCTCAGCTATAAACTGGAGATGGAGGTTTAGTGGATTATTTTACACATCTGATTGCAGGAACTCAAAAAGTACCACAGAAACCTTGTCTTCCCGGACCTCTTAGCTAGGATTTCAAAGTCTGGTCTGATTCCCTCATCTGCACACCAGCATGGCCCCTGTGGATACGTCTTGTAAGAGGTGCCAAGTCCATGTTTGCTCAGTATAGATCTGGTGTGATTTGGAGGCCTCAAGGAGACATTGTCCCTGCCACAAAATTCTCTACAAGCTGCTAGCTTTAGATTCATTCTGTTAACATTTTGATCCCTATTATATTACTGGGAACAACAGTACTTAGTTTTCAATGACTCATAATCATTATTAATAATAATAACAATCAATAAAATAAGTCATAATAAATTATAAAATAATAATGATGTTAATCGTAAGTATTGAGTTTCACATTCATCGTAGCATTTAACACAAAAAATTATTGTGTAATACCTAAACTCTTGCTTTTTAATTGGCTGATTTCTGTCACATTGGGATCTAGGAGATCAAACAATGTCACCAAAACATGATCTGCTTTTCTTGCTCAGGCCAGCGTTTCTCCACATAGGTACCATTCTGAGGCAGACACTCTCCCTGTGGGTTCTGGGAAGCATTAGGCTTTTAACTTCCAGTGGGAGGAACATGTCATTTTCCCAATATCTCCTAGCATTGTTATGGATTAAAAAGTTGAATGCAGTGGGGCAGCTGTTAATTGAATGTGGGACTCTTGATTTTGGCTGGGGTCATGAGAGGCAGCCCCATGTGGGGCTCTGGGCTTGGGGCAGAGTCTGCTTGGGAACGACTCTCAGTCGTTCCCACTGCCCCTCCTCCTGCTTGTAAGCTCTCTCTCCTTCTCTCTCTCTTTCTAAAATAAATCAATCAAATCTTAAAAGAACATCAAATGCATGGAAAACACTTAGAGCATAGCCTGGCATATAATAGCATTTACTTGCTATTATAATCAGTCTAGCAGAAATTTGAAGCCTCAGGGGCACTGCTCGAGACGGGACCATGTGTCTACATCCATGTACCTATGCTTCTGTAGGTCAGATTTCATCTCAGCTGCAGAGGAATGGAATCCAATACTCCAAGATCTTGCGAAACAGGAGGATGGGAAGATTGGAAATCAGAGTTATATTATTAAAAAGAGGAGAAAAAGAAGTTATTCAGGAAAAAAATGTATATGTTAATAAACATATCATACTACATACATATGTTAAATACTTAAGATAGATGATTGATAGATATGTGATAGATGATAGATGATAGATGGTAGATAGATAGATAGATAGATAGATACATAAATACATAGATAGATAGATGATAGATAGATGATAGATAGATATATAGGTATCTATCTAGATTTTAAGTCTCCACCATGGAGAGAAAATTAATTCCAGCCTGTGTGCAATTCTACAATACAGGTCCAAACACAAGAGAAACTTATTCTCTTTATGAAACGTTGACCTACCTAGTACTGTGCAGAGCGGTACTCCTATTCCTATACCTACTTGTGGTACCAGTTCTTGAGCCACGTTGCACTTCTGTCTCCACTCTTCCACTTTAAGAAGACTATCATTACATTTGCAGATAATGAGATTCCAGGGGATTCCATTATCTTTTGGCAGCCAACATGAAATACACATTTCATCACCATCTTAAATCTGGAGGAAGCTAATGGCTGGATCCTGACCTTTTGTGCTTGGTGTGGAGATATGCAACATCCTTCACACATATGGATTAGTATGGGGGGAGTAGAGTGGAGGCAACGGTAGCAGGAGTCAGAACACACACTTTACAGATCTGTTGGGTGCACGTCTGAGTCTGATTGCAGGATGTTATGATTCAATAGTGATTTATGAAACAGAAGCAAACATTTTCCTAATATCTTGCACAGGCAGTAACTGTCCTATTCTTCTCCAGTTACTGGAAAAGTTACTTTTATTTCTATAAAGCAAGTAATTGGCAGCAATGTGGACATATTGACCCTGAATCCAACATTAGTGTGGCCAGAGGAAAAAGAAATGTAAGTGTATCTTGTATCTATTTGGAGTGTGGTTTAAGCTGTTAAGTAACTTTCTGTGTGCTGTCGTGGGAAATGACTGGCTATTTATGGATCTTGAAAAATACCAGCAGAGTTCTACTTGAATTTATTTTAACATTGTAATGCCAATATTTATATGTCACTTTTTTATTATTCAAGGCTGCTACCAAATTTGAGCTTAGCTATTTCCACTTTATTAAAATAAAAATATTACTAAGTACAGATCTGATTTTTAAAAATGCATTAAATGGATTAAGAAGATAGTCATCACAAGGGTCTGGTTGATATTAAGATGTAAGTTGTAAAACAAACAAAAAAAAATGAAATAGCGTGCTGTCATTGCCACTGATCATTATTTCAAGCAGCATTAAGAAAACCAAAGGGGCAGCCCGGGTGGCTCAGTGGTTTAGCACTGCCTTCAGCCCAGGGCGTGGTCCTGGAGTCCCGGGATCAAGTCCCACATCAGGCTCACTGCATGGAGCCTGCTTCTGTCTCTGCCTCTCTCTCTCTGTCTCTCATGAATAAATAAATAAAATCTTTAAAAAAAAAAAAAAAGAAAACCAAAGACTTATTATTTTATCCTTTCCTATAAGCACAAACTGCAGTGAATGTATACTTGCGTATTAGGAAAATGTATTCACCTACAAATTCTCTTTGATTAGGACTTATTTTATTAAAGATTCTATTTATTCTTTCGCCTGTTCTGAAGTATTTTCAAGTATGCAACTTACTATTCTAAATGTATATTAATCCTCTCCAAAAGCAAGTCAAAACTATGTTTTAAATCATTGAAATAAAATTTTCACCATTAACTCCCACCAAGTCTAACATATGGACACTCAGCATAAAACATTTTTATTAACAATTTGTAAAGCCCCTATATCTGCTGGTTTTAGACTGAATAACAGCTTTTATGTCTATAGTTCTTTATAGATTATAAAACACTTTTATATGTGAATTTTCCCCAGCACCTGTGTCACTTCTGTGAAATTAAGTCAGTATTTGAGGGGGTATATTGCAGGCTCATATTCCACATCACAATTGCTGCCAGCCACACACTCATGGTTAAGAGAATCCATGTGTCCGCCTAACCACCTACCACACAGCGATGTAAGACGGGATTCAACCCTTGGTTAACAGTTATAAGACAGTCCATTATTTCAGTCACTTAGCTTAGTTTTCAGTGTTTCACATAGAAAACTTACACTTTTTTCCCCCCACTTAGTATGACTGAGTGATGGCAGTAAAATCTATGTAGAAATTATTCATGAGGGAACATTGCTTTTCAAAACCTACTCATACGTCTGTTAAACATGAATTGACGTGACTATAATCTTCATGGCACTCTCTTGAGGGACTAGGGCTGTTTACAAGTAAACTATCATCTCCACATCCTTCCTGTAAATATTTTCAACCATTGTGATTCTTTGATTCTTTTGGATACTTGGGGAAATTTGTGTCCATTTTCTTCAAGGCACAGAGAATAAACAGCTTGCTTATGTTTGGCAGCACAGACATCATCAGTTTGCTTTGATCTCTCATTAATAATATAAAATATATCTATAGGTAAAAATACAGCAATAATGTAGGAGTCTTATCTGAGCTTCGGTATAAAATGATCAAATAGAGGAAAAAAAAAACCTTGCAAACGAAACTCATCTGCCATTAATAAACCCCATCTGCCATTTTATGGCATATACACAAACTGCTATAGGAAGATGCCAAGACAATTTAGAATTTCCTTCTACAAGGGCCTGAGCCAGAACTAATTTCATTCAAAGGATAAATGAGCAAAGTATTCCTTTGCCAACTGACAAAACGTAATGATTCATGATTAATGGAGCCTTGTTTTTTTTTCTTCGAAGACCTCTTCTTTCGGCATGGCGATCCTGTAATCAGTGCAAGAGAACCTGAAACTTTAAATGTGAGGGCAGAAAATCTGATCTATATTTTATGGTTAGGATTGGCTCATTATTAGCAAAGAGAATGATTGATGATAGAAAATGTTGTCTTTTGAACCTTATAGGGCATATGCTAAAAATATTTTAAAGCATTCATCTGCCCTGTATGAGACAATATTAAGTTTCTTAGGAAACAAATTTTTTTGCTGTTTAAATGTTTTCACTCTGATGATCAAATCTAATTACTTAAAATACCATTAAGGGTTGTTGACTCGATCACTTATGATTTGTTTTTTTAATTATAAAATTGGAATCACTCTGACAGTATTAGCAGCCTTTTTAGTGTTCGCGGTAGAGTAAAACAGTAGCTTGTATCTTCCTAAATAATTTAAAGTAAAAGCACTCCTGATGGAAAACAATAAAGTGCTCTATTTTTATTCGTAATAATGAAGGTAAAAGAAATGATTGAGAAAAAAGTTAATCAGCGCTCATTTCTTTACCATCCTCATTGTCTGTGATATTAGTTCCCAAAGTGTGTGAGACTGTTTCTCAAAACTGTACCAGAGGAACAAGGTAATTATCATTGGTAGTCTATTTGGGTTTCTCCTTTGACCTTGGGCAACTATTTAATGACATAGTGCGCTACTGCCAATTTATTGTCAGCATAATTTATCTTGCTGCTAAGTAATGGGGAGATTTGATAAACATGAGATCAATAAAAATGTGAAATGGCGTTGATCACATTGTGAAAGGATATGAAAGGTTGATTATTAGGTTGAATAAAGTTATATTCAGAAGCAGTGTATACATTACGACTAAAAGTCAATGAAATGGCCATATCTAACAATACTTCATAAAGCAAAATTAGAAGATACATGCAAGAACTTTATTGGACAATGAAACTCTTCCCTAATTTTTATAGTTATAAAATTTATATCAATGTATATTTGCCTGTTGTGTACTTAAATGTTATTACATTAAAAATCAAATCAAGAGGCGCCTGGGTGGCTCCGTGGTTGAGCATCGGACTTCAGCTCAGAGCGTGACCCCAGGGTCCTGGGATCGAGTCCCACTTCGGGCTCCCTGCAGAGAACCTGCTTCTCCCTCTGTCTGTGTCTCTGCCTCTGTCTCTGGGTTTCTCATGAATAAATAAATAAAATCCTAAAAAAAAAAAATCAATTCAAACTAAAGCATATTGCATACTAGAATAACCAGATGAACTTAATTCCAACTTTTTTTCACTACAAAAATGACAAGGTTATGTATTCAAAATATAAAAGGAGTCATACGATTTCCAGTTGTACCTTCTAGTCCTTTGAAGGAGAAGACTCCTGTTATCTAGTACATGTAAAGTGTTTGGAATAGTAACTGGCACAATCTATTAATATGTTAGTGCTTAGGATTTTATCATCACCATCACCATCATCTTCATCATCATCAAAGACTTAATGGGAACAAGTGGCAAGATTTGCAGTATAAAAAGCAATGAAATAGATGGGAAAATCTCACAGAGTACTCAGTGGCAATGGAGAAATAGTTACCCACAGCTGCCAGAACTAGGGAGAAACACGGGGAGAAAGGCTAATCTACTCCTCCGTGTTATGGGGCAGTGGTTTCTACTTTTGAGATTCTTTCATCAATAAAAAGATCATGTGTAAAATGTTCCCAGGACAGTGCCTGGCACATATCAGACTAAGAAACAAAGAGTGCCTATTCTTTCGTTTTTAATAATGTTCATGAAAAGTTCCTTTTTCTCAGGACCCAGACATGTCGTGTTTTTGATATTAATAAGCTTATGCCAAATTAATTTAGCATATACTGAAAATGGTAGACAGTCTCACTGAAAAAATCATAGATATTCAAATTAAAATTCATGTTAGGAAGATTGTTAGATTCTGCCTTGGATTGCCAGCATTAATGATTACTATATTGCAGTTATGATGTATGTCAGAAAAGCTTCAATAAAATCTATAAGCTAAGTTGGGCACTACTGGAAAGTCAACAGGCCAATTCCGGTACAATTATTTCTCTCTTTTTTTAAAATAATAAATTTATTTTTTATTGGTGTTCAATTTGCCAACATACAGAATAACACCCAGTGCTCATCCTGTCAAGTGCCCCCCTCAGTGCCCGTCACCCATTCACCCCCAAGCCCCACCCTCCTCTTCTTCAACTACCCCTAGTTAGTTTCCCAGAGTTAGGAGTCTTTATGTTCTATCGCCCTTTCTGATATTTCCCACACATTTCTTCTCCCTTCCCT
This sequence comes from Vulpes lagopus, assembly GCF_018345385.1. NCBI lineage: Eukaryota > Metazoa > Chordata > Mammalia > Carnivora > Canidae > Vulpes > Vulpes lagopus. The sequence continues at coordinate 104,074,423 of NC_054824.1, forward strand.
TATATTCCCTTTCACTATTATTTATATTCCCCAAATGAATGAGACCATATAATGTTTGTCCTTCTCTGATTGACTTACTTCACTCAGCATAATACCCTCCAGTTCCATCCACGTTGAAGCAAATGGTGGGTATTTGTCATTTCTAATGGCTGAGTAATATTCCATCATATACATAAACCACATCTTCTTCATCCATCACCTTTTGATGGACACCGAGGCTCCTTCCACAGTTTGGCTATTGGGACATTGCTGCTTGTTTTGTCTTAGTAGTTACTATGGTTTAATTTAAGCCAAAAAGTGAATAGGCTCTAGACACTCAGAATGGTTGTGCAACTCAAAAACTTAAACAATAATGTTTATTCATGTTAAACCCTCATGTTCCCTAAAAGGGTTTTCATTTTTGCAGTTTTTTATATTTTTTTTCTTGATTTCTATAAGAAGTCACAATTTTGCAATCCAGCAGTATATTTAGAGTGCTTCCTAGAGCAAAATATGTGGATGTAAAGAACTCTGTGCCTGTGTGGATGCTTGAATAAAACAGTAAAAAAAAAAAAAAATTTCCTTTCCCTTACTCTTTCTATTTTTTCACTTCCATTCCTTAACATATACAAAAGGGATTTAATTTTTGATTAGACATCCCGACATTATTGTAATTCATTCAACATATTAAATATATAAGCTGTTATTAGCAGCTCTAAATTGGTTGTTGGATTAAATGACTTTTAATTATTCTATTTCAAATTTTCCACTTTTTCAACTACTTACCTAAGGTTTAATGACTATGATGGCAGGGACTGTGTGCATCATGAATATAAAAGAAACCTGAAAGAAGGAACAACCTCAATCTGATCATTAAATTATAAATATAAAAATTCTCAAGACATATAAATCTCATTTAGTTCATGATGCAAATGAGTTAAGTCGGTACTTCAGTTTCGAGTGTGTGTGTCGAGTGAGAATCTTTTGAGAAACATTATGTGTCATGTTCACTCACAAAATTTCAGAGAGTTAATTCCGTTTTTCCAACTCAAGTAGGATAAACATTGACTCTGGTGTCCAGTAAACAATATTTCCCCTTTCTGGGTGGGCTGTGGTATTTTATTTTTCCACATTTTGTCTTAAGTTTTTTCACAATAAACATATATTGAACATGTTGGTGTAATATTGTTGATTCAATTTAATATTGACCCGTAGTTTTCATTACTTTCCATATTTCTACTGGTAAATATATTTTCCTAATTCCTTAACAAAATTAACTGAAGGAAAAGACCAACTTGATAACATTCATGTCTCAAAATGTTTCCTCTGAAGATGCCATGTCCTCTGGCTGGTTGGAGGGTGAGTTGGATAGTTGATTTGTGTAGGGGTACATTATACTGTGAGAGATGAGATAAGCAACCAATAGGTAACTCCAGGATTTCAGGCTAACTAATTAATAACACAATCCTTCCCTTAAAACCTTTTCCCCTCAGAAAATGCTTCTAGAATCTATTCCTAAATAAAGCCTCCCCGGGGGCACTTCTTTCCCACACACATCAAAAATATACAAAACTCTCCTTTATAACAGATTCTTGGATTGGGCCTAATGCATTCTGAAAAAGAAGGATAGAGATTAAGAAGAAAAGAATCACTGCAAAGAGCATGGGGGCGTCTCCCCGTTTAGCAAAACCCACAAGGCCCTGACACCTATCTTCTTGCTTTTTTTTTCTCCAAACTATATTCTTTTTTCCTGTGATTTCCATCAGAAACCCCTCCTCTCTTCTGAGGATGTCTCTTTTGTTCACATGCGTGGTTGATCACATAACCGAGATTTAGGCTGAAGCCAAGTGACAGTGCCACTGAGTCTGGATTTTCAATCTTTCATTTTCTACCCCCTGTTGCCAGGTCTTTGATATGTGAAGACTGGTCAGAAAAAAATGAATTGCTTTCCAATATTTGTTTTATTTTATTCTCCAGGCTATCCGTCCAAAGGAAAAATATTAAGCATGGGGGAGAAATGACAAATTGTGAATATAAAATAAAACAGTCGTAAGGGAAGAAAAATTTCACTTGTATAAAACCTCATAAAGATTTTATGTTACTTTTTAATCCTTCAGCAGCTGCTAGGCTAAGTACTCATTTGTTCTGAATGTATTACATGGCGAGATACTTATGCTAACTCTAAAATATACAAATTAAGCCTCTTTGCAGAACTAACAGTACTCAAGGAGCACCTGATGGAACCACCATAATTTAATAAGCAAGATGCTCATTATTATTAATACACAGGGCTTTTGTTTATTTTGACAAAACTCCTTTATTAAAAGCACTTAAGCGAATTTAGAATCTGTGAAAAAGTGCTCTCTGTGCAACCCTAGAGGGAGAAATGGACTTTATTTTTATCACTATGAAGCTTGAGTTGAAATACCAAATATCCACAAAACAGTACATCAGAAAATGATGTGAGTGGTGTGAACATTTGCTTTTCTTCACTCATTCTTCTATCTCTCAGTAGACGTAGGTTGAATATCCACTGAATGCCAGACATTGTGTTAAGATGCTGAATGAGGTGCGGAGTTCTTTATCCTTTTAAAACTACTTCCCTGGACATCATTCATTCACTTGGTACTAAATGCTTTCTGGTGGTGAACAGATAGATGATAACCAACCCCCAGTGAGCCCACTGGACGTGTGTACCCATGTGGAATTCACACAGAGGACAGCGAGGTTCGGGCGACAAGTTAGAGTTCCTTGCTCTTGGTCCAATGTCACTTTATATTTCCTTGTTAACCCTCAAACATTATGAACTTGGCCCTTCTGATTACTAAAGTGTTTAAAGACACCAAAGTATATTGTTAAAAAAAAAAGTAGAAAAATTTTTTCTACCTATAATAAATTACCAGAACCATTGAAGTATCTTGCCTTTCCAACTCTTGGTTGTTATTCATCATAATTTTAATATTTATTCTAATTTATGCCTCCTTCTCTACCCAGAATGTAAGTTCCAGGATGTGAAGGTTATTTGGATATTGTTCAGTGATGTGTCCCAATTTCCTAGAACAACATCTGGGACTTAGAAAGCACTGAAGAAATACAGAATAAAAGTTGAATGCGGGGGGGATCCCTGGGTGGCTCAGCGGTTTGGCACCTGTCTTCGGCCGGGGGCATAATCCTGGAGTCCTGGGATCGAGTCCCATGTCGGGCTCCCTGCATGGAGCCTGCTTCTCCCTCTGCCTGTGTCTCTGCTTCTCTCTCTCTATATATATATCTCATTAATAAATAAATAAAATCTTATAAAAATGTTGAATGCGACCATCTGTGAGTTTTGGTGCATGTTGTAGGGCGTGTTGGGTGTTAGCAGTTTTATTCTCTCAAAGAATCACAAATTAGAACTCAGACCACCCACTCTTTTTTTCAAACCAATTAATGGTGGTTTAACAAATACCATGAGGTCTTACAATGCCAATTTAATAAAATCACACTGGTTTATCATTAACTATCTCCTTTAATAACAGAACAGAGAAAGCACAACGCATATACTGGGATAATTTCAGAACCTTATTTTAAGCTATGTTATTAGAGCCTTGCTAGACCATTCTTTTGCTCTTGACACAAATAACACAAACTAACTCTAGTTAACCTCTTTCTAGAAGCCTTTGCCCATTCTCTGGGGCAGCTGGTTAAGAGAGAAATGAATGCAGATCAAGTCATGGGTGTAGAAGCAAAGGATGTAGAGAAATTTACAATTTTATTATTAGCCCTTGAATAAGTTTTATATCAAACTCTAGGAAAAGAGGCTATGGGGATCAATAGGACTTCTTACACCGACACTCGTGTGTGTGTGTGTGTGTGTGTGTCTATAGACGTTTCTTATATATTGGACTGGTCCATTTTGGAATGGTGTCTACACCTTAAGCTATCAAAGTTTGCATCACTTCCTAAAAAAAGTACATTCCATCTGGTAAACAAAAAGTGAAATTTCAAAGCAAATGTAACCAGAATAATAGATTAGCCGGGAAATTCTTAAAAGCACACCCACAAAGCTATCACAGCCTTCTCACTCTCTTCTCTCACACCCTTTTACATGACTGTTTATTTTCCCTTGTGTGATGCTTCTCACAGTACAGCAGGGTATGTCCAGGTGGAGCACCCCCTTCAAACCCTAGGCTTAGAAATTTAGCTAACTCGTCAAACAAAAGGCATATACATTTGTAGAAAGGGTTTCTAGATTGCTCCTTCTTGGAAATATACTGTTTAAATAAATCCATCATATCTACAAAAAGTCTCTGTTAATACATTTCAAGAGAATTAAGGATCCTGAATATCTTTTCCATTTGTTATTGATGTAATGTTAGGAATCCATTAATAAAATTTTAAAAGCAGACACTAAAATAAAGATAATAATATTTTTACATGGAACTTTACTTTTCCGGAATTTTTTATGAGTGGATAAAATAAATAATCATAAAGGTTTTAATCTTGAGAGCATTAGGATATAAGATGTTTTATTATTTGTTTTATCTTTTGTGTTTATTTGTGTTTGTTCTGTTAATTTTTTCTTTACTTTTGGTACCATATGGTGATGACAGTCCCTATTTTTTTTTTTTTTTGCAGGTGTTCTTCATTTGCAGTATTCATGTCTTTGAACACTGTATACTGTGGCAGTGATTGTAAGTGTACACACTGGCATTTTAAAGTCATGATTTGATGAACAGAAGGTATTTGATCATTTTCTCATATAAAGGATACCTGAAGTTCGGAACTTTAGTGAAGGAACTGTACTCACGTTTGGACTAAAACAATGCACCTATGTCTTTAAATGGGGGGTGGGGGCAATTATCTAGGGGACCAAATATACCACATCTGTGAAGGAGATTTAAGTAGATGCTTTGTGTAAACACCGCACATTCAAGCGAGTATTTCAGAAAGTTTCCAGGTTGACTTTTATTAAAGTAGAAAAAAGACACTGTGCTTAGAAATGCATGCCCACACTTCAATCCCTAGTTAAATATATGAATGTAGTATTCTCCTTTTCTTCTTTCTTTCCTTTCCTTTTTCCATCTTCCCTACCTCACTCTGTTATTGTCACATTTCCATCTACCTATAGACGTTCACTGACCTAGATATTCTTCTATGCCAGTAGCTGAAGAATATATAACTGAATAAGCCAAGCTCACTGCTGAAGTGAGGTTTAATCACTTTTTTTTAGTCAATTTTTTTGGGAAATGTGTATCTGATATAGTCATTTTTCACAATAAAATAAGCATGATGTTTGAAAGGGGCTAGCTGAATATTTATCATCTAGAACAAGACTTGAAGGAGTAGTAGTTCCTTCTTAACAAATTGATTTTCTGTTTTCCACTTGGTCTGTTGTGGAAGCTACTAATATCCCCTACTCGTACTTGACTTTCAAGTCCAGGAAACCAGATGGGTCCTGACTACCCTCTGGTCCAGCCCAATGGGCCAGCTGAAACAATGCTCTGTGTGACCCCCGTCCTTAGGTCTACTGAGAATGGCTGACTTACTCTATGAATGAAATATGACTGGATCCCCTTCCTGTTCAGTTCTCAGGCTCCACAATGCTCAGCAGGCAGTACTCAATTTAGCAAGGTCTTATCCATCACCACTGAAAAGATACCAGGCATTGACTTGATGAATGGAAGATAAATCATGAGAGGGTTATCCATTCAGGCAAAGCTGAATGACACTGACAGAGCCCTGCGTGAAAGCTCATTTTGTGTTTGCCCGTACAATATCTCACTTGTCGTGAGCTTCACTTGCCAATGATATCGGTGGCTTCCCCTGGATGAAGCCTTCTCTCTTTATTCCCTTCAGCGAGTCACCCGGTTGGTAAGAGGCGGGAAAAAAAAGAAAGAAAGAAACACCAAGGAGACAAAATGCTATTATCATCTGAAAAAATTCAAGTTCAAAAATGTATGTTGTCTTTGTCCTTTGCTACAACAGAAACTCAACGTGCAAATTTTTGTCGTTGTCATGTGGAAGCAGATGAAATAGCTCCAAAAGGTGGCCTGACAAGATTATGGGAGCCTTAAAGACATTACTCCATAGGTAGTCTTAAAATTCCCACAAAAATACATTTGACAGCCATGCTATTCTATCCAGAATATAAGAAATAAACTCCTCCATTTTTTTTGGAAAAGAAACCTAAAACTAATTCGGGGAAGTAAAAGATTTTGAGCATTTCATTAAAATGGTACTATAATTTTCACGTAAAATGTTGAAGTGAAATGAGAAAAGTTATTGTGTTTTCTCTCACATTTTCATAGCAGTCTGTTAAATATTGAAAATGAATGGAAGATTCCATAATACATGAAAGCCGTGTTAAAAATTAAGTTAGTTTTGTATAGCACCATGTTATTTGATACAAAAATATTTTCACATCATGATGTAGGAATTTGTAGAGACCACACAAAAGACACCTCAAGTCCTGAAGCCAAGCCCGGTGTAGGCCTATTATTTTGCACTGGGGACAATATTCAGAAGGCTTGAAATAATTTAAAGCAGCCAGTTATTAATGACTCTTCCACACTTGTTAATAACGCAAATAGGAAATTTGAGTATAAGATTTTAGCCATTTTCACCAAGATGTTGGTAAATCAGCAAAATACTCTTTCAAAGAATAAGAGAAACTAAGCAGCCTATTGTTGCTGCTTTTATATTTAGACACTTGTTACAGTGACAGAAACACTAAGGAAAATATAAGAATACATCATTTTATCATAATTTTGGATGAGACTAAGTTTTGAGATTAGCTTTAATGTTCTGTAGTAGTCACAGAATGAAGGAAAGTAGTTAAAAATAAAAAAATCAAATATGTAAATTGACACTTCATTTTTTTATATCTCACTTTTATCTTCAAAACAAGATACTCAGCCGCTATGGAGTGGTGTTTACTAAGTTCATAGTTAACTCTAAGAGAGTTTTAATGCATACTCCAGTTAAATCATAACAAATTTGATAAAAGCCACTTTATTATTTATAATAGTCACTTTTTAATGATCATTCTTTGAATTTGGGAAAGAAATAGGAGATTTAAAAAATTCTGTAACTTCATTCTAAAGTACATCAACAATTACTTTAATTTCAGTATAGAAAGAATGAATGAAATTCTTTTAAAATTATAACATTATAACATTATAACAATTTTGAGGGTTTTTACTTATATGCTAATATCTTGAGTGAAGGAACTGAAAAAAAATGATAGCCTTTCAGCTGGGCAAAATAACAAGAAATGAAGAATTATGTCAAAATGTCCACTAGAAATTAAACTTTTTTTTTTTTTTTTTTTTTTTTTTCTGTTTCAGGATGCCTGCAGTATTTTCTCTATGAAAAGTCTAAGGCTAGGGGATCCCTGGGTGGCTCAGCAGTTTGGTGCCTGCCTTGGGCCCAGGGCGTGATCCTAGAGACCTGGGATCAAGTCCCATGTCTGGCTCCCTGCATGGAGCCTGCCTCTCCCTCTGCCTGTGTCTCTGCCTCTCTCTCTCTCTCTCTAGGTCTATCATGAATAAATAAATAAAATCTTAAAAAAAAAAAAAAGGAAAAGAAAAGTGTAAGGCTAATGAGTCTATCCATCTCATAACATGTTGCTTCTTGTAGTGTCAGAAATTACAGGTTTTATAAATTTCATTATGAAGGTACATGTTGTATTGATCTAAAATGTTACTGTAAGAATTGTCATATCCTGTAATATATCAAAGCAGAAATATTATTTTCAAGGAAAGATTATATGAAAGAAACTCATTTTCAAAGGCATATCCCAAAGGCTAGTATGTGAAACAGGACTTACCTGCATTTATATTTCTAGTGCAGGCAATTAAAACCTAAGGATTATCTGAGGGATATATTTTCCATTTTCTGATTTTTAAAATACTAATTTGGAAATAAATCCCTCAAGGTAATAAATTGTACCTACTATTGAAAATGACCAGTTTACTTAAAGGATATACTGATTTTTGTCACTAAAGACATTGTAACTATTTTTTATCAATGTTATTTTTTTAAAAGGGGGGCAATATTTTTTTTCTTGATAACCTGTTGACGTTAAAGACACTTGGTATCTCTCTTTTCGCACGTATCCAATTTATTCGTGTTAATTTGTCCGTGTCAGTGTGGGAGGGAATGCGTTATGCACCCGTGGGAGGTAAAAGATGCGACTTCACTCTGCAAATATTCTAGTAATGTGCAGGCTTGTTCGGCGCTAGGGACCGAGACGTCTCGAGGGCACTGCTCCCAGGTGGGGGCCGGGCAGGTGTCACAATAAAAAAGGTCGCAGGTTCGGGATCCCTGGGTGGCGCAGCGGTTTGGCGCCTGCCTTTGGCCCAGGGCGCAATCCTGGAGACCCGGGATCGAATCCCACATCGGGCTCCCTGCATGGAGCCTGCTTCTCCCTCTGCCTGTGTCTCTGCCTCTCTCTCTCTCTCTCTGTGACTATCATAAATAAATAAATAATAATAATAATAATAATAATAATAATAATAATAATAAAAAGGTCGCAGGTCCAAGGCAGCGCCGAGAGGAAGAGCAAGGGCTGCAGGGACCCCGTGGCTCTCGGGCGGCCCACGTCCCGGTGCGACCCCGTGGAAAGCTGTCCCGGCTGCGAGGGGGCACCCCGCAAGGGGCCACGGTGCGTCTGCGGGGCTGCGCGGGCCGGGACGGTGCGGATGCGGGGGGCGGGGGCCTGCAGAGGGGCAGGGAGGGGGGCGGGAGGGCGCCGCCCGTGGCCCCCGCATGATGGTGACCAACGGGAGGCTGCGCGGGGGGGACCGTGGGTGTGCAGGCTGCGTTGGGAAAAGGGAACGAGCTGGAAACCAAAGAGGCCGCAGAAACAGAGACACTGGGGAGGGTCCCCAGGGATTGGCATTGTGGGTGGACGGGAGGGGGGTCCAAGGAACAACCCTCGCAAAGCTGGGCCGAAGGACAGCACACGGGGTGAGAGTAGACGGCTGAGAATTCCGCTAGAGCATCGGTGTGAGCCCGGCCTCGGCTGCTCTAGGGACCCATCTCATCTGGTGATCGTGCCGGCGTCCGCGTTATAGGTCTAAAAAGTCTTTCTTCTTCTTCTCCCCCTTCTCCCCCACCCCCCTCCTCCTCCTCCTCCTTCCTCTTCTCCTTCTTTCTCCTTCTTCTTCCTCTTCCTCTTTCCCTTCTCCTCCTCTTCTTCTTTTCCTTTTTCTTTCATTTTCTTTTCTTCTTTATTTTTCTTCTTCTTCTTCTTCTTTTCTTCTTCTTCTTCTTCTTCTTCTTCTTCTTCTTCTTCTTCTTCTTTTCTTCTTCTTTCTTCTTCTCCTTCCCCTTCCCCTCCTCATCCTCCTCCCCCTCCTCCTCCATCTTCTTCCCCTTCTTCAGGCAGTGGAGTAGCCCATTTATTGATTTTTATTTATTTAATTTACTTCTTTTTATTTTTTAAGATTTAAAATTATTTTATGTAAATTCAATTTGCCAACATACAGTGCTCATCCCATCAAGTGCCCTCCTCAGTACCTGTCACCCAATTACCCCATCCCCCCACCCACCTCCCCTTTTCCAACCTCTTGTTCATTTCTCAGACTTAGAAGTCTCTCATGGTTTGTCTCCCTCTCTAATTTTTTCCCACCCAGTACCCCTCCTTCCCTTAATAGTCCCTTTTGCTATTCCCACATATGACTGTAACCATATGATAATTGTTTCTCCCATTGATTTATTTCATTCAGAATAATACCCTCTATGTTAAAAAATTGGTTTAAAAATAACATATTATTTAACATATTTATTATATTTTATACCTATATTTTATACCTAATTTTGGACACGTACTTTTGCACAGTAAAATATTAAAATCAGTTTCAGCATTCTACCCCATACAGTGGTACTTCCCTTAATTTTATCTCTCATATCCCTCAAAAACATAATACATTACTTAAGGAATATGATGATCCCTCAAATTTGTTTGCATGGTTGTTTCAAACTTAATACAGTCTTATCATTATGTTTGTCATTTTTTTTTTCTCCATAGCAGTATGTTCACAGAGCTCTGAAAAGCTCATTTTCTCATAAAGTCTGTTTTTAACTACTGGCTTTCCCTGTGATAAACCAAAATGCCTCGGAATAGGTCTTAGGTGAAGTCTTAGATGGAATTATGAATTAGATGAAATGCATCACCAGCAGAACGTTTTCTGTTTCAGTTATACTAGAGAATACCGAGTCAAGAAAATCATGAATTACAGTGTTGGCACTGGGGAGGCATGAGTGTCCTAGCTCTCCCTCCCCTCTGTTTCTCCCAACTTCTCCCCTCTCTTCACCTCCCCCCCAAGGCGTTTCCAACTCTGCCTCAGCCCCCTTCTATCTCACCCTCTCTCTCTAACTTGTTCTCGCACCTGGCCTCATTGCTTCATCCCTTTCCTTTACATACTTATTTATTTATTTTTGCCATGAAGCATCACTGAGGACATACACTTCCTCTTATTGCAGCCTCAATATCCTGTGTGGTTCCCATCAGGACAGCAATGGTCTGAATTAATTACAGTATTCATCATCAGTCAGAGAGATTTTTATGCTAAAATGTATGCATTGTGCTTCAAGGCAAAGGTAACATCTTAAAACACACACACACACGTAAGCATCCACAAAAACTTCCACCTCAAAAAACTTACATGACTTAAAAAGAAAACTGAGGAAAGGCCATATTCTCCATTTTTTTTTTCACTGATTGTTGCACTAGACAGAGAATTCTTTATTACAATATATTATAAAATGATTATCCTTTTGTAAAGTTTGAAAATTAAATTGACTTTTTAAAATCACAAATTAATCTTCTTTTGCAAAATGTACTTCATTGATTGCAAATAACATTCTCCTGAGCAATTTTATTTCCCTTTAAAAGACCTCAAACCACAGTTGGTCTAGATCAAAGGTGCACATAAGCAGTAGGCTTTATAAGTAGTAGATTGTTGTGTGTTTACTACCTTCTGTAAGTGATGAAATCATTTGATTAGATTTACTTACCATCTTACTAGAAAAGGGTAGGAGATAAGTCATATGCAGAGTTATTTAAAAATAAGTTTTACATGATAATAATCACAGCTTACACAAACATCCTAATAAAGGAATAGATATCTTCTTCGCAATTTTGCAACAGCACAGGAATGATAAAATAGATGATTCCACATAGGAATTAATTGAATAAAAGAACAGAGATCCTTGGATGGCTCAGCGGTTGAGTGCCAGCCTTCAGCTCAGGGAGTAATCCTGGAGTCCCTGGATCCAGTCCCACATCGGGCTTCCCCCATGGAGCCTGCTTCTCCCTCTGCCTGTGTCTCTGCCTCTCTCTGTGTGTCTCTCATGAATAAATTTTAAGAAATCTTAAAAAAAAAAAAAAAAGAACAGCATTAAGTTTGGTTAGTAACACATGGTAGGAGTCCTTTAACTATCTTGAGTTGTCATAAATTTAATATGTAATATTTTAGTGGTCTGATTCTCCATTTTTTATTATTTACTTTTTATCTAAGGAAATGTTAAAAACTCACTCTGTTCATTTAGTGCAAAATTTTCAAAACCTATGTTCGCTGTCCTGATTGCTGAGTGAACAGCTTACCTATAGCACATGGCCCCAGTCCCACACGTATGGACAGTCAGCACTCTACTGAATGAAGGACATTGTGAATTGAAAGGCAACATAATCATAAAACACAATAGAGCCTTAGAACTAAGCATGCATATTTCAAAATGAATAATTACATAAGTGGGTGACTTTTTGGCTTTGCTACTTTGCACATTTAAAAAATGTGCTTTAAGCAACTTGTAAAATAGTCATATTGTAAAAACACAGACTAAATGTCTATACTAACTCCTAAATGATGCTGTGTACAACATATCTTAGTGTTGCTACATGGCCATTGTAATTAGGCTACAGCAAAACAAATTATTGGAAACTTCATCTGGTACACTCAAGCAATGGACTAATGGATTATCAAGTCAAACTACACTGCAAACTTTAAAATTAAGTTGCAATTGAACCCTTTTAGATCTACAGCAGCATATGACTTTGTTTCACTGGATTAAATGAGTTTATACTTAAAATTTCTGGAGTTTGCTAGATAGTAAAAGTGTCGTTTATATCAGAGAGTCAATCATAATATTTTTTAAAATCTGCGACAATAAGTGTGTAAAGATGATGACTATGGCAGATAATTCTAATGCAATTTAACCAAATGCTGATTTAAGCATTTATCTTTCAAATAATTATTGCTACCCACAAGAAACACTCATGTTTTAACAAATGCTTGTGTCCTAAGTAAAGAATATGATCTTTTCCCGTATTCAGTAAATATACTAATACATAAAATACATTTCTGAGATGTCTGTTATTTTCCTGCTAGTTTTTACTCATGAAATATGAGTTTACTTTCAAATAAAGCACAGTATTTCATTTTTTTTTGTATTTCATTAATATAATAATTAAAGATACTATAACCGCATGTGAGCACTTTCTCACGCTAATTAAAGCAATTTTAAGGTTGATGAGGAAGTTGACATTCCTATGTCAAACCACACAAAATTAAATTTAAAATTAATATCATGAATAAGTCATGAACATGTTTGAGCAAGATTCTGTTGCCTTGTTTCAGATCATGACTGGTTTTTTTTTTTGTTGTTGTTGTCTCCCCTTTGATCTCGCCCCCCCCAAACAAGTGTTTTGCCAGGTTATCTGCTGGACATCAAGTATGAAAGGTTTCCCCACTGGTCCCTAGTATGAAGTAGAAGATTAAGTACCCACAATATTTTGTTTGGAACTGAGAGTGCATGTTTAGGAAACCAACCATGTTCCTGATTACAGTTGCCTGGGATTAAGGCCCCATACTGAATTAAATCCGAGAAGCATTTTAAATATTGCAGAGCCATTTTTCTGTTTTACTGAATAATTGGTAACACTAGATTACAAGATTTGCAAGCTCCCGAGTTGCTATATTTTCACAGGGAAAAGGTTCCCTTTCATTCAAGCTTAATAAGCTTGGCCTATATCAGCTTTTCTCACATCAGCCCAAGTGTCACATTTGGGCTGGGGGAAGCTTGTTAGCAGTAATTACCAGCAGTAGGTTCTATTATTTGCCAAAGTAATTTTCGCCGCTAAGTACCACCAAAACTGCCTCAAGCCTTTCATTTTTTCCCTTCCTCTTGCCTTCCTCTGCTTCTTTTAAGTTGGCGCATTTTCCCAGGATACTGGGCCGCACCGGGTATCATGCGCTCTCCCGACGCGGGGTCAGGCCGGCGCGGGCCTTTCACAAACAGAGCCTGAACCCGATTAGGGATGCAAATCCACCCTGTGAGCCGGGATTGTTGGGGCGCACAATGCGGGCCGAGCATTCCTCCGCGGCGGCCTTTCAGGGGCCCTTTGTCCGCGTCTTAGCATCCCGGCAGCCCGTTCAAACTGCAGCTATTGTCCCCGTGGGCTTCACCAGTTCCCCGCCTGCCACCAACTCACAATGGGCCGATATGAACATCTTTGTTACCGCTTTTGTACTGTATATCAGAGTAATGTTTCAGCAGATTGGGGCCTAGGAGGAAGAATTAAACCTGTACTACACAGAGCATGATGAATTGCAGGATTTACATATCATTTTGAGACTTTGGGGGGCGGGGGGGGGGGGCGAGAGGGAAAGGTCGTCACTGAATGCTGTTGTGTCTCAAAGGATGTTGTCCAAAGACAGAGTGACAGAAAAGGAAGTGATTTAGATAGTCCCTGACAGCTTAATACACAGAATACAGACGAATTGTGGAAACTCACAGGCCTCCTGTCCTTTTCCTACATGGGGCATATTTGATTCTGAATCTCAGTGCGATTCACCTTAAGGAACTTCATGTGCAAGCCCCCGAAGTCCTCTGCCTCGGAACGCGGGTCAGAGAAATACTGATATGTTAGATACCATTATTCCTGGTTGACATGAAAACTTCCATTTTGGGGGGACTTCCTCTCTGTTAGAAGCAAATTTTTCAGTGTCCGTAGCAGCAATGATTTCCAAAACATATCATCACTTTATTTATACGATCAAGCGTTCCTCCTCTATTTTTAAGGTTTCTCTGAGTGTGCAGGCTTTTTAATGACAAATTCACGAGGTCTGTAAACTCTGGAATAATCTCTTCCAATATGGAAAGACAGTTATAAAGAAAATATCCCGTCGTGCATCCTTCCACCGTGGCCAGTTTCAACCTGCTGCTGTGAGGTCACTGAATGTGGGGTTGAGAAAGGAACATACCCAGCTGGCTTCCCTGAACTTCACAGCCCAGCTCCAGCACAAAACTGGAAGGATTTGGTTGCTTTTTTTGGTTACTATTTTGTTGTAAGATCTTCTCCATGATCTTACATACTTAGAGGAATGATGCTATAGAGATGTATAGATGGTTCGATAATGGTGCTTAAAATGCTGTAATTATAGTGGGTTACCATCTAGGAGCTGTCAGTAATATGGTTGACATAATGTATGTGTATTTTTTTCCCTTATTTTTTTAACCGGTATCTTTGGGCTTTCTACGGTATGTGACTGGCATCAAAATGAAGGAGTAGAAATGAATCTGAATAGACTCATTCTATATGCTTCACATTTTCAAGAGGTAGACAGACAAGGCACAAGAAATTTTTTTTTTTCATTTCAGTTTGGATTCAAAGAGAAGAATCATTTATTTGATGAGTTCTAGTAAACAGACTTAAAGGTATGTTTACTATTCATGGGCACAGTAAGATCACCAGATCCCCCACATGGATATCTCTTTATAAAAGAATATGAGATTAAGAAAAATGGGTTTTAAAAAAATCTCTTCTGTTTTATGGTCCAAAATTGCTGAATTGCTTATAAATGCCAGAATATACAATGCGGCTTCCTACTATTGCATCTGCTGCTCTTTCTACTTGGAAGGCTCTTGCATCACAATTTTAAATTCTTTAGTGAGCTGGCACCTATTCTGTACGTAAGTCACTTTGACATGCCTCTTATATTATCTGAGCATGCCTATTGGGTGGTGAGGCCCTAAGAGAAGCCAACTGTGTCCCTGAGCTTCCCATCACCCAGGCACATGGCACAGCGTCTCAGCAAATCATGGTTGAACCAGAATTCACTGAATCATAAAGTACTGGCCCCTTGTTCCTATTTCCGTGCCTTCACAGTTTTTGTATTGATTCCCAGTTTATTTTCTTTTTGTGATTCAATATCTTAAATTTTCCCACCAATTCCTTGTCAAAGCAATATTGTCTGAATGAATTTTAACAGGGTTCAGCTAGGCTCCTCTTATCACCTTTATTTCCAATTTTCTCGATTTGCGTTTGTTGTGTTTCAGAATACTGACCTGCACCCATAGCCCATCAAAGCAGTTTTCCTAACTTCCTCACCCTCATACCTTTAGCCATGTCATTGGTTGGGCAGCAAGATGTGTGTGTCCTTTTGGTAATCAGCACTTACACACCACTTTGCACAGCTTAAAAATATATACAACATCTAACAATATTTTTTATTGCAATTTAGCTTGCTTTGTGATTTTTTAAAAGTGTACCAAATAATCTGTAACATCAGAGGTACAAGATCCACAGATTCTGTACCCCATCCTGTTCATGTCAGCTCCTGAAGACTGAATTCTACACAGAGAGCTCACAGCCAGAGTACTGGGAGCCATGACTGATTTATTCTCTTCCCCATTACCTTTTAAAAACGCCGCTTTGCATCACCTTGTTAAACATCCATTTATCTCATATGCCATTTACTAGACCCTGAAAGGATCTGAGACACAGGCCTTATACGTTATGCAACAGTTAACTCAAGGGGCACCCTGGTGGCCCAGTCCGTGGAGTATCTGACTCTGGGTTTCAGCTCAGGTCGTTACCTTAGGGCTGTGATATGAGCCCTGCCTTGGATTCCAAGCTCAGCATGGAGTCTGCTGAAGACTCTCCTTCTCCCTCTGCCCAAGACTCTCCTTCTCCCTCTGCCCCTACCCTGCCTACACAGCGCTCCCTGTCTCTCTCTCTCTGTCTCTCTCTAAAACAAAATCTACGGGTACCTGGGCTTGGGGATTTATTTTTGGATATGATATCAAAAGGATGTTCCTTAAAAAATAGATAATTTGGGCTTTATTGAAATTAAAAGCTTCTACTCAAAAAAGGAATGTTAAAAGAATGTAAAGGCAAGCCACAGATTAGAACACATTTGAAAAAATGATCTGAAATAGAATTTGCAATCAAAATAGACAAAATTGGGATCCCTGGGTGGCGCAGCGGTTTGGCGCCTGCCTTTGGCCCAGGGCGCGATCCTGGAGACCTGGGATCGAATCCCACATCGGGCTCTCGGTGCATGGAGCCTGCTTCTCCCTCTGCCTGTGTCTCTGCCTCTCTCTCTCTCTCTCTGTGTGACTATCATAAATAAATAAAAATTAAAAAAAAATAGACAAAATTCCCATAAAACTCAACAAGGAGGAAACAAACAAATTAAAACATGAGCAAAAGTTCTGGACAAATATCTCACCATAGAAGATATATAAGTGGCATCATAGAAGATAGAAGTTCATATGTAAAAGATGTCCAACATTATTTCTCATTAGGAAAAGGCAAATTAGAAGAACAACAAGATTACACTATAGACTTATTCAAATATTTAAAATCTCCTCCCAAAAATCATGAGAATATTTTGCTGGTGAGGGTGCAGAGTAGTAGGAATGCTCATTTATCGCTGGTGGAAATGCAAAATGATATGGTCACTTTGGAAAATGACAGTGGAGGAGTTTCTTACAAGCTAAACATAGGATTTACCACATAATCCAGAAATTGTGCTGCTAAGTATTTATCCACCTGATTTGAAAACTTATGCACACACACGCCCCAAATGGAATATAAAAGTCACAAAAGATTTATTTCTAATAGTCCCAAACTGGAAGCAGCCGAGACGTCCTCCAAGGGTAGGTGGATAAATAAACTACGCGCATCCATACAAGGGGATGCTATTCCGTCATAAAAGGTGTGAGCTATCAAGTCATGAAGAAATATATTTGGGTAAATCTTAAATGCATCTTTTGCTAAGTGAAGGAAACTACACTGAAGACAGCAATGACGTATGATTCAAATTACGTGGCGTTCTGGAAAAGGTAAAACTCGACACAGGTTCAAAAGATCAGTGATTTCCAGTAGTTTTGGGAGTTGGAAGAATCGAATAAATGTAGCACAGGAAACTTACTGGCGAGGCCGTTTACTGAGATTGTTCTCTGTGATTTGGTAGTGGTGGAAAAATGACAATGCGTTCGTCAAATCCCATAGAACTTTACAGTACAGAATAAAAATGCTGAATCTTAAGGTAGACAAATATTCAAGAATCACGTGGAAGTTGCGGGATTCCGTGATGGAACTAAGACCCAGACAAGAAATATAACTGTAGGAAATGTGTTAAATAACCTTGTGTGTGGGGCAGGGGCGAGGCGGGGGGGGCCACCTCAGCGACCCGCCTGAGTGGAGATCAGGGCAGAGGCCCCTGCCAAGGTCAGAACTAACTCGAGCTGGTAGAGCTGTTTCCCTGGAGGGCGAGCTGACCTGCCAGGCCCACCCGTGTGGGTGGAACAATTAAGTAAACAAAACAAAACAAAACAAAACAAAACAAAATCAGTTAAGTCAATGTGTAACCGGCTTTCTTACAGTCAGAGTGAAAGTCTTTATTTTAAGCAGGATAACTGCAAGAATTAAATTCCCAGATATTTTTTTCTCCCAGGGAAGAAACACCCTGATCCTCGACCTGTTTTAATTCCTCCGATTTAGCCCTATTTTCCGGGATCCTCTCCAGCGTTAAAAGTTTCTCTGTGATCAGATCACGGGGCCAAAGCACCTGCACTGAGGGGCTCGAGGCTCACTGAGCAGCGGGTCAACCTCGACTCAGCAATTCCATCCGGAAAATGAAAGTTCACTGAGGAAACAAGGTAGAAAAGTGTTGTGTCTCGGAACTGCTCCCCTCCTACGGGCTCCCCTCCCACTGATCCCCTCCCACGGGTTCCCCTCCCACGGGCTCCCCTCCCACGGATCCACTCCCACTGATCCCCTCCCACGGGCTCCCCTCCCACGGATCCCCTCCCACGGGCTCCCCTCCCACGGATCCTCTCCCACGGATCCCCTCCCACGGGCTCCCCTCCCACGGATCCCCTCCCACGGGCTCCCCTCCCACGGATCCTCTCCCACGGATCCCCTCCCACTGATCCCCTCCCACGGGCTCCCCTCCCACGGATCCGCTCCCACGGGCTCCCCTCCCACGGGCTCCCCTCCCACGGATCCCCTCCCACGGGCTCCCCTCCCACGGATCCCCTCCCACGGGCTCCCCTCCCACGGATCCCCTCCCACGGATCCACTCCCACGGATCCACTCCCACGGATCCGCTCCCACGGGCTCCCCTCCCACGGGCTCCCGTCCCACTGATCCCCTCCCACGGTCTCCCCTCCCACGGATCCACTCCCACGGATCCGCTCCCACGGATCCGCTCCCATGGGCTCCCCTCCCACGGGAGCTGCTCCCTGCTGCTCTGGGATTGAATAGGTCCCTGGGCTTGGCCCTCCCGCCCGGGAGGCGATGACTCATCCTGCCTCGGCCCCGCGCCACCCCCGCCCATGCCCCGAACTCCCCGGGTCGGGTCGCAGGGCCACCAGGTCCCTTGAGCAGCGGGGCTCCTGCTTAGGGGCCCTACCTACATTAGAGCCGCGCGCTGGGAGGCGTAGTGGGTCCGGGAGGATGCTGGGCGGTGTCGGTGCTCCTGCTGTAGTTGGGAATCCCCTGACCCTTTAAGAACTAAATCCTGTCAGACCCTCAACAGTGGGCGCCCCGCCCCACCCCCAGCGCACTCCCCCCCCCCGCCCCCGCAGCGCACTCCCCCCGCCCCCCCCACTCCCCCCGCCCCCCCACTTCCCTCCCCCCCCCCCCCCGCACTCCCCCCGCCCCCCCCAGCGCACTCCCGGTGAAGCGGATCTTTAGGAGGTAATTTGAGGCACAGACGATTATTTCCACGACATCAAAAGGGGCACGTTGTGTGCACTTGGAACCGTCCATTAGAAGCTACCGACCACGGCTCGCTTCAGTTTTCAAGCATTTGAATGACCTGTAGGCCTCGGGGCCACAGGCGCCCCTAATCCTGGCATCACTTGACACCTTCACGGAAATCCCTCACTCTTTGTCTTCTGAGTTCATTCTCCACCTTGTTAGCATTTCCTAATGCTTCCTTTTTAGCAGTATTTAATGCGGTTGTCTTGGCACCTGATCAGAAGACAAGGCATAAAATTCATACGATTCTCTAACCTTGTTCTCATTCCAGAGGCGGATCTCTCCTTAAGGACCAATTTCTGAGAACTGAGACACCTGGTTTCTTGAAGAGAACCCCGGAGGACAGCTCCTAATCATCTCTCAGCATTCCCGCACAAATGGAATATGATTTTGAACTTTTTAGAATACATTAGTATTCATACTCAGAGTTGAATCTTTATAATAATAGTCTGAAGGAACCTAGACTCTAAGCAGAATGTGCATTAGAATCCTGAAACTGCAAAATGCTGCCTGTGTGATGAAAAGACTGCAGGGTCACTTCTGCTTTGGGACCTAATAGGCCAGGTATTATCTAGGTTTATATAAAATAAGTTTTGTAAAAATATAACAATAGCACATAATCATGACCCCACAAGCGTTTATTGAGTGGCTCCCGCAGGTGAGGTACCATGGATGCCACAGTGAATCTCAGAAAACACTGCAATAGGTAAATATGATTTACGTAGGTTATTTCATCTTGTGTTAATGACCGTATCTACAAAAACAACTTCGGAATCTCTTTTTCTGGTTGGAAATAAATTGTACCTTGAAACAAGTTAAAAACAGGTTAACAGTAAGTGCCAATTTTTTGCTTTTTTAGATGTGAAAGAATAAAGGGTCAACCATAGTCACTCAGCAAGGAGCTATCATACATCTGAATACTTCCCTATTTCTCCTCTGACCAAGTGTCCTACTCAGACTGACATTCTGTATCATTCTTAGCAGAGGCCCAAGTCCTGATATCCTTCCATTTACCATAAATAGTTTTCCTGTTTGTAATGTCCTCCAACTTCCCTAGCAGCCGTTGCAGGCGATGGGTCCCTATGAATTTGTCCCTACGTTGGCTCAGTGTCGTGTAAAAACGAGTTTAGTCCTCTACATTGGCTTTACCCATTTGTCTTTTGGTGTGAGGCTATAAATACGGGGGGGGGGGGGGGGTGTGTGTGTGTACAATTCTTAGGCTCCTCAGTTAGATACACCATTGACCCATTCAGGGTTACCCAGCCTTTTCTCGAGAGTTCTGTGCAGGATAACTAAAGAGCCAACTTTAAGGAAAATAGACTTGCTTTCCTTTCAACCCGAGGACATATTTTTTTCCTGCTCTGCTGTTCGTTGGGCAAGTGCATCTCCCATGATGCTTACCATAGTGAATTATTTAGTTGCGAGTTTCTAAGTTCCTTTGATCTCCTTGGATAAATGGCACCGGGTAGGGACATTATTGTAGTATTAGTGCCATCTTCATCATATAGTAATTACACGAAGGATAATAAGGACCCAATCCTTTAAAAGGCAAAGCATGTAAGTTCACCCAGATTCTTTGTGAATACAGCCATGCCCTCTACCTGCTTCCCTCAGGAAGACTCCGTTTCTTTTTTTTTCTTTTTTCTTTTTTATTTATGATAGTCACAGAGAGAGAGAGAGGCAGAGACACAGGCAGAGTGAGAAGCAGGCTCCATGCACCGGGATCCCGATGTGGGATTCGATCCCGGTTCCCCAGGATCGCGCCCTGGGCCAAAGGCAGGCGCCAAACCGCTGCGCCACTCGGGCATCCCGACTCCGTTTCAATTACGGGAATGACTGTATTTATTCGTCGGCTCACTAAAAGCTAGCAGGTAGGTTAACCAGTAAATGACATTTCCCCTCTTGGAATATAATAAGCTTCTCACGAAAAGAGCTACGCAACCCTTTGTGATGGATTCCCTTGTCATTTTGTAGCTGCATCATCGTCTTTCCGTGAGTGTGATAGATCTACGTTGCACCACCACCGAAGCCTCACGCTCAGCCCGGGTGACCGTCACCTCCTTGGTCTCAACACTCTACACCCCCAGAAGTCTAACCTTGAGCATTCCCAAATTAAAATAAATGTATGCCCTACTAAATCTTACACAGCTACAGGGAATTAGTCAATGAGCTTGTTTCCTGAAAAGCAGACAGCAATTAATTACCAGGCTCCCTCTTAGAACTGATTTTAGGAAAGCTCAGCCTTGCATGCCACGGACTTACTGTGAATGTATTTGAGGCTGTATCAAGTAAAGCCCTCTGCTTTTATGTGTTCTATCCAGTAACTAATGTGAAAAATATACCACAAATGTTATACATATATCAGAATTGATGTGAATTATCCTCCCCAGCCCGTTTACAATTTGATTTGGCCCATGACAAAGTGATGCGTTTATTTATTCTGTTCACTACTAAGGTAACTGAAATCATCACTTGAAAAATTAGTCTGCTTTTTATATTCTGCTTAGACAACAGTCTCCGTTCTTAAGCCCTAAATCTATAAAGTTACTATCCCTTTCTGAAAACCTGGTCTGTAGTTTTCTATTCAATCCCTTACCCCTTAATAACGATGTTTTCCTGTCTTTTCAACTCCTTGACAGAGAGTAGAGATGTTCTCTCATTTTGTCACCCAATTCATTCCTATGTGTTTTGTGAATTTTGCAATTAGATTTAGATGAGAAGTTTCTCATTTTGGAGGGGATGCAAGAGTGAAGTGGAAGGTCAAGGAAAAAATATTTTATGTTCTTATATAGCTTTTTAAATTATTTCCCTCTCATGGTATATCTTAAAAGTTACTTGTAATTATAAATTTTCTCCTGCAGTTGCAGAGATCATCCATTTCACATGTTTCTACCTCCTGATGTCCAACACTATTTTAAAAGCAGCTCCAGAATTCTACGTGGATGTATATGGGTTTTTATGCAAAGTGTAATATGTTTTTGGAGTAGCAAGGATTTTAATCAGCAGATTTAAAAAATAAAAAGCAGACATAACTATTTTGTAAGGAGATAAGAAGACTTTAATAGCAGCCATATATACATTAACATTTTATTGATAATTAAAACATCCAAGGCCTTAGAAACAAGTGCAAGAGCTTGAATGGAATGCCTCAGAACAGAAGCTTGGTTTTACCAGGTACAATGTCGGCTGCCTCAGGAGTTAAGAGAAGCCATTCTTTGAGCTGCGAGATGCTCCTGACCGTGGCCGTGACTTGTTCCTGGGACATGCTGGCACGAGGACCACTTTGGTTGGCAGAGAAAAACCACGCTGTGTGAAACCTCAGGTAGCATCTTGCCCCGCCTCCTTATTTTATGGGTGAGAAGGCCAAGGATCCCGAAGGTGAAGCATCTTACTAGACACGTTCTCCATGAATGACAAGGAGCATGGGGGAAGGGGGCAGACAGCAACTCTTTCCTACTGACCGCCTACATTTGCTAGGCCTTGTGCCAGGTACTACATGTGCTTTATTTTATGTCATCTTTATGATTCTTGGAGGTGGGGAGTTTCTTCTGATTCTACAGAATGAGGAGAATCTGTAAACAGGTTCAGTTGCATAATCTGTGGGCCCTTGCACAATGGCAATGCCAGGCCCATTGTTCAAAAAGTGGAAGAAGTCTTCCTTTCTGCTGCAGTTTTTTCTGTGGACCTGTCATGGTGTCTTTTTTTAAATTTTTATTATTTGCTGTTAAGTGTTATATTCCTTAGGGATGGGGAATGATGTTCTTTTTTGTTTAATTGTTATCAAACAAATAAGATCTTTTGTTGACTTTCCTCTCTGGAATATAAATTCCAAGAGATCAAACACAGGCCATGTTAAATTTTTTTTTTTTTTTTTTTTTTTTTTTTATTTTTTTTTTGCCATGTTAAATTTTTATTTTTAAAACATCCCTGGGACAGATTCAGAGCAAATAGATTTATATGAGGTTGTAGGTTCTTACATATTTTCACTTGACTTAAGCATTGTCTCCCTGGCAGCTAAGGCAGGCACTTGTCTCATAAGACAAATTTCTCAAATGTATTCAATTCTAATACTCACTTGATTCACTTGTAAAAACCATTCTTATTTTCTGTTTCTCAGCTCCATGAGATTTTAATGAATTTGGTCAACCAGAGGGCCATGTTCAAATGAGAATCATATCATAATACACCCTGCAGAAGCCACACTGATGACTTCCTATTCCACACAAAACAAAATGTAAATCCCTTGCTCTGGCCTACAAACCCATATGTCAGCTCTTTTTAAGTTTCTCTCCCACCACCTGCTCCCCTGCTTGTGTGCTCCAGCCACAGGACTTTTAAATGTCCTGTTCTTTGTAAATGCCAAGTTTGTTTCTGCCTTTGTATTTGCAAATCTGTGTGGCTGGAAATATCCTTCCCCTGATCCTTTATGGAATTTGCTTTCTGGTCATTTAGGTACCCTTCCATCATTATCTCTTGTAGAGCACCCCCCACCGCGCCCCGACCACACAAATTGAAACTGTTTCCTAGAGCTCTTCATCACATCTCCCTCCTTCATTTTGTCCTGTTAATGTGTTAACATATGGCCATCTGAACTTATCTTGCTTGTTTATTGCTTAATTACTTAATATCTTATTCCAGAATATAA
This sequence comes from Vulpes lagopus, assembly GCF_018345385.1. Lineage (NCBI taxonomy): Eukaryota > Metazoa > Chordata > Mammalia > Carnivora > Canidae > Vulpes > Vulpes lagopus. The sequence goes on from NC_054824.1 coordinate 104,098,086, forward strand.
GCTCCAGGAGATCACAGAGCTTCGATTAGTGTCCATCAAACAATAAGCATAAATGTGTACTTTACCCCATTCCTAACCTCCGCCCCACCCTTTACACTCACCTTAATATTTCTGGGTTTAACTCTGAAGGAAAGATCCTGACTTTTCCTGATCATCTCCTCCCGCACATGTTTCTGATCAGAATGTTTAAACACCGAAGGGTATGGTGGTATAAATTATTGATCGTGTGTGCTCCTAACCCTGTCATGCTCAGGGCAAAATACTTGGTGTTCCCTAGTACCATGATTGAATTTCAAAAGGGCTGGATTGAGGGTAAAGGTGGAGTGAAGATCAGATATTCGATCAGATTATCCACTGCGAGAATTGCTTGCTGATGACTGCGCCAGGAGCTCTCTGGTCTAAATGTGTTCCTGGCATTATCATTTGAGAACCTCAGCTTTGAAATATATTTAAAATTTTCACAAATCTGGATTGTGTTATCCCTGCATAATGTTCTTGCTATCTTGTTACCACTTATCTCTTTGAGGTGCTAACTTGTAATATTTTAAAATTTGGTCAAACTACGTTTAGAACCTGAAATAATCAATTTTCTTTGTTACAGAATTAATACGGACTTATCTAAGACAACGAACAATTAAGCCAAAAGAAGAAGACATTTACGATGACTCGTATTCTCACCAAATAAAGATAACCACCACTGACATTTTTATATACGCTATAAAAACGCATACATAAAAACGCATACATAAAATAAGGGCCCATGTTGGGTAAGTGTTAGAACTTTCAGTTTTCACTTAATATACAGTTTTTAAAAAATATATAGTTTATCTTCCCATATAATTATAATTATGTTAATAGTTGCATGGAAATCTACTGTATGAATGTGATTATAAGAAGTGTGTTTCCAGTTGATTTTACTTCAATTTAATTGACTCAGAACAAATACTCATATTTATTGCCATCTTGAGTCCTCTCTGTATTAAGTCTACCTGGATTGTCATGTAATAAAATACCACAGACTGGGCAACCTGAATAACAGGAATTTTTTTTTTTTTTTTTTCAGTTCTAGAGGCTGGAAGTCTAAGTTCAGCATGGTTGGGGGCCAGTGAGACTCTATTCCTAGCTTGCAGGTGTCTGTCTTCTCACTATGTCTTCACATGGCAGAGAGAGAGAGAGAAAGAGAGAGAGAGAGAGAGAAAGAAAGAAGAAAGAAGAAAGAAAGAAAGAAAGAAGAAGAAAGAAAGAGAAAGAAAGAAAGAAAGAAAGAAAGAAAGAAAGAAAGAAAGAAAGAAAGAAAAGAGGAGATGAAGAGGAAGAGGAAGAGGATGAGGGGAATAGAGAGGTGGGTAGGGAGGGAGAGGAAGAGAGTGCGAGCCTGAACTCTTTGATACCTCTTTTAAGAGTACACTAATCCTATTGGATCAGAGCCCCACCCTTGTGACTTCATTTAATCTTATTTACCTATAAAGGTCATATCTGTGAATCTCTCAATATAATCACATTGGGAGTTGGGGGTCCAATATATGAACTTGGGGAAATAATTCAGTCATTAACATTTCCATAACAAGCAAAATTAAACTAAAGCATCTCTATATTATTTTTAAAAATCTCAAAAAAAGTAAAATTTATATTTTTCTAATAGTTTGAAGGGTGTTTAAGAGTGGATTAGTAAGACTGCTCTAATACAAAACAAATAATATTTATAGGAGGTTTGGCAGGGAAAACCGAAGATCAGAGTCATAGAGGTTTGCCAGAGTCACACACTATTAGCAGAGAAACACGTAAATTCAAGTATTCTAAATCCCAGGTCTGTACAATAATATGTAGTTCTCACATCTGTAAATGAATCAACAACAAATGCATAAAATGAAGTCAAATAAATAAAATACTCTTACATGCCTTTATGAAACATTACATTGGTTTCAAAAACAATAGTCTATTTGCACCAAGATATCTCATTTTTTCTAGAGGTTATTATTCAAATATTCAAGGGCCTTTTTCTGTTACTATATCACCCTATGTATTCTGTTGAATTGGATAATGATCTCAAACTTTGCTGTCATGAAGTGTTCTTTGAACATGTGTATGTTGTGCCTGATTTAATAATAAACAAACTATGTAGGCTTACTCTTTCTCAAAATGATTAGCTAGGAAAGAGGACTGTGCTAGTTTCATAAAGTGAACTGCAAACTCCGTCCTATACCCTCTTCTATCCATAGCTCCCTAAAAAGATTTCTCTCTTTATTAGTCTGCAGTGATATTCTTGATGCTGTAATTCTCAAGTGACACACAAAGTAGAATATGTGATTCCTTCCCAGAAAATAAATCTTCAAAAAAATAAAAAATAAATGAGCCTTCTAAAAGGCTCTACATTTAGTAAGCTCAGATATGATAGTGGTTGATTATTGGTTCTGCCCTAAAGAATGTGAGCTTATTTTAAGGGAAGACATAATCCTCTTAATATGTTTGCTAGATGGAATTCTAAGTATATTTAAATGACATGATTTTAAACTAGATAGCAACTGAGAATTTAAATGGATTTTGTTCTAGTATCTTTCTTCTGAAGATTAAGACTGAGTTGAAAAAAATTTAAAATCTAAGCATGAATATTAAAAGAAATAGAAATGAGCACAATTTTACAACTCTTTGAGGATTACATTCCTTGTAATTGTATATTTCCTCATAAAAATGTTACTATAATTTTATTTATATTTCTTAAATAAAGGGCCTAATTATACTAATGAACATTCATAACAAACAGTATTAAGTTGGTGCAGCACTTATACAGATATTTAAAATGATTAAAGGATGAGCATTTCTATTATTCATCTGTCTTGCTGTAATAAAAGTGCTTGGTTGTAACTATTCTATATAAATTACCGAGTGCAAAATACAGTAGGAGAACATAAATGAAACCAATACAATTTCCCTATCTGTTGATAATCTCGGGTAGTTGGCGACCTAAAACATGCATATGAACTATACTAAATGGAAAATAATGCCTAAACGGGAAGTATAAGAATTAAGGGAAGTCACGATGGAGAGGAAGATGAGAGACCATCTAGCTTGCAGAATAGGACACTTTGCAGAGTAAGTGACATTTGTTTTTGGTCTTAAAAATGGAGAAAATGTGGCTATTTAGAGATTGTGGAAGATATAGGGCCTAAATGAGGAATGGAAGTGGGGAAATAACAGTAACTGTTTTCACTACATGCAGTAAAACTATACAATTGCATAGTTCGACATTCTTGAATTTGGAGCATAGATTTAGAGAAATGAAGTGAACGATGGGGATGGAAAAGGTAATCTGTGGCCTGGGTTGAAGAGGAACTTGAATCCAAATATTGGTTGTTGTGGGATTTAGGATCAGAGAAACAGAATGATCTCATTTGTGTGCCAGGAAAATGAATCAGTAAACATGGTGCTGGTTTTGTTTGATGAAAAAGGGGCAGAACAGACAAGGTGGAAAAGTATGGAGTCATCCAGGGGAAGATGATGGCAGCATGACCCTTGGGGAAGCAATGCAATTCTAGTGAGATATACGCTGTAACAGCTCAGTGCCAAGACTGCTGGCCCTTACCACCCGCTGGACGTGAGGGAGAGCAAAGAAAGAAGTCAAAGACCATTTCAAGATTCAAGAAGGCCACTAACCTCTTTAACCATGAGCAAATAAAGGAGACCAGACTTGGGAGAAGGACGGTGTCTCCTGAGAGAATGCCGTCCACCTGCGTCTGTTCTGCCAAGCGGCAGCCACCTCGTGTGAACAGGAGGTTGACCAACATTACAATGATGAACGTCATCTTCCTACCAAGAAATGGAAGAACAAAAGGATGACTGTATCCGCAGCTGCTAATGAGTCAGGGGCTAAGCAGTCTTCGCTCTGCGCTTACCGTGCTTAGGGCCCCGCGTCTGTAGGACCCGTGTCCTTGCTCGGACGTGAGCTGCACTAACCAGGCCCGAGCTGAGCCGGGATGGCCTGCTGGGGAGGGGGGGGGGGTCACACAGCTGTTATGGACGTGGGTTTGATTATTCTGACCAAGTACACCCGCCCCGCTCTCAGTGACCACCATGATCCCCCAAAGGGGAGTAACTAGGGGCCCGAAGTCTGTAGCACCCTCTCAGAATCAAATGGAAAGTAAGGGAAGAGAAAATAAGAGCAAGTTTGCTTAATGCTTTTTTTTTTTCCTTTCTGGGTTCTCATACATTCATAATGTCTTAATTACTATTTACTGGGTGTTTACTGTGTGTCACAGAACCTCGCATATACCCCAGGGCATGTGTTTTTCAAAGCAGTTTCGTACACTAACCATTGTGCTCTCCAGCCCGCAAACACGAAGGCTGCGGGTCAGAGCCGGCGTCACCAGCACCAGCACCAGCACAGCGGGCCGGTAGAGGGCCCGGATTTGCAGGGATGCTCCTGCGTAGCCCGTGATTCAACGGCAATCGCCTTGAATTCCTTTTTGCTCCTAGAGGGACAAAATTAGCTCATTGCTGAGAGGAAAAACTGATCTATCCGGGAGACCAAGCCAGCTACCATTTAATTTGGCATCAAATTTAATTTTTTGTCTCCTAATGTACTAGCAAACTCCAGATTTTACCACAGAAAACAGTATTTAGTTGTCTCACTTCAAATAACTCTCAGGGTGGCATTTTATTACTTTGGTGAATTTATCAGATGCGGGATCTGGCCTTGAGCCTTGGAAGCTCTGAAGCTGGATTTTGTTAATACAGCATGACCTGGGCTAGTGTCTCTCTGGAATGGGAGGGGCCACACATTAACCGAGCCCAAGAGAGGGTCACAGGAATGCAGGATTCCAAATCACTAACCCATAATGAGAAATTCTAATTTTTAAAAAAGATTTCATTTATTTATTCATGAGAGGCACAGAGAGAGAGGCAGAGACACAGGCAGAGGGAGAAGCAGGCTCCCTGAGGGCAGCCCGATGTGGGCCTGGATCCCAGGACGCCGGGGTCACACTCTGAGCTGGAGGTGGATGCTCAACCACTGAGCCACCCGGGTGTCCCAACTTTCTTTTCTGGTAGACAGACAATTGGGGGAAAAAAAGTCAATCATAAGAAGTTTAATTTTATAAGCATGGAGTCAGAGTTAAGGGATTTTGATTATTCAAATATTTTATCATATTTTCTGACTTAACTTTGTATATCTATTTCACAGAAGGAAGGTTCCCGCCAAGGGAACTTCATTCTAAATACCCAATGTCTTCCTTATAAACGTCCAGATACTGGAAACTTCAATTTCTGTGATTTTTTCCCTTTTCTCTATGTTCCTGATTGGCCAATCTCCCTTTAAATATGACCTTTGTATGTTAATCTCCTCAGTCATCTAATGACATTTGGACGGATGTTATGAGTTGATCTACAGGGTGATCCTCAGATTGTAAATCTTCAGTGTGTCATCAAATCGTCAGCACAACCTGATTTAACTCACACCTACTGGCAACTTTCTATTACTTGCACTACACTTTATACTATAATATTTTGTTTATGAAGAAAGGGTCGTATTTGTATGTCTCAAAGGAATTTCAAGCTCCCACTGGTCTCCTCCTCAGGCTGTAAATTCCCTGAGGACAGTTGCAGTGTCCTCAGGAGAGCGAACACTTACGAGGGCTTTGGTTGGGCCAAATACTTTATTAAATACTTTAATAAACTTGATTAATCCGATTGCACTCTGCATCTAAGGGGTAAGGACCAGCATGTCCTCGACGGTTAAGCCTAAGTCAGCTAGTAAATTTGACTTCAGATTTCTTCAGTTTGAAGTTTGTTCCTTACCTGCTTGGCCTGGGAGACCAGCTGCTGGATTTTAAGAACTAATGACATAAACTGGCCTAAGTAGGAGCAGATCCTCTCTCACTTCCTTTCTCTCTACCCCCTCCCCCCAGCCTCCCCTTGCTCCACATCCCTACCTTGTGTGGTGCGTGTGCAGGGTGGGGACCAGAGAGGGAGAGAGATTTTTTTTTTGTATTTTTATTTTATTTATTTTTATTTTTTTAATTAATTTTTTATTGGTGTTCAATTTACGAACATACAGAATAACACCCAGTGCTCATCCCGTCAAGTGTCCCCCTCAGTGCCCCCCTCAGTCACCCATTCACCCCCACCCCCCGCCCTCCTCCCCCTCTACCACCCCTAGTTCATTTCCCAGAGTTAGGAGTCTTTATGTTCTGTCTCCCTTTCTGATATTTCTCATACATTTCCTCTCCCTTCCCTTCTATTCCCTTTCACTATTATCTATATTCCCCAAATGAATGAGAACATACACTGTTTGCCCTTCTCCGATTGACTTACTTCACTCAGCATAATACCCTCCAGTTCCATCCACGTTGAAGCAAATGGTGGGTATTTGTCGTTTCTAATGGCTGAGGAATATTCCATTGTATACACAGACCACATCTTCTTTATCCATCATCTTTCGATGGACACCGAGGCTCCTTCCACAGTTTGGCTATTGTGGACATTGCTGCTAGAAACATCGGGGTGCAGGTGTCACGGTGTTTCATTGCATCTGAATCTTTGGGGTAAATCCCCAACAGTGCAATTGCTGGGAGAGAGATTTTTAAATTAACCTTTTCCTTCCTCAGATAGCTTGTCATTTTCTACCCAAGAGAATGATTCTGAAAAATTTCTAGTAAAGGAGGCCAACAAAAAATGCACACATATAAAAAGCAAAGTTACAGTTAAAAAGCAAAGGATGCTCACCTGAAAGATGGGATAAATTGTTAGAATTAAACAAATACAGGTTGATCAGAACAATATCTGAGCATTTAAAATTAACTAGGCAGGGACAGCCGGTGGCTCAGGGGTTGAGCGTCTGCCTTGGGGTCAGGGCGTGACCCGGGGGTCCTGGGATCGAGTCCCATGTCGGGCTCTCTGCGTGGAGCCTGCTTCTCCCTCTGCCTGCGTCTCTGCCTCTCTCTGGGTCTCTTATGAATAAATAAATAAGATCTTTACTAATAAATTAATCAACTAAATAAAATTACGAGGCAGATTACGTGAGGGAAAGAGCTCTTCTTCTCCGGTGAGGCTGCGTCTTCAGTGTTGAAAAGCCTGGAAAGCCACCGATGCACGTGTTTTTACTTCTGCATCAGCTTTGGATTAGAAATCCGTCTTAGATGCTTCTGAAGAGGTAGCTTCTCGGAGTGTTTTCAAGACTCTTGGAATTTTTTTTTATGGTTCTGCGTATTTGAGAGGGAGCAGAGCAAGAGAGCGAGCGAGCGGGCGCACAAGGAGGGAGGGCAGGTCACCCCAGACGCTCCCCCCGGGGCCGCGCCCCCTGGAGCGCGTCTGCTTGTCCTGGGACCTATCGCTTCCTACAGCGAACCACCTGCCACCAGCCGGGGCTGCGCACGGTGTGAGGCCGCCCCCACCCCCCACGCTGCGGGGGGGCGTCGCTGCGGGGGGGCGTCGCTGCGGGGGCGTCGCTGCGGGGGTGGTTGCTGCGGGGGCGTCCCTACGGGGATGTCGCTGCGGGGGCGTCGCTGCGGGGATGTCACTGCGGGGGCGTCGCTGCGGGGGTGGTTGCTGCGGGGGCGTCCCTACAGGGATGTCGCTGCGGGGGCGTCGCTGCGGGGATGTCCCTGCGGGGGTGTCCCTGCGGTGATGTCGCTGCGGGGATGTCGCTGCAGGGCGTCGCCGTGGGGATGTCCCTGCGGGGGTGTCGCTGCGGGGGCGTCGCCGTGGGGATGTCCCTGCGGGGGTGTCCCTGCGGTGATGTCGCTGCGGGGGCCGGCAACGGCCCGCAGGGGCAGCGGGGGGTCGTCCCCGTGGTCTTCATTCATTACTGAGCCCATTTCAAAATGAGCAATTCCAGTGAGAGATGCATTTTCCCCCTAAATTTCAGATCACTGGTCTGGGTGCTGGGCGGCCGCCAGCACTTGCCCAGGACACGGAGGCTCCAGGACACGAGCCCTGGTTGTCCCTCAGCCTCCGCAAGCCCAGGCTGCCGTCCGCGGCGGGTGAGGAGCCCGGAGCCCGGCACCCAAGGCGGGGGCGCCCCCGTCGCCGCGGCGGGAAGGGCCACGGGGGCTCCCCTGTGGGCGGTGAGGACGGGCCGCGCGGGGGGGGGGGGGGGGGGGGAAGGTCGCGGCCCCGGGGCGACGCGTGTCTAGAGGAACAGCCGGGCGGGGCGCCCAGAGCCCGGGGTGCTGCGGGAGGCCCCTGTGCCCTCGAGGTCCCCCGCGCCCCAGGTTTCCCTTGACGGCACGTGGAGGTTTGACGGCGACACGAGCCTCAGAGGAGCGGCCTGCGCCGGGCGCCTCCGCCCTGGAAACCAGGAGGCCGCCCGCGCCTGGGAGCCGCCCGCACCCACACCTGGGGGCAGCCACACCTGGGAGCCGCCCGCACCTGGCCGCCACCCGCACCTGGGGGCAGCCCGCACTCCTGGGAGAAGCCGTCCAGAGGACTAGCCACAAGGAAAATCTCCCCCTTTTGTGCAGGTCAGAAGATCTGGCTACAAAGGTCAAGGCAGCACAATATGAAAAATAAGAAGAGATGTGTCAAGTCAAAACACTGCAAGGAAACACAGATCTTTATTTTATTTATTTATTTATTTATTTATTTATTTATTTATTTATTTATTTATTTTTATGTGTCAGGTATGTTTTCAAATGCCAGGAAATGTCATATTTCCTGTTGAACTGTCAAATCATCCTAGAAAGAAGCTTCCAAAGACAAAATGTCAAGGAACGACGGTCTGACACTAGCAATGGTATTCACCCGGAAGAAACCGATCATGTTGTCGGTACCCTTTGGGCGCTTCCATAAGCAAGTCAAAAAATTACTTCCAATATTTTCATGAAAATTGGACAGCACAAGCTCTCCTTTCATTCTCCATGATTGGCAAATAAATATTTATAGCTCTATAGTGATGTATCATAGATAATAGGAGTTTTTCATTATAAATGACCTTAGGAATGACCAGATCCTCACTTGCAAGTCGGAGAAAAAAATGAAAGTCTGAGAGATCAAGTGACTCGCTCAAGGTCATCACACAGAGTTTTTAGATATGAGAGCAGAAAACAATTGTCCCCCCACCCCCCAAACCTGAGTGCTTCTTTTTGTACTAGAACATGCCAGAGTCACTTTTCCAAATGGAAAAGAGATTTTGGTCCTCTAAGAATGTAAAGCATGTTGAGATGAACAAAGAACTACCTACTTCTTTAAATTATTTACAATTCCAGAAATAAATGAAACATAAATTTGGGAGCATCTCACACACACACACACACACACACACACACACACACAAGTACTTGGTACAGAGGACCTAGCCTGCTCCAGTGACTTGCAGATAAAAAGCTCTCCTTTGTTTTTATTTAAACCATATGCACAGTAAGTGTAGGGGTAGAAATTTGGTTAGGCAAGCGCACCAGCCAGCAATGGGGCAGTTTGAAACTAGTCATTATTGGAAATCCTTGTAGGAAAAAATAATATTTAAAGGTCAAAACTGGGTGACCTACACCGTATTTGTTTCTGCCTGTGATGATGACAGTCAACTCGACAGTGCAGGTTCTTTAATTCCTCAAACACACTAGAAATATCTAGATATTTCTTGCTCTTATCCTAAGATATGTGTGCAAATATCCCTCTCATTTATTTGATTTCTGATTGGGTCCACACAAGTAGTGAGCTAATGTTTTGTTCTCTCCTGTCTTCTCATGACCAATGTCGGACACACTTTAAGAAAAGCATGCAGACTAAGATGTCGATATCAGATGAGAAAAATATGCTATTATTTATAGAGGACCAGAAAATAAATGAATTAATAATACAGTTTTTTTCTCTCAAGAGATTCGGCATTTCTCTTTGAAGGATGGTACTCTTGGGGTCAAGGTCATGGGCAAAGGAACACGGGAGAAATTCCTTTGCAGCTGCTTGCTCTGGGCAGGCATGTGGAAAATAAGCAGATGACTTCAATTTGCAGTGTCATTACTCACCCCGTTCCTGACATTGTCCTCGCACAAACACACATACCACGGACAGCACAAAAGCTCTATTCCCACATGCCTGAACCACACTACGTCAAAACAGATTTGGAGAAGAAGGTGTTTGCTGATAGATGGCATGTATTCACTTTAAGTAAGGATGGGTAGGTCTTTGCCACGATTTCCCTAAGGTAGTTGATCCCTACTCGGGCTTCTTCGTTTTAAAGATACCCCATTCCAACTGCACGATATAAGCTGATACTAAAAATGGGACTTAGACGATGATATTGATCACACTGGCCATCTAACAATGAAAAATCATTATAATTTTTAGTAGATTTTTGATACAATTTGTCTACATATGATAAAACAAGATGTTGGGAATTTAGGGGAATTTTCCATGAAGATACAGCAGAAAAGATTTCGACCTGAGATACCAAGGTTTTCTTGTTTTGTTTTGTTTTTTTTTTTCCATGTAGCTCTGGTTATAGGTTATACAGTGAAAACCTTTCTGTGGCTCCTTACTTTTTCCTCTGAGTTATTAGAAAATATTCTTGCTCTATAGAATTGTCTTCGACTCTCAGTTCAGACCAGGGTCCTCTAGATGCTTTCTTTATAACCTGCACCGGGTTTGTTTTGTTTTTATTTCTACAAATTAAAAGTTGTCCACGATGTCACACAACACAGTCAAGATAATGTTTTTATAGGAGTAGGTTTTCCGCTATATATTTATGGAGTTTTAAAGACCTATTAGCTCTTTTTAAATAGATTTTCTTAACATAACTTTTATGGTAAAAGTTACCCTCTTTGAGTATATCATTTTAAGAGTCTTGACAAATATAGACACCCATATAACTACCATAATTAGGATGTACATTATTGTTTATTTCACAATCGTTTGCAACATGGAAATCTATTTAGTATTAGGAACTAATATACATTCATATGTTAAAAAACATCAGTCAAAAAAAAATCAGGATTTCTTCATCTAAGGCCTATGTACCCAGAGACGTATCCATGGAGGGGATTAAGAATGTCTGAAGACTTCCTGGAATTATATGCAAAATTATGTAAATGTATAAATGCGTATTTTTTTAGGCAAAAGTGTTCATATTTTCTATCAGAATCTCGAAAATGGTTCTGACCCTCTAAAATGTACAATTTGATGAAATTAGCTCAAAGCCACAATGAAAATAAATAATTACTTTTAAAATTTCTCTTTCATGCTCTGGCTATGGCAATAGCTCTCTCCTTAGAATTTGTTTTCAATATCACTCATATGACAATAATTTACCCACAAAACACTTACTAAATTTCTACTATTTACAAAGCACAGGGGCCTAAGTTTTGAAGATAGGGAAGATGAACAGGAAATATCCCCATCTCTAAGAACCCTCATAGTCTAGTAAAGCCTATAACATCCCTGCTATTGGTATTATGACAAATTTTTTACCTGGAGGAATCCTGCATGCATGTTGCAGTCACAACAGAATGGAACGCTGATTGAAATCAAGGGCCGAAGGAGGCACAGATGATCATTTGTCTTACACTTGGTTATAATAGGGAAATCCATTTTGCTCTAAGGACTAAGATGTATATTCATTTTTCTCTGAAGATTTCTCCATGTCTAAAGCACTTCATTGTGTAGTGATTGCTGAATTAAAATAAGTATAGATTGATTTCTGACACTTGCCATTGGTGCTAATAGTGGATAAAAATTTTTCAAGTATGAGATAAATATGACTTGATAACATGAGTTGCACAGCCTCAGTGGGGACAGGATCCTTGGTCTGATGATGCTCGTATGGTAATCTGCAAAGGTCCAATAAGTGAATAGAAAGAATAGAGGGAAAAACTGAGGAAGAATGGCCTTCCACTGAAGAAATTTTGTCTTTTGGCCTTCCATTCTTTCTTTTAATTGTTTTCCCTTAATAATAAGACAATTTTAAAGGACCTTATGTAGTTTTAACCAATTATCTTGTAAAAAGAGGTTGTATATTTATAATGATGTGCTTTCCTTCTGATCTTCCCTGGAGGTTTGAACATTGATTCCACAGAGATGTGCATACATGTACTTACAGGCCTATACAAAAATACCTTGTTTCGTCCTCAACTTTATGTAATTTGCTGTCTGCTTCTAAAGTCATCTGGCTCTGACAGAGGACTCAATACTGCTACACTCTCAGTCCAATTAGGACTTTCATTAAAAGAAATGTAAAACTCTACTCCTCCCAAAATGGAGTCAACATTATAACACTTAGTGTGAGATATTTTCAGGCTTTTAACCCAATTATGTAACTTAACCATGGCTACCTTTTAAAAAATCTGGTCTCACTTGCAGTTATAAATTCCAGAACAATTAATTTTTAAACACAATACTCTATTTCTGGATTCAAAATAAATAGAAGTAACTTTTTTAAAAAGATTTTATTTTATTTATTTATTCATGAGAGACACACACAGAGAGAGACAGAGAGACACAGGAGAAGAGAGAGGCAGGCTCCATGCAGAGAGCCCGACGCGGGACTGGATCCCGGGTCTCCAGGATCATGCCCTGGTCGGAAGGCGGCGCTAAACCGCTGAGCCACCCGGGCTGCCCAAAGTGACTTTTTAATAATTAGTGGTATCCATTGATGGAGGGAATACTAGTAACTTAGTTTAAATTGTCTGCTAGGAAGGCAAATCTAGAGGGGAAAAAAAGATCAGCTGTTTAAGTTATTGGCCTGAGTGACTTTCATTGAGTTTAAGGCAAACGAAGTGGTGTTTGTGCAGAAGTTGGATAAAAAGTTTTCCTACAGTGGGTGGAAATTGAATAAGGTCGTCATTATGATTCTAAAAATAGTTTTAGATATTTATCTTAAATATTTTGCATATCTGGAAAACATTACATAATTTTCTCCTTTTATATAAGTAACAAATAGAGTAGTACTGCAGTCCTTTTGGAAGGATGAATTACATGAAGAAAGTACCCCCAGTTTTTTAGGTTCTTGAATTAGCAACCAGAAATAGAATTACAAATGCAACATTTCTATTTGTTCCCCTTCCCCCAAACTGAGATCAGTGGGTATTACTATGATAAAAAATATTGATTTGGACAAGTCTGGTTTCTTTTAATCTGCCTGAGAGAAGCTATCTTCTCTTTGAGAAAGATCTTCTTCTTATAATTACTTTCAGACACAGTTATAACACCTTCCTTTTCTGAGACTGAAAAGGTTCCGATATCATTCAGAGTAGTTGTTTAATTGATGCAATTGTATTTAGAATTGTTTTCAATCTATGCTGCTTCTTTAAAGTTTTAATTTTATTGTTTTTAAAAAAGATTTTATTTATTTATCATGAGAGACCAGAGAGAGAAGAGAGACAGAGACACAGGCAGTGGGAGAAGCAGGCTCCATGCAGGGAGCCCGATGTGGGACTCGATCCCAGGATCCCGGGGTCACAACATGAGCCCAAGGCAGACACTCAACCACTGAGCCACCCAGATGCTCATTTTCATTTTAGGCCAATAATTATTGTTGTTATTTCTGTAATAGAGGAGTCACAGACACAGCAGGCAGGATGATACAAAAATACGAAGATGAAAATTGAGCAAGAACATAAGGCATTTTGACAAATACTTAAAGAGCAAACACTTTTTCTCATTTATATCTGTTTCTTTATCATTCCAAACATGGCTCTGTATATAGCAGATTCAAAAAACATAGTACTGGTATGGCCTGGCTTGGCCACATTAAAAGATAGACAGTGTCAAGCTATAGATCTCACTATTCTGGATCTACCAAATCAGAATTTTCACATGTGAAAATTGTGGTGGGATATGTATTTTTATAGAGATTTAATGGTGGTACTGATTTATACTTCTGATTATATTTCTGATTAAGAAACACTGAGTGATCTGTACACTGAATAATATTCAGACAGTTAACCTATATTGGGAAGAAAATAAGACATATAATTTGGCAAATTATTGCTGGGAGGTTCAATTCTGGCTACATGGAAGAATATTTTCAGGAGCTTTTAAGAAATTCTAATGATTGGATACTAAAATTCAGTGCTTCATAAAAGATCCCAAATGGTTCTGAAGCAAAATCAGGATTGAGAACTACTGACAGAGACAAACTATTCACCACATAATTGACAAGATAGCACTTTCAATTTTCCTTCATTGTATTTATACAACCTGGTTGTGCACGAGTGTAAAATTTATTTCTGTACTCCTATTTAAAGTCAACGGACAATGTATATAATATTTAGTCATGCTTCCTTTGCCACAGTGATTAATAGGAGTTTATTACTTATTAATTATATCACGGCAATTCTTAGGAATTTAAAGATGTTTGATATGTACTACTCATGGAATTAATTAGTTGGATTTTATGTCTCATTTTTAGTAACTAGATAGTGATGACAATGCTGGCTGCTACCATTAATAGGCCAAAGATATATAAAGGCTCAAATGCAATGGAATTTTATTTCTTCTATGAAAGTAATGGGTGAGTTTGCAAGTCAGCCAGATGATGCATACATGCATACATTCATACATTCATTCAGGAAATCAGGCAACAGAGACTCTACTGTCTTCAACATATGGTTTCTAAGGTGACTCTGGAGCACCTGGGGGAGCTCAGTGGTTGAGCATCTTCCTCCAGCTCAGGTCGTGATCCCGGGGTCCTGGGATCGAGTCCTGCATCAGGCTCTCTGCACAGAGTCTGCTTCTCCCTCTGCCTGTGTCTCTGACTCTTTCTGTGTGTCTCTCATGAATAAATAAATAAAACCTTTAAAAAAATACTCTGAGTATTCCAACTCTATACTGAAAAAATGCTCTGGAAGACTTTATATCTCAGGCTCGGAAAAGGTATATGTTAACTTCATTTACATTTCATTAACTAGAATCAATGACCATGTCTAACTAAAATGGAAGACAAGATACATAATCTTTATGTACAACAAAGAATAACATGAAATAACTAGCATTTTCTGCCTTGGTCAAAACCTGTGCTTTCTGAAAAATTATTTGCCTCTTATTTCTCATAAAAATAATACATCTTCATCCCTCCTCATGAGAGAAAAGGAAACCATCCAGATGCCGTGCTCAACTCACTATCAGGATCTCTGCTGAGCCCTGTCCATAAAGTCCATACGTGCTTCCCAGGAGAGAAAAGACCAGCTCTTTGCCCACTTTTGGTGACATGTCTAACAAACAGAGATGGAATTGGGGCAATGGAAGCACAATATGACTTTTCGTTCAGAAAGGAATGATGGGGAGACACAGAGTCACTGGCAATAGCAGTAATGAGTTAATACGTGTATGCTGTTATGTGTGCGTGTATTTGTGTGTGTGTGATGTGTGCACATCTTACAGAACCTTCAGCTGCTATTCTCCCTGCAGCACTGCACCCAACCTTATTCAACTCATGGATGAATTCAATTCATGGATGTGATCCCAGAAGTTGGTCTGATTCTAGACACTGAAAATGGGCACAGGTCCTAATATAGGCCATGATGTCAGGAGATGTAAATAACAAATCCATTAGTGTGACCAAAAGAAGTGACTTGGTAGTTGTTGGGTGGTGGTGTAATGTTAGCTACTATTTATTACATTTTAATACACAGGAGAAGAACATTTTACCATGTGGGAAAAACTCATTATATAGCTCATTTCTATCTGTTCATTTATAATGTCTTGTCTATTTATTTTCTAAAACTTCTGCAATGACCAGATTATGTGTATCTCTGATAGCATTTTCATTGACAGCCAAAAATTATGTTCTCACATCCAACTCATGTTCAGAACAAGAAATCTTAAAATAATACCAAAACATGAGCCAAAAGTGTGTTCTTATTTCAAATACCACTCAAGTTGATGGATGACAGCTATAATAGAGCTCCTTAGTGTTAACTGAATATCTCATACATGATTCTGAGTTTTACAGAAATATTCCAAAATCTTTTAGAAATATTATTTTGATATACTTAGAACAAATAATGCTTGGGGGTCTTTCACATAATTTGTATAAAATTTAAAACTAATATTTGTATTTAAATACACAAATTGATTTAAGCAATAAAAAGGGTTGTTTGACCTTTTCCCCAAACATTAAAAATAAGAATTGATGGGGCACCTGAGTGGCTCAGTCTGTTAAGTGTCCGACTCTTTGGTTCAGCTCAGGTCATGAATCAAGGTTGTGTGATCAGCCAGTTGGGTTCCCCATTCAGCAGGAAGTCTGCTTCTCTTCTCAGTCTTTCTCCCTCTGCCTTTCCCAACCCCTTCCTGCTTGTACACACACACACTCTCTCTCAAATAAATAATAAATAATAAATAAACAAATATTTTAAGAAATAAGAATTGATATTCCCCTATTTAGACAATAAAGTCCTCCAATAAGATTGCAGTCTCTATTTAGAGACTATTTTACTCTATTTTACCTCTAGTATTATTCAATGACTTGATGGAAATTAGTACAAAAACATTTTTGAAATTCAAGTAATATATCAAAGTTACCGTATTTCAAAAATAAATGTTTGTTTTATGGGTTTGTTTAAAAAGAAAGAAATATGAAGCCTCTAGAATAGAACTATCTCTTAACTGGTATTACTTACTTTGTATGTATTATGATTGTTTTATCTAGGATTCCTTCTGATTCTCTGGTCAACCATGTTTACAATATTATTTCATCTTCATATACTGAATAATAAAAGTTGAATGTGGCTTGATTAGACTGAACTCTGAGTAGATAGAATTCACAGTATTATGTAACTTGCTGAGCAATCAACTTGGGACTTGTCTACACAGTAAAATCAGTCTGGTATCATTCTAACATTTTGGATAACCAAACTGGGTAACCTCAACAGAATCATATTACCTTTAAGAGTACGCAGTGAATGCTAGCATGGATGATAAAATTTGTAGGGAATTCATCAAAATCCTATAATAAAAAATGGGAAATTTGAACTTTAATGAAAGAGCGACCGAATATAGAAAGTTTCTATGTGGGAAAATAGATTCTATTTTTCAAATGGGGTTTTCCATTGATTTTTTAAAAACATTATAGGACATGGGAAATACTTTATATGCTAAACATTCTTCTAGGTTCCAGAATGCTCTAGTGGATAGACATGAATGTGCTTTGAAGTTTGAGTTATGTAGGTGAGATAGGTAGTAAACAAGCAGAAATACAACATAATTGCAAATTGTGCTAAATACTATGAAATAAGTTAAAATTAATATGCTGTTACTGACATTTAACTAAGATCTCAAGGATAAGGAGTAATAAATAATAAGGTTATGGACATTTCAGATAGTGGGGATACACAAAGGTAAAATACTTTGTGGAAGAAAAGAGCTTGGTGATGTCAAAAACTTAAATAAATTGTCATCTTATTTCTCCTCTGGCTGAGGAGAAAGAACACATAGGGTCAAACAAAGGTGGACAGATATACAGATGTCAGACAATATTAGGGTCTTGTAAGTCATCGCAATAATTTGCAATTCTGCCCTAAGTGTTATAGGTGGTTATTAAAGGTTTTTCTTTATTTCTTTTAAGAAGGCAAATTATATGTCTTGTGTTTTAAAGACCATTGTGATATTTAAACGATCAAAGGGATGATGGCTGGAAGATGAGCAAAAGCCAATTAATAAGCAGAAAATTGTTACTGAGTTCAGCAGACAGAAATATAGTGGCTAGACTAGGGTTGTGAAAAAAAGAAGACAGTAGTGGACAGGTTGTAATGTACTTCTCAGGTAGAACTGATGACGCTTTTGTAATGTGTTGCATAAGGACAGGCCACAGAGGTATAAAGTAAAATCCCAAACATCTGAGTTGAGCTACTGGGTCAATGTCAGCTACTAAAATGTGAAAATACTGATGAGAGGCTTATGATGTAGTGGTTGACTAGGTCATATTAATTTTGTGATGCATGTGAGGCATCCATATGAGGAGAAGTGCAGAATTCAAGGGAAATATTAAGATTCCTCAACATAGAAATATTAATTAGAGTTGTGTGACTGGAAAAAGGCTATCTAGGTGAGAAAAGAAAGCACCTGAGGGCTAAACCCTAAAAAATATGACATGTGGAAGATGTGCTGGGGAGAGAACCTGATAATGATGCTACCAAATAAGCACCAGTAGTGATACAAGGGAAGCCAGAAAAGCATGACATAATGAAAACAAAGAAATATATTAAAAGAAGGACTTTTAAAACTACGTTCATTGCTAAAACTGGAGTGGGGAATATAAGGCTGAAGGTCCGCCTCACATTTAGACAATATGGAAGTCCTTGGTGACTTCACAGGATGTTTCCTGAGAGGAAGTATGGTTAGAAGCTAGACAGTTGTGAAAAGAAAATTGCATTGAAGTTGAGAATTGGATACAGAGAAAGTTTACCTTTGACAAGAACTTGATTTAGGGAAACAGCTGGAAGAAAATTTGGTGTCAAGAAAGGTTTTAGCTTTGCTTGAATGGTTTTAAAGATGATTCTAGATCCTGTTGCATACTTACGGGAATGATCTCATAGAAAAGAAGGTTAAGGTTTACGAAAGGGTGACAAAAAAATCTAACAAAGTCTTATCAAGAACAGTAGAGGGCTGAGATTTTTATCTTGATTGCAAGCCATCATGGTAACCTGCCATAATTTTGTCAATGCTGGAGAAGGCATAGACTAGTGGACTAGAAGACACACGCACACACACAGACACACAGACACACACACCACAGAAAAACCTTTATGACTCACGGAACAGCAATCTTAAATTTCAGGCTTGTGCCAATGTCTCTTGCCTCCCAAGTTTTATGAGGGTGAAGCAAACTATCCCAGATTCATGCTGCAGTTGAGAAAATCTTAGGTTAGGAGCCCTAAATCTTTTATAATAGGTTGAAAACAAGCCTTCCCAATCTTTGTCATGGTGGAAAACTGTACCTTTATTACACAGGATGGCAAACACATTTTACCCTCTGTCCCTGGGGGAAGCACCATTTCATCTTTCAAGAATGTTCACTATGCAAATGATCTTGAGAAGATAGCCCAGAATGCATGACATCAGTATCTTTATTTGCATTGTGCAGAAACATGAGAAAACCCTGGTGAACTCTCTTCTAACCAGGTTCTAAGGTGGCAAGAAGGCATATGAGGGGTTAAGTTTTGCAAGTAGAAAGGATATTTCTTCTATTTCAATAAAAGGTAATAACAGAGAAGATCTGGTAAATGGAGGTAATTTTATGGTTTGATTGTTTGAATGTAAGTGTCCTGTTTTCTCAGTGAAGTATAGGCAAAGTACAGCCAGAATTGAAGCGTGGAAGGCTAGACGGTGAGAAAATATGAATTAATCATTGTAGAAAGTGGGAAAGTAAATTTAATAGAGAAGACACATGCTGGAAGGATCATTGCTTTGAGGATATGGATCAGGAATCCATAATGATACCAGTCCAGCTGGCTATATGATTTTCTTCAGAAATCAGTTGTATCTCAAAGAGGCTATTTCTTTTTGGGGGGTCCACACAAGTCAAGACAGACAAATTTAAAATGTTTTTTTTTATATAGATTATATTTATTTATTCATGAGAGACACACAGAGAGAGGCAGAGACCCAGGTAGAGGGAGAAGCAGGCTCCACGCAGGTAGCCTGATGCCGAACTCCATCCTGGGACTCCAGGATCACACCCTTAGCCACCCAGGCGTCCCTAAATGTAAAATATTGTACGGAAACAATTACATTGATAAATTATGGCATCCAATCTGGATAAAGAGAGAAGTGTTGAGAGGAGTGCAGGTGCGGGTCTGTGAGCGGGTGCGCATGCGGGTGCCTGTGCGGGTGCGGATGTGACAAATTGGTTGAAAGAATGGGAAAAGGTCAATGAACAAGTCTTAATAAGGTTCAAGAACTATCATACTGGAATACTGTAGCAAGCAAATCTTAGCTTTCAGCAGACAGAGGAATGTGTGAATTAATTATTTTAGGGATAGTGAAGTCTCTAGTAATATAAAGTGTGGCTGAGGAAATGGGTGAATTAGAAAGAGTGAGGTAAGCCATCGTTGTCGGGATAAGGAGGTCAAGTAATGAAGAGGCAAAGAGGACAGGTGGATTTCCATGATAGTTGTTGAAATTACCTGGTATAATGGAAGAAAGAGGGAAGGAGGCATGGACAAGGAGTCTGATGGAAGAGTCAAAGCCTTCAGTGGTTTTAGCAGAATGAACAAGAAGTTAGTATATGAGATGAATGAGGAGAAGGAAGGGTGATGCAGCACCATGGTGTGAGCTCAATGGAGCAGGGAATTTTAAAAAAGGAACATAATAAGTTCTTTATTCCTTTTTGACTACTAATCAGCAATATCATTTATGATAAGATCACAAATTAATATTCACAACTGTTTAATATATATATTTAAATACAATCTATACCTAAAATCATTTTATTTTCATAATAAGTAAAATATTTGTAAGGGTTCATTTCCATTCATCATATTTTAATTACTTTCTAAATGTCTTTAAACAGGAATTATTTAAAGGCACCTAGAAAATGGAAATAAGTCAAAGTTAGAGTAAAAATATCCTCAGGGTACTTATTTCAAAGTGCAAATGACTATAGTCATCCTATCAGTATTTAATTTTACAGTAAGAGCACATTTTGATGACTGCGTTCAATTCTTGTTGCTGTATTTATAGGACGGACGTCACTAAGATTGAAAAGGTCAAGCGAAATGACACTAACTAATTCAGAAATGAGGTGTCAAGAATTGAAGTTATAAAGCAGGGATTAACCTATAAGCAATTCAAGTGCATTTATATAGAGATAAACACACACACACAGGCACACACGAAAGCTAGTTAAAGTCGTATTTGAAAATAAATTGACAAGGTCAACAAAAGCAGCAAATTATGTGAACTGAAGAGTGAACTATAAAAAAGGGAAAGTAAAAATAAACTGTTAAGTCTAGGACGCATCTGTATATTTTAGAAATAAGACATTTATACTGTATGTACTTCTGTGGAGCTATACTCTACACAGGAGAAATAGGTTTTTATATCATTGATACAAATTAAGAAACAAATTAATCATACAGCTAATTGTTTAGTTTGTTATTCTGTGTTTATGATAGTTATTGTTTTGAATGCCAGACTATGTTGCAGTTTGGGTTTTAAAAAATGGATCTTGGGCAGCCCGGGGTTGGGGTGGGGGCTCAGCGGTTTAGCATCGCCTTCCGCCCAGGGCATGATCCTGGGGTCACAGGATCGAGTCCCGTGTCGGGCTCCCTGCATGGGGCCTGCTTCTCCCTCTGCCTGTGTCTCTGCCTCTCTCTCTCTCTCTCTCTCTCTCTCTCTCTCCCTCTCTCTCTCTGTCTATGAATAAATAAAATACTAAAAAAATAAAATAAAAAATAAAGTCCATTTTAAAAATAGCAAAGGGTCTGATATACTAATATCAAAGACGATATACTAATGGTCAGTAAGCACATGTGAAAAATGCCCCAGGTCTTTTTGGTAGCGGATGCGAATCAAAGCACGGTGAGAGCACGTCAGCCCCGGGAGGTCGCCGCTGGGACCCGGGGCGCCAGAGGCGGGGGCAGGTGTGGGGTCATGGGGAGGGGGCGACCCCCCCGGTCAGGGAGCGCGAGGGCAGCGCCCTCACTTTGGGGACCTCTCTGGCAGGTCCTCAGAATGTGAAACAGAGTCACCATATAACTTAGCAATTTTCCTCCTAGGTAAATACCCCCAAATAGTAAAAATACACCTACGCAAACATCGGGGTGCAGGTGTCCCGGCGTTTCATTGCATCTGTATCTTTGGGGTAAATCCCCAGCAGTGCAATTGCTGGGTCGTAGGGCAGATCTATTTTTAACTCTTTGAGGAACCTCCACACAGTTTTCCAGAGTGGCTGCACCAGTTCACATTCCCACCAGCAGTGCAAGAGGGTCCCCCTTTCTCCGCATCCTCTCCAACATTTGTGGTTTCCTGCCTTGTTAATTTTCCCCATTCTCACTGGTGTGAGGTGGGATCTCGTTGTGGTTTCGATTTGTATTTCCCTGATGGCCAGTGATGCAGAGCATTTTCTCACGTGCATGTTGGCCATGTCCATGTCTTCCTCTGTGAGATTTCTCTTCATGTCTTTTGCCCATTTCATGATTGGATTGTTTGTTTCTTTGCTGTTGAGTTTGATAAGGTCTTTATAGATCTTGGATACTAGCCCTTTATCTGACACGTCATTTGCAAATATCTTCTCCCATTCTGTAGGTTGTCATTTAGTTTTGTTGCCTGTTTCTTTTGCTGTGCAGAAGCTTCTTATCTTGATGAAATCCTGATAGTTCATTTTTGCTTTTGTTTCTTTTGCCTTCAGAGATGTATCTTGCAAGAAGTTACTGTGGCCGAGTTCAAAAAGGGTGTTGCCTGTGTTCTCCTCTAGGATTTTGATGGATTCATGTCTCACATTTAGATCTTTCATCCGTTTTGGGTTTATCTTTGTGTATGGTGCAAGGGAGTGGTCTAGTTTCATTCTTCTGCATGTGGATGTCCAATTTTCCCAGCACCATTTACTGAAGAGACTGTCTTTCTTCCAGTGGATAGTCTTTCCTCCTTTATTGAATATTAGTTGACCATAAAGTTCAGGGTCCACTTCTGGGTTCTCTATTCTGTTCCATTGATCTATGTGTCTGTTTTTGTGCCAGTACCACACTGTCTTGATGACCACAGCTTTGTAGTACAACCTGAAATCCAGCATTGTGATGCCCCCGGCTCTGGTTTTCTTTTTCAATATTCATTCCCCTGGCTATTCGGGGTCTTTTCTGATTACACACAAATCTTAAGATGATTTGTTCCAACTCTCTGAAGAAAGTCCATGGTATTTTGATAGGGATTGCATTAAATGTGTAAATTGCCCTGCGTAACATTGACATTTTCACAATATTAATTCTTCCAATCCATGAGCATGGAATATTTTTCCATCTCTTTGTGTCTTCCTCAATTTCTTTCAGAAGTGTTCTGTAGTTTTTGGGGTATAGATCCTTTACCTCTTTGGTTAGGTTTATTCCTAGGTATCTTATGCTTTTGGGTGCAATTGTAAATGGGATGACTCCTTAATTTCTCTTTCTTCAGTCTCATTGTTAGTGTATAGAAATGCCACTGACTTCTGGGCATTGATTTTGTATCCTGCCACACTACCAAATTGCTGTATGGGTTCTAGCAATCTTGGGGGGGAGTCTTTTGGGTTTTCTATGTACAGTATCATGTCATCTGTGAAGAGGGAGAGTTTAACTTCTTCTTTGCCAATTTGAATGCCTTTTATTTCTTTTTGTTGCCTGATTGCTGAGGCTAGGACTTCCAGTACTATGTTGAATAGCAGTGGTGAGAGTGGACATCCCTGTCGTGTTCCTGATCTTAGGGGAAAGGCTCCCATTGTTTCCCCATTGAGAATGATCTTTGCTGTGGGCTTTTCGTAGATGGCTTTGAAGATACTGAGGAATGTTCCCTCTATCCCTACACTCTGAAGAGTTTTGATCAGGAATGGATGCTGTATTTTGTCAAATGCTTTCTCTGCATCTATTGAGAGGATCATATGCTTCTTGTGTTTTCTCTTGTTGATATGATCTAGCATATTGATTGTTTTACGTGTTGAACCACCCTTGTTCCCAGGGATAAATCCCACTTGGTCATGGTGAATAAACCTCTTAATATACTGTTGGATCCTATTGGCTAGTATCTTGAATTTTTGCACCCATGTTCATCAGGGATATTGGTCTATAATTTTCCTTTTTAGTGGGATCTTTGGTTTGCGGATCAAGGTTATGCTGGCCTTATAAAGTGAGTTTGGAAGTATTTCCTCCATTCCTATTCTTTGAATCAGCTTTAGTAGAATAGGTATTATTTCTTTAAATGTTTGATAGAATTCCCCTGGGATGCCATCTGGCCCTGGACTTTGGTGTCTTGGGAGGTTTTTGATGACTGCTTCAATTTCCTCCCTGTTTATTGGCCTGTTCAGGTTTTCTATTTCTTCCTGTTCCAGTTTTGGTAATTTGTGGTTTTCAAGAAATGCGTCCATTTGTTGGCATATAGCTGCTTATAATACATTTTTAAAAATCATTTGTATTTCCTTGGCATTAGTTGTGATCTCTCCTCTTTTGTTTATGATCTTGTTAATTTGAGTCTTTTCTCTTTTCTTTCTAATAAGCCTGGTTTATGTATCTTATTAATTCTTTCAAAGAAACAACTCCTGGTTTTTCTGGTCTCTATTTCAGTGAGTTCTGCTTGACTCTGTATTATCTCTCTTCTTCTACATGGTATAGGCTTTATTTGCTGTTCTTTTTCCAGTTCCTTTAGGTGCAAGGTTAGCTTGTATATTTGAGTTTTTTTCCATTTTTTTTTTTTTTGAGAGATGCTTGTATTGCGATGTATTTCCCTCTTAGGACTGCTTTCTCTGTACCCCAAAGAGTTTGAACAGTTGTATTTTCATTTTCATTAGTTTCCATGAATCTCTTTAATTCTTCTCAATTTCCTCGTTGACCCTTTCATCTTTTAGCAGGATGCTCTTTAACCTTCACGTGTTTGAGTTTCTTCCAAATTTCTTTGTGTGATTGAATTCTAGTTTCAAAGCATCGTGGTCTGAAAATATGCAGGGGAGAATCCCAATCTGTTGGTATTGGTTGAGACCTGATTGTGATCCAGTATGTGGTCTATTCTGGAGAAAGTTCCATGTGCACTTGAGAAGAATGTGTATTCAGTTGTGTTCAGATGGAGAGTTCTGTATAAATCTATGGAATCCATTTGGTCCAGTGTGTCATTCAAGGCCCTGGTTCCATTGGTGCTCTTCTGCTTAGAAAATCTGTCATTTGCTGAGAGTACAGTATTGAAGTCTCCTACTATTAGTGTATTATCTTAGTATCTAAGTATGTCTTTCCTTTGGTTATTAATTAATTGATATACTTGGCAGCTCCCACATTAGGAGCATAAATATTCATGATTGTTAGGTCTTCTTGTTGGATAGACCCTTTAAGCATGATATAGTGTCCCTCTTCATCTCTTACTACAGTCTTTGGGATAATCTCATATGAAGATTGCTACCCCTGCTTTCTTTTGAGTTCTATTTGAATGATAAATGGTTCTCCAACCTTTCATTTTCAGGCTGGAGGTGTCCTTAGGTCTAAAATGAGTCTCTTGTAGACAGCAAATACATGGGTCTTGCTGTTTTATCCAATCCAATACCTTGCATCTTTTGATGGGATCATTTAGCCCATTCATGTTCAGAGTAACTATTGAAAGATATGAATTTAGTGTCATCATAATACCTATTCAGCCCCTGTTTTGTGGGTTATTTCTTTAGGCTTTGTCTTTCTTTTACAGGGTCCCCTTTAATATTTCTTGCAGAACTGGCTTGGTGGTCACATATTCTTTCAGTTTCTGTCAATCTTGGAAGCTCTTTATCTCTCCTTCTATTCTGAATGAGAGCCTTGCTGGATAAAGTATTCTTGGTAGCAGGTTCTTCTCCTTTAGGATCCTGAATATACACTGCCAGCCCTTTCTGGCCTGCCAGGTCTCTGTGGAGAGGTCTGCTGTGAATCTGATATAATTCTCTTATCTAGAGCTGCTTTAAGGATTTTTCTTTCTCTTTGAAATTTGAAAGTTTCACTATTAAATGTAGAGATGTTGAATGGTTTTTATTGATTTTTTGGGGGCGGGGGGAATCTCTCTATCTCCTGAATCTGAATGCTGTTTCCTTCCCCAGATTAGGGGAGTTCTCAGCTATGATTTGTTCAAATATACTTTGTGGTCTTCTCTTTCTCTCAGCCTCTTCTGGAATCTCAATAAGACGAATATTCTTCCTTCTCAAGCTATTATTTATTTCCCTAAGCCTTTCCTCTTGGGTTCTTATTTGTTTTTCTCTTTTTTCCTTAGCTTCCTTCCTTACCACAAACTTGTCTTCTATGTCACTCACTTTCTTTTCCATCTTATTAACCATAGCAGTTAGAGCATCCAGTTTGGACTTCATCTCAGTTAAAGTATTTTTAATTTCAGCCTGATTAGATCTCAATTCTATAGTAACAGAGTCTCTAGAGTCCTTTATGCTTTTTTCCAGAGCCACCTAGTAACTTTATAATTGTGCTTCTGACTTGAATTTCTAACATCATATTTAAATCCATGTTCAGTAACTGTGGCAGAGAGGAGTGTTTCTGGTTCCTTCTTTTGTGGTGCATTCTTTCCTCTAGTCATTTTGTCCAGTGCAGAGTGGCTGTATGAGTGAGCTGAGTCAAAAATATCAACCACAACCTAATAAAATACACCCTAGATGATTCCTAAAAGATCAGAGACCTGAAAATAAAAGAAAAAGAAGAACAGACCCCTTCCTACCTTGTCAGAAGTGATCACTTTTCTCTCTGTAGTGTTCCAACTGTTCTCTCTTTACATCTCAGGTCGAATTCACAGGTGTTGAAAGTTCTATAGGTAAGTTTGTGGGGCCAGGTGAGTTGAGGACCCCTACTCTTTGGCCATCTTGCCAAGATTTGGCCCATGAGTAGTTCTTTATACTAACTCCCACTGCCTTTGAATTTCAAAGAAAATCCACTCTTTAGAGACAAAACGAAAATAGTGTTTAAATATTTCTTTGTTGTTTCTTAAGGTGTTTGTTAAGCAACCCAATCTCTCTTTCAGCATATCAAGAATTCAGTTTTAAAGAAGCCAAATCCAAGATCTCTTCCATTGGTCAACAAGTGTGCATTAGGAGAATTCTTTCCTCTTTTAAGAATTGCAGATTCTGGGTGGGAAATATTTCCACTGTGATCTCTATTTTACAGCAATGAAAGAATCTCAATTTCCACACAATCCTGTGTGGAAGATAAGTGGACACTCCTTGTATGGTAAGCAACATCTGGAAATCATTGGGCAACTATTATTAGCTAATCGTTTGAAGATCTCTGGTAAGAAAAAGGGAGAAAGCTTTCTATTACCAAACTAAGCATACTGTCCAAACTTATGGGAGCAATGGATGAAATTCTTAATAATGAGAAACAGGTTTGTATTATTAGTAAAGGGTTATGTAAGTATTCAGTTGTGCATACTTATAAATAAGGAAGCAGGTCCTCTTTCTTGCTCTCTCTCTCTGTCTCTCTCTGCTTTGCTTTTTTGTCTCCAGGTCAAGTTATCAAAAGTGAATATAAGTATTAATAATAATTAAAGACATAAAAATTTGCATGTTACAGTATCTTTTTTTCAAGTGTTTAATATAGTGTTTGGTAAATATGTATTAATGTTAATATTGAACTCAATTATCAGAAAAGTGACACTTAAAAATTACACTTAAAAATTCAATTGGTAATAGTAAGCATTAAGACAATAATATGTTTGATAATTTTCAACTATGAATTACAGAGGATAACTGCATGTATTTATTTACACATTCTATTTTTTCTATTAAATCCCTTCATTTTATTCATGTTTACAGTTACTAAGACACTGCCAGAAATACAGAATTGTTGAGGTTTTGTAGTTTTGCCAATGTCTCATAAATCATAATCATCAATCTTTTGATAATGAGTGCCTTCATTTCTTCACACTTAATACTGTGTTAAACTTTAAAACTGACTATTGGAATTTTAACTATATGATCTAAGTAAGTCAAGAAAAAGTAACAATCACAAAAAAGAATGTGATGGTTTGTTCCATAAATTCAAGTACATCATTCATTCTATAAAGATTTCTAGGTTCACCAGAATTCTTTCTATATAGATTTTAAAATGTATAAGTAAAGTATGTAAATATGGTAAGTGGGAAAATACTTTTGATTTATAAGTGATTTATCTAGTAAAACAATGAAATCCTCAACTCTTATGATATTGTGAACATTTTGAGTCATTAGCACCACACTGAAGGCTACTCAGTTTTACACATTTTAAACAAAATATTTTATCTTAAAAGCTTATATCTGGGAGAATTGTTTTTGGTTTTTTAATATATACTATACATGCTGATACACATTTCTAATACTCCTAGAACTTATATGACCACTAGAAAATGGCAAATGAATAAATGGTTGGCCAAGAACTTATTGAACTATAATATAAAGAGTATAATGTTTAACATGGTAATTGTGCTTATGGTCTTCAAAAATTATGTTGGGGTCAAGTAAATTGAACAGAAGCTAATTTATTATAATTATCATTTATTTAATGTTACCAGAAATGCATTCAGGGCAAAGTGAATCAGAGCAATTGGTTTGGGAAATGTGTTTCACTGAGGAACGTTTTCGGGGGGAGCCAGTGGGGATTGTCCTAGGAGAAGGACATTGTTCTGCCCACTGTTCTTATAACTGACTGAAGATGCATATGCATGCAACACACACGTACATGTATGTATATGTTTGGATATGCTACATATGTGTATGTGCATGTGTACACACGCACACATACCTATCACCTTCAACAATGCAGAACAAAATGAAATGGGTTTGTCTTCCTCCGCTGAATCATCAGCCTCTAAGCTATGTTCTTTTCCCTTTAAATCTGTCTTTGGCATGATTTTGCCTTCTTCAAATGTTGTCTGGATAAGTGAGCAAATTTCAACACATGGTAGGTTCTCTCTGAAGCATTGTTCTGAATGTAATAATCCTTTAGGAGCTGGAGTGCTTCACTTTAGCCCAAGTTTTTCCCTGCTATCCTTCATATAAGAATAATTAAATTTGGGGCACTGGGATGGCTCAGTGGCTTGAGTGACCAATTCTTGGTTTCACCTCATGTCACAACCTCACTGTCATGGCATCAGGCACCATGTCAGGCTCTGGGCTCAGCTCAGAATCTCTTCAAATTCTCTCTCTTTCTCCCTCCTGTGCACTCCCTCTCTCTCTCAAATAAAATCTTAAAAAAAGTAATTGATGCTGTAGAATTCCTCAGTCGGTAAATGTGCAATTTTCATTATTATGTAATTAGCTCACTGTCAGGCTCTCCTCTCTTTCTCTGGAAGTAAATGATGTAATCATACCCAGGAACATTGCTTCAATTATGCATATAACCAGGTAGTTTGCAACTCTTCATCTCCAACACCTATATCTTGAATTTCTGTCTCTTATTTCCAGTAGCCGTTAGAATGTATTCAGCTGGATGTTAAAGGCACTTGAAACTCAAATCTTCACAATCTGCCTCCTTTTAGGTTCTTGGACCCAGTTCTAATGTGAGGGCAAAAAATTCCCCAATGGGGACGCCTGGGTGGCTCAGTGGTTGAGTATCTGGCATCAGCTCAGGTCACGACCCGGGTCCTAGGATCAAGTCCCCCCAGGGAGCCTGCTTCTCCTTCTGCCTATTTCTCTGCCTCTCTCTGTGTGTCTCTCAGGAATAAATAAAATCTTTTTAAAAAACTTTAAAAAGATGTTTCCCCAATAGCACCAATCAATTGTCAGACATCAGTTCAGTGTCTGAGAATTTAACTGAATTCTGACACTATCTGCTCAGAGATAGCATCATATTTCATAAATTAAGAGTTCAGCCCTACAGGACTGCCTCTGCCCCCACTTCAACTACCAGTTACAAGTCTAAGTAGTTACCTGTGCTTCTGACTGGTTACAAATTGGAGGTTCCAACAACCCCCTCTAACTCAGGATGACAAACACCAACTCTGGGTTGTTACCTCTACTTTTGACTGGTGGGCTATGAATTAGAGGTTCCCAGAATCCTCTTTGGAGTTTGCTTAATTTGCTAGAGTAGTTCAGACCTTCGAAAAATATTTTACTTACGACATCACATGTTTATTATAAAAGCAAATAACTCAGGAACAGCTAGATGGAAAAGATGCAGAGGAGATATGGGGCCCAAATGGGAAGGCTAAGTTCTATCCTTTATTTCTTTTTGTCCTTCATTGTTCACATATCTTCAGTTTTTCAATGTCTTTTAATTCTAGATTAGCATTTTTTAAAAACCCATCGATTCTTTTCCATTCCCATTATCACTATCATTGGATGAAGCAGAGAAATAACCTCCTTGAGAGTGGTTTCTCTTTCTACATTATGATCAGGATGGTATTTTTAGGGGCACCTAGGTAGCTCAGTGGGCTAAGTGTCTGCCTTCAGCTCAGGTCATGACCCCAGGACCCTGGGATCGAGCCCTGGGTTGGGGGTCCCCACTCAGTGAAGAGCCTGCTTCTCCCTCTGCCTCTGCCCCTCCCCCTGCTCATGGTCTCTTTCTATCTCTCTCAAAAAAATAAATAAAATCTTTTAAAAAATGGTATTTTATTGACCTTAAAATAGTTCATTTTTTCCCTTTCTTTATAGGATACATTCTAGCCTTCTTAACATATGAAGTGGTTCTGAATGCTCTAAATCCTGAATTATGTATTCAAATATGTGACTTATAAAATTCTCTATAATAATTTTATCTTTTATTCTGAGCACTGCCAATCCCTAACTCAATTTAGTGACTACTTAGACATAAGTAAACTCAGCCACCTTAGGATTTCTGACTTGGTCAATCAATTATTTGAACTCTGAATTTTGGATACAAATTTCTAAAAAACAACAACAAAAAAAGTTTTACAACAAGAACAAAACTACCTGTAATATAAACTGACTTTTTTATTTGCAATAGAGATACAAATAAATAAAGATACAAATAAGTAAAGATACAAAGAAATAAAATTTCTTTGAGATATTCAAATTCAGATTATGGTTTATATTTTTTCTACAAGGAAGTTGAAAACTCTTCTTATAGCAGATGTATTAAATGTGTATGGAGAATAAATACAGATGTAAAACATTTGTGAGTCTACCTTTTTTAAGTAAATTTCTAACCAGTATATAAAATTCTGTCTGCTTTTAGAACAAATATTTGCTTTAATAGCCACACAATAAATATTTATCTGTGTCTGTTATCATTGTAAATAAGTAGATTTCATATTTTATAAAACTGAAAGAAACTTGTATTTAGAGAAAGATCAGTTCCAAATGGGATGATAGGTGAAAATTTTACTGAAAATGCATTTGAGCTGTCCTTTGGAATCTAAATGGGAATTGGACAAATAGGTGTGGGGAAAAGGCATTTTGTATTTTTGTGAACATGGAAAAAATACAAGTTATTAAAAGACAGTGGTTAAGGCCAACAGTTGGGTAAAAGATTAAAAAACAAACGGTTGGCAAGAGAAAAAGGAAGCTCTGATAAGTATAGACTCTAACTTGTTACTGAGAAAACTTCAGAACACGGCTTCCTTCTATCTTTCACTCTTCTAGATATTGTACAAACCAATCCAGAGCCATCTGGACTTAATATCATTTCTTTCAACGCTTTCTTTCTTGTTTGACTTTCAGTACCGACTATACTACAGGCCATATATTTCTTTATCATTAAGTAAACACTGATTTTTGAGGCAGGCTCTGTGCTGGCAAGGGTATAATAAGAAGAGTTAAATCCTATGTAGACTCCTTGGACTCTATTACGTACTCAAAAACATAAGGATGATAATGAGAAAGTCCTATTCTCAAGGATTTTGTCCTGGATGGAAAAAAAAAAAAGGAAATACATGAAATTTCTAAGTAAGCTGATTTTGTTATTATCTCAAACACTGCATCTTTTATGACGTCTTGGTATCCACAAGCAGATGTGATGCATGTAGAATC
Organism: Vulpes lagopus; assembly: GCF_018345385.1. NCBI lineage: Eukaryota > Metazoa > Chordata > Mammalia > Carnivora > Canidae > Vulpes > Vulpes lagopus. The sequence goes on from NC_054824.1 coordinate 104,129,599, forward strand.
CATACCTCCTTATGCCATAGAGTCTACCAGCAGTGGAGTTGGCCAATCAATTTTATCCCCATCAATTAGACAGAGTATGCTTATTTATCTTTCTACCATATGAATTTAAGGAAAGCCTGTATGCCTACTATGTTTTATCCCCATCAATTAGACAGAGTATGCTTATTTATCTTTCTACCATATATGCCTACTATGTTGGTTTAAATAATCTGAGGAGTGAATTCAGCAATATCAAATAATGTTAAAAGGTCATGGAGATTGAGAATGTGGGCAAGACCATTGAAATTAGAGTGGCATTGGTGACTCTAGAGATACCAGTATCAGTAAAATGGAGACACCAACATCAGGTCAAGAAGAGCTAAAGATAAAGTACAACCCATTCTGCTCTAACCTGATTCGTGCATTCCTAAATGTTGCCACACTATGCACAGCAGAGCAGTCGCTTCTATAGCACTCACAGAGAAACCGGGGTTAGGATTGTAGCACTCAAAAACTCTGTCAACAACACATTAAGACAATAAAATGGAATAGAAAACTTTGCCAAACTAATAAAAACTATAACACAGTTTTAAACTAATTAGTCCAGAAATCTATAAAATATATTTATATCAACAAATAAATGTAAACAGTTAAGAAACATATAACGTATGACATATACTACAATAAATATGACACTTAACCTCGAAAAAGCCCTGGGATTTGTTTATGGAAGTGGACATAGGGAAGGTTGTAGCAATCTGAGTCACTGTGAAAGGATAGAAGGAAGATAATCTGAATGCAGACAGAAACTCACGACAGCACAGGGCCCGGGTGTGCTTGTAAAACCCACAACTAACACTCAATGGCCAGAGGTCCCTGCTGATGTTTGGGGTGCGTGCGGGTGTGCGTATTGTGTATTGTTCGGTGGCTAGTCTCAGGTGAGTGCAGCTTTCCACATCCACCTAGCGCTTCTTGTGGACAATATCTCGCGTAAGCAAACACAAAATCTGCACTCTGCTTATATTGTTCCTTAGCATATCACTCTTATTGGAAAACGTTCCTTTTTCAAAACAAGCATGAGAGCAGAACTGACTATAGGTTGTGAGAAAGTGTGATAAGCTAATGGGTCATTTGTTCCTCTTGCTAAAATATCTCAGCAGAAATTACTTGGACATAGCTATGACAGTATTCTGAGAGAAATATTAGCAGTAGTATTCTGAGAGCAAAGCAATATTTTACGTAGAAAAATTATGAAAACCAGTAGATTTAATTCAAGTAAATGAAGAAAGGCACAGGGATCAAATAAATTTTGACTATCTTATAACAAGGCTCCCAAACATGCATATGTATCCTCAGGTCCCATACAAATTGCATATTTCTGTTGTACATAAATTCCAGCACCATATCCCTAGTACCTTCCTAATCAAATAGAGAAATTCTCCGACTCTGGTTCTCCATATTTTACTTAAGCTATTTTTCCAGGAGAGTCAGTGAAATTCATGTCTAGTTCAGTTTTTAATGTGTCACTAAGAAGACTTCATTCATTCAATCATTCATTCCTGGAAGCTATAGGCCTTTTTCCTTTCATAGCAATAATCAGGCATTTATTCTCTGTTCTGATTTCTTTTTCACTTGAAGATTTTAATTGCCAGGATGGGGGTGTGCGTGTGTGTGTATATGTGTGTGTGTGTTATGTGTATATACATTCTGTATATATGTATGTATATATCCCAGAAGACATAGCAGCATTTGTGTATGTTATATATAGAGAGAATTTTAGTATATTACACATATACAATTTTTTTAAAACCCTATCCCTAGAAAATTTGAAAATGAGGCCACAAAATCCAGTGACTATTATCCATAGATACACAAAGGCATATTTCTGTTCTTATAAAATGTTGCAAAGCTTTAGGCAGGCACATTTACATATCTAAATCCCTTGGCAATATAATTCAACCACCACTAGAGTTATTACAAGTGAACCAGGGCATATGCTTATCAGAATATGTTAAATTCTCTTATACTGATAGTCTGTTTCAGCAAAAGCTTAATTTCAGATTACTGTAAGTGGCACGTGGAATGTATCCGGTGATGTACTTCAGTAATGACAGGATAAGAGAAATATGCAGGGGCACATTTCTCACAAACTGAAAGACACCATGGGCGATAGATTTTCTTTTCAACTGAAAGGTATTTTTACTAAAACCTTAAGCTTGTTTTCATTATTTCTTTAAAACCTCATGTCGTTTTATAGAAAAAAATTACGATTTCCACTGCTGGGGAACTGTTACCAATGCAAGCAATGACAACATCAATTTCCGTCCAGTGCTTTTTTAAGTTTTTAATTTAAATTCTAGTTAACATATACAGTTGCTTTTTTAAAATATAAAGTTGGACTTACAGTCTATTATAAACCTCTAGGAGATAGGAGGGGATTCATCCTAGATATTAGAGCTACAGCACCAAAACGTTACAATAGTTGTGTAGGTTTCAAATCTGAGAAATGGTGCCTAACACCCACCTCTGAGTTCCACTAACGGAAGCTGGTGAACCAGATTGTGAAAATAACTGCCGAAGGTGCTCCTCAAGATGTTGTTTCTTGTCTCTCAAATAGTTGTGATTTACTCTGCGTCACACAACAACCCTCTTTTAGAAATTTCATCGTTAATACTCCTATTTGAGTAGGAAACATTAGGTCAAGTTACGGCATTATCTATATTATATTTATGGTGGATTTCTGATGAATCCAGTTTTATTGTGTGGTATACTAAGCATTTTTATGAACTCCCAAGTAGGATCGAAAAAAACCGGAGTTATTCGAGGCTGGAAAAATGTTTGAGTGGAACCTGAAACATAATCTGCAAACCACGGTTCCTCTTCATTTTATGTATATTTCAAGGGAAATTTAATTCAGATGTTTCCGATTAATGCACACTTAGCTCATCAAACTTGTTGTGCAAGAGTTACTTGATTTCCAGGAAGCCTTTCTCTTTGCAAGCCATTTCCCTCTGTACGAGGAAGTCTAGTTCTGCCTGTGTTAGATACTGTGCAAAACTGGAAACACTTCTGGTGCCTTTTTTTTTTTTTAATGTGTCTGAGTTCATACTTTTGCTTGACGAGAACTTTTAAAGCAACCATGTCCCTTGTCTTCTTATAAAAGCAGTAAAAAGAAAATAACTGATATACTAGATGTGACTTAATCAAACTCCACAAATTAGAAAAATAATTTGTGAATTTATATTACACTGAACCATACAATCTTTGACTGCAAAATGGCTAACATATGTTAGAAGCAGTAATGGAAAGAAATTGAACCAAAAGTCAAAGGATCTGGTTTCTAACCTCAATCCTGCCACACACTTTCTAGGTGACTTTGGAAGAATCATATTGTTTTTCTTTATCTTTATCTGTAAAATGAGGGGGTTGAATAACATGATTTCCCTGGAAACAATTCTTAAAATTCTGTCTAATTTGTAAACTCAGTATGCATTTTGTCGTGGTAACATATATATGTGTATACATATTTATATATACATATGTAATACAGCTGTGTCTCAAAATATCATCAAAAATCTATTTTACTTCAAGAAATTATCTTAATTCACTAAAATAAGTCTATAGCAAAATATATCTTGGTCAAAATTTAACTAAAGTCTTACAAAAATATTTTCTATAATTTTTCTGTGACCTGCTTTTATGAAAAAGAAACAAAAGATATGGCAAGGACTGAATTATGGGTTAATATTCTTTCCAGACTAGATTACAGTGTTTACATATAATACACATGTACAGCTATTACATCAGTGGTCTTTACATGACAAGTAATATAACAATGACATTCCTAAGACCCTGAAAATTTTGAGATCATTTTCTTAACTAGGATAGTTTGCTTCACACTACGATAACAGAGTCCCTATGTCTCAGTAGTTTAAAACAACCGTAGATTATTTCAAGCACATGTCCTTTGTGGGTTATCTGGGGCTGGGCTCCATGTCGTCACTCAGGGATCCACGTGGATGGATATACTTCACTTCTGGCTTTATTTGACAATCGTGGCAAGAGTGGGAAGAGCATGAGAAATCACTAACGGTTCTCAAGTTTTTACAGAAGCTGGCTTATAACCTCTGCTGTGTATTAGTGACCATTGCAAGTTGCCTAGCTACACGTGACCTTCAAACAAGTGAGAAAGCACAAGTCTAGCATGTACCTGGGAAGCAAATGAGAAATAAGTGGTAGACAGTGTCAGTGACTCCCACAATGCAGATTTTTAGTGTAGCAAACTACTTAAGAAAAGAAAGTTGACTAACCTTAGATTTTTGAAATCCAGAGTGTTTTTTAATTGAAATAACTTTAAAAACCATATAATTAACTATCCCCTAAGCTTTATTTTAAAATGCTCATTTCAATTAGTACATTTAAGAATACAAAATGTTATTATGCTTAATGCTAAAATTATTCTTATAAAATCCTTTTTTTAACTTAATAAGGACATTCATGGGTTTGACAAATTTATAATTTTAGATAATAGCTGATATATATCATTTCCTTTATACATATCATACATTCTTTTACTTATACATATATCCTCTGTGCCAACAATTAGTAAAAATTATTCTCAATGTTTATTCCAAAAAAGAAACAATTTATTTGTATTGTCTTTACTCACATATCTTTGAAGTATTGGTTTATTACCATTCTAGATCAAGACATGACCTCTCCGAGTCTTCCATTTATAGATGAAGAATTGGTAACTCAAGTGATGCCTCCCTCAGTCCTTACCAGTATACTTAGAGCTCAATTTTTTCATTTTTAATCACTTCTTTTCTACCTTATTGAAGTATGATCAACAAAACTGTATATATTTGAAGCGTACAATATCGTGATTTGATATTTGAATATTGCCACATGATTGCCACAGTAAAGCTAATTAACACACCCAAACACAGAGTACTTTTGTTTTTGTAATGAAAGCACTTAGGACCTACTCCTTTTGCAATTTTCAAGTCTACGATACGTTATTATTTATAGTCACTATGCTGCATACAAGGTTGTCAAAACTTATTTATCTAATAACTGGGAGATTGTACTCTTTCACCAACATCTTCTCATTTCCCCAGGCCCCAGTCTCTGGCCACTACCATTCTCCTTTTTGCTCTGATGAGTTTGTCTTGTTTGATTATTTTATCTAAAAAAACAATAATGTTTCTTTTGTTTGGATTATTTTAAATATGGTTTAATATAATGCCAAGTAGTGAATTTTCTGTACGTTATCTGATTCTTAGAACATTGAGCATTCTAATGGAACTCCTACAGTCTGTTGAATATTGGGGGAGAATCTAAGTGCTATCTTCAAACTTTTTGTTGTTGTTGTTAGTTGGTTTGTTGGTTTGTTTTCAGGGGAGAGGAAGGATCTGCTTCAATGCCAAATGGACCAATGGTATGAAAAAGAGATACTAGTTCAAAGGCATTCCTTCGCAATATGGTACTGCTTCCTCTTCTGTGCTACCACAGTGCATGTGCTATTGAGTTGAAATTAGGGCTTCTGTACTAGATTGCAAACTCCTTGAAGTCAAGAAGCAGGCTTATATATCTCAATAACTCTAGAACTTACTCCTAATTGGGTGAAATTTAATCTCTATTGAGTAAAATGTAAATGTCAAGTACTTCATAAAGTACTTGCACATATCTCATCTCACTTAACCCCTCACACACTCAGGAAAGAGGATACTGCCCCCATTGTGCATGTAAGAATATTAAAGCTCAGATGACACAATTGAAAATACCCAATGCTGCATCAGGGTCAGGACAAGATGTAGACCTGGTTATTTTGAAGCCACGTAGGATAATATTTCCTCTATAACCTCTGTTTCATATATGAGGAGTCAGGCACAGAATAAACAGCCAATTAATAAGTGTTAAATGAGCCAATGTGATAATGTTGTAGAATTTTTAGCTGTGGAAGTCATGACAAGTAGTAGATAGTGTAGGACGTTGCCATGTGGACCCAAAGCACAAGGAGCACAGAGCATGGCTAGTTTTCTAGTCAACCACAGGAGGTGCTGAAAGAAAGGAAAGCTACCAGAATAAGGATTGTTAAAAGGTCAAAGCAGCTACATACCACTGGTCAGTTTATTATGAAATGAAAGGCACAGTGAGGGTAACAATGGAAGGACTAATGACCCCAAATTGTTTAATGGTAACTGACTCCTATTAATGATAGTTTGTTCTGTTGTTCTTTCCCTTTGTATAGCTGCATATAAAATTACTGATGTAATTCCTATCACTTTTCTAACCTAGTCATAAAATACATATTTATATTTTTACTTAAAATAATCAGAGTATCTAATAGAAATGAGACCATAACTATTAAAAATTCAATGCATTGCACAGAATTAAATTATTATTTCTCTTATTTCTGATTTTTTTTCATAGAAGTCAACTTTGTGGAGACAAACAATGGCCTTGGGCTAATATTTACACTCTTTTATTTTAGGAAACTAGGAGTTTAGCATAGAGATGAAAAGAAGCACAAAGAGAGATGGATGTAGCTCTAATCTATTTTGATCCTACGTATCTTACTATCAAATTTTCCAACACTAATGTATTTTGGTCCTTATTTTCTTTTGGTTGGAATATTTTGATATTTACTATAGTGAGAATTATGACAGTATGTGTATATATATATTCATTGTATCTTTATACAATTTTGATCTCAGTAATTTCTAATAGAGTCTATTTTGTTTTTCTATATAGCTAACGTTTTGATACATTTTGTTGTACTTTCCTGTATAGCTCTTTAATATGTTCTGCTCCCTTAGTTTCTTGGGTATATTCTTCTAAATTTAAAATATGCTTCTGCTCACTTCAAGCTCATTTTGAATTCTGGACTTACTTTCCAGGGGGAGAATAAACACTTCCTTTCTGAAACATCTTCTCTAGCTTCTGTCAACAGCAAACATAATGAGCTTGCTTCTAAGACATCACTTAGGACATCGATGAAAATGCTAAGTAGCTTGTATTGTTGATCTTGGAAGCAGTATAGAATCAATTCTATAATCAATCAAGGCTGTATTTCTGACATTGTAGAGCTCATCGTGGTGATCATGACTCTCAGATGACACTTATTTGACTTTACAAGGTAGAGACAGGTACATCTGTTTATTACATGATGCAAATGTAGTCTGACCTTAGATCACTGTGTTTCTAGAATGATGCGAAAGATAACAGTATTCTTCCAGCCATTCAGTTTAAGAATCCTAAAATATGACTAATAAGAGGTAAATGATTACTTCTATAAATACAGTATTTTTCAATTAAGCCTAAAATATATTTTGATAGCCTTTGAGGGAACCAAAGAAACATACAGGACTTAATCACAAAGATCTAAGGGAAGTCTATCATGATTTAGTCAAAATAATTGTACAGAATCCTCTAGTGGCAATATAAATTGAATGTTTGTGTCCCTCCCCTAAGAAATCCATATGTTGAAGACCTAACCCCCAACAGGATGGTATTAGGAGGTGGGTACTTTGGGAGACAATTAGTTGTAGATGAGGTCATGAGAATGGAGCCCCTATGATGAAGTAGTGTCCTTCTAAAAGGAAAAGACACTGGAGCTTCCTCTCTTCAACATATGAAGACACTAAGAAGGCCCTGCCTGGTAATCAGGAAAAGGACTCTCATGGGAGAACTGAATTGACCAGCACTTGGCCCTGGATTTCCCAGCCTCCAGAACTGTGAGAAAGAAATTTCTGTTTTTTAAGCCATCCAGTCAATGGTGTTTTGTTATGGCAGTCCAAGTGGACTAACATATTTGGCATTGTGCTTTACGATTCAGTCATAGACTGAAAGGAATACTAAGAGAAATGGAGGATATTAATGAAAGAAACCAATACAATTACCTCCGACTTGAACAAAAAGTCAAGTAATATGGCACACTGAAAGGGGCCCCGACCAAGGAGATCAGGGACTTGATTCCTGATATTTTTCTCTGCAACTGAGAAGCCAAGTGATCTTGCAGCAAATACTTTACTTACCCCACCTCAATTTCCTTATTTTTAATATAAAATGGCTAGAGGAGATAATTTTTATGATTCGTTTTTAGTACAGAAATCTTACATTTCCAAATATTGAAAAGTAGAGCACTTAATTGTATGCATCTATATACATATACACCAGTATATATGCACACATCTATGTATATTTAAATGTATACATGTCTTAAAGATTTGCAGTAAAATGCACAGTATCATATTTTCTCTCCTTTCAGTAAAAATACAAAGATCAATAACAAGAAGAGATATAAATTTATGTGAGAAGGATATGAAATGCATTTCTTAATGTCTCTAAGAATCAAGAATTTGTACAATGAGCTAATGACATAAATCCAACCAAAGAAATCAAGTAAATCTTTAGGAGCTACTAAAATGGACATACTGAGGGTGGTAGATTTTTGAAGAGATGGGCATAAGGAGGAGGTTACTATTCTAAGGATCAAATTTTGCAAATGATTACTTATTATTGTCTCACTTTAGATTTAATATCCTTTATTTTTTACCTGGCTCAAAGATGTCTTGTTATAGGACGGCACAGCTATCTTTTCCTCACAAAAATGTATACATAGTTCATAAGTCTGTGAACTGGAAAATAATTTTTAATAAATATGTATCTGTTCCTCCCAACTTCAGGGTGTGGCTGCAGCATTCTGAGGCACGTTGCTTGCAAAAATGATACGTGCACCACACACCTGCTTCTCTGGTTTGGCTCCGATCGAAGGCACCGCTAAAAATGAAGTTTCCTCACTCATGTCGGTCTGCAGCGTAATCACAACAGCTCTTTTATGCTATGTTTAACAGTATACTTTGTAAGCAGCACTTTTTCACATATATCATTTACACTTCTAGTACCCTAACTTCTTAGTCTACCCAAAAATCTAAGCTCACATCTTTGAATGGCAGAAAAAAATAAGCTTTTTAAGTTTTCAAAACTCTATTAAGGCCATTTGCTAGTTTTAAGGAGAGAGACAGTGAGAAAAAAAGGAATAAAGGAAGATAGGAAGGAGAACGGAAAGAAGGAAGGAAGGAAGGAAGGAAGGAAGGAAGGAAGGAAGGAAGGAAGGAAGGAAGGAAAAAAGGGGAGAGAAAAAGAAGAAAGAAAGGCCGGGTATCTGAAGGAGAGCATCGAATGAAGAAGGGTGAATATTATTGACCGCAACACATCGGTACAAGATTCGTTCTTCAAACCACAGAAATCAGGTTACCAGTTTATTCACCAAACTGATTCTAATTTTGAGTTTAATGAAGAAAAATCATCTGAAAAACCATGCCATGTAAATACGATCTTTAGTTCAACTTTTGTCTACGACCATGTTTCTGTGTATGAAACGTACTTCCCCCCCTGAGTGATTTTCCACATTTGCCACACACACTGCCCTCTCCTCCTGCCTTGAAACCTGCCTGTATTTTTCTTTTATAAACTTTGACAGAAAAATTGGAAACTTTCTTACCAATTAGATAATAAAAATAACTTCCCCTATTTCTCTCTATTACTCAGGGAAATCTCAGTTGTGCTGTTTTCTTATTTCCTCAGGTTATATATGATCTTAATATACGCTCATTAATTCAGACACACTGAACATTTATTTTATTTGTAATTTTTCCTCCTTGGTATTCTCTGGAGATGCACATCTCAATTTTATGAGTGACTTGGGGGTAGTAGTTATGCAGTCATGCTCCGCCTGCCTCGGTGTCACACATTCATAACGTGGAACACTCCATCTACACCCCCAGGCACACATCACAGTCATGGTTCCAGTCGCGCAGTGTCCTATTGCAGCGTTTCATGTCGTGCCTTTGAGAGAGGCAACTCCTGATTAGACCCTGGGTTTCCCCTGTTTCTAATGTCTGGACCCATTTGGCTGCTGACCTGGTATAAATGGGGATGGTGAGCACGTCTTTGGTCTCCTGTAGCTGCAGAGGGCTCAGAGCAGACATAAAACAGGCCTACAGCCCTACAACATCTGAACAGTGTTTCCTGTCTGTAGTTCTCATTTTTACACTTGGCATGAGTTGCGGTGACCTTTGCCCTGTTCTTTAAAGAGATGCCTTTTATGGAGGTTAAGAATGACTTGGCCCCCAAGCTAAAGGAGTCCTAGGCTCCCACTGAACTCCAACTGTGCCATATGTGCGTGGTGCCGTGAATGCTGATTTAGTGGTGTGGGCAGCAGTCCACCAGAACCGAGCACACTGAGATCACCACAATTATGTGACTTGAAGATATTTGTGTGCCCCACTGATCATTACCAGAGTTATGAAAGTTGGGCTTTGGGTTCCACTGAGCTGCCGAGTCGGCAGCATTTTGACCACATGAATTAATGATAGCACAGAAAGAACATTCTACAGCTACTTGTGAGTATTTGCATTAAAGTCAAACATGGGACTTATCCTGGAAATAGTGTCTCAACCACTTGCTTCTGGATAGGGCTGCACACATTTGCTGTATCTCGTTCTCTACGTAGTTTTGACTCCACATGCATCCCCATGCACTTGACTAAGAATCAATAATAAATTAAATGTATGTTTTTCATAAAGTTGCATCCCTAAGAGATGATGAGAAAAACAAACGCTTCCTTTTGCTGGCCATTAGTATGATCATTTGGACATTCCTGAAAACTTTTGCAGGACCGAGTTCCTGGGAAGTAAATGTAATGTTTATGACATGAAGAATTCTCATCTTTTCAGAGCTGTAGTACAATGTTGTACCGTGCAAAATCTTTATTGAGATTGTCAGAGCATTGATTTAATATAAAATATTTTGATACTTTGTTTAATCAAGACAATGGAATACATATAAAACTATTTCCCTTACAAATTTCCCTTGATCTGTGATCAATTCGAAGCTGCTATCTTAATCATGGCTTCTCAGAAATAGAGACCTTGCTACTTACTAGTTCTACTTACTATACTAACTAGGTCTATATTACTATTTACTGTGATAGTAAATCTATTGTAGATCACTTAAAAATATATTATCTTGTCTGCCTTATTCCCCTCCAGGCCTTTGCAATAATAATAGAAGTGACTCTTGAGTTAATTAGTCCACTATGGCCAAATGCATCTACTTGTAGTAAATGAGCAAGCAGAGCGCAATACTATGTCTCTTCCATTTATCACTCCCATTGACACTTTTTGGGCTCATTCAAAGAGGAGTCTCACTCAATCACAGACACTAGAAGTGATAAAAGTTAAGGAAGCAGATTCACTGTTTTCTGATATACTGTGTCAAAAACAAACTCCCAACATCTAAATATCTTTGAGGTCATGAAACGAAGAGCTAACAAGTAATTTTTATTCCCAAATTTAGGTTACTGAAATGTACTTCGAGTGAATCTTTAGAATAAGAAATAAGTACAAAATTGAGAGAGGGCATTCTTTGGTGTTTACCCAAAGAATATCCATACCAAAACCTGCACAAGCATGTCTACAGCAGTTCAACTCATATTACCAAAACTTGGAAAAAAAACAAAACAAAACAAGATATCCTTTAGCAGACAAATAAACTGGATAACAAATGGATTTATAACAAATGGATAAACTGTGTATATTTAGACAATGGAATATTACTCAGTGCCAAAAAGAAATGAACTAGGAAACCATAAAAAAGACATGAAAGAAATGTAAATGACTATTACTAAATTTAAAAAGCTGATCTAGAAAGGCTGCATGCTGTATGGTTCTAACTCTATGACATTCTGGAGACCACAAAGCTATGGAGACAACAAAAGGATCAGTGGTTGCCAGAGATTGAGGTGGGAGGGGTTGGGGATGAGAAAGTGAAGCACAGAGGATTTTTAGGACAATGAAAATACCTTACATAATAGTATAAATGATGGATACATGACATTATGCATTTGTCCAAATCCACAAAAAACATGAAGAGAGAACCTTAACGTGAATTGTGGACATGGGGCAATATGGTGTATCAGTGTAGGATCCTCAGTTGTAGTAAATGATCTGACTGCCAAACTGGTGGGGTGGGGGTATTGATGGTGGGGAAGGCTACGCACGTGTGAGGGCAGGCGGTGGACGGGGAATCTCTCTGCCTTTTATCCAGTTTTTCTGTGAATCTAAAAAAATGCTCTAAAAAATATTTAATCAAAAACAATCAAGTAGACAAGACTAAAAATCTGTATCTTGGTGTTAAAGATAAATTACCACAGCATCCAAACTTGGCTTTGGGCTAGACCATGAGCAAGCAGAGAGCAGGCCTCTATTTCATTTGTTCCTATTTCAGGTATCACCTAATCAAGTGTCTGACGTGACGTTGTTCAATGTATATATGTTGAATTGAATTGAATAGATATTAATTGCTGTTAACTACTTAAAATGAAGAGAAAAATAAATTGTATATCCTTTCTGGATGAGCCTTTGTCTTGAAAATCTTTCTCAAATAATTTTTATCTTTCCTTTTGCATTTATACTTTTCCCTCGCAGTTTCTTTTTCCCATTAGAAATGTATTTCATATAACTGGATGCCTGAATTCTTCTTTACTTGCCCAGAACAAATTCTCAATAGCCAAAGTTAAATGAAATCTCTAAGTCCAGCTAAATTTTCAGGAAGAAAATTTAAAAACCTGATTTTTATTTTAAGATTTTGTTTAGTAGATGATTAATGCTCTTTCTTAAGCAGTAAGTGTTGTGTACATAGAAAATAAGTGTGTGTGTGTGTGTGTGTGTGTGTGTGTGTGTGTGTGTGAGGCCTATGAAATTCAATGACTTAAAAAGGAGATTTTAATTAGTATTTTAATTTGGCCATAAAACATGAGAGATTCTGTAGCATGATAGAAAAGAGTAAAAAGTGTCTCCTTGCCTTTGATTTGCTCAAAATCAAATGGTAGATAAATCCAAATTAAAAATGACTAAGCAGGGATCCCTGGGTGGCGCAGCGGTTTGGCGCCTGCCTTTGGCCCAGGGCGCGATCCTGGAGACCCGGGATCGAATCCCACATCAGGCTCCCGGTGCATGGAGCCTGCTTCTTCCTCCGCCTGTGTCTCTGCCTCTCTCTCTCTCTCTGTGACTGACTATCATAAATAAAATAAAATAAAATATTAAAAAAAAAATGACTAAGCATTCGGAGGTAGCAATATGTTTAAAAGCTTATAGTAATTGCATAAATTCAGAGAGGCATTAAGGGATCTGGCAACGTGAGTCCAAAATTGAATTGCTCTGCATTATCGAAAAAAACGAATTCCTTCCAACTATCAATTTCAACATTTGAAGTCTTAACATATAGATTCTGTGGGCACTTTGCTACCCGCAGAAAACCCAGAGAAAATGGAAAACGGTTCAGTCAATATGCTCGATAAACTGCTCACCTAATAGAGGGAAGGGCAAAAATAACTTTGAGCATTTCATTTCATGGAGAGCCAGCCGCGGGGACAGAGCCTCCTTGCTGCTCTCCGGGTGAGCGGCCGTGCTCCCCCTGCCCAGATGGCCCAGCCCCGTGCTCCCCTCCCTGGATGGCCCAGCCCCGTGCTCCCCTCCCTGGATGGCCCAGCCCCGTGCTCCCCTCCCTGGATGGCCCAGCCCCGTGCCCCCCCTGCCCGGATGGCCCAGCCTCGTGCTCCCCTCCCTGGATGGCCCAGCCCCGTGCTCCCCTCCCCGGATGGCCCAGCCCCGTGCCCCCCCTGCCCGGATGGCCCAGCACCGTGCCCCCCCCTGCCGGATGGCCCAGCCCCGTGCCCCCCCCTCCCCGGATGGCCCAGCACCGTGCCCCCCCTGCCCGGATGGCCCAGCACCGTGCCCCCCCCTGCCCGGATGGCCCAGCACCGTGCCCCCCCCTGCCCGGATGGCCCAGCTCCGTGCTCCCCTCCCCAGATGTCTCAGCCCCGTGCCACCCTCCCCGGGTGGCCCAGCCCCGTGCTCCCTCTGCCCAGATGATCTTTCCAGGGGCTGTGTAAACAGGCTTCGGCCTTGGATCTTAATCCCAACTCAACTGTGAGAATGAGAAACTGTGTTGCTTTCTGAATGGTCTTAGAGAGTCGTGATGTATGAATTCAGGATTTTGCGATCAAAGCCCTCAGCCATTGTAGGTGCACCTGTTTCAGGCTCCGTGATTCGAGTGTTCTTCAGGAGCATTCCTGGTAGGAGAGACACAGGGGGAGAGCCTTCCCATGGCACCTGCTTCCCCAGACGGTGCTGGGTTAATGGGCAGGTGCAGCGGCTGTCCTGAGCGGCCTACGGGCCCAAGCGCCGGGGCTAGCGCGTGGCCGGTGAGGCTCTGGCACCGCAGCGATCCGCGGCCTCAAGGCAGGAAACAGGTGAGCACCTATTTTTCCCAGATAGAAAACAATGGGATATGGAAGACTTCCTTACCCTGCTGCCGTAAACCCTCGGTATCAACTTTATTCTGACTTCATGTAAAACCCATGTATTTAAGACGTTGGTGTTCAGGAGCTCCACGTGACCTGGCCCCCTTTTGCACCGGTAACCCCAAACCGAGCGAGCACTGCAGGTCCTGGAATATGTACCCAAGTCCTTCAGTGGAGAAGTTTGGGCAACCAAGCTTTGCTTTCTTTCTTATTCCTCAATACTTGTCTGACTTTTGGCAAATAAGCCCTCCCTTGCTGGTCGACCGTCACTGTAAGGGTAGAGGGTATTACTTGTACCCTGCTTTAGATTTTTACTTTCTATTTTTTTTCCCTTTGACTTCATGTTTAAAAAAACTGCATCAGCCTTTTCAATGAATCATAGAGAAGCACTGCAGGACGCCTACCGAATGCAGCCAAGGATCTAGGGCTGCTTCACTTCTACATAATCTTGGTCCAGGCCCAACACAAGTTAGTCAGTCAAACCCTTGGATCTAGAAGGTGGTGAAAGACAGGGGGGGCCCTGCGCTCTTGTGATACCGTGATGCCAGCAAACCAGGAAGGGTTTGCCTCGTGGCTTGACCTGACATTGCAAAATGCTTTGAAGTACTCTTCTCATGGCCTTTTGGCATCTGGTTTCACTTGTACCTGATAATATTCGACAAGACTTGTGAAACACAAGTGGTAATTGTTTTTTCCTTAGCCACCAAATCTGCTGAAACAGTCTTAACTTCTTGTGAACCAAAAGACATCATATAACTAGTATCTCTGAGTGCTGAGAAATGGGAGAATAGGAACAGATGCCAGTACATTAAGCTGTAAAGTGAACTTAGACACTATTCACCTAATTATTTAGGAATTGTCACCCAGCTAATGGGACAGCACAGAATTCTCAAAGTTGACTCAATGCCATCCCACCAAGAGTTTTGTTTTTCTACCTTGTGATGAGAAATGGAAGCTTCTCCATGAAAAGAACATGCATGACGTCTGTTTGCAAGGCAGATTTCAGTTTGTGCAAAAGATCAATCTTGTGCTTATTGTACTCATAAGGACACATAAGGACCTCATTAATTACTTAACTGAAAAAAGTGAGGTGGGTAATAACTCCATTGACCATTGACAAAACACAACCATACTTGGTGCCTTTGATTAACAAATATTAATGAATATTGGTGCTTATACAATAAGGTAAGATCCATAGATTTGAGTATATGAACTCCTTTGGCTTATACACAGTCGAGACCAACTGATTCGTGGAAACAATTAACAAAACAAGAAATATAATGGCAATAAAATGAATTCTTATAAATAATAAATGCCCATATAAGAGGAGACATAATTGCTTACTTCTGTAATGGATATAGAGTATTTAGTAAAGGAGAACATCTAGTACTAGATTCAAAGTATATCAAAAAGATTACTTGAGGATTGTATTAATAAAGTACAAATTGCTGGAAGTAATTTTGAAAGAAATTTTGGCTACTTTTCATAATCTGAAATGTAGTCTGATCCTTAACTCAGGATTTGCCTTTAAAAACTTATTCAGAGCAAATGAAATCTGCTTGTTCTAGAAGCGATCTATAATTGCATGTGACCTCTCAGATAAAGGGCTAGTTTCCAAGATCTATAAAGAACTTATTAAACTCAACAGCAAAGAAACAAACAATCCAATCATGAAATGGGCAAAAGACATGAACAGAAATCTCACAGAGGAAGACATAGACATGGCCAACATGCTCATGAGAAAATGCTCCGCATCACTGGCCATCAGGGAAATACAAATCAAAACCACCATGAGATCCCACCTCACACCAGTGAGAATGGGGAAAATTAACAAGGCAGGAGACCACAAATGTTGGAGAGGA
The DNA here is from genome assembly GCF_018345385.1 of Vulpes lagopus. Lineage (NCBI taxonomy): Eukaryota > Metazoa > Chordata > Mammalia > Carnivora > Canidae > Vulpes > Vulpes lagopus. Next base: position 104,145,811 of record NC_054824.1, read on the forward strand.
TGTGGAGAAAGGGGAGCCCTCTTACACTGTTGGTGGGAATGTGAACTGGTGCAGCCACTCTGGAAAATTGTGTGGAGGTTCCTCAAAGAGTTAAAAATAGACCTGCCCTACGACCCAGCAATTGCACTGCTGGGGATTTACCCCAAAGATGCAGATGCAGTGAAACGCTGGGACACCTGCACCCCGATGTTTATAGCAGCAATGGCCACAATAGCCAAACTGTGGAAGGAGCCTCGGTGTCCATGAAAGATGAATGGATAAAGAAGCTGTGCTTTATGTATACAATGGAATATTCCTCAGCCATTAGAAACAACAAATACCCACCATTTGCTTCAACGTGGATGGAACTGGAGGGTATTATGCTGAGTGAAGTAAGTCAATCGGATAAGGACAAACATTATACGGTCTCATTCATTTGGGGAATATAAATAATAGTGAAAGGGAATAGAAGGGAAGGGAGAAGAAATGGGTAGGAAATATCAGAAATGGAGACAGAACATGAAGACTCCTAACTCTGGGAAATGAACTAGGGGTGGTGGAAGGGGAAGGGGGCGGGGGGTGGAGGTGACTGGGTGACGGGCACTGAGGGGGGCACTTGACAGGATGAGCACTGGGTGTTATTCTGTATGTTGGCAAATCGAACACCAATAAAAAATAAATTTATTATTAAAAAAATTGCATGAGCATAGAAATAAAAACAGCCAATAATAAGAAAATGCCTGATTGACTTTTGTAGCACTCCATGATACACAATTATTCAGCAGTAAAAATTCATGTTTTCAAAAGTATTAAGACGTGAAAATGTTCCTACCCACATCAAAGGTGAAAATATAAAGCTTCCTGCAGAGTCTGATTCACAGTCTATAAAATATCTAATAATATGATCTAAATGACAGCTGAGGTGACCCTGTCATTAATATATAAAGATGCTTGAGTCTCTCAAACACAAAATCCAGGTATTATCAAGATTTTTTTTTTTTTTTGCTTCTCAGGAATTTGAGTCTCAATAGTCCTTTAGTGATTTCTCCTTTCTTTGGATGGTCCTACAGTAATTAATAATATTCTTCTATTTTCTTTTAATATTTCCTTTTTATTTGGTAATATTTTAGTTGTATTTATTTTTGTTTCTGATATTGGTAATTTGTATTTTCTCCTTTTTTCTTAATTATAGTTTCTTTGTGTTAATCAAGTCTAGAAATCTTTTCTTTTTTTTTTGTTCCTTTTGTTTGTTTTGTCTAGAAATCTTTTCAATGAACCAACATTAGTCTGTTTTCTATTTCATTGACTTATGCTCCTATTTAACTACTTGCCTTCTACTTACTGCATTTTTTGGTTACTTGATTTTCTGTTTTAGAATTCCTTAGCTATAAACTTAAATTAATGTTAAGATTTCCTTCCTTTTGGATATAAATAAAGTATAAACTTAACACTATGCACTGCCTTAGCAGCATTCCACAAATACATTCTATTTTATTACCATTCAATTTGACATATTTTCTCATTTTCATTGTATAATTTTCTTTGACCCATTGGTGATTTAGGATTGTTTTAATTTCCAAATATTTGGGTATTTTATAGATTTTTTTTTGTTCTTAATTTATCATTTAATTTAATTATAGCCACAGAACCTATTTTATAAGGTTTTAACCTTCTGACGTTATGGAAACATTCTGTGGTCCAGTGTATGGTCTATCTTTTAATTGTTGAAATGTTTGGATTTAAATCTATCATCTTGCTACTTGTTTTATATATTACAGGCAATTGAAAAGAACGTATTTTTCTGCTGGTGATAGATGTGATGTTCGGTCATTATTAATTAGGTTAACTTTGTTGGTGTTTGTGGTGCACGTGGAAATGGGCTGTCCAGTTTTCCTTTCAAGGAAGAACTAGCCATAGCACAACACACTGAGAATGTTTGTATGTCAGCCCCTTCAGATCCTACCTCAACCCCAAAAATCACCTCACCGGAGGTAATGTCGTTCCTGGGAAGCTCACTTGTAGTAACCAGGAGAGGTGGGGAGATAAGGGCGCTGCTGGTTCAGCCCGATGTGGACAACTCTGACTGGAAATATTTTCTCCCAAGATTCTGTCTTGTGTTAAATGGAGAACTTGTCAGACTCACTTAACAGTTTCACTTCTATTCTTAATTCTGCTTTCCTCTTCCTTTCACAGGTGCTGACCTTAAGTATTAGATTGCCATGAAATCCTGCTCAGAGTTTGCTTTAGGAGATCTACCTGACAGTATTGTTTATATAATTCTTGATTTTTTGCCAACTGTTTTTTTTAAATCAATTATTGATAGAGAGGACTATTAAAAAATCTTTGGGTATGGTCATGGATTTCTCCATCTCCCACTTTTATGCTGTCAGCATTTCTTCATGAATTTGAAACTCTGTTATTAAGTCATACATATTTAGGATTGTTATGTCTTCCTTATGAATTATTCCTTAAATCATTATTAAATGCCCCCTTTCCCTCTTGTAACATTCTTTGGCTTGGAGTCTAATTTTTCTGATGTAAATATGGACACAGAATCTTTATCATGTGTATAGTTTGTATGACAGACCTTTTTCTGTATCTTTAAATTTAACTTCTTCTTTTCTTTAACATCTTTCTTTTAAAAAACATAGAATTTGTTCTTGTTCACTGTCCACTCAATACATCTCCTTTTTGATTGGAGTATTGCATTCAACTATGTTTATTGTAGTTATTGATACATTAAATCTATCACCCTTGCTATCTTTTTTTTTTATATATATATTCGGCTTATCTCTTGCTCTTTTTCTTAATTTTCTTTGGAAAATGGAATAATTTTTAGCATTCCATTTTATTAACTCTATGATATCCTTACTTACAATTTAAAAATTATTTTCTTCATGGTTGCTTTAGGGATTACAATATGCATCCATAACTTTTTATTGAAAATAAAAATCAACTCAGAAGTTAGGGGGTCTCATGATGGAACACTGATGGAAACAAAATAATCTAATTATGTTTTAAATGTATGACATACCTCCACCCAAGAGGGTAGGTGGAAATAATGACTTAAATAATTTTGGAAATTAATGAAAATAGTAAGATAAAGACAAAAGGAGCTATACATAGACCGTATACTTTAATTGGTAAGCTTGTTTCTTACTGGGGCATAGGCTAACAATTCTGAAATCACCACATATACTAGGATTGGATAAATAAATAAATGGACGACCATTGGCAAGAGCCAGGTTTCTTACCCCTGGAGAGAAAAGTAACAGATGAGATAAAGGGGAGAAGCTAGAATGAACCTTCAGTACTAGATTAAAGTCAGAGAGCCATGTTTATCTTCATATAAATGCAGGGGGGTAGATAAACAAATTATAGATCCATGCGTAGTCATTTGTTAATATATACACATATATTTCCCAGCTGTGTCTGTTGAATAAGCCTAATGCGATTATATTATAGTAGCAATGTGGACACCCAGTGCCCAGATATTGGTTTTTAATATCAATCCCCAATAAAAGGAATCAGGCCTCCTTCCAGAATGTCACTTCGCCTCTTTGGTCTTCCTTCTTCAAATCTATGACCTCAGTCTAATCACCAGAAAAACATCATATTTATCCCAACTGAAGGATAGTCTACAAAATTCCTGATCAATTCTCCTCAAAACCATTGAGCTCACTGGGAATGCCAGAATCTGAGAAATTGTCATAGACCAGAGGAAACCAAGAAGTCATAATGAATACATGTAATGCGATATTCTGGATAGAATCCTGGAAGTGAAAAAGGATATTGTTGTAAAAAAAAAAAAAAACAAATAAAGCATAGAGCTTAGTTTGTAATGACCTACCAACACCAGTTCATTAGTTGTGACAAATGAAGCATAAGAATGTAAAATGTTAATAATAGAGGAAACTTGTGTGGAGTATGCAGGAAATCTCTGTACTGTATATATTCTAAAGTAAAAAAAACATTTATTTAAAAAATCTATTCAGAGCTAATAGCTTCCCACTTCATAGTTAGTATACCACCTTGACACTTCAAAACAATCACATGACCTACTTTGCATACATAATAACCTTACAATAATAGAATTTCATTTATTAATTATATAATGTAAGTCATTTTTACCATTTTTTTTCATTTATATATTTATGAACCCATTTTATAAAGTTAATTTGTGTTTAAACACAGCAGTCTTTTAAGAAGATTACAGAGAAAAAATATTTTATATAACTCATCCAGTGCTCTTTAATAGTTCCTCTATATCTGAAATCCATCTTATGTCATTTCTTTTCAATCTAAACATCTTTTTTTATGGCATTTTTGTGTACTACAGGTAAACTGGTAAAAAATTTTCATAGTTTTTGTTTAAGATATTTTCTTTCATTTTCTTTTTTAAAAATATTATTTATTTATTCATGAGAGACAGAGAGAGAGAGAGAGAGAGAGAGAGGGAGAGACACAGACACAGGCAGAGGGAGAAGCAGGCTCCATGCAGGGAGCCTGATGTGGGACTCGAATCCGGGACTCTAGAGCCACGCCCTGGGCCAAGGGCAGGTGCTAAACCACTGAGCCACACAGGTATCCCCCTATTTTCCTTTTTTCTATATTTTCATTTGACATAAATTCTGGATGCATGGTTTTCTTTTGTTTCTGTAATTTAAAGATGACATCCCATTATCTTTTGCTTTTCCATTGTTTCTAAAGAGAAGTCAGTCATAACTTGCATCACTGTTTTTTCCATTTGTAAAGTGTCTACCTCCTCTGTTTTCTTGGTGTTATTAGTATGTTTGCTTTTTAACAGTTGGGTTATCATTGATCTAAGTGTGGTTTTCTTTATCCTACTTGAGGCTTGCTGAGGTTCTTTGATATGAGAATTGTTTTTTTTTTATTCTATTTTTAAAAACTTGTCAGATACTATTTTGTCTGACATTTCTTTCTATTCTCTTTCCAAGACTTGAGTTACATGTATGCTAAACCATTGCTATTGTCCCTTAGGCTTTGTTCATTCAAGAGACTTACATTAGCTTCTTTAAAGTTTTTGTCTTCCAAATCCAGCACCTGTATCATATCAGGGTTAGTTTCCCTTGAATGTTATTTCTTCTGAACATCTGTCATATTTCCGGTTGTGTACTGGCAATTGTGGATAATAGAGAGACTCTAGATTCTACTGTCTTTTCTCTGAAGAATGTTGATTTTTCTAAATCAATTACTAGATGATCCTACTGAAAACATATTGGCTTGTTTTTATATTTTGTGAAGATCAATCTATGGAAACTTCAGTATTCTTCAAACCCTTCAAATTTGGTAGGTCTCAAACTCCAAAGTGTGGACTTCTTCAAGTCTTGATTTTAAACTTTGTTGAAATAGACTTAGAGAAGGCTGTACTCTATAGTGTGGTCCTTTCTTCATAATGTGGCAGTTTTGCGTCTCTGCCCAGTGCCTGAGGTCTTAATGAAGTGTTAATGATGTCTCTCTGTTCTGGCTCAGCCAGACCTCCAGCATCTGCTTGTTCTAATTGAACTCTAAGAACTCAGTTCCATTCTCAACCCAGAAGAAACTGTTTCCAGATAAGCCGGCCCTACATATGTGAAGTCCCACTCTCAGCCAGGATGCATGAAGGAGGACCTCGGACTGCCCCCTCCCAGTTCCCTTTTTCAGCCACATCACTTGTCCCAGACCCCATCTCATCTCATCCCTTCTTGAGCTCTAGCTTCATGCCATACTGATGGAGAGACTGACCAGGGAGCACACGGGGCTTCCTTAGGAGTTTCCTTTTGTCAGAAATGACGGAATTGTACCGCTGTTGTCAACATTCGCACAGTGACTAACACAGAGAAAGTGCTTAAAGTTTATACTTTGTATTAAAAGAAGCATTTGTCTCATATATTTTGCCCAGTTTTATGATTGCTTGCTGTGTAAGGTAGTTCAGTACCAATGTAGTATCAAAACCTGGATGGTCTTAATGAGCTCCTAATCTCAATTGCATTTCATCCCGCATGGATGTTCTCTTTTCTCTCCTCTGTATTGACAGATAAATGAAATCCAGACACTTTTACTTGAGTTTTCCAAAAATAAGACAGGATATTTATATTTGTTATAGAATTTACTGAATTTTGGAAAAGAGAAGAATCTACATCACACAAATGCAAATGATCTTAAATTACTTGCTAGGTCTGCCTTTGATTTAACACATTTTTGGGGACTGTAAAATTTCGAATGATCATCTTTCTGTCTGGTTTTCAGGCTCCTCGAACATGAGCGACCTCTTTCTTCCTACCTTCACTTCTTCTCTTTTCACTACGTTCCCACCTCTAAGTGTCTCATCATCATTTTTGTAATGCATCAAGTTTAGCTTTTAGTTTTATTTTGTTGTTTATTTTTACAGGAAAGCCTCAGGGTCTCATTTTCCACATCAAAGGAGCTTAATTTCCTAAATAACATTCCCTCCCTAAGAAGAACTTTGGTGCCAGTAGATAAAATAATTATATCTATAAATGCATATTTGCAGAGATTAAAAATATGAATATTCAAATATATTATGCAAGTATCAATTTAAGTCATTCATTCATTTGACAGGCATTTATTGAAAGCTTTCTGTATTTCATGTGCTGAGATTAAAAAGACTGAAAATGCATGATCTATCTTCTCCATGAACTTCCCATTCAAATCTGGAGGTTAAATCAATAGAAAACAATTTATCAAATTCTATATCTGATTTGTACAACATGGTTTGCTATGGGAACACAGAGAAGATAATAACTCAGACAATTTGAATGGTGATCTGAGCTCAGATGTCTCTTTCTGAAGCTTTCCTTGAGTCTGATCATATAGCTCTGGTATTGGCTACCATCCCTCTCTCTATTCCTCTTTATAATTTTAACCACATTAATATATATGCCTCTACCACTAGAAAGCAAGTTCTGGGATGTTGGCCCTTTGCACAGTAGCTAGCACACAGTAAGTGTAAGTATACTCAGTAAGTATACTTTGAATGAATAAATAAATAAGTGTGTGTCTTGGAATATGTGTCTTTTGATGCTTAATATGTGGATTTATTTGTTGATTTTTGATAAATGATTAATGTCTTCAAAATACAGGCTTTTATTAATCTTTTATGTGTTCATGATTGATTCTCTCAAGAATCAAACATATTTTCTTTGCTTTTCTTAATATTTATATAGATAAAATTATGGTCTTGATTTCTATGCCTTCATTTGTAAAGAGATATGCACGCTTTTGTTTTTAATCTTGTTATGCATATGATCTGAGGAAAATGTTTCCTTCTTTGTACTGTTATTTGCTCTCTCTCAAAAAAGGCAGTGTTGTTAGGTCTTTGAGGATTTCTCTCATTGATATATTCAGAAGATAGATTATATTCCTCTTTGATTGACTTCATACTTGCAATTGTAGCAGCAGGAGGAAAAAAAAGTATTTTTAGGTGTGTTAGAAAGAAGTGTCAAAGCACCTCAGGCTGAGCAGACAGGCCAAGATCACACTCTCTCCTGATGTTCGAGACAATCTGTCCTTGCCTTCTCCCCACTCTGATTTGAACTCATGCACATTTAAACAAGAAACCTTAACACTGATAGATGCATATTTACATAAGTAAATAAGGTGACAAGAAAGCCTTTAATTTTGGAAGTTATTATTGCTCTAATAAGAGGGTGCGCTGTCTCCTTCTGCAACAAATTAATGTTTAATTGTTCAGAATCTGTTTAGGGAACTAGGTATCTTGAAAGATTTATAATGATATAGAATTGTCAGCAGGAAGAAACACCAGGACTCATTAGTTAGTTCCCCAACTTGTAGGCAGGACTGGATCCAAGCCTACCCCAACATATGGATAGCCTTAGGAAGGAAGACTTCTCAGATTATTTTCATACCTAGTCTAGTGCCTTGAAATGTTGTGTTGTCAAAAGAACTCTCTATAGGAAATCACAGATCCGACTTCTATTTTTAATACAGTTATTGGCTTCATGGCATTTTGCTTGCAAAACCTACCTGATTTGCTTTTTATCTGTAAGATAGCAGCGGTGAGACACAAGTATGTGGAAGGCTCCCTTGAGGGAAAGGTGTGTTTGGAAGAATGACATTATTTTCTAACCTTATAAAACAATAACTCTGGAAGTTATAAACTGCAAATATATGCCTTTAATATTAGGATATCATGATAATTCATTGATTTCATTTTCATAATCCCTTCTGGTGTTGATATTCAAAGTTCTTTCATAAAATTATGAATTTTAAGGCTGAAAAGTAATTTTAAAGTGTGAATAATATGCTCGTGCTTTTGGTGAAGTGATTCATTACACATCCGGATATCTAGAAAGAGGAGAAATGCCTTGAACCTTTTAGAAGAAAGAAAACAACTAAATGCACATTCTTATTGTTGTCTAATCCAGAAATAGAAGGAAATATTTTCTTCAAGGAAATAAAATTAACTATTCTAATTTTTAAGGTAATATTTGGTATACTGGGACCCTCAGTGCTGACCTTGCATTCTGAGAATCCAGGATGACCACTACATACCCTTGCTCTGTGGACCTGTTTCTTCTTCAGAGAATAGCATGGGATGCTTGCTACAGATCATATAACTCACAGCCATCCCTGGTATCTGAATCAAAGTCTCAGAGAATGGGACATTTGTCCATTTGTCACAGACATCTCAAGTGGTACTATTGCAGTACGTGCAGTTGATTCAAGGACCACATTTGGAAAATACTGTATTTGGACAGTATGAGTAAGAAAGAGGTATTAGCCCTCTGCAGCCATAGTGTGAAGTCTACACAGTACAATTACTAAATCCAAGGCATTCAGTCACCTCATGCTGCTGTTCTCTTCTATGATGCCTCATCCCTGACATTTTTATTTACTAATTATTTTTCTTGACATGTATATTTTGGTTACATCTATTAAGCTGCAACTTATGCTCATTTTTCTTTCCTTCAAAACTTGGGTGCCTCAGAAAAGAGACCCCTTCAGAAGAATCTAAATCTTTAGGAAGGATCTTTGTGGTACCGTGCAAAAAAGACCACCAGTTTTCCTCCCTCCCCTGTATCCATGCCCATTGTAGGACTCTTCCACTCTCGGCCTGAGCTAGGCTATTTGACTTGCTTTAGCCAATAGGACAGTGGGCAAATGTGACACAAGCAGGGACTTGAAAAGTGCTTGCATCCTTGCTGCTGTTGGAATCCTAGGAGCACCATGTGGAATGGCTGAGCTAGCCAACTGTGGGACCAGAGAGGGCGGCCCTGTGACTCCTGTGACTCTGCCTATAGCTCCCAGATACAACGCATGTGAATGAGGCCCTTTAGGTCACCCAGCTCTTTGGAGATCCGTAAGCAAAGTTGTTTTGCATATTTAGGGTAAAACTGCAGTATTGTGGCATTAAACTCATTTATTAATTGATTTAAATAACTAACATGTTAAGATCATGAAAGTTGCAAGAGATGAGTTATTAAGGTATTTTCAAAAGCCAGAAACATTTTGGCTTCTGGTCGTGCAGTATTTTGACAACCTGCTGTGCTTGTATTTATAATTAAATAATTTATATATTTAAATTAAGTAATTGATCATCCCATTGCAAAATTTCTAAATATCCAACCAGGGAATACGGATGCCTGCAAAGCAAATGACATATATGACAAAGATGCCTACTTGTGCATATCTACATGATAAGTTTATTGCATATTTTATATGAGATGAAACACAGTGGAAAATGAGCATATATGTGGTTAATAAGGTACATACATGGTTTTATTTTTATTTATTTATTTATTTATTTTTTTCCTATACATGGTTTTAAATATGTTAAAAAATATAATTGTTAGGATAATTCAAGATAGGGTATTTTCTATAGTATATAAATATTATATACATACACATATCTCAAAGCTTTTAAAATTGACTTTAGAGTAAATATTACATCGTTGCCAACACCTAAATTTAATACTGAAAACAATATAACCCCACTGAATACGCCCCTCCATGCCGAGATTATTGTGCTATTACAAATGAGACACTTGGCTTTTAGTTTGCTGAAGCAGTTATATGCAGGTACCTGAGATGCTTCATGTCCAAACAGGGAATTCTTAGGTACTTTGGAAGATTAGTTAATTAGAAAAAAGTGTGGTTTTGCATAAATGTTTGCACATGCATATGTGTGCATTACCATAGAAGACATTATTCATAATAAGAATATTTATTTTACTTACTGTGCAGCAGCAGGAGGAAATTATATTTTTAGGCATTTGAGAAAAAAGTGGCAAAGTGCTCTGGCTGAGGATACCTGAGTTTACGTATCTATTTCAGTGTATGGATCTTGTACCATAAATGAAACCGTAAATACGGGCGATGGCCTCTCTTCAGCACTTACAGAGAAACTTCACACTCTATAAACATTTCTTACATTGACGAGAGCTTGTCTAGCTCCCAAGACATATGTCAAACCCATACCTTTTTATGCAACACTCCTACCCTAAATCCCATGGAAATACTGAGTATGGACAGTAATAAATCTGTGGAAACAGACTGTAGAACAACTATTACCTCTAGTTTCCAAAGAAAAGTATTACAATAACTTTTCTTTTAAAAATAAATCAATTCCCTCTCTGGCTCCATAAAATTTTAGTTCACACTGGGACATGTGGACACCTGTTTATTTACAAAGCTTTCAGTCATGAAGACAAAGATTTAGAGAGTTGAGACAAGAATAAAATAAACTGGATGGCCTCCTTTTAAATCCAACTGTGACTTTCATCTTTGTCACAAAATAAGCACAACATTTGGCAAGATTGGAAGCCTCAACGCCAGGCCAGTCCAAGTTGGCATGGAATCACCTTGACAGGCTCCCAGATCAGCAACAACTCTCAGCTCTGAAAAGGCTCCTTTTGCTAAATTTAACTTTCCCAGTGTAAAATGAATTAGCTGTTCCCGAGGAGAAGAAATAGCTTTAAGATGGAGTAGAGAGGGCATCAGGCTCCGTCAGTGCATCCAGGTATGTGAGTTCCCAAGACTGGTGAGATCAACCTGCACAAGAGAAACACAGTGTAAACACATTAGGATCCGCCTGCAAGTTTGGGAAGATAATTGATTTACTCTGCTTTGCTTTTCCTGTAGGACTGCATCATTTCCACTCTCTTTGGAGGCAATCGGGCCCAACAGAAAGAGTGGGAAAGATGGATAATTATGTTGTGTCTCTATGCAAGCAATCCTATGATGGGTCTCAGGGCTATTTTCAATGTTAGGTTTTATGATTGGAAGGAGCTCCAACTTTCTTCTGCCTAAATTAAATCTTTTCCTAGAATAGAACCCAAAGAAATACACGTAATAAAACAGTTGCAGTGCTGGCAGGGCTGAGTCATGCACACAGCATGAACTTTGAAGTCAAGGATTATTTCCTCTTTATTTAGGTTCACGATTTGCACAGAGGGCTGTGTCTTTTCCCCTGTCACACAAACATGTTGGCAAAACCCTGATGAGATGCTATAGCATAAGTGTGGTTATTTTAGGAATCATTTTGGCTCATGTCACTGTAGAGTCAACCAGCTGTCAAGCAGCCTAAGAAAGTTACTTAAACTAAAGACTGTCTTAGTAAATTAAATATTGATGAAAAAGAGTCCTTAATCTCCGTCTGCCTCTGGATATACATTTGCTTAATTTCAGCTTAATTTACTTAAATTCTCAGTCCCTTTTTCTTTATTAGATAGTAGAAACAGAGAAGTTTATTATCCTGCCAGAGACAGAATTCTGTGCCACATGATGTAACTTGTTCCCCTTTTTTTGGACAAGTATGGCTCATTATATGCTCCTAGCTTTAATTTCCTTAATCAGTCTGTATGGATGGAAGCTCTCCCAGGCTTCATTTCTGTGTCAGTGCAGCATCAAGCACTGTTTGCTGCGTTGTAAGTGCTGTGGCGTTCTGCAGCGAACGTCTTATGTATTTTGCTGGCTGGTATTTTCTTCTTGTTCATTTTACTCTTCAGAATGCAATAGGCAGAGAACCTTAGGAAGCATCTGCTCTACGTTGTTCACTTTACCAGTGAGGGAAACAGATCTCTATGATGCACAGAAACATATCCGCACTCACACTGCTCATCAGAAATGTCAAATCTGAAATCAGGGCTACCTGTTCCTGGTTTTGCTTTTTTTCTTTCTGATAAATATGTTCCCCGGGAGCTCCTAGGGCTTTTCTTGGAGTCCCTTTCTATTCTTTTTTTTTTTTTAAGATTTTTATTTTATTTTATTTATTCATTCATGATAGAGAGAGAGAGAGAGAAGCAGAGACACAGGCAAAGGGAGAAGCAGGCTCCATGCCAGGATCTGGACATGGGACTCCATCCCGGGACTTCAGGGTCACGCCCTGAGCCAAAGGCAGGCGCCAAACCACTGAGCCACCCAGGGATCCCCGAGTCCCTTTCTATTCCTACATCAAAAAACAGAGGCCTGTCCTATTTATCACCCCTTGACCGTAAAAGAAACTTTCTGCTAGAAAGGTGAAATGTTAAAAGATGCTAAACACCTACATAGGTATCCCCAGTCTCATTGCCTTGCAGAGTGACTTAGACACTGAATTTTTATTCCTATTTTTACTTTTTTTTTTGCATTTTTATATTTTTCAGTTTTTTAATTGAGAGGACTGCCCCCAAAGAAGAAAAGCAGATGAAAAACAGGAAGCATGGATGTTCAATGTTATAACTTTTAAGGAAACATTTAAGTTCATCTTAAAAGTTCATTTTTAATTTTCTTGGAAAAATTTATTTTTCAAAAATTCATTTTAAAATCAAGAAGAAAAATCTGTTGGAAATACATAATAGAAATAAATATATTCCACTGGAAGTTTTCCTTCTATAAGGATGTACTTCTCCTAAAGGACTGGGAGTTCCCTGGAGACCATGAAATGGTCTCGTCCTCATGCACATTATCTCCAGTTTTTGTTTTCTTATGGGTGAGAAAGACACAAAATCAACTCTTCACGCATATTGAATCCCAACTTTGTTAGCCTTCATGCCATTAAGTCACTAGATGGCAAGAGCCTCTCTACCCTGAACACTGGAGCCCCCAAAAGGCTTGGACACACAAATGAAGTGTGGGTTCTCGGCAGCGCCCTGTGCACACTCGCCAGCTGACTTCGAAGGCCTCCGGACTTCTGCCAGGGATGGGTGTGGGTGGTCGGCGGGGGCCTGGGTGGTGCCTCCTCGGGCGGGGGCGATGAGGCCACCGCAGGGTGCGACACGGCCGTGGACAGCCGCCGGACTGAAGTCACATCAAGGTCTGTACACTATTTCTTTCATCCCTCAAGACCCTATGGGGTGTGCTCTCGAGCATCGTGAGTGTGATGCCCGAAAGCCGACTTCCAGTCCTGATCCTGGGACTTACGAGTGAGGCTCTGAGGAGGTGCCTTGGCCCACAGCTTTGACGTTCCTTCTCGGCCGGAGAAGGCACAGGAGGTCGGAGGCCGCCCGGGCCGCAGCAAGGCCCCCCCCGCCCCCGCCACCGCCCCCCCCAGCCCCCGCCGCCGCGCCCACCCTGAGTCGCAGGTCGCGGCCCGAGACCCCAGGAGGCCGATGCTCCGCTTGTCGGAAAAGTCCCTCGTGTGGGTTTGGGGGCTGCGCTGATCTAACCCCACAAATTAAACTGCCAGGCAGTGTCCACCTGTGAGTGTACACTCGGGTTTCTGACCCTAATATGCCTTCTTCCTCCTTTTCTCTTTAAGATTTTATTTACTTACCGGGGGGGGGGTGCGGCAAGAGTGGGGCACTGGCAGGCAGAGCGAGGGGAGAAGCAGGCCCCCTGCGGAGCCGGGGCGGGACGTGAGGGGGCGCTCAGCCGCTGCGCCCCGTCTTCAGAACCGATGCTCAACCCACCTGGAAGAAACTGATCCTCGGCCTCGGCCTTGCACTCAGAGGCCTTGGCTGGACTCTAGCGGGGTCTCCGGAGGGCTTGCGCATCCCGCTCCATCTTAGGGTCACTCTTGCAGCATCGCTCCTGGACCGAGCGCAGGGCAGGTGCGCCTCTCGGGAGCACGGGGTGGGGGCGGGTGCGCCTCTCGGGAGCACGGGGTGGGGGCGGGTGCGCCTCTCGGGAGCACGGGGTGGGGGCGGGTGCGCCTCTCGGGAGCACCGGGCGGGGGTGCGGGTGCGCCTCTCGGGAGCACCGGGCGGGGGTGCGGGTGCGCCTCTCGGGAGCACGGGGGGGGGGGGTGCGGGTGCGCCTCTCGGGAGCACGGGGCGGGGGGGGGCGGGTGCGCCTCTCGGGAGCACGGGGCGGGGGGGGCGGGTGCGCCTCTCGGGAGCACGGGGCGGGGGGGGGCGGGTGCGCCTCTCGGGAGCACGGGGCGGGGGGGGCGGGGCGGGTGCGCCTCTCGGGAGCACGGGGCGGGGGGGGGGCGGGTGCGCCTCTCGGGAGCACGGGGCGGGGGGGGGGCGGGTGCGCCTCTCGGGAGCACGGGGCGGGGGGGGGGTGCGGGTGCGCCTCTCGGGAGCACGGGGCGGGGGGGGTGCGGGTGCGCCTCTCGGGAGCACGGGGCGGGGGGGGGTGCGGGTGCGCCTCTCGGGAGCACGGGGCGGGGGGGGGGGGCGGGTGCGCCTCTCGGGAGCACGGGGCGGGGGGGGTGCGGGTGCGCCTCTCGGGAGCACGGGGCGGGGGGGGTCGGGAGCACGGGGTGGGGGGGGCGGGTGCGCCTCTCGGGAGCACGGGGCGGGGGCGGGGCGGGTGCGCCTCTCGGGAGCACGGGGCGGGGGGGGTGCGGGTGCGCCTCTCGGGAGCACGGGGCGGGGGGGGGGGCGGGTGCGCCTCTCGGGAGCACGGGGCGGGGGGGCGGGGCGGGTGCGCCTCTCGGGAGCACGGGGCGGGGGGGGGCGGGTGCGCCTCTCGGGAGCACGGGGCGGGGGTGCGCTGGGCTGCGACAGGCGGAGATGCGCGGCCTGGTCTGCGCTCCCCGAGGGCGGAGCCCTGCGTGTCGGGCACCTGGCCTCGCGGACGACTGTCACACAGGGATGTAGTTACTGCAACTGAAGGCTGCATGCTAGACGTGACTGCATTTTATGATTTATTAATGTTTCAATTCACATAGCTGTTGTGGCTAATATCGGGCTGTGCTAAACGTCACGACTCTAGATTATTTTTACAATACCCATGTTATTTTTTTTAAACTTTTAATGACCTGTTATTAAAGTATTACACTCTGTTGCAGGGATAAGAAGTAAGAAAAAATTCAACGTAAGATCTAGAGGTAAGAGTATTCCTATTGTTTGTTTTTTCCTTTCGTGTGTGTTTTTATTTCTTGTTTTCTGAAATTTTCATTGTCTAAAAATAAGTGTCTCTTCTCTCTCGCTCTTTCCTTCCCTCTGCTTCCTGCAGATGCCACTTCCCGCGGGAGCCAACCGAGTGCGAGCGGCTTCCGCGGGAGGCAGCCCGTCGTGCCCGGGCCACGTGACGTATGTCGCCCAGGGGCCAAGTTAAACTGGGTAATTGTCTACGCGGAAGGGGTCAGCGCTAACAAACGGAACATAGTCTCTGTGTTCGATCCGTAAAGCGATGTGAACTGTGCCGGGCCGTGGGTGAGCCTCGGAACCGCCCTAGCGGACCGCAGGAACAGCTCAGCCCGAGCCCACTTCGAAGTCAGACCCGGTGCAGTCGCCGCGGGGCGGGCGGTGGGCGGGGCGGGGCGGGGAGGGGCGCGGCGGGGCGGGGCGGGCGGTGGGCGGGGCCGGGAGGGGAGGGGAGGGGCGGGGCGGGCGGTGGGCGGGGCGGGGAGGGGCGCGGCGGGGCGGGGCGGGGCGGGGCGGGCGGTGGGCGGGGCCGGAAGGGGCGCGGCGGGGCGGGGCGGGCGGCTGTCGGGGGCGGGGTGCCGGGGTGCCGGGTGCCGCCCCTGCAAGGGCATCCGGGGCCTTTGCACAATCAGTCCCGCCGAGCGCTCGCACGCGGCGCGCCAGGCGCTTCGGGATTCCCCCGGGGGCCCCGGCGTGTTTCGGGGCCCAGCCCTCTCGCTTGGGGCGACGAGACCGGGACTTGGGGTCCTCGTTCCGAGCCCGCGCGGGTGAGAGGCCACCGCGGAGAGGCAGGCCGACCGCAGGCGGACGGGGCTGTCCGGGGCTGGCCCTCCGGGCCCCGCTGCCGGCTCGGTGCTGCGGGCGGGCCTGGCGGGGGGAGGCCGCGAGGGCGTCGGGAGCTGCCCCGCGGTGAGGGCGGTAACGAGGTCCAGGCCCTGGCTGCTCTCGGCCCTCCGTGAACGTGTCGGCCCCGGCGGGGCCGTGCCCTGGTGCTGCGGCCCGCGGGTCTCAGAAGCCAGACGGTCCGGGTGGCCGAGCTCTAGACGCTTCATTGAAAAGAAAAGCAATTGGCTGGTCGACGTTTACGGTAATAAAAGAAAGAGGCTGCGATGGCAACAAACCCAAAATGATCATTTTGTAAGTGATGAAAACTGTGAATTTAGGTGGCTCTGGCGCCCTGAATGTCACATCTCATACGGTCACAAATTAGGAAAGAAATAAGGAAGAAAAGGGAGAGAAAACATTTGGAAACATAACTAGTGACAGGGACACTCTGCTTTGCCTTGGGACAGGGACTGTTTCAGATTTGAGGGCTAAGGAAGAAAACTACTTTTGGAATGTAAGCATCCAAGCCCGGGCCGCGCCGCCTCGGCAGGAGGAAGGCCGCGCTGCAGGCCTTGCAGCGAGGGGAGCAGCCTGGGCGTCCCCCAGATCCCTCAGGCGAGGGAACCACACCACCAAATACCAATCGAAGTGTCTCGAATAATTAGGACAACCTAAGCATCCCGCGGTGACTGATGCGAGGGAAACAGGAGCCTCATGTGCTCTTCAAGCAGAGGCACAAGCAGTTTGACCTCTGTTGTTCCAAAGACAAACACTTACTTGGTACAAAAGACTTTTTTTTTTAAAAGACTTATTTATGAGAGAGAGAGAGAGAGAGGGAGAAGCAGAGACTCAGGAGGAGGGAGAAGCAGGCTCCATGCAGGGAGCCCAACACAGGACTGGATCCCGGGTCTCCAGGATCGCCCTGGGCTAAAGATAGGCGCTAAACCGCTGAGCCACCCAGGGATCCCCCAAAAGACGTTTTTAAAAGCTAATGAGTACTTTTTTTTTTTCTATTCCTAGGATAGTTGATTTTTTTCTGGATTTCACCTTTCCCTTCAATGGAACTGATAGGAACCATTTATTCTCTATCCAGAAACTCTGAAATCAAAGAAATAAGAAAGAAGATTTTCTAAGTTTCTTGCTTCAAGTAGAGAAAAGCCACCAGAGAGAGGACATTCTCAGTGTAATTTCCCATGAATATTTTTTATAAGAACATAACTATATTCTTCTTAGTAATTTCTACTTGGGTTTTTGAGTTGGAGTAGGAATAGGCAAATATTCACGTTTTCGTTTAAGAGAACAAAACTTGCCTTTCAAAGCATAGTGCCCAGAAACCCAGACTCTGTATGGGATCCCATACTGACTGCACTGGTTTCTCTCTCTCTGTTCCATGCCGTCGCTTGGGATCCTAGGCAGGTGCTCTACTCTGTGCCATGGATGCCTCATTCATCTGGGGGCCTAGTAATAGCACCCATCCCCTAAACAATGAGCCTTAAACAAATTAGCATTTCAAAATAAATTACTATTTCCAAAGCCTTTTGCTAAATTCCTGGCACATAGCATTTGCTATGTAACTATTTGTTATTTTTTACTTATTTTTTTCTTTCTTTTCTTCATTTTCTTTCTTTTTTAAATAAGATATTTATCTAGATAAAAATGTCCAACTAGAAAAGCACATCTGAGCTTCATTTTTATAATACATAGCTCCTCAACTATATCTTCAAAATATGAAGCTCCCAACTATATCTTTTCTATACCTAGAAAAATAATCTAAGTCTGCTAACCAAAGTGGAAGATTAGGTGTAACACTTACCTGCAGGCTTTCCAGCCCCCACAGGTCGGAGCCTACTGAAGTAGCCCTGCCTGTATGAGACTCTTTAGAACATTTAGCCATTTTCTTTTCCTTTTTAAAACCGTTGGCATTTGTAACATTGAGACACACTACCTATCAGCAATGTAAATGTAAAGAATGAATGCCTATTACGATATTTCCTGTTAATAATGTACTTCTTGAACCAGATCCCAAAGTTGTAATAGCTTCCTGCAATAAGTGATATCATTTGCATCAAGAATAAAAATCACGGGATCCCTGGGTGGCTCAGTGGTTTGGCGCCTGCCTTCGGCCCAGGGCCTGATCCTGAAGACCGAGGATCGAGTCCCACATCGGGCTCCCTCTGCCTGTGTCTCTGCCTCTCTCTCACTGTGTCTCTCGTGAATAAATAAATAAAATCTTCAGAAAAAAAAATCCACTTTTTCCCTACATTTATAAAATAAATAAAAATTAAATAAAATAGAAAATCACTGAAACTGGCATATTTTTTCTAAACTCAGATTTTGATCTAACACAATGCTTTTGTCAAACAGCACTAAATACATAGCGTTTACAATCGCAATGTACTTTACCTCAGGCTTTTGACGTGAAGCAACAATCAACTGATCACAATGTGAAATTAATTCTGGTTCTTCAAAGTCATAGTGGAGGAAATATTGTATTTGCCCATGTAGTTTTCTTGCCTTGAATACTTATAAGCAATTATAACTGAGATCTAAGCTCATTTGACTGATGAAGCGTGGCACACAGTGGAGACAGTGCTAAATATCAAGTATATCATTCTTCTTCCTGAGATGCACCATATTTAGAGCAATTTCTTTTTCTCTTTTAAAGCAATACTTGGATTCCCAAATCATTTGAGTTTCTTTTCAGGCCCGAAGAAGCAGCGTTGTTTAGTACATGAATAGGGAAACATTGTCAGTACTGTCAAAAAAATCAGTGCCTCATTCTAAATTCATTCAGTTTTCAGGAAGTTTACTCGCCATCCCTATTCCCTCTCATTAAGAGCAATATATTTAACAATGCCCATCTGTGAAAGACAGTCTTCAGTTTTACAATCTTGCTCAAGCCATTAGCTATTAAAATCTACCAGTAACCCTTTTTTTCAGGAGATTTCAAAGAACAAATTTTCTGATATTCCTCTTCAGCTTATTTTCCTTTAGAATCTTCCTCTTGTATAATGTAAAGTATGAATGTAAGAAAATGAAGGAGATAGAACCTTGAGAAAAAGGGGATAATATGAAAGAATGATGTCTCAATCGATGAAAAAAAAAAAAAAAACAACCAAAAAAATAGATGAGAGTTTTTTAATTGATAACATGAAAAAGTCTGAGGTAAGGAATTCAGGAGTGGCTAAATCCAGAAGCACAAATATCGTGTCTAGTGCTCATGCTTAACTAGCTCTATGTTTCTCTGTGATACTCTGATTCTAGGCCAGCTCGAAAGCCTACTGTATGAGAGTATCCTTTCAGGCTTGATATAGTTACTTCTCTTTTGATCATGGCAACTGAGTCCCTTTCCAGGAGTTGTGCTCAGCTGAAGAGATCCACCTTCTCGAGGACATGGTCTCTCCCTGGAGGCAGCCTACATCCAATGACTCCCAACAGGGAATACAAAGTCCCTGGCTCCTTGCCTGGAGTGACCCTTTCTAAAGAGCCATTGAATTCTAGAGCTCTGGAAGGCCAATTGAGGCGTTGTGACTCATCTCAACTCAATCCTCCCTCTGCCTGATTCTACTTCCTTTACTCTCTGCTATGATCTGACTGTTGGTGTCCCCCCAAAATTCACATGTTGAAATCCTAGCTCCTAATGGTATTAGCATAAGGCCTTTGGGAGGTGGTTAGATCATAGAAATGGAGCCCTCATGAATGGGGTTAGTGGCCTAATGAAAGAGGCCAGAGAAAGCCCTCTTGCTCTCTCACACTATGTAAGAGCACAGCAAAAAAGATGTCATCTATGAATCAGGAAGCGAGCTGTAGCCTGACACCAAATCTGCAAGCACTTTAATCTTGGATTTCCCAGTCTCTAGGACTGTGAGAAATTCATTTCTGTTGTTCAGAAATCACCCAGACTCTGATTGCCTTGTTATACCACACTGAATCAACTGAAGCACTCCCTTTCCTTAGATGACCTGGAAGGTATCCTCCAGGAAACTTCCCTGCTCAAAATCTGTTTCCCTGGGACAGCCCGGGTGGTGGCTCAGCGGTTTAGCGCTGCCTTTGGCCCGGGGTGTGACCCTGGAGACCCGGGATCGAGTCCCACATCGGGCTCCCTGCATGGAGCCTGCTTCTCCCTCTGCCTGTGGCTCTGCCTATCTCTGTCTCTGTGTCTCTCATGAATAAATAAATAAAATCCTTTAAAAAAAAAAGTCTGTTTCCCAGGTAACCCAACCTGGGACACAGTTCCAGAGTTTTGTCCTCCTAACTCCAACTTCAGCAGAAAGGTAGCTTTGCTTCTGTATTCAAATAAAGCCAAGGAAGTGGTGCCCGTTATCCTGGCCGGGGCCGCGTGCCCATTGGAAGGCCAGTCACTTAGGACGGCAGAATGACAGGACCAACCGAACCATGTGTTCTCTTCTCAAGCTGCCGCCCTCGGAGGACGGTTAGACAACCCCACCCAAAAGTATGAACAGAGAGTGAGAGAAGGATAATTCCCCAGAAGAAAATTGACGTTACTCACCAGAAGATGAAATGGTGTGGAAGGAAACAAGCATAAAACACAACATCCATACACGACTAACAAGGTGTACGTTTATTTTTAATAATTCTAATTTAAACATATTTTGTTATTTTACTCTTACATTAAAATAATGAAATAAAAGATAGCAATAGCTAACAGTTGAGTCTTTACCAAGTGCTAGCTACTCTGCTATATACTTCTATATACTTTTGATTTATTGACACATTTTTTAAAGATTTTATTTATTCATTCATGACAGACACACACACACACACACACACACACACACACACAGAGAGAGAGAGAGAGAGAGAAAGAGAGAGGCAGAGACCCAGGCAGAGGGAGAAGCAGACTCCCTGCATGGAGCCCGATGCAAGACTCGATCCCAGGGATCCGGGACCATGCCCTGGGCCGAAAGCAGGCACTAAAGCTCTGAGCCACTCAGGTGTCCCAACACATTTTATTTTAACAATGATTCTACCAGCTGGAGACTAAAATTCCCACTTTATAGATAAATAAACTGAGGCTTAGTGAGGTTAAATTGCCAGAATTACATAATTTAATATTCTTTCACTACTCCTTACTTGTCTCTATTACTAAATTTAGTTCTACAACTAAATTAAATTTCTTCATAAACATGCATGGGTTTCTGTGGTGGTTTATATTATCTTTACCTGAATCACCTTATCTCCTTGTCTGACATATTTTATAGAAGCTTTACATAATATTTCCATCCCACTGAACTCAAATGTACATGTGATTTGGGCAGTGAAATTTGGAGCGTCACTCCTGGGAAGGAACTTTGACAACTAGCACATGGCTTGCTATATAATTTTTATCTGTGGTATTTGCCACAATACCACCAACCAATATCCAAGAGAGAGGCTGTTCCATCAGCCCGTGTTTCAGGATGAAGATGCCGTCTAGCAGAGCCAGAAAGAGATATTTGGTATTATTAAGAAACAAACATTTATTCATAGTTTTGTAATCAAAGAGACAGTAATAAATATTGTGCATTTTCTGGAGAGACCCCTCTGTATAACTTCCTTGTGAACTCCTGGGAATAGGTAAGATTGGTGAGATATTGGAAAATATGACCCAGAACAGGCAGTTGTCCAATTTCTCAAAAGGTAAATTCATATAAGTATATGATAATGAATCTGACATAATTAAACGGTCTTACTAACACTTAGAAAAGTAACATTAGCATTATGAACCAGAGTAGACTCTTTAAGAACACATGGCTCTAAAATAAATTTATTCTGTTTTATTCATGTTATTGGACTGACTGACCAAGGTAACACAATGCATGTACTATATTTGAATTTTGCATCAATATTATACAAAAACATGGATGCCCTTTATCTAAGTGTAAATAATTTTAATATCTGTTTTCATCCTGTAAAACAGGATGTTGTTATAGATGAGCACACCGAACCTCAGAGAAATCAAATAAATTTCCCAGTTTCACACAGTGGATGATTTGGTTTGAAACCAAGACAGACAAGATGGAAAATAAATGCTTGCTTAATATAGTGTAGGTAAGTAAATTCATAGATAACAGAAAACTTCACCCTTAAAGTGTCAAGTAAGCTGAACTAAGATTTATTTGGTCTGAGAACACAGTCTCTTTAGCAAAGCAAAAAATAAGAAAATTTCTTTTCAATGTGTATTCTGTTTTGTGACATGATTTAGAAATAGAAATTGTATATTCTCTACATGTGTTACCATATCTGTATTGTATAGAAAATATGACTAATCTCTCCCTCCAAACACGTAGAATATCCTTTAAAAAAAAAAAAAAGCTAAATATACCAGAATTACATGGACTCTTCTGCACTAATTAACAAGGTCATGTAGATCATTTGTTGTCCCTGATAGAGAGGAGAATTTCTGGATTTCTCTGAAACTTACTCCTTGTCAGGTGACAGAAAGTGACATACTTTTTAAGCAGTCTTTCTTCACAAATTCCCCATGTGTGTCAGAGAAACTGTTATTCTGCTGATATTTTAGAAGTAGAAACCGTCTGGTTTCTCTTTTTCTTCACTTCTTTTCACTCCATCAGATGAAATATCCCTTAGCTTGTCAATACTTTTTTGACAATATCCTTCAAATTTGACCATTCCTCTCTACATATATTACAGAGTCCCTACTTATTCCAGAAGAAGCAAACTAGATGGAGAAAACAACTCAAATATCTCTGTAGCTTAACAACATAGAAGTTTATTTCTTGGTCATATCATTGTCTAATAAAGATTGGGTGTCTCTTCTGGAAAGTTTTCCTTTAGGGGTAATATGAGGAATGAGGTTTATATAATGTATGTCTCTTTTATCTAAATATCTTCAAAAACTGCCATATGGATGGGACAGAGAAAAAGTAGATAACCAATGAGACATTTTATGATTAAGGCTAAAAATGATGTCTTCACTTATGCCAAATAGTCCACTGCTCAGAAATCTGTCAAAAAGTCCAAAAATAATTGATAGTTGGCCTGGGAAATTACAGCTGATGATGACATTACCTTGGCCTCACTACCCCTAGAAATATTTACTGCTTCCAGCATTACTATGGTGCTATTCTTGTTGGTTTTATTTTTTAATTGACCACCCATCTTTATAGAGATATTTCATAGTAATTTATTTCCTCATTCAAACATGTCATCTGGTCATCTATTATCTGTTTGTGGAGTATATGCAATAAGGCATATTTGTTGACTTTAACTGTTATACCCAATTATAGACAATTGAACTTAATGCATATGTACATTACTTCATTACTTAACTGCCATTATAAATATAAATATATGCAATACATAAGGGAAGTAGTTGAAAGTATGTATAAGTTTTTAGAAGAGGTGGTAAAAATACTTAGAATTGTTTCAGGAATAGTGTGCCCATATTTGAGTCAGTATTCAGAGAGATCAATATTAAAATCATCCAAAGTACCACAAGTGCTTGTTTTGGATTTTCTGAATATTTTCATACCAAGGAAAGACTTATGCAAATAGACTGAGTAGGATGCTGCCTGCACAGTTTGATTTAAGATGTAAATGACTCCTCTATCTACCAAATTATCCTTCTATCTAAAATGACTAATTCTTACCACTAAAGTCTTTGTATTGAAATAAGATTTTTGTTTTCCAAAATAATCTTTTTTCTTTGGAAAGTTTTGTGCTGGAATTCGTTACCATTCAAGTTTAAATTAGCGTGATACCTAAGAACGGCTCCCAGAGGTGTGCGGGGAGGGGATGTGAAAAGTACAGAGAACTGAAGGGACGTCCAGGAATGGGGCCATCCTGTGAGACTCCCGGCCGGAGAGCATCACACTTGGTTTAGGGGAACAGAAAGTGAAGATGTGAATGCAGAGAGACGTTTCGCTTAATTCAAAGCTTTTTGATGCGCCTGAGATTGGTGACGTGTGTGTTAAGTGAATGGTGCATTGATATTTTCCTTTATTTTGCACGAAGATTTTCACTTTCCTAGAAAAAGGTGTGCACACAGCACGCACGCGGCAAGAATGCCAGCGTGTTAGCCTGCGGGCCTGTCTTCCTGAGAAAAGGGAGGTCGCGGCAAGGATCGCCTACAGTGCTCAGCTGCGGCAGAGGAGGAGAGAGTAGAGGACCCGCTCCTCAGCGGCTAAGGAGGGGCCTCCGGCCCTGCCCTGCCCTGCCCTGCCCTGCCCTGCCCTGCCTTGCCCTGCCCTGTCCTGCCCTGTCCTGCCCTGCCCTGTCCTGCCCTGTCCTGCCCTGTCCTCCTCCGAGAGCCGGCCGCCCCCTGCAGAGCCCTCCGGGGGCAGGGGTCAGGTCCCCGGTGCAGGGGTCGGTCCCGATCTGCTGACTCCGTCTCCGTTAAGTGTCTCACTGGGTCAAAGCCGGCTGCTTCGCTGAGTCGTGGCATTGCCAGGGGGGCTGGGGGCTCTGACGTGTCCGGCATCGCAACCACAGCCCCTGCCGCTGCCACCAACCCCCTCAGCGGCCGCCGGGGAGGACGTGCCCGTCCTGGCTTGGGAAGGTGATGGAAAGGGTGAGCTGGGAAAATAAGGTGACTGTGGTGGCAGCCACGGCTTCCCAACCCCAGGAAGAGTGGGGTTGGTAGCTGGGGCCACGCGGGGCACAAAACTGTTGGGCAACAATCTTGTGTGGATTTCTTCCATTTCTCCCCCCTTTTGGGCTTTGGAGCAAAGACACGTTTGATTCATAGTATGCCTTGGAAGCTAGGGTCGGGTCTCCCTGGAGGCAGGGACTCCAGGGTATTTCAAGGTGGTAAGTTGCCTCCCCCCCCCCCCATACTTCATTACCTTCCAAGGTAAGGAGTAATCCATTATTTTGGAGGGGAGGATGGGCGGATATGCCAGCACACATCTAAGAGCATCCTCTATTCTAATTGTGGAGCTGTGGTTTTCTTGTCCTTATTGTTTTGTTTTTTTGGCTGAGGTGCAACCTCTTGCACGTGCCCTTAAAACACCTGGCCCTGGGATCCCTGGGTGGCGCAGCGGTTTAGCGCCTGCCTTTGGCCCAGGGCGCGATCCTGGAGACCTGGGATCGAATCCCACATCGGGCTCCCTGCATGGAGCCTGCTTCTCCCTCTGCCTATGTCTCTGCCTCTCTCTCTCTCTGTGATGACTATCATAAATAAATAAATTAAAAAAAACAAAAAAACAAAAAAAAAAAAACACCTGGCCCTCCTTGAATTGCCCTGTGGGAATGGGGGCAGGAGGAACTGATGCAAGTATTGCTCTGGCTGCAGCTTTTCTGCTGTGAATAATAAACTGTCTGTGTCTTTGACCTAGAGCATGTGCATATGAACCTGTAACAGGCTTGCTTATTAGTTTGCAATCAGACTAAAATCTTAGACCCTTAACAGTTCCTAACTCAACAAGAACAAGGGAAGCAACAAAAGCCTTAGGGAATCAGGACTGATGTATAAACCCAGACCAATTCAATTTATGATGCTATATTAAGAAATAGCACACTATAATTAATTTTTTAAAAAATAATTGACTTTACTCACTAACTTGATAATTTTTATAATCACTTTGTATTCATTTGGGTCTTTCCTCTGTGATTCCATCTTCTGTTATTTCCTTATCTTTCCTTTTTAACAAATATTTACTTTCTAAAAATTTTTCTTCAAGTTTTTATTTAAATCTAGTTAGTTAACATATAACATTAGTTTCAGGCAGAGAGTCCAGTGATTCGTCACTTACCCACAACACCCAGTGCTTGTCACAGGTGCCCTCCTTAATACCCATCCCCCATATAGCCATCCTCCCACCACTTCCCCTCCAGCACCCTCCATTTGTCGTCTATTCTTAAGAGTCTGTTTTCTGGTTTTCCTCTCTTTTTCCCCCCATGTACATCTGTTTTGTTTCTTAAACTTAAACGAATATTTGCTTTAAAGATCCATGCTCTGCCTTGTAAACCACACACACACACACACAAAAACTGGAACACAAAAGAGACCAACAGGTATTAGTGCATAGAACGTGGCATCATTCTCTTTGTTCTAGGTAAGAATCATTTGATTCTTAAGACTCCCATAGTAGAATTATTATCTACATTTTAAAGAAGGAGAAAAAAGAGCATAATAGGATTTAAGCAAATTGTTCAAGGTCACACAGCCAATGAAGGATAATGCCTTAATTTGAACCAAGACTGCTTAGATTTAAATCTTTACACTTAAAAATTTTAATTCTGTCACATTATCTTAAAATTTAAGGGGAGCTAATGAAGTATTTCTACAAATATTTCTAATACATCTAAACATGCAAAAGGTTATTCTGGGAGGTTCTGAAGTCTCTGAATTGACACCTCTTCTCACTCTTTAACACTCTCCACAGACTTCTCATCAACACATTCAACTTCATTTGTCATCCATCAGCCACGGACTTCCCCACGTGTACATTCAGTCCAAAAACTCTCTTCTAAACCTAAGTAGGTGATCAGTTTAAAGCCCTATGAATAGC
This sequence comes from Vulpes lagopus, assembly GCF_018345385.1. Lineage (NCBI taxonomy): Eukaryota > Metazoa > Chordata > Mammalia > Carnivora > Canidae > Vulpes > Vulpes lagopus. Next base: position 104,172,368 of record NC_054824.1, read on the forward strand.
TCAAAAGGTAAAAACCAAAATCTTAAAAAAAAAAACTCTAACATTGTAAAAAGTCTTGTATTTCCCTACCTGTTCTAGAGTCTTCTCACAATTTTCTTACCCTCACTTTTCAAAATCTCATGGGTTTCTAAACCGTGTTGTGTTGCCTTCTAATATAGGTCACCATGCCAGGAAATCAGTTCACTCTTGCCTCCATCATCCACCACTATCACCACACACACCTTCAGATGGTTCACTCCTCTTCAGACCTGAATTTTAACATCATGTTGTTGTAGGTTCTCCCCCAACCCACCCAAGATGAGATCAGATCTCATTGTTATGCAGCATAGTGGTATCAGTAATTTTTTTAGTAGTACAAGCTATTTGTAACTGTGCAAAATTGTTTCATAATTGTCATACTGGAATGCAAGCTCATGAGAACTGAGACTTTATCTTGTTTTTATTGTTCTTGTATCCCTTATACTTATTACAGGCTAGACACAGGCATTAGTACTTGAATGAATGAATGAATGAATGTGCAAGTGGTTAAGATAGAGAAAGAATGATACAAAACACAGTAAGATTTCAAAGGTGAAAGAGATTCACTCACTCCTAACTTCACTGCTTAGAAAAAGTTTTATGGAAAATATGACAACTGAAATGTATCTTTAAAAGATGTTGGGGATTTTGACAGACAGAGATGGGTGAAGTATGTTACAGTTTGATCAAAATGGTTTAGCAAGAACTAAAAGTACTGCATTAAAGTAGTGAAAGATAAGTGTAGGAGTTATATACCATGTATTCTACTCCCTTTAAAGTCATACTGAAAAGCCTACCTCAGGAAGAGAAGAAATCATAACTCTGTGGTCTAGCAATTGAGTTGAAGATGACAATCACTAAATTGAGATTAACGTAGCTGCTAGTAATTTAGAAATAGTTCTTTATCAAATTGATATTCAGTTACTAAAAAATCATGAACAAGAAAACATAAAATATATGAGTTGAAATAGATTCAGAGATCATCTAGCACCTGGACAGACGAAGATGAGGTCTAGCTTGATGAAGCGACATGCACAAATTCACAAAATGGGTGAGTGATAAAGTTGAGAACTCCCATATCTCCATTGCCAGCTAAGTACATAGGGCAAAAAAAGGCCCCACAAGAAAAACACTTGCCAGGCATAAGTTCATATCGTACTTAGCAATACTCATCAATATAAAGAACTGCCTACTGCTACACACAAGTAAGTAATAAATCTCAAAACCTTATGTTGAACAAATGAGCCCAGAAACAAAAGCATATATTCTGTATGATTCCCATATAAGAAGTTCTAAAACATCAAAAACACATCTGTGATGATGAAAATGAAAATAGTGTAAAGAGTTAGGCAAGGGGGGGTTAATGGAGAAAGAAACTCAAGAAATATCTGGGGTAATGAGGCGTTACACATCTTGATTGGAGTAGGGGTTAAGTGGGTTTACACATTTATCAAAATGTGTAGTAATGAAGCAATGAAACTCGTGTTTTGTAAGGAATGTAAATTATACGTCGATAAGGGGAACTTGGGTGGCCCAGTTGGTTAATAAACTCTTGATTTCTGCTCAGGTCATGATGCCAGGGGCGTGAGATCGAGCCCCATATCAGGCCTGCCTCAGGCTACAGACTGGGCATGGAGCCTGCTTAAGATTCTCTCTAAAAAAAAAAAAAAATTGAAATTAAATAAAGATTCTCTCTCTCCTTCTGCCTCCGCCCTCCCTCCTCCCCTTCAAATAAATAAATCAATAGACTTCAATAAACATCCTATTGCCATAATCATATAATACACTAATTTTATTTAAAGAAAGGCTAAAAGAAAAATAAACTGATTGCCTGACTGTGATAAGCATGGCCAAATATTCAGAGAGATGATAGATGATAGATACATAGATAGATAATAGATGATGGATGGATGGATGGATGGATGGATAGATAGACAGATGTGTAGTTACAGATGCAGGCATAGATATAATAATCATTTCTGTACTTCTCATTTGTATTATGACTTAATACAAGCCCTGATCCATTTTGACAAGTAGATTATCTACTAAATTATAAAAAGGGGTAAATTATAAAAAGGGGTAAGAAAGCTAGGATTTATTTTGTATTCCTGTTTGGACCTACTCTTTTCCTTTGATAGTTTTTCGATTCTGTGATAAAAGGCCAAATAAAACAGAATTGTCCTTTGTACTACCATGCCTGATAGGAGTCTTAATTTTTTTATTCCATTGAAAAGGTTCTCATCAAAACCCCCATGTACATGTCTAGACTTCTCTGAAAATCTCCTTTCACTTCAAATATGCTGTTGGGCATATTCCTTCCCTTATTCTATCAACTCTACTCACCAGCCTCTAAAAGCATAATCGAGATAGAGGAGATATAACAAGAAAAGAGACAGGCATCTCTTCACCATTTGTGAGCATAATGAACCCCTCCGTCTGATTTTATTATAATTGCGCCCCCTCTGGCACTGGTCTTTGGATCTGCCCCCAGTTATGCCAACCTCAATTTCTGGGCACATTGATGCACAATCTCAGCTGGCAAATCTCTACTTTCCAGGCCTGTTTATTGTAATATCGATGAGGTTTTCTTTTTACAGCTCTCTCTTTCTCCAGAGATAAACAAATTTGGTTAAAAACAAAAGAGACCATTAATTAACATCTTTCTAAAAAAGAAGGCTGTTTGGTGCTGGTTTTTAATTCCCTCATGTATACACCATTCTTTCTCTTGCTGCCTCTGTTTTTATACAACTCATGCCTGCTTACACAGATGATAACAAAAGATAATTATCCTCTGTTTGTATTTTTAAAGCTCATTTTGACATTTAAGAAGATATTCATAGATCTTGGAAACTAGCCCTTTATCTGATACGTCATTTGCAAATATCTTCTCCCATTCTGTAGGTTGTCTTTTAGTTTTGTTGACTGTATCCTTTGCTGTGCAAAAGCTTCTTATCTTGATGAAGTCCCAATAGTTCATTTTTGCTTTTGTTTCTTTTGCCTTCGTGGATGTATCTTGCAAGAAGTTACTGTGGCCGAGTTCAAAAAGGGTGTTGCCTGTGTTCTCCTCTAGGATTTTGATGGAATCTTGTCTCACATTTAGATCTTTCATCCATTTTGAGTTTATCTTTGTGTCTGGTGCAAGAGAGTGGTAGTTTCAACGTGGATGGAACTGGAAGGTATTATGCTGAGTGAAATAAGTCAATCGGAGAAGGACAAACATTGTATGTTCTCATTCATTTGGGGAATATAAATAATAGTGAAAGGGAATATAAGGGAAGGGAGAAGAAATGTGTGGGAAATATCAGGAAGGGAGACAGAACATGAAGACTCCTAACTCTGGGAAACGAACTAGGGGTGGTGGAAGGGGAGGAGGGCAGGGGGTGGGAGTGACTGGGTGACGGGCACTGAGGGGGCACTTGATGGGATGAGCACTGGGTGTTATTCTGTATGTTGGTAAATTGAACACCAATAAAAAATAAATTTATTATTAAAAAAAAGAAGATATTCAGTTGGTTGAGCATAGTTCTTTTCTTTACCAGACTCAGCATTAGAAATGGTATTTATCAGTTACTAAATCACAGACGTTCAGTATATACATTTAACTACAAAAACGGGTGCACTGAGGCAGATTGATCACAAAGACATCTCCAACTCTCCAACTCAGTGAAATGATAGAGCACTCTCACCTAAAAAAAAGAACGGTTTTCTCTGTCTCTCTTTTTTAAAAGATTTATTTATTTATTTGAGAAAGAGAGAAAGCAAACACAGGGAGGGGCAAAGAAAGAAACTTTAGCAGACTCCTCACTGAGCTGGGATCCCAATACAGGGTTCCATCCTAAGATCCTCGGGTCATGACCTGAGCCAAAATCAAGAATCAGCCATTTAACTGACTGCACCACCCAAAGGCCCCTCATTTTCCTCTCCTATGTGGGAGGAAAGATAATTTGCCTTTCCTATTTGTTTAAATGAAATAGTAAGTCTGGTCTGTATGGTTTCCTCCCTGGATCTTTAAAAGAATTTCCCAAAGGCAACAATTAAAGAACAAATTTATGTAAATAAAATAACTATTTGACAGAGAATCCTGTTTATTTTAATGTCCTTGATTTGGTTTGCTACTTTATAGATCTAATCATTTGGAGAGATTTCAGTTGTCCAGATCAGTAATTGAATTGTAGAGTGCTTTCCAAGTTGCAGAAAAAAATGCACATCATTTGCTTCTCCCAAGTAAAGTTAATTAATATTTTCTTATTCTTAGCTTCAGTTAATTCATCTAAAAGTGAAGAGAATTCCAAAGTTCAATAAGGAAATTGCTCCTTGATACCAATAAAGGAATTGCTTACTACCTTTTTCTACCCATTTTGAGCTTATATATATACAGTCCTTACTTATTCAGGTGTACCTAGGAGGAAATTACCTGCAATCACATAAGGAAGCACAGGTTTCTAACTTGATACACAATTATAATCTGTAGTTTTCTTCTTCAATGAAAAGCGCTGGACAATTAATTTGGGTGGGCTTAAATGTGCAATATTTCATTGCTCATTTTAATCCACCTTGGGGGCTAATTTGGAAAATAGACCACATTAACCTACCACTCAGAGATAATTGCTGAATGTCTTCCAAGAGTTTGAAATTATCCCATTATGTACATTTCTCTTTTCTTATTTCCATTTGAGTCAATGAAAGGTAAAATGTTAAGTAGGGTGAACTAATTATTCCAGGAGAACATTTAAAAAGATGTTTCTCTGCATTTAGTCGAGTGTTCTGCACATAATACAGTAACAGACTGCTACTTATGCCTTTGATTATTATGATCATGTTGAATGGCAAGGTATTTGTAAAACATTTCTGGAAAAGATTGGCTTAAAGAAAGGTATAGGTAAAAATAAATCATGATTCAAAGGTTATCCTGCTAGTAAACAACTACGTGATACCTGTTTATTCAAAAGTGCAAATTGTTTCTTTTTTCCTAAACCTTCAGCAATTCCTGTGACAATAAAATATATTCATCAGTCTTTTGCCTTCTTTAGTTAATGTTTCATGCCTTTATCACATCGGAATATTTAAAGTTAACATAGCTCTCAATACACATTGAAACAAGAAGTTTTTCACAGATGTTTATATCTTCCCAATAGCTTCCTGGTTTTGCTTTTTAAAACAAACAAGTTTATGAGCATAAAAAGGGCCACAGACCCCAGGGAACCAACCATCCAAACAATTAACTTTCTCATTAACAAGTTTCACAAAGCTTGTAAGTTAAAAAACAACAGTAATAACAAATCCTTATTTCTGAAATGTTAAATCATACTGTGTTGCCTGTCATTTCAAGTTATAACCTGTCCCAAATTCACAGACTCTCAGGCATGCCCTGAAAACTGAAAATAAAAATGGCCTTCAGAACGGAAATCAGATTTCAGATGTCTAACCAATTAGTATAAAACCTTTTAAAATATAAGAAAAATAGCTTATATTATGAGAAATTTTTCTCGACCCAGTTATTTTAGAATCTCCGAATGGAAGGAAAATACCATAGAAATAAATACTTGTCTCTAACCTTTGCCTTAAATGCATCTTAGGGTAGTTATCAGATTTAAAACATAGGTGTGAAGTAAGAAGGAGACAAGTCTAAGCAGTTGGGTGCTGAGTCGATGCACAGAATGAGGGTAGGAGTGCTGGATCCAGAATCTAAAGTCCAGGATAAATTTGATTTGCAAGTATTGACATGATTGCAGGAAAAATCTAGAGGGAATCATAGGCAGCAAAAGAAATGTAAGTCATCTCATATGGTTACAAGTTGAAAAGAAAAACCATGTAAGCAGAAATATCTAGGAAAAGACCCTCAAGTTTCTTAGTAAATGGACCTGCTTGAAATTAAAAGAACAACTAATGTTTCATTTTAAATTTAAACTTAATTTAAATTTAAATTTAAATTGATTACTTTCTATGTAACAAACTAGGAATGACAATGAATAAATTAGAGTTTCTGTCCTAAAAATATCTCACGATCTAGCTGATATTAATATCTGCATGCTTCCTTAAAATTCAGTGTAGGGGTTTAGTTCTGCTGGTTCTTGTGAAGGCTGACCAGATTAGTTAGAAGTCATCACCTTACTGAAGACAATGAAGAAACTTGACATTGGAGAGCTTGGGTGACTCAGTTGGTTAATCATTCAGATACATGATTTCAGCTCAGGTCATGATCTCAGGGTCCTGAGATAGAGCCTGGTGTTGGGCTCTATGCTACATTCGGAGTCTACATAAGATTCCCTCTCTCCCTCTCCCTCTGTCCCTCCCCCCTGCTTGTGTGCTGGGTTTTTTTTTTTTTTTTCTCTCTCTCTCTTAAAAAAAAAAAAAAGGAAGAAAAATTTTAAAAACTTGACATTTAAAGAAAAGGATATGAAAAAAATGTACCTGGAGACCTAAAAAGACAAGAGAAAATAACAAGGCTGGGGGTCAGAAGAACATAGAAATCAGAGATGTGAACCTAGGATTTGGGGCTAGTTTTCCCTTAAAATGTCTTTGAATTTCAGGAAAAAAAAGTATTTAAGAAATTGGCAAGTTCAGAGTTCAAAAACAAAAGAATAATAACTTCCTGCTTTGGGATTGGACTGCAAAAGACCTACATTCTTAAAGTGAACTAAGGAAGAAAGGCCCTGTGGAAAGGTAGCTCAGCTTCAGGTCATTACTTTAGACCTTAAATTCTTTCTCTGTTTAAAAATGACCAAGAGAAATATTGAATGTAAATCAGTTATTTAAGAAAAAAGAGTTATCAGACACAATCTTTGGCTACTCTTGAGATATTCCAAGGAGGTGAATGATATGATTAGAGATTTTAGCAGAAAATTGGAAATTATATAAGTAAAAAAAATAGAAATCAGAACTGAAAAAATATAATAAACAGGCAAAGCTGAAGGAAAATTAGTAAGCTGAAATATGCAAAGAAAGAAAAGGTCCAGAATGAAACAAAGAAATAAAAGGGAAAATACAAAACAGAGAATCAGAGACACAGAAAATAGAGGGAAAAAATCTATATGGAAACAGAATCTCCATGTGGATGGAACCAGAGTGTATTTGCTAAGTGAAATGAGTAGTCAGAGAAAGACAAGTACCACATGATCTTACTCACATGTGGAATTTAAGAAACAAAATAGATGAACATAGAGGAGCGGGTGAAAAAATAAAATAAGATAAAGACAGAGGGAGGCAAACCATAAGAGACTCAACAACAGGGAACAAACTGAGGGTTACCGGAGGGGAGGGTGGTCGGGGGATGGGGTAACTGGGTGATGAGCACTGAGTGTGATATGCAACTGATGAATCACTGAATTCTACCTCTGAAACCAATATTCCACTATATGTTAACTAACTGGAATTCTTTTTTTTTTTAATTTTTATTTATTTATGATAGTCATACAGAGAGAGAGAGAGAGAGAGAGAGAGAGAGAGAGAGAGAAAGAGGCAGAGACACAGGCAGAGGGAGAAGCAGGCTCCATGCACCGGGAGCCCGACGTGGGACTCGATTCCGGGTCTCCAGGATCGCACCCTGGGCCAAAGGCAGGCGCCAAACTGCTGTGCCACACAGGGATCCCAACTAACTGGAATTTAAATAAAAATTTGGATGGATAAAGAAAAGGCCACAGACACACACACACACACACACACACACACACACACAATGGATATTACTCAGCCATCCAAAAGATATCTTGCCATTTGCAATGACGTAGATGCAGATAGAGTGTATTATGTTGAGTGAAATAAATCAGTCAGAGAACGGCAAATATCATATGATTTCAAAATATGGAACTTAAGAAACAAAACAGATGAACATGTGGGAAGGGGGAAAAAGAAAGAGGGAAGCAACCATCAGAGACTCTTAGTGATAGAGAAGAAACTGAGGGTTGATGGAGGCAGGTGGGTGGGGGGACCAGCTATATGGGTGATGGGCATTAAGGAGGGCACTTGTGATGACTGCTGGGTGTGATATGTGAGTGATGAGTCACAAAATTCTACTCCTGAAGCCAATATTACACTATATGTCAACTAACTAGAATTTAAATAAAAACTTGAAAGGAAAAATAAAACTTGGACAAGGGTTATTACCGACTATACTCATGTTTCATTTTTATTCCGTTAGTTTTTATCTTCTACCTCTCTACATATCACAATTTTATTTTTGTTGATTTTCCTTACCAATATATTATTACTGTCCTCTATAGCATCCCCCAGCATTCTCCATGATCATCATCTTCAAAGAACTGTAGCCAAAGACCACTATTATTTCTCCACTTGTTGACCTTTTGTTTTTCGGTATACGTCCTTCCCACCCTACTAAAAGGTTTTTCTTCAGAAAAGTCCTTTCTTTCTTCAGAAATCCTCATTGGCCTAACACACTACATATTTTCTTTCAGTTGTCTCCTAGTGAATAAATTCACAGCATTTGTCATCGTGGATCATTCCAAAGACGGAATTCTACCATTCTGCTAGTTCTTTGTTGGATATCCTAACATTAAAATATCCCATCTACTTTGCAATTTCTTAATGTCTCTTCCTTTACTCATACGTATGCCTCTTTCCCCTCCATCTTTCTATGATGCAAATTTCTAAGAATCGGTCCACAGCTATTTTTTTATGTGCACTTTCTGTCTCTGGAGTCTTGCTTGGCTAACTCCGTGATTTCAACTACCATCTCCAAATCAATGACTTCCATCTCTTTCCTGAAAAACAGCTGAATTTCTAACTGTACATTATTTCTACTTTGAATTCAGTAAGTCTGAAATTAAAGTCTGTCACCATCTTTTTCACAGTTCCCAAGAGTCTTAACACACTTTTTTTTCCCATCTCTATAACTAAAAATTGCTGAATTATTCCTGTTTCTTTCCTCTCTATTGTCTCTAATTATATACATATCATAATATATATAAAACTGCATATATATGTGTACATATGCATGTACATACATAATATACATTATACATAGGGTTTTTGTGCATGGAGTTCTTCTTTCTAACCCCCTCTTCACCATCCTAGTGAAAATAATCATTCTTACTTGAGGAGGCCATAATTAGTATTTTTGAAATATTTTCACTCTCACTCACTTCCAGGTACATGGTAAGAGTGTCCTTCCCTGTGTTCTCTGAAGTTAGGCCATGAAATGTGACTTCCTCTGGTCAGTTCAGTGTGAAGAGAAGTGTTACATGCAAATTCTGGATGAAATCTCTAACGGCCATTGCAGGTCTTACTCTGCCCACATCCTTTCCCACTGCAATGACGATGGAGAGCATTTTTTAAATCATCCACCATTACCCTGGATCCACGAGCAACAAGGAGGATGGTATACCTGCTGGTATGTGTTGGGTAAGTTGTGTGAAAAACATTTAAAGACTCTGAAAACCAGGATTTTGTTTTGTTTTGTTTTTCAAATAAACTGTTAATCAAAAGACTTTTTACCTAAACTTTGTTTTCTATATGAAATGTTTATCATGAAAAATGCATATAGTATAAAGAATAAAGAAATTCTACACTCAGCATAGTGTATAGAGTTGTCCAATCACTATTTTGTATACCTGAAATTATAACACCATATGTCAACTATCTTTGAAAAAAATTTTAATGTGCATATGGCAGTATTTTTTATTATTTTATTTTTCCTCAGTCAAATGAATGATTTGAGTTATCCCCCAAAAAAACATAAAGATGCAAAAATGGCTTAAATACAGAATTCAATCAAATTAAAATTAAGGGGCACCTGGGTGTTTTGGTCAGTTAAGCAGCAACCTTTGGCTTGTGTCATGACCCCAGGGTCTGGGGATCGAGCCCCCTGTCAGGCTCCCTGCTCAGCAGAGAGTCTGCTTGTCCCTCTGCCCCTCCCCCCTGCTCATGTGCCCTCTCTTCCTTTCTCTCAAATAAATAAATAAATAAATAAATAAATAAATAAATAAATCTATCTTTTACAAAATTAAGATTAAAAAAGAAGGTGTACAATATAGCCAGAAACAAAAGCATAATATGGTAGAGGAGTTGTTAGGAGGTCAGTTATAAGGATGGAAAGAAGATTTTAATGGCTAACGTATAAAGAATAATTCAATAAATTACATAATTCATATATTTCATAAGACAAAAATGGTTCAATTGCTCAAAATTTACCTTTGAGTATATAGAACAGATGAGTTATTTCCCCATTGTTCAAGGTGAAGCTTCTGTTAATGGAATACATTTGTAACTCCGGAGAAACTTACTGATTTATTGGCAGCAGATACTCAAACCCACAATTCTCCTATTGCAGAACATGAGAACAGGGGCTAAGTCTTATGTGGTTTCCTTTACTGATTATTAGTTTCAAATGGAGTAACCTGTCTGTCGAATAATAAGGGAGTCATGTCAGTTGGAGAAGGCAGGGAGATGAGGCAGGGAGATGACTTTGATTTGGGGATGGGATTAGTACTTGTAGGCTTTCACTAAATATGCTATTTTCCCTATCTCGAAGCACATCTTCACTCAATTTTCAGTGATCATTATGTATGTCAAATTCCCATTTCTTAATGGTTATATCCTCATTCTTGATCCTTTACTTTGTGATACCTTCAGAAATCTCCCTAAGCTGGACTGTCAGTTTGTAGACAATTAATAATGATGAGCCAGTGCGATTTATCTTTCAGTGCTCCCTCATCACCTTGCAGTGGATGGACTGGTTTTCCCAAGGTACATCCCTAGCTTCATCTTTTCACTCTTTTCCTATCTACAACAGCAACCTTCATTAAATTGTTTTTCTCTACTCAAGGTTTGAACAAATATGAATCAGTTTTTAACATCTAACATTCTGGATCTTGAGATACATTTTGTGGTTTATGATTTTGAACTGTAGCTGATTCCTTAAGTGAGTACAACCTTAACAAGTAACAAAACTCAGACGTGTAACGGACAGCTTTATTTCCTATAACATTTTATATTTTAAGTCCAAATTTGGTTCTAAAAGTTTATCTAGATACTTTTTAGATGTATTCATCATTTCAGGATTTAACCAACGTTTTTCACTGACCTCCTTCTTTTCCCTAGAGAACTATTCAAATTCCTCCTGGCTTATGTGTCTAGCCTGAACCTGGGAAAGGTAAAACCACATGATCATCATTGGTTCACTCGGGCACCTGTCAAGGTGAACGATCTGGTCAGTGTCTTGAATGCATCATCTGGGGTGCCTCAGCTATAGCACCCCATTGATACCTGCTAGAACCCGACTAGCCAGGTTGGAAACACTTTTCCCCTTCTTAATTCCTGGCAGTTCTCCTCAAACTCCCATGCCTTTCTCAAGGCAAGAGAAAATATAACTGCTTTCTCATAGTACTCTGGCCACATGTGACTCTTTGAGGGAACACCTGTCCCACCTGCCTCCAGAGACTTCTATATGTAGAAGCCATCCTGCTGCCAGACTGTTGGTGTTCAGGGACATTTACAAGTCTGAGGGCTTCGAGGTTCAAATGGAAACCGCATATGTGTTCCGCCTCTTTCAGATTTACCCCAAAACATCTGGGGAGTTCCTTCTTCACCTCCTTTCTCTGGAACTAGTTCCTTCTCAAAACCCACATCTTGAAGCCTTTCTTTTCTGCTCATCTAGTTCATGGGGAAACTGGCACCTCTATCATATTCATTATTCCCAAACTCATATTCTGTCCTGTATCCTTCAAAAAATTTTGTAACCAAAATAAAATCATCTTTGGCAACTAAAATATTTTCAAATGATCATGTTACATGTTTCAAGTGACAAATCTTGAGCTCAAAAGTCAAGGACTTAACACTTCTCCTCTGTTGTTCGTCTGTTCGACCTTTGCTGCTTGGACCCATATTCCTGGACTCACATAAGTGCTTCCTGAGATGCGGAGACTAGATGGGAGCAAAACAGAATTCTGGTAATAAAAACCACATTGATGAATATCAAAATATCACACTGATGTACTTGTTTCATTAAAGATAGACTTGTTCTCTACTTGTATTTTTAAGATTTTGTCTTATTTTTCGTGGGTGTGAAATTGGGCCATGAAATAAAAACTGCTTTTATTGCCATATCCGCCGCAAGTCCCATTGGCTTGGAAGTATGCTGATAGCTCTGCCAATTGGAACTACTTCTCGTCACACTAATAGTACCTCCCAGCTACTGCCTGAGTTCCTTTCTCTCAGTGCCAGACTTCTCCACGGAATCTTCCACACTTGGAGTTCATGTCTTTACGGCCCTTATCTTTTGAAACAAAATATTCAACCTAAAAGCAATGTTCAATAAGCAAAATGTTTACCACCACAAAATCTCAAATGGTGAAGTGACGTCTTCAGTCCTGTGTGCTCTGGTCACTACCTGCCTCTCTAGTTACATTCCATAACACATTTCCTCTCGTGTTAAGGTCTTGTCACGTATCCTCTTCCACTTAGCAAAGTTCCTTTCTATTCTGGCCTTTTTGCAACCAATTTTTTCTGCCTGAAATGCTCTTCCTCTTTCTGCTTCTTTAATTTAAAAACCTGATGAAGTGGTGCTTACTCATTGAAGCCTTTTCCAGTTAATATACAATCTCTTAAAACGACGTGCTCTCTTTAATAGCACTATCACAGTGTTGATTTTACAGGCATCAGTAATTATTTGATTAAGATCTAGCTCTCTTACTAGACCAAGAACTGTGTACGTTAGGTTCCCTATTTTATTCCTAGAAATTGGCATGGTTTTTGGTTCATAATGGACACTCGATAAATATGTGTTGAAAGAAAGAATGAATCTTTCTTTTTTAGGAAGTCCTTTGAGGAGTATTCCCTGACAAGTAAAGAGACTGTTCAGTGAATCAAGACGTCGTTCCTCTGCCATATTACAAGACGGTATTTTGAGTTCAGCTAGACGGTAAGTATCTAAAAGTTGCAGTATCGAAATCATTGCTCTTTTATTATCCTTTGTAATTATTCTGGGTGGACTTTCTAAGTGATTGCCCTGACAAAATTCATAGGGCAGTAATAGGACAGTTATCATTTGAATGTATATATTTATATGTACTTCCTTCCTCAAAATATTATAAAATTTAAGGCATAACATTTAGGTATTAAATCTTAATGGGCTCCATCAGTTCTTTCAATGCAGTCCAGATTGATATATACCACTGAAGAACAAGGGGAAATATTATCGTAGTCCTCTATGGTGAGTAATTTACATTAATTTCATATTAAAATAAACGGGTACATTGCACAATGATTGTCCAAGATTTTATGATAAAATAATAGTCTTTAAGAACCACGTAAACTTCTATTTATGATTATCTCATCATTTATTTAACCTCTCTTGTCATTGGATATTTAGGTTATTTCCCAGTTTTTATTAATATTAATGATGGTTTGAGTAAATTTATATGTATGTACCATAAGTACATGGACTAACCAGTACTCAAAGAGTGACATAAAAAGCAACTGCATTGTGTTTTCTCCCACTCTCCCTCTAAAACCACTTAGTGCTGAAAGTTTTTTGAAATCACTTTTAAGTAAGAGAAAGTCTTCATAACTTTAAATCACCAAATGCAATCTCAGTTCAGCAATTAAATGCATTTAGTCTCAGGTAATAATAGAAATTTTGACCTTCTTTCTTTTTTTTTTTTAAGATTTTATTTATTTAGTCATGAGAGAGGCAGAGACACAGGCAGAAGGAGAAGCAGGCTCCCTGTGGGGAGCCTGATATGGGACTCCATCCCAGGACCCTAGGGTCACGACCTGAGCCAAAGGGAGATGCTCAACTCCTGAGCCCCCCAGGGTCCCTGAACTTCTTTTAAAAATAAATATTTTCTACAACTTTTTCAGACCTTGTTTGCCATAGATGGAATAGCTGACTTCAGGGATAGAAGGTGATTAGCTTTTTTCTCTCTTTTGAAAGTCCTCCTTCTCCAAACTACTGAATGGTTTTCATTGTTTGTTTGTTTGATTTATTTTGTTTTGTTTGTTTCTCCTCTGGGGTTGCAGTAGAAAAAGAAAACGCTAAGGAAAACAAGATATTTTTTAACTTGCTTGGCATTTTTAGAAATTTGCTTAGTACTCTTAAGACTCTTAAGATGTTTAAAGGCTATGCTTTTGTGAAGATGTTTCTACATTCACCATGGCCACCACTGAGCAAGTTCTATTGCATTCTGAATAATGTGCCTCTCAGCTGTCTCTAATTTCTTATTAACCCCTGTGAGTGTGGCCAACTCCCCTCCAGCTTCCACAAGGTGAGGTCTCATTACCCATTAAAGAAGCGTTACTCAATGCTTTGACTCTCAATAGCTTTTTCTTTCCCCTGGCCCGTTTATGGATCACAGTAAAAACTTAAGCATTTCTTATTGGAAAAAAACTCTAATACTGTAGGCTTTTTTTAAGGCAGTATCATCTCTATTTCACTGAAATAGCCAGTATACCTCTCATCCTCTAGATGTCCTGGGCCACAATTATTCACCATATTCCACTAATGATAGGGAAACAATATTAAGCTCTTCCTGTATCAGGGCCCCTCTTGCAATTGAGGTAAAGTCCCCATGGGTTCAAGGTGGGGAACCCAAGAGAGTTCTCTCCAAAGAAATCTTATTTATCTTTCTCTCCGTCTCCACCAATTGACTCCTTTATGGTCCCAATAGGTGTGACTATCTTACTGACTTTTAGAACCTGCTTTGACACCTGTCCAGGGTGGTGTCAGATAATCCACATTGGAATTTAATGTCTATTGTGCTCTTGCTTTAGTCAAAATAAACATATTTTTGCACAAAAATATTTTCAACACTTTTCAACACCAAAATTGTCCTCAGTTATTGTCCAAAGACTGCAACGCTTTTAAAGCTCTTGGCACATGTCTGTCAAGTGTTCTATAAGGTGGGAGCTGTCGGTTTACACTCCGCACTCATCTAAAAGTGTTCCTAAACATTGAACATGGCCTTAAAAAATCCCTGTCAATTAATAATTGTATGGTTTTAATTTTCATTGTTTACTATTGATTTAGAATATATATTTTAAACATTTGTTTTTGACCAGTGATCCTTTCATAGAGAATTTTTATTACTTCCTTCCTCGGGTTTCTATTGGAATAATATTATTTCCTATTAACTTTCAGGGCTTCTAAAAATCTTAAGACTTTATTCCACATCTGTCACATACATTGCAAATATTTGTAATTTGTCCTATAGGCAATCTAAATAATGATTCCTCTTCTCCCGAGAGTCCCCTATGTCTCGAATCTCTCTGCAACAAACTTCATGACTTTCAACCTTGACATTCCAAGGAGTTTATTCTTGCTCCTAAAGGGTCAGCTCTACACTGCCAAATAAAGTGGGTAAAAACTCAACCTGGCATTCAGAGCTCTCAAAATGACAACACCATTAACAGCAACGACAATTTTTACTGAATAATATGGTAATTTATTTATACTATTTTTCTCATTTGAGCCCCAGAACAATGAAGTGAGATAGTATTATTATTATTATTATTATTATTATTAAAGATTGTATTTATTTATTCATGAGAAACAGAGAGAGAGAGGCAGAGACACAGACAGAGGGAGAAGCAGGCTCCCTGCTGGGAGCCCAACATGGGACTCGATTCCGGAACCCAGGATCATGCCCTGAGCTGAAGTCAGCGCTAAACTGCTGAGCCACCCAGGCTGCCCGAGATAGCGTTATTATTATCCCTATTTTACAAATGAGAAAAAGTTAAGGTCTGGGAATTAGATAATGTTCCCACAGTATGGGAGGTTGAATAAATGGTCCCCCAAAGATGTCCACAGCTCCATCCCCAGAAAATGTAAATAGATGTCTTTAATGGTGAAAAGGACTTTGCAGATGTGATTAAGGATTTTGATATGGAGAGATGATCCTGAATCATCTGAGGGGCTTAATGTAATAATCTGAGGGGCCTTATAAGAAGACAAAAGGGATGGAAGAGCTGGAGAAGATTTGATGACAGAAGCAGTCATAGAAGAGAGAGATTTGAAGATGTTGTGTTGTTGGATTTGAAGACAGAGGTAAGCATGACTAGCCAAGGAATGTAGGTGGCTCTCTGAGCTACAAAGGGCAAAGAAATAGATTTTCCCTCAGCACCTCTGGAAGAAGTATAGCTCTGCTGATCCATTTTGGACTTCTGACATCCAGAACTTTCAGGTAATAGATTTGTGTTGTTTTATGCCATTAATTGTGGCAGCTTATTTGAGCAGCAATAGTAAACTAATACGCAGGGCCACAGGACAGATAGGTAGCAAAACGATGACTAACCATTCTCTGTTTGATTTCTAAATTTCTCATCTTTCTTCTCATGTGACCAACATATCTTTCCAACTACGACTGAATCAATGACAATGACATGAGTCTTAACTGCAAATATCTCATACTATATTTAAACCGTGTATCAAATAATTTACCCTGATATTTTCTCCTAAGATGGTATGTCTTATAGCCCAGCCAAAATGTTGCTTCCTGAAATGCTAACTGTAATTCTTTCAGTACTTTCTGAATTTCCTAATTTTTAGCTGTAATCCTGCCCCCTGCTCTCTCATCTCCCAACACATGCACTGGTCATGCACCATTTCATCAACGCCCAGCTGAAATGCCACTTCTCCCATGAATGTAGTCCTGGTTTTGTCAGTATCTGCGACTCCCAGTGGTGCTGCGTACCTCTTTTACCATCTTTTAGCATACTGTGCCATGTGCTACAGCTATTTGTATCTGCCTTCTTTCTCTACTAGGTTTTGAGATTTTGAGTGGCTTGAGTCTGTGGATATTTGCCCCCCCCCCCTTTTTTAATTTAATAGATGTGAGTTCCAAAAAAAAAAAAAAAATAGATGTGAGTTCCTAGTCTATGATATGGCTCCAGGTAGGTGATCAGTAAAAGTATGTCGAATTGAACTACGACTGTTAAGAGCCGTGTCTCTATAAGCCAGCTCTCACCCATTTAATAACTTCTACTTCTGCCACAAGGCTTTAATAAATATGGTGCAAGCCCCAAAAATGCACTTTTGGGTCAAATATATTGAGTTCAATCCTCTTCTCCACAAATATTGCTGAAATGAGCCTGGATTCCATCCCAGTTTCTGTCAAAGGGAACTTTATAGGCAACTCCTGGCTTTGGCTGAGGCCTTTATCCCAGGGACTCAAAGGCCATTACAGCTGCAAATGCTTCAAATCATAACAGAAAAGGAGGTTATATTACTAAATTATGTGAACTTTTTCAAATTCAACACATCAATCATTCTCCTTAAAACTGTAAATTCTCTATACAGTGCAACACATTTCTGAAGTAAAGAAAAAAAAACCGATTTGTATCTAGCTGGTTAGCATTAGGAAACATGGTTATTTTTAAATTTTTCTATCTAGTATTCTTTGATTATTCAGTTCCAATTGGAAGTGAATCATTAGCAGATAAATATTTTTCTTAGTTGTTGTAGATGATCTTTTCCTTTTCTTGATGAAGAGATATCTACACTAAGTTATTTTAGATGTTTATTTGGATTCTTCTCCCATGGAATATCATGAAACTCTGGATCATTCATGATACCTGTTTTATTTGTCTTATGCTTTAACTTGTAGTTTCCTGAACTGCTTTAGCGGTGGTTGAAAAAGTCTTAAACATATATGTTCCTCACGGGATGTTTGAAGGTTTACATCTCTATGTAATACATAACACTTTCTATATGTACCATTCTGGGTTGGCCTGTGCCAGCTGAAGAACTCCAAAGGTATCACTAGATCAGCATAGGAATTTTGTAATTGTGGAAGGGTTCTATCACCATAAAATTTTATATTTTAGTGCCTTAGGTAATTTTTTTAAATTAAATTAAATTAAATTTTTTATTCTTCAAATAACCTCTATCAATACTTGCCATCCCTGGTCTCAGATAGACTCATTCCTAAAGTTTTTTCGCTTGAGTATCTGTGATAGATCATACACGAATGGCATGTTAAGAAATCAGATCTTCAAAGCCCACTTTTCCCTAAAAAGGTTTACTTTTGGAGCGATTTCTGCTCCTTCACTACCAGAATTTCTAGGCAAAAGCCTTGGGTGCTGCCTTGGGTATTCTCCATTCGGAATTGGAGAGTATTCCTGAATTGACTATTTTCAGTATGCAGATGAATACACCCATTTTTGTGATAGAGAGAAGGGATGAACAAGTCAAAGATAATTTGGGGCCTTAGAATGTTTGTTGTTGATATTTTTGTTAACCAATTTATTTTCGAGAGCCTGCCCTCGTATACTCAAAATATATTGCTGTTACTGCTTTGTGTCAATTCAACATAGTAGAGGGGGGAAGGTGAGTATGTTAGAGTCAGACACACTTGGTGTAAGTTCTTGTCTATGATCTTGATGGAGTTGTGTCAGCTTCCTCATCTGCTAAAACAAGGGAAAACGTATCTGTTCTGGTATTATTGTGAGATTCACAAATGATATTTTACCTGCAGTTCCTGACAGGTAACGAGCATTTCAAAAATACAGTTATTATCATTCCCTGCTGATATTTATAAAGAGGAAAATGAGGCTGACTGTTTTCTATTATCATTTGGAAATTATGCATGTGATGTGCTCCCCACATCACGCTTGACACAAAGAAGTCTAAATTTTAATTAAGGGCAAGCTTTGAATATTGTCAAACACTCTTCACTAATTTTTAAATTGTGGTCTTGGATATATTTCAAGATTGCGGAAAGGGGTTGTAGCTATAGGCTGACAAAAGAAATATTAAGGGAAGAAGCACAAAAGACAAGATGTGATAGTTGAGGAGCATTAGGGACAAGAGAAAATTCAGAAGGGAATTTTAAAAATATGTTCAGTATATTCATAATCTTTATTTAACTCCTCCAAATATAAGTTCAGGAAATCTGTATCATTTTTTAATATTCTTTTAATTGAATTTGTATGTGTGCATATGCATGTACACCCACATGCCTTTGTGTCTATTTCCTTGACCACAGTAAAATGCTAAGGTAAGATCTAGTATCGTTCAAAGACACCCACGTCCAGGTGGGTTATATTTCCCGGGCCCACCGAAAATTATGTGATTCTATATTCGTATTTTAATAATTTTCGATGTATGGTGTCATTGTTCTAAAGCACAGAGAGAGAGAGAGAGAGAGAGAGAGAGATAAAGACAGGCAATTCATTCAATGATCCACTTAAGAAAGTTAACTGAATCAGTTTATGCTGCCTAACTTCATGAAGAAGAACTTCCCACTGAAACTGAAATATCACCTCACGGAGGAAGCTGTCACGGACAAACCCTCGCAGAGTCTCTCCCACCTGCATTTAAACATCGGGAAATCAGTGGGCTCCACCTAGTAATGCGGCGTCTGTGCCTTCGTGTTGTGAATTTCTTCAGTCTAGAGACTGTGACTCACTTAGTTTTATGTGCTTAGATCAACAAATGTTTGTTGAATTGTTTGCTTTAACAAAAGTTGATGAAATAGAAAACCAATGGTTCACATACAATACAATTATTTTAACATTCTTTTCTGGTTCCTGGAATACTTGTATTTGCAAACTGTGGCATCTTTTTCTTACTATAAAAATATATGCTGAGCATGCAGTCCTGGCAAAGAGATCTGTGTGGTCTTGAGGGATATTTCATTTAGGCTGTGGTAGAGCTTGGAAAATTATCTTTGCTTTTCTATAGAGTACAACTTTCTAATGGCTCAAGTGCTGATGCCTCTCAAATAATGTCTCATTCTCATTTTAGTAATACTAGAAAAATACTGATTTTTTTACTTTATTTTTCCACAATTCCATATAGAATGCCATGCTCCTGAGATGGTGTCCTTTTTTAAATGAATTAAAATGGATTAAATCATAAACCTCTTGATTTATAATGAAGTTACAAGCCATCTCTTTGTGTGGGTTAATTCTATAAATTATTAATCTCTTTACCATGAATTTATTCGTGTGCTGAGAGAGTGACACTTCATGGCCTGGTCCTCAGATTTCTAGAGCACGCACTTCACAGGGCCTGCAGATGCTCTCCTAATCATGAAGACAGCAATAGACAAAATGCAAAGTCTTAGGACGTTTGCCGTCTTCCAGATTTGGAAAAGAAATTGCTAAGAAATCAACTTCTCTCTCTCTGTGCATGTCTTTTTCTGAAAAGTCAGGCAATGAAACAATTATTTTCATGTGTTAAAAAAACTAAATTGAATGAGTACACTAGTTATTTTAGCTTTATGTAGGTTTAACATGAAGGTTAAGAGGAAATAAAATTTGGGATACCTACTGAGTTAATTTCCATATTCCTGTTAGATCTTGGTCTTACGCCTTCCAGCACTTTTAAAAACATCTGTAACTAGTGAATTGGGACAAAATAGTGAACTGCAGTATCCAAATGGAACTACAGAGGTTTGGATTTCCTAATGGAAAACTGGAAAATATGTTTTTTCATACTTAGTCAACTCTCTTTCAATTGGCAGAATATTATACTTTAGGCCATAAATGAAAGAAATTAAATACTGCATCAGCAAATGGTGACAGGGAAATACATACAGATATAAACATATTCTTACAAGGAAGCTAGCTTTTGGGTGGCCTGAGGAACAAAAAAAAAAGACCTCAATTAAAACCAAATGTTTAATGTGTATCCAGACTATAAAATTTACCTGTCAAAATTAACCCCATGCTTAGCCATTTAAAAGATCCAAGTCTGACAGACAAGAAAATGACTAATTCCAACCTCAGCCCCTGTGATACAGACTATGGAGCTGCGCCACGTTTTTGCCATCTTAGTGACCCTCTGGTATCTCCGAACAGCGGCCCTACTCCCGTAGTTTCTAATAGGAGCACTTTTTTTTTCTTTTTCTTATGCATATTGGGTTTTAATAAGATGGGGAAGATATTGTTTAATGAATAAACTATTCAAAAATGAAATTGCCCTCAGCCCGCCTGAGATGCTTGCACGCATGAGGGAGCAGAGCGCACCTGCCACCCGAGCCACGTCCCGGTCGGCCCTCTTCCGGACGCACACTCGGTCCTGAGGCAGGAGTGCCCCACACCAGGGCGACCTGTGTCGCTGTGCCGCTGTTCATTCACTCTGCGTGCTTCAGCTTTCACTCCCACCAGAGCCGAGCCTGCGCCCACGCCAAAGCTGCAGCTCGGACTGCCTGAACCAAGTCTCCATCTGAGGTCAGTGCCTCGCTGTGTTGTTTTCAAAGTCTTTAGCACTTATTCCTCTTTTTTGGTTTTTTGTTGTTGTTGCTTTTTTTTTTTTTTTTTAACCACCTTAACAGCAGCTACATTCCAATTGATTTGGTGAGATGAATGCCATTTACACTTCAGTTTGCACCTTTTTGAAAAAATGCTCAGAAGGGAATAAATCTACACTTTGCAGAATGATTGTGCATAAGGAAGTCTGGGGCTGCTAAGAAGAGGTGTGAGACACGTATGGGAATGTATTAGTTACAATCACACCTAAATCTCAATGATTTCCAAAGTGATAGAACTAACGTGTACAGGAGAGCCTGAGAGAGTTGGCAGAGATTTATTATACTGGACTTTTTTCTTGCTTAATTATAAACGGCTAAAACTTTGTAACTCCTGTTGGGGGTGCATTTGGCTGCAAAGCTTTGCGGAAACAAATACAAGAGATAATCTCGCCATCAGTAAGCACACTGAAGCTGCTCCTTTGTTGGAGGGAACATATGGACTACAGTGTCCTGGCATTAAAAGGACTGACAGTTTATAAGAAGCAGGCTATATGGATTCGCGGAGAACTCAGTAAGATCATTCGACCTCTGCAACAATCACGGTTATGCCATTTGCTCCCCTATCGTGATTTGCAGGTCTTCAAACAACAATAAGGAAAAAAAAAGTGGTGAACTTGACCTTGATCTTATGCTACCCCCAAACCAGGCATGTAGGGGATGTGGAATAAGAGATTGAATAGCTGGAATTCAGAGGAGGTGGGGGGCAGGGTGGAAGAAGTCTTAAAGCAAAAAGAAAGCTGCTGATGCCTTGATGCCTTCAGCAGGAAAGAACAAAGCAAGCCCTGGAGCCAGCCTGACCATGCCAGGAAGGCAAATGTGTATTGGAAAATTCTGGCTATGGACGCAGACAGACTTGGATTCAAATCCTAGCCCTGCAATTTGTTTTTCGTGTAATCTGAAAGCATCTTGAAATTCATCATTTCTAAACTAATGGAAATAATACCTGTTTGACTAGGATGTCATAGAGAACTCGGGTAGGGGAGGAACCAACACAGAAGACAGAGATGAGATGGGCAGTGATGGAGGCAAGAGTCTGGACGGAGTGTTGACACAGGAAAAACGAGTGTTTCAAGAGGGAGCCGAAATGTTGCTGAACGTTACAGAAACTGAAAAAATCCTAGGGTTTTGTACAAGATGAATGGAAAATGCCACAATGTGAATGTTTTCATGTAAATAAGGGCTAATAGAGAAGGAACAATAGATCCAGCCTGGGGTGGGGAGGCCAGGGAAACCGGGATGAAAGAAAAAAGGCTGATGAGAGTAGAGGATGGCTAAAGGGTTAGAAGAAGGCACCATGGTAGGAGCAGTGCGAATGTCACATGACCTCAACATTTAGTTGTCACTCTATTAATATATGTCAACCTTTCATGAGACATGAACCCTCTTAAATTAACAATCTAAAAACACTATCAATAATTATGGTATGAAATGCTTATGGATTTCCCTAAATAAGCATTGGAACTATGGAGCTATCAACGCGATGTACTTGAACAGTGATAACTTAGCATTGTATGTTACTTTTGCCATATTCACTGTAGCATCCATCATAGAACCTAAAATTACTTTTGAATATTAAGGCAAACAAAGTTTTCAGTGAATAAGTGGCATTAGTGATAGGCAGTCATGCAGTTCATGAGAGGTAATGTTGATAAAAAACATTTAGCCTTCTATTTTTACTTGTGAGTAATACCAATAAACTAAGAAATGATATTACATCAAATAAAATCACTTAATTATAATCAATATAGCATATATTTGAGACTGGGTATTTTTTCTAGATTTCTGAAAGAAAAGTATATAAAATTGAGATTCAGAAAGCATTGTCTTAAAATAGAATTGATTCTGATAGCAAACAGTACATCAAAGAAAATACAAAGAAATTCAGAATTCTTGTGGCAGGAAGTGGTTTTGAACACAGTCTTGCTTGAAGAAACATATAAGATCATTTTGAATGGAAGATGAAAAATATCTGTCCCAAATTCTTTCTTATGAAGCCATCATGACATTTCACCTGTGTAGCTTCCTTTGAGTTCTGGAAAAATTCCAAATGGGAAAATTGTGGCATGGTGGAAAGGAAGGAACCCAGCCCTCCGTGAATGAACTCCAAGCAATGTTCTAAAAACATACTCAAAAATAAACTTCCAAAGCACCTATTATATGCCTTAGGGATAAGAGAATAGAGACTGCCAAGTTTTAAAATCCGTTTCTCAGGGGTTTCTAGCTTTGTAACACACTTGAAGTTTAACAAATGAGACATCTTCATTTGGAAAAAAAAAAAAATTTGAGGAAACTCTCTTACAAGGATTTTGGGTAGCTCTTACAAAACTATATTTTGATGATCTAATTTTAAATGGATTAGAAACATGCAGATTAAATTTCTCTAGAAAGAAGCTACTTAAGAATCAAGAGTGGGCTGCTGGGCCAAGGATAGCTTGGCACTGGACAGCCCCCAGTCTTTGAAAATAACCCCCAAGTATTCGATGAACCCAAATGACAGCCAAGTTCCCAGAAAGTATTGGGCCAGCCTGGTTACTCACATGTGAGTTAAGTCTCCTGGTGGATTTCCAACTGCTGGGACAGGAACCACGGGTAGGTAAGGGAAGTGAGCGAGCAGAAGGGAGACAAGTAGGGCTACGTGCTCCTGTTCTTTATATCCAACTCCGGCATGATTTTGGCCCCCACGTAATAGGAGGTGTGTGTGCGTAACTGCTACTTTGAGTCCGGCTCGGCGGCTGCTAATCTTACTAATTTCACCGTCTATGGTCTATGCTAGTACCCCGTGTGCTTATGTCGTCTCCCCTTATGCCTATTGCTTTGCCATGTAACTTTTAAAGGAACAAAAAGTAGTTTAAAATTCTCCAAACGCTCATAAAACTTTTAATCCACTTTGTTTTTGTTTTGTTTGTTTCTGGAAACATGAGAAGAAGAGCAGACATCACATGCAGAAAGGATGAGCCGACCACCTCCGAGCTGAAGCACCGCAGCTCCCGCCCCTTCCGCGCACTCTACTGCCGCCTTCTCCCTCCACTTGCGTTTCTTCATCTGTCAACTAGCTTAAGGGCCTCTCATGTCTTCAAGTGTATTATACCCTGTTTTCAGGGTAATTCTTAAAAAAACATTAGTTTATGTCTCCTGCAAAACATTATTTGGTTGAAGCTGTCACTCACCTCCCAGCAGGTCTCCACACCCGTGGCCCAGCTCTTGGAGTCGCTCGGTTCATACCTCTGCAGACAAGTCTCTACTTTGCTAACACGGTACGCTTCCTCTTGCATCAGTGAGCTCTGCCCATTCAGCAGGCAGTCGTGGTGTCCACCTCCTCTCTGAAGCATTGCCTGACCCCCAGCTGACATGAGGGTCCGCATCTCTTGGTTTCTAGCCTGTGTCCCCCACTGTTCCTATAAAGGGAATAGGCCCTAAGTAAGAACAGGCCGTAGGTGTATCTCTGTATCCTGGTAGAGGGGAAGTGGATAACCCTGCAACAAAAATCATTCTCTCTCCTCTTTATGATAGAATTAAAAACAAAACAAAACAAAAAAACCTACCCAAGCAGAGTCTTTATTTCCCGAATCCTCTTGCATCTGAATGGAATCCTTCAAGTAGAAGGGTATTTGGCTTTCCCAGGGCAGAGCAATTAGTCAGCAACGCCACCTTGTCCCTCCTCTTCTACTCCATCTTGTGATGAGAAGCATGGCACCCTGAGGCTCTGGGGGACAGCAGATCTGTGAGGTGGGAGGGACCTGGGTCTCTGACCCTCCACCTGAAGGAAAGCTGCATCCCAAACAGGAGCATCCACCTTCAACCCCAGAATTAAACGTGCATTCTGCTAAGCCACTGAAGTTGGGAACTTCGGTGCAGCTACTAGAATCATCCTACGTAGCAAGAGCAGGGACATCGGGTCACCCAATGCTTGCTGAAAGAATAAATGAACAGTGGCGTAGGTCAGTAAGCAGAAGTGCCCGGCTGCCCGGGAACTCCCTCCAACTAAATGTCACAAGCAGGTCGCCCGTGTGGGCCGCGGGGCCAGGCTGGGGGAGCCCCAGCGCCCGCCCCCGCACTGCCCGCAGCGGCCGGCTCCCCGCGCCCAGCCCCGGCCTTCAGCCTCCGCCGGGCCGCGAGGACGCGGACGCCACCGCCAGGAGGCCGCGGCGGGAGGAGCCTCTGGCCGCGGGGCTGCGGTGGGCGCCTGCTCCCCGTCAACGCCGAGGCCCGGCGCTCAGGTCCCCTCGGAGAACGGCCAGGCCGCGGGCCCCGCGACTTGCGGCCCGGGAGGCTCCCGCTCGGGCGGAGTCGGCCTCCATCCCCCGCCGTCCATGCTCGCTCGCTCGCTCTGGCAAGTAGGAGACGAATTATCGAAAACAAGGAAAGCCCGTCGAGGCTGGCATCTCAGGTGAGAAACTCCACAGGCAGAGTCAGACGTGGGAGCATGGAGAAGGCTCGTGGCGACGGCGAGGCAAGCGGGGGCCTGGGGACGGCGGCCAGGAGCGGCGCACCTCACTGCTGCCAGGCCGGGCCGGGACTCTGCGGAACCCAGGCGTGGGCGCTGTCGGGCAAGGGCTCGGAGGCCGCGGGCGCGGGAGGGCGCCGTGGGAGAGGCGCGGCGGCCGGGACCCCAGGCTCAGGCGCCCACGTGAAGAGGCCGCGGGAGAGGCGCGGCGGCCCAGGCCCCCCCCCCCGCAGGCTCAGGTGCCCACGTGCAGAGGCCGCGGGAGAGGCGCGGTGGCCACCCCCCACACACACACAGGCTCAGGTGCCCACGTGCAGAGCGATGAACAGCTAGGCTGTCCCATCCCGCACCTCGCGGCCACGAGCATCCTGCAAGAGCTCCCCTGACCGACCTCACCACAGTAAATTTATGAAGAACAGGCTTTTTGAGTATTGGCTACGTGGATGTTCATCTCATTAATAATCGTAGATTTCCGCAGAATGACCATTCTGGTTCAGACAGCACCAACACTGAATATTTTTTACTACATTCTCACCAATAATTAGTACTGAGCAACTTGAAGGTTTTTGCTAATCTGAGCTGGAGAGCATGTACTCCTCTTTGTTTCAATTGCACAGTCCCATTTATTCATAGATTTCTTGAATGTATGTTGACCATTCAGACCTTCCATGTCAGTCATTTAACTTTGTACATATTTTAACTATTAACATTATTTTTCTAAAGTGTTTCCTGTAGTTTGGGTTTGTTACTGTTTATTTTACAAATTCTTTTAGTTTTGTAGACAGAATGTATATATATATATATTTATATATATATATATATATATATATATATATATATATATATATACACCTGGTATATCTAGATATTGTCAATACCTAGTTGGTTCAATTCATGCACAGATCTCCTATGGTGATATTCATTAAAAAATAGTATTTGGTAACATTTATTGTAAAAATATTTTATGCAATAAAATCTAGTTTTTAATTATTTGGTTTCAGGTCTTGTTTAAAAACAAAACTTTTTGTAACACAAATGGACAAAAATATTCTCCTGTGTACCCACCTTGTAACTTTATAAATTTATTTTCTCTTAGTCTGCCATAGTTGACATTTTTGTTTAAATATGGACTTCCTTCTGCCCCAGTTAATCACCAGCATTGGCCCATATACAAAATATTCCATCTATTCCTAAATGAGTGGCACTCACACTTCAAGCTCCTCTTCTCACACAGCACCCCGACCCTGACCGCTCTGCTTCATTCTACGTGCATTTGTCTATCACAGGACAGTATTACTTTGTTTTAAAATGATAGACATGTAGAGAGTTTTATAAATACCTGATAAGATGGATAGTCACTCTGTGGTCTTTTAGTTTTATTTTTGGTAATTGATTCAAGTCTTACGGATCTTTGTCCCAAATGCTTAAATTTTATAATATAATGTTTTCAAAAATTCTTTTAACATTATATTCAAATATTCATAAATTCCTTATATAGTCTTCTATCACTTCTTCTTTACCCTAAATGTTTATTGATATGGTTGTTTTGGGTTTCAGACATGATTTTAAACAAATGCAATGCATATATATATATATATATATATATATATATATACATGTTAAATATATACATGTATAACAATATAATTTATATAATACTCTATGTTTAAATATATAATGTAAATATCATATATATACACATGTAGTTTATTTATTTTTTTTTTTAAATTTTTTTTTTTTTTTTTTTTTATTTTTGATAGTCACACAGAGAGAGAGAGGCAGAGACACAGGCAGAGGGAGAAGCAGGCTCCATGCACCGGGAGCCCGACGTGGGATTCGATCCCGGGTCTCCAGGATCGCGCCCTGGGCCAAAGGCAGGCGCCAAACCGCTGCGCCACCCAGGGATCCCACACATGTAGTTTATAAGTGATTTCAAAGTCAGCAAATATCACCTTTGTTGATTTTTTAAAAATCTATTATAGTCTTCGGTCAGTTTTCATATTCTGTACAGATTTTGTCCCATGCCCGGGAAAGGGAGGAGCGAACACCCTCGCCGTCTATCCTGTCTGTCCTTGTGCCTGGGAGGGGCCTCACGGGCTAGTCCCTGCCCACCCTGTGCTCTCGCCCAGCCTGCCAACCAAGTTAGCAAATGCCGAACCCCTGAGACTCAGAGACTAGGTGCCCAGCCTCAGACACCAGAGAACAGGGGGTGCCCTGGTCCATCAGGGTCACACATGGTGCTTGCTGAGCACGGCCAGTCTTCCGTGTCAGTGGAGCATTGATTATGCACCAGAGCTCTACTCATCACTTGGTACCTAACAGTTCATTAAGCTTCGCAACACCGTATGCAGACCATTCCGTTTCTAAATGAGTGGAATTTGTGAGAGGGGTGCCATCATCATTCCCATCTGATAGACCAGGTTTCTGAGGCATGTGAAGATGAAGTAAACTGAATTTGAAATTGTAAAAAAGGCCCAGGATCTAGAATGTTACAAGGAAGCTCTCAATTTATAAGTGTTGTGAACCAAAATCAAACATTTTAACACCAGCAACAAAAATTAATGTGCTCATTTTACAGACGCCAAGTGAATCTCAAATTGAGGCAGATTTAGAATCTAGTGCTTTTTCTGATGAATGTTTTCTTATGGATGTGAATCTACAGAATAATTTTGTAAAGTATAAAATATGTGTGTATAACACAACGACTTCCTGTGTGAGCATGGCAGCAGCACTTTTCATATTATTCAATCACAGAAACTGGTTAAAAGACCAACCACATAGTCAGATGATCAGTGGATTGGAAAACAGGCTTATAGGCTTAAGAGATAAAAGGGTGGCTTACTTTAACATCTCTTCCCCACTCTTAAACCCACATAGAACTTCAAAATTTTAAAAGTGCTACATATTAATGCTCAATGTCAAACAGAAACAAAATAAAGTACACTCTCATGCTGGAATAATAAATTGAAAGGATCGAGTAGAGAAGCTGGAAGATGTTATGTATGAGAAGTTTAACAGTGGCAAAGAGTTAAATGAAATAATAACAGGAGAACACCCCTTGTCTCAAAAGGAGGCTGTAAAATAAAAGGTCCTATATTAGCTAATCGGTCAACCTAGTTCTCTGGCTTGGGCAGTTCTCTTCCCTCATTTCGACGATCCTCAAAATGAAAATAATGACAACGTGATATGGACACTCCTGTATGTATGTGAATGTCCTGTAAGATTGCCAACGTGTTTACTATTTCTTCTGTTTTATAGTCTGTTTTTTTAAGTTGCTTGTTTCTTATATTTTGTTATTTAAAAAGTCCTTATTTTTCTGAAAGAAATTATGTTTGCAAATATTTTCAGTGTCTTTTTTATGGCCTTAAAAAGATTTTCCATCTTTGGCAAAATAAACATCAGTCTCAAAATTTCTTTATGACTTTATTGGGTTTCGAGAATACAAAATTCTGAAAACTGCTGCTATTGGGCTTCTGTGCTTTGCCTCTATGTCCATCAGACCACCCCTATCTCCTGGGCTGTTCCACTAAATCTTGAGCCACTTGGTGGCTGGGCCTGTGTGTCACCTCCAGAAGGACTGGCCTAATATGATCAATCCCAATGATCACTTTACTTAATTCCCATTGTCTCTTAGGAAAGGTGAACTTTTGACCTATATCTGAGTTGCCTTTCTCCTCTGTGGCTTCTGGCCCCCTCAATTCCTTTTTATTAAATTATTTTGGGGGGGATTTATATTTAGGCCATATTCTTTCTAAAGAAAATAAAGAATATAATTACTAAATTGTTCAGTTCTTAGATGGAATTTTGAGAATAATCTATCAATTTTACTCATTTCTTAACTAGAGCAAATGGTTCTGACTACAAACCTATCACCTAATCTCTTTCAAGGCAATGAGTTTCTCATTGATCTGCTAGGCTGCGAGCTCCAGAATGGTGGAGGCATAAGTAATCAGCTACAATGAAAACAAATCTACAATACTGTATTTTGGAAACTCAAAATGAGAAATAACAAATGAAGAGATAATTATCAATTATTATAGAATTCTGTCTTTTAAATTAAATTATAGGATAGCGAATAAAATGATAACTTTATTAAATATAAATATTTAATATTCATGTGGGCAACAAAACATTAGCAATGTTATTTGAATTACTGGGCAGCAAACACTACAAATGCACTTAAAATATACTTGTATTTTCACAAAATTTACATCATTTCATTTGTATAGATCTTAGCAAATAGAGTGCAATGGATATCTCTTTCTCTTTACCAAGTGTTGAATATCTTAATAAAATAAAATCGGGTCATTTTATTATGTCTTCTCTTATGTACTTGTTCTGGTTTTATTAATGTTAAGTTAAATTATTCTAAGTATCTCATAATAAAAACAATAATAAATAAAAATTCATGAAAAATTTAATGTTTGGGAAGGAACATGTTATGCAGATGAAATGTATTTTCTTGGAATATATCCATGCATGTTATACTTCCTGCATATTTATTTCTTCTCTGTCATCATTCAAAACTCATTACATATATCATGGAAATGTCACTGATCTGATAAATATGGATCAATGAACATCAAAAATATGACCTTTGAATAAAACAAGAGAAGGAAACTAACATTGCTTGCTTCATTATTATATACCAAGTGCTTTGCTATAGGTGTATGTGTGTGTGTGTGTGTGTTTAAATAATCATAAGAATCTCTTAAACTATCATTATCCTCATGCAAGGAGAGAAAACCTACATTGAGATATTTCTTCAATGCCTAAGTAAACACATTTATTACTGTAGACAGGACATTCAAACTCAGGGTCCCCTTCCTGTCCTTTGCTGCTCTCTACGATTAACTTGGATTAGACTTTTCTGTCAAGAAACCATTAAAGCTGGCTAAAATTAAAACAAACAAGCAAATAGCAGTTTGAAGGAATCTTGGAGCAGGAAGGAGGCTGGGATTTTAGGGGTCATGATTCTGAAGATAAGGAAAATGCAATGGAAAAAGCCTTCCACTTAATAGTGATTTTTTTTTCACTTTGGACATTTGCAAATTTCCAGGACATAGAGGTTGCACAACAAAAACAGCCTTGTAAATTTTGTGGCCCACTCACTGAGGTAGAAAGGGAAAAATATTAAAGGTCATGATTACCATGGCAGCAAGAATTTGAGGGTTAACTAAATTGGGAGAAAAAGGATCATGGAGAAGGGTGTCATTTGATATATGTTTTCCTTTATGTCTGTGCCAAACTCTTAATCTTTGCATAAAGGAGTAAAAAGACAAGAAACTAGAAGATAAATGGTTGATACAGGCTAAAGTACTGCAAGAGTGTTTAGCTATCTGACAGTGCTAGGCTGTCCACCGAAAAGGAGGAGCCCCAAAGGCCCCTAGACTTTCAGTTGAGATCACTGAGAAATCGACCCTGTAGGATGAAGGACCAAGAAGTAGACCAGCCCTGAAAAAGCCTGAAAGAAGTTTAGAAAAATCTTAGTCTCAAATTAGATGTAAGTGTTCCTCCCATAAGCTACCTCTCTAATAGATGGATACTAAATCTACTCTGAAAAGTATCATCATTCAGAGTCTCTACAATTTTTACAATGGTTGACACTCAGTTAAAAATTACCAGGCATGACAAGAAATGGAAATAAATCACCAAAAACAAAGAGAAAAAATAGGCAATAGAAATAAACCACCAGTGATCAAGGTTTTGGAGTTTCAGAAATAAACTTTACTACAACCTTGATTAAAATGTTCAAAACCAAAATAGATGAAGTGATGAAGAATTTTACCAGATACTTGACATCTAGAATGAGACAGATGACCATTATTGTACTAAAAAAGTATAAATTCTAAAGGTAAAAACTTAATAGATATGTTTAACAGAAGAAAAGAGAAATAGAAACCAGAATCTTGTTCAGTAGAATGGCAAGCACAAGCTCTTTCTTTTTAAGATCATTACACTTAATGTTGCATCTCTTGTGAAAGAACTTGTTGAGTTTCTATGACTGACCGCTCACTTTAGGTCTCAACATAAATATCACTTTTCAGAGAGACTCTCTACAACCACCCTATTTTGGAAAGTTTCCTCCTACTTTACCTCCCTATCCATCATACTTTCCCTCTTTTCCTTCAAAACACTTGTCACTGCAAAGTACTATAACCAATAAAAATGATAGATGTAAGGACCTTTTTTTTTCTCTGTATGTATATGCTTAAACAAGTTACGTCAAATCCTTTATCTTCAGATAATATCTTGCAGTAAAGATACTGATGCACAGGTTAAACATTGTTAGAGAGTAAATGAGATAATGCCTGTAAAACATCTAGTTCAGTGTGAAGGCAGAGTTTTCATTTTATCAAAGGTTAAAACAGATGTTGAAAAGTTGTGGCTGTTTGGGAAACTAACTAAAAACCCATGGACTAGTTATTTTGAAAATAGCTGCATCAGAGTGGAAACCATAATGGATCTGATGGCAGATGGCTTGACTCTAGTTCTCATTCAAAACAGCCTCCCTAAACAGGGACACTGGTCTCTCAATTTTTAGAACTATAAATTAGGGATGATGTATACACATCATAATCATGAAAATCAAGGGAAAAGGGCTTCCATGTAAAACAAGTATTATCCTTATATCTGCCCACAAAATAAACTAATTCATAGACCATTCCTGATATATCAAACAATCCAGGATTTCCATTGTCCAAAAATTGATCATAATTTCTGTTTTGAGGTTTCATAATGTGTATATCGATAATATTTTTCCATTTTATTGTGTCTTGACCAAATGGAGAAAGATATAGAAATGAGGTTCCTGCCTGGGAGTTTGCCAAAATCACATTGATTTTATAATTAAGTGTATTTCCTACATGAAACATTTAATTCTCCAGCACTCAAGAATTGAAAATAGTGTTGTCACATTACAAAGAGAGTAAATCATCGTTTGCTTCCTTAAATAAAATATTACTGAGGTTGGCCTGAGATCAATGAAAAGATCATCTATGAAAGGATGACATTTTTCATTCTCTGTCCTAGGCAGATATATGCAAAGCTAATTTTGGATTTTCTAAATAAGGCATCAACAAGCATTTCCCAATGTGAATATTTTAGGCTTGAGGACCACAAGGTCTCCATGTTGGAACTGCTCAACACTGCCACTAGACAATATGTAACATGGGAATGGCTATGATCTAATGAGCTTTGTTTACAAAAACAAGCAGTCAACCCCTGGTGTGTAATTTGTTGACCTCTGTTGTAAGTGATTAAGAAAATGCCTGATGAAAAAATGAATGTGTTTGTCAGATAATCAAAACTCTAATATAAAGACAAACAAAGGTTGATTCTTACTTGCAGTAGAGACACACTAACTTCTTAAGTAATCCATTTATTTTTTTTCCCCTGGACATACAGACTTTCTTTCAGTGAGATGTGGCCTGCATTTTGGCCAACAGAAACGGGCAAACATTTCTAAATATGTGTCATCTCCAGTCTTGGGTCATAAAAAGCCCCTATGTATCATTCTTACCTAATATGTCCCCATCTATCAGGCAGATGCAGAGGATCCAGTGAAAGACTGAGACTCTAGGAGATGAAGGAGCCCGAGTCACTCCATGAAACAAAAGCCCCAGCCCTTGCCTGCCATCAACTCTACATGCATGGCAATTAACTTCCATTTTACCAGGTCACTGAAACAACAGAGCTGACACTTACCAAGTAGCATTAACTATCATAAAACATAAATTGGTATGAGAAACTGTAAATTTGTAAAATCAACTTAATGGGTTGCTGGCAGGTGATGAGGACACAGATACAGCAGACCTCATGACTGGAGACTCCTGCTGTTCTGTGTTAAATGTTCATAAGATGGAGGCCCAAAACACCTTGGGAGTAAGACTGTGTGACAACTAGAGAAGTGATTTCAGAGGAAGTGGCTGGAAAGGGTCAGAATGTGCAGTTGGTTACTCTAGCTGCCTCCAAAAAGGCATTAGAAGACAGAGATGAGCCCAGACAGTGACTGGCTGGCTTTCATGATGAGATCAAGTGCTTTCTAGTTTGGAAAAGAAGATCATTAGAGGTCAAGTAACAGATAAGACTGAAAACATAAAGCCCAGTAAGATTTCTCGGTTGATTCAGATACTGAACCTTGCAGCAAAAATCAGATGATCAGATTAAGGGTGTTATCTGCTCAGCAAATTATTTTAATCACCCTAAATTGTCTACTATTAAAAAGAAGGAGAAAAAAGAAAAGGGAAAGAGAAGGGAGGAGAGAAAAAGAGAAATGAGGATGAGAACAAAAGAAGGTAATCACGTTTGAGAATTCTGTGTAGAAAAAACTTGGATGTGGTTACTGGCACATGAACCTGGATGGCAGGAAATAACTTCAAAGTGTCCTAGTTTTGAAAGGGTTTAATTTCCAAAGAAACCACAAACCTGGACCAAAACCTATTTTAGTGTCCAAAGCTCAAAACAGCTTTTGGGCCCAAGACCAGGAAGGAGACTGCAAGAGCTCTCCAGTCCCCAAAGGTGATGGTGATGAACAAAGGCAGCAACGCAGAAGGTAGGGCTAGCAGCCTTGGAGAACACCTCCTAGAAACCAGAACCTAGGGTCGGGTTTGTCTCCCACCCTTCTTTCCCAAATGGGAAGCCACCACACATCCCCAAAACAAAAAGCCTCAAATAGTTCCAGTGCAAACAAAGAAAAAAATTTGATCGCTACTGCATACGGCAGTGATAGGACTCAGGAAATGTTCATCTGCGCCTGTGGACAGACAGGGGTGCAGACTGCGTATGCACGTGCACACCACGTCCACAGGGAGATGGCTTTTGTTTTTAAAACTGTATTTGTTTATACCTTCTGTAGTTCACAGTCCATGATCTCATCTCAAAAGGTCACTGGGAATGCTTGCTTGCCTTGGACTCATCCCAGTTGAGATCCTCCGGCCCACGCACCCCCCGCTGATAGTCCTCTCCATAGGATTAGCAAGTCCCCTACTTCTATCCTTGTTCTGGGAGGTGTGTAGAGCAAACCCTCAAACGAAACCACCCAAATCAGGCAAACTTTGGTGCCAACTTGGCTTTGTTGTTCCTCATACAAAACTACCTTCTGAGTGATTGCTCAGTTATAGCTGGCAATACTTAGGATTGACTCTTTTTTTTTTTTTAAGATTTTATTTATTTATTCACAAGAGACACACAGAGAGAGAGGCAGAGGGAGAAGCAGGTTCCCTGAGGGGAGCCCAATGCGGGACTCGATCCCAGGACCCCAGGATCCATCCTGAGCTGAAGGCAGGTGCTCAACCACTGAGCCCTCCAGGCATCCCAAGATCTACTCTTCATAAAAATCCAGTATATCAATTTAGTATGTTTATAAGCAGAGGCAAAGAGTAATTTCAATATTTTCTTTCATCATGTATAATGGGGAAGAAAATGCCCTATCTTAGTGCCTGAACTCTAATGCAGAAGAGCACTTTTGATATTGTCAATTATCCAGATATAAAATATATTTTTAATTTATAGTGACTGAACATCTTGGACAATTAAAAATTAATGACCTGAAAAAATAGCAGAAGTGTATTATTTATTTTCATCCCTCTTTGGACTGTATACTCAAAGTGACATGAATTTTAGTATCATTTCATGTAAAGAGTGATTTTCACTTCAGAATTCTCAAGTTCAAATCCCAGAATATTAGAAAGCCAGAAATTCCATATCCTATCTGATACTTTATAATGGTGCAGATACAGAAAATAATTGGAAAAAGCTGATGTATTTCCACAAAACGCTAGTATAAAATATATTCATACTTTTCATTACATTTGCAAATATGATTTTAAATAAAGGCCTTTTAAATCTGACACTAAAAAAGAAAAGCACCACTGATCTGAGGTTTTTTATACTTGCATATAATGCCATGTTTTTTATTTAGATGTTTTCACAAACAAGCCAATCCAAAGGACTATTAGGTTGTGTTGGAACAAGAGCTAAGGATTTAATCCACAAAAGCATACACTTAATATTTACCAGTTGCATGGAATCAGAACATTTCCAGGATGTGAATCACAGGAGTGTCCAACATTGTCTTTTGGAGCTTTGGGCAGAAAATTCTCTGGATCTGGTCCAGGATTCACTTTCTCTCATCTCTTTTCTTCACTTTGGTTGTAGTTTGATGTGCCTAAAAGGCAAAAAAAGACAGCTAAGTGGCGGGGCAAACACACTCACCTTTTGGTTTTAAATTTTTAGATGGCTTTGAAAAGTCACCACATTTTAAAAGGCAAATGAGAATAAAATAGAAACATCCCGTGGACTTTAAGCTCATCTCATAGAACAGATGACAAAGGCCAATGGAATAAGCTTCACAAACACGGAGCAGCAAGGAGAGTGAACACAATGACAAATGTGTGCTTACCTTAGATGCCACATGACATTGCACGGAGATCTTTGACAGGCGATGAAGACACAACTTGGCAAAATCAGCAATTATTTTTGGCACCTGCAAAAGAAGTAGTGAGGCAGCAATAATCTGGGCCGCACCACAAGCGCCCCATCACCCCGGGCCTCCGGTGCGAGGCACGGCCAGGTGTGTGGAAGCTCCCTAGACATCCCAGCATCACGATAAGCCTTCAACAACGCAGCAGAGAACACGGAGCTCCAACTAGACGCTGTATGTAAATGCAGACACGGATCTTGTACACGTATTTTATTTTTGCCTCTAATAACCTCGAGAATAAAACTGAATTCACTGACAGAATGTCTTCGAGGAGTCCGGCTGCGTGCAACCCCAGCGACCTCACAGCTTTCGGGGCCCGCCCTGTTCCAGCAGGCCTCGCCGCCACCGAGTGCTTCTGTGCCCCGCTCCAGGGCTCGCCGAGGCCCGCCTGGCTGCGACGCCAAGCCATCTGCGTCAGCCGCTCTTGTCATGACTAATTAGGTAGGGCCTCAATTTTCCGGTGTCCACAAAAGCAAATACTCATCTGCATGGATGGGCTATCCTGTCCATAACGCTGCCTTGCGTACATTAAAATCTGCCATCGTTTCAAATAAGAACCCCTGGCCTAGTTTTTTTTTTTTTTCAATTTTTATTTATGATAGTCACAGAGAGAGAGAGAGAGAGAGAGAGAGAGATGCAGAGACATAGGCAGAGGGAGAAGCAGGCTCCATGCACCGGGAGCCCGACGTGGGATTCGATCCCGGGTCTCCAGGATCGCGCCCTGGGCCAAAGGCAGGCGCTAAACCGCTGCGCCACCCAGGGATCCCCCTGGCCTAGTTTTAATCAAGTTGTTGATGCTTCAGCTTGACATCCAGTAACACTTTAAGAAAAATAAAGAAAAGAAAAAGAAAAAAAGAAAAGAAAAAAGAAAAGAAAAGAAAAGAAAAGAAAAGAAAAGAAAAGAAAGAAGAAAGAAAGAAAGATAGAAAGAAAGGTAGAAGACTGAGAATTACCTTTAGTAAGAATTTATAGAATCACAGATACACAGCAAATCCATTTTTTAAGTGAAAAAGATATGTCACTGGGAGGATTTTCTTGTATTATAATTTAACTGTGCTAAAAGTCATTTGCTTTTGCAAAAAAACTAATGTTAGTTATATCCTTTTTGGTTTCCTTTCTTCTAGTGAATCATTATTGTTTTGGGGTACATAATAATATCCATCTCTCGGGATTAAGCCCAAGAATGAATTAATGTAAATTGTCACTTCATGCTTCTAAATGCGCTGATAAATCCTCGGAGCTCTGCTGTACTTGATGTTTCTTAAAAACCACCTAAAAGTTCAAAGGGCTTAATAACTGACATTCAAGAGGTTAAATGTTTAAAGATATTTCTTCTTCATCTACTATTTTTTAAGTTAGCACATTCTATTTTATTTCCAATTTTTTTTTCTCATCAAACCATTGAGAATTGTTTTATAAAGAAACCGACAACTCAAAACACATCTCATGCCGTGTTGTCTAACCCCTTGGACTCACACTTCAGTGTCTGTGTGAAGACTCCAAACTGAGCCAAAAATGCAGGATCAAATCTCAGATTTCCTCATATGAGTGTCTTACCCAAATCAATTGAAGCCACTCAAGGGTAATCAAGGGTACAACTGGAGTCAATAATTTTCATTTAGCTGTAATATCATTACTTTTTGAATGCTGGCCTCTTGCCTAGTGTATTATGTATTTTTGTTATGCTTAGTTTGCTTAAAATCATAAATTTGAGTCATTTGTAACTTAATATCATAACTAGAAAGTGTTCACTCTTCACTCTCATCTTGACCCCAACCACTGATGTCTGATATTTAGGCTTCATTTGTCTTTCCAAGTAACTAGGTCTGTATTTTAAATAAAACTGATGACCATCCTACAATGCCTCACGTTTGAACTGACCATTTCTTCACTGAATCCTTACGAAACACAACGGTCTTCTTCCCCAACAGCCAGCTGCTGAGCACTGTTAGAGAAAATTATAATCTCAGCCAACTGGGCCTTCCAGAAATTCATGCTGTAAAACCGATACTCCTGATGGAAGGTTTTAATGATGCTCCACAAGGGGAGGATTCAAGGTTGACTTGCCTGTTCTCTCACTGCGGTCGCCCCTGTAACCTGGAACAGAATGTCCTACTTGGTGGGTGCTTAGTGAATATTTGATGCGTGAATACACTGCAGCTGTTCAAATCATCTCTGATCTTTTCTGTCCCCACCACCCTTCACTCTCAAGACCATCTCTGCTTCTCTTTTCTTTAAATCACAAGCATGTTGGATGAGACAAGTTAGAATGAACCATGTTGGAGTGCTTCCAATTTCTAGCTACTTTTTTCAGCATAGCCTCATTCCTTGTACATACCCTTACCTTTTCTCTTCTCTATACCTGGTCTCTCGAGAAAGCCCAAAGTCTAGGGGCACCTGGGTTGGTTAAGCATCTGACTCTATCTCAGCTCAGGCCTTGACCTCAGGGTCCTGAGTTTGAACCTCATGTTAGGCTCTGTGCTCAGCATGGAGCCTACTTAAGAATTAAAAAAAAAAAGTCCAAAGTCTGAAACTCTACTTTGCTACCCTATCTCATGTTGTCTTCACTTTTCTTTTTTTATTTTTTTCCCTCCTCACTCTTAACTCCTTAGAAGTAGTCATAAGAATGACCATGTAACTTGTGGGTCATCTGGTCCATCTTTCTCACATAATCAATGGTAGAATCAAAACAGAGAAGACGGAAGCATTTTTTTTTTAATTTTTTTTTTTTTTTTATGATAGTCACAGAGAGAGAGAGAGAGAGGCAGAGACACAGGCTGAGGAAGAAGCAGGCTCCATGCACCGGGAGCCTGATGTGGGATTCGATCCCGGGTCTCCAGGATCGCGCCCTGGGCCAAAGGCAGGCGCCAAACCGTTGCGCCACCCAGGGATCCCGACGGAAGCATTTTTTTTTTTTTTAAATTTTTTTTTTTTTTTTTTATTTATTTATGATAGTCACAGAGAGAGAGAGAGAGGCAGAGACACAGGCAGAGGGAGAAGCAGGCTCCATGCACCGGGAGCCCGACGTGGGACTCGATCCCGGGTCTCCAGGATCGCGCCCTGGGCCAAAGGCAGGCGCCGAACCGCTGCGCCACCCAGGGATCCCCCCGACGGAAGCATTTTTAAGGTCAAAGACAAACCCAGGATTCCAAGACACGTTCTGGACACCTGAGTGGGTTCCTCTCAGTGTCCCACTGTGGTTACCCCTTCCCAGTCACCCACTGCTTCTCTCTTTCTGGAAGAGCAGCTAGAGAAGCCACGCCAGGCCAGAGCGGGCTCGCCCAGAGAAAGAGCACGTAAGCACAGCCTCGCAGAATAGCCCAGAGAAAGAGCACGTAAGCAGAGCCTCGCAGAATAGCCCAGAGAAAGAGCACGTAAGCAGAGCCTCGCAGAATAGCCCAGAGAAAGAGCACGTAAGCACAGCCTCGCAGAATAGCCCAGAGAAAGAGCACGTAAGCAGAGCCTCGCAGAATAGCCCAGAGAAAGAGCACGTAAGCAGAGCCTCGCAGAATAGCCCAGAGAAAGAGCACGTAAGCAGAGCCTCGCAGAATAGCTGGGTTAGCCTGGTGTGAAGGCGCAGGGCCGCCTGCAGGGAGGGGAGCAGCCGACCAGAGGGCCCCGCCGCCGTGCAGAACTGGGAAATAGACGCCGAATTCTGAGGTCCTGCTGCGCCTTGCTAACAGCTGACCATGTTGTCGAATGCACTGGAAAGCCCCTAACATGCTGGGCCGGGGGGCGAGATCATGCCACTGTGTACATGGATGCTCCCTAGAGATGCGGGAAAGAAGCAGCAGACGTTGTTAAGACACAAACGAACTGTGCCTCTCACGTGTGTGTACAACCACATGGCACCAACGGGTTATCATGATTTCATCATCTTCAAATAGGTTTCAAAGCTTGGGAGATTATTTTCCCTGTCAAAAACTTTGAACATGTTGTTTTTTTCCTTTTTTTAATTACAAAACTGCTTAATTATCTACAGACAATGATGCTGAAATAATTAGAACAAAAGTGGATGAGAACTTTCCATGTTTTGCCTGTTTGGTTGCTTAGGAAATAATCTGCTTTCATCCAGATTCAGTAACACGTACATTTATTTTTTGAACAGGTCGTGTGAACAGACCCACCTGCGTCTTCCTTGTTATAAAGTTTGCTGGTATTTCTCTCTTTTAATGCCATTGTTTGGCTTCCCAGGAGCTTTTGTGTGCCTTCACCTTTAAGATACTTCCCGGACAACAAATTCTAAATATTCTCTTACTCTCTTTCCAGTTCTAGTCTCTTACAGGGAGTAAAGTGTGAAGTATTTTTACATTTTTAAATGACGGAACTTTGCTCCCAAATAAAGATTCGGAAAATATTCTCATGGGGGCTCCTGGGTGGCTCAGCGGTTGAGCCACCGCCTTCAGCCCAGGCGGTGATCCTGGGGTCCGGGGATCGAGTCCCCCTCCCGGCTCCCCCTCCCTAGGGAGCCTGCTTCTCCCTCTGCCTGGGTCTCTGCCTTTCTCTGTGTCTCTCATGAATAAATAAATAAAATCTTTTTTTAAAAAAGAAAATATTCTCATCTCAGATACCAAATTTATATAATGAGATCTTCTCCAAACACACCCTTGTAACAGCTTCTAGTTCTTAAATTCAAGACTGTAACGTCTTACTCCCCAACGTGGCTGCACATCAGCACCATTTGCCCAGCTGCCCCCGCTGCTGCTGCTGCTGCTTCTTCGAGGCTAAGCCCAGCATGGAGCCCAACATGGGACTTGAACTCATGACCCTGAAGTCACACATTTCCACAGTGTAGGGTGCCCCCCGGGGGGGGGGCATGGCCTCCCCATCTCGGGTGGCCTGTTGGGCAAGGTGCTCAGTGTCCCAGATTGCATGTCTTGGGGTTTGCCCAACGTTGGGGTGGGGTGGCCGCCCCGGGGAGGGGAATGGGGTCCTGGCGGCCCCTTGTGCCCCGTGGGGCCCAGAGTCCAGGTCCAGGCCCAGGTATGAGGGGGGCAGGTGCCTGGGCTCCCGTGTAGAAGGGAGGCCGGTGCCTAGCAGGTAAAGGCCGCGTAACCACCGGGCGCAGAGGCTGCGGGACGGGGAGGGCCGTGCTGGGGGCGGGGGGCGCTTTCCCTCCTGATTCCCCTCCTGCGGGCGCAGCGGCTCCGTCCTCCCCGCGGGCACGATCCCAGCGCCGCGGCCCGGGGCGGGGGGGGGGGGGGGGGCGCAGCCGTCACCTGGTCGGTGCAGGAACGCGTCGCTATGGGCCAGTTCTCCGGGTCCCACTGCCCACGCGGCAGGCGGGCGTGGGGCGAAGCCCGTTGTGTTCCCCTTTAATGAGGGTTCATGCAAGGAAACTGCGCCTGTCGGAGGCGGCTTCTGGGGCGCCGGCCCCCCGCAGATCCTCGCGGCCGCGCCCAGAGCCCGCCTCCCCCCCGCGCCCCACCAGGGCGCTGCCTTTCCACGCGGCCGCGCCAGAAGCTTCTTCCGCTCTCCTTTGTCCACCGGAGCCATTGGCGGCCCAGAGAGGATGCTGCGGGGATCCCGCGGCCTCCGCACCTGCTGGCCCTTCGGAGGGAGCCCCCCCGCGGCCGCCGGGCGCTGACGGCCCCGCCCTCGGGAAATGGGTGGCGCCTGGCTCCGTCCCGTGTCCTCGGATTCTTTCCGCCTCGTCCCGCAGCACGAGCTCTGAGCAGCGAAGCTGCCGCCTCAGTGGACCAGCTTACACGTTGTAGCACATACGCGGTCAGGGAGGCGAAAGGGCAGTGGGCCACAGGGCCGGCTAAGCCCGTCCCCCCCACACCCCCATCCCACCCCATCTCTCCATCCCCCCCGCCCCGCCCCCATCCCCCCTGCTCCCCTGTCCCCTCCCATCCCCCCATCCCACCCTATCTCCCCATACCCCCGCCCCCTCCCATCCCATCCCATCCCCCACACTCCCCTGTCCCCTCCCATCATCCCGTCCCCCCATCCCATCCCCCCATCCCCCTGTCCCATCCCCCTCGCCCCGCCCCACCCCCATCCCATCCCCCGTCCCCCATCCCATCCCCCCCGCTCCTCCGTCCCCTCCCATCCCCCGGCCCATCCCCCTCGCCCCGCCCCCTCCCATCCCATCCCCCATCCCATCCCCCCCAATCCCCTGTCCCTTCCCATCACCTCGTCCCCCCATCCCATCCCCCCATCCCCCTGTCCCATCCCCCTCGCCCCGCCCCACCCCCATCCCATCCCCCGTCCCCCATCTCATCCCCCCCAGTCACCCCGTCCCCCCGCCCCGCCCTGCCCCCGGTCCCATCCCATCCCTCTCCCCCCCCCCCCGTGTCACCGGCGCCACCAAGCCCTCCGCCACCCGGGACCCTCCTTCCGAGTGGCTCCCCGGCCCCACGCGAACTCGCTGCACGGCCCCTCCACTTAGAGCAAAGCACCCGCGGGTCGCCGTCGTCCTACCGGGTCGCAGACCCCGCAGGTGCCCGGGCGCGGGGCGTGGGTGGCTCTGGCGGCGGGGCGGTGGCGGGCAGGCGGCGGGCAGGCGGCGGGCAGCGCTCCGCACTGCCCAGATTTCTCTAGCTTAGCTGGTCTTTGGGGGGAAGCCGGGTTACCAACGACTTTTTGCCGCCGTGGCTCCACTCCTGGCTCCCCGCCTCCCTCCGTCCGTCCGTCCCGGCAGGCGGGACCACCCGAGGTGCAGGTACGGCCGCTGAGTCGGGGGCAGGGGGTCCCCGCAGGTCTCGGTTCACCTGCGGGGCGGGAGCGGGCGCGGTCGGGCGCGCAGAGGCTTCCCCAGGGCTCTCCCTCCCCAGCCGGGCGCTGTCCCGGGGGCCTTCACGCCTGGCCCCGAGCACGTGCGTCCCTGCTCCCTTCCCCGCGGGAAGGCCCTGCACCCGCCCCGCCGAGGGTGCGCGGCCTTCCTGCGGCCCAGCCGGGCGGCTCCGAGGGGGCGGACGCGGGAGGCCCCGGCCTCGCCCGCACCAGCCCCGGGAGGTGGGGGACACAAGCAGGAGGCCTGGTGGCATGTGGGGTCCTCCGGTTGTCCCGCCTTCTCAGCCCTTTGTTGAAAGAATGGGAGGGAGCGAGGTTCAGTTTAGCTTTCTAATTCCCCTGAAGGAGCCAGATGTCTTGACTGAGCTTAAAAGCTGCCATACGGAGCAGTAATTTGCATTTCCTACCTCTCCTCTCGGGACGCTTGAAGCAATTCTGAGATACAATCTGCTAAGGAATAGAGTTTGGACTTTGTTTTACCAACTATAGTTTCTTTCTTAGAAAAGAAGATTTTGGGCAGCCCGGGTGGCCCAGCGGTTTAGTGCCTGCCTTTGCCCCAGGGCGCGATCCTGGAGACCCAGGATCTAATCCCACGTCGGGGC